>NW_027122387.1:1259281-1888921 GCF_030686945.1 Centruroides vittatus
CTTATTCTTAATGAAAATATTTTCTAAAGAAATGATTTTTAAGAAACAGACTAGATATTCTTGAATTGTAATGCAATACACCTTGACCTAAAAGGTCCATTATGCACATGATTTGACTTAATTATTCTGTAAATTAGTAGTAGGTTAAAATAATCTAAGATATGAACAGCAGTTAACTTCAGTTTGAAAATATTGAGTTTTGCCCTAACAAAACAAGAAACTATATACATGGTAGTGGAGAAGCCCAGTGGTACAGAAATGTATTATCAAGAATATGTCTTGGATTTCTCAATGAAAAAAGGTTTAATTAACTAAAAATTATCTGTCTTCAAAGTATGGTTGTGAATTAGTTAGGTTCTGAATCACAGTTATTAAATAAAATAATGATTTTATAAGTATCTAAACTTTGTTCAAAGTTAATGTTAAGAACATCAAAACTTTTCCCACCTTTAATTTAGTATCAAAAATAAATAGAATTAGAGTGCTGCCATTACAGAAAAGTTAAAGTAAGGCTTAAAATAATGTTTCTGTAGAAATTTTGCAGAAAAGTTTGTGAAATATTATGACAAATCATGAAACATCTATATATTTCAACTGGTACAATACATTATTGTATTGATAGGCTTTAATGGATTAAGTAAAGTTAAGAATCTGCAACATTGTGTCAAATGCCATTACATTGAGTTGTCAGTACATTCAAACAAGATGATTCAGAAGTTGGGGTATACAAACTTGTGTACAATTTACATGCCATATATTGACTTCAATTCATTAAGGAAAGCTGTCTTAACTTGTGAGAGAGGATGAATGTGAAGATAGTCTCATTAGAATGAAGAGATTACATCTTATGTAGAAGTGAAATTATCAGGGAGTTCTGATGATTTTGTAATAATTTTGGAAAAAATATATCTTGACCATGTTATATGACTATTTCAAAATTGTCAATTTTAAGTTTAGGTGTTATAAATTCTCTAGTTTATCATTTAGTTTTTAAATAGCTTTATCCTTTTGTATATTGATATTAATATTTCTACAAATAGAAAAATTGTATAACTAAATAGTTTCATATGGGTTTTTACATACATGTTTTACTTTATAGAAATGTAAAATGACTGAAAGATATTTTAAAAATTTATTTCAGATTTTGAAAGTTATTATTTTAGATTCATTAATGTTAAGATATAAATACACTGTTTCACAGAGAAAATGCCTTACCTTGTAGATTTTGTCACAGCATTATGCAAATTGATGCAGTTTCAGGTCAATTACAAAATCTTGGAGTGTGATAAAAGGGAAAAACTAATCTGTGAAACTAACTTTGGAAATATTATTGTGTCCACTGAAATAGTTTTGTGTCATTTTTATGTGTTTGGATAAGGATTAGAATGACAATGCCTCTGAGATGCCATCAAGAACCATTTTATCAAACAGATGAGTTTACTAAAGGTTTCATCATAGGACTATGTACAACCATGTGGTCTCTGTGTTGTACTGCAGCAGAAACTCAATGGGATTCCATAATCATGGGTCAGATTTGGAGATTGTGTCAGCAGGATGAAATGTGCATCACAGTGGGACTGCAGCACTGAGACAAATGTCCCAATGCACATATAAATACATCTGGTACCATGCAGTAGTGGTTCTATAATTTACAGCTGGTGTCATTCTGCAGAGTGTACAGGCAGATTTACATGCTCCAATAGTGATGAGGACAGTTTCTTATAGATTGGGTGAGGCAAATTTGCAGTTAAGCCAACTGTTGTGAAGACTATCATTCAAACTGCACCATCATCATAAATTCTTGCAGTGGTATCACTCCACAGATACCTGACATGATGATTGGCAGAGTGTAGTGTTCAATGACAAATCAAGATTCTGTTTCAGCAATGATGATTACTGAGTAAGGTCTGGAGGAGGCAATGTGGCAATTAGGATGATCCTTCCACTTTTTGAAACATCACACAGCTCATGAATGTGGAGTCATGGTTTGGGTGCCATCAGCATCAACAGCCAATTACCTTCTAGTACATAGCAGAGCATGTTGATAAGAGTTGCTACAGTCTGTTGTAGTATAACAGACTGTAGCAACTCATATTGGTGTATCATCTTCAGAGCATATCAAATGCAGTTTTCTAGCAGGATAATGCATGGCTTTACACAGTGAGCATCAGCAGGCATGTTTTGCAAGATGTCCAGGTAATTCCTTGGCCAAGCATGATTCCCATATCTTTCTCCCATCAAGAATTTGTAGGATGTCAAGTGAATGCTCTCCCACAGCATCATAGTGAAGATGAACTGTGGATTATGGTCAATACCATGTAATCAACACTACTCCAGGATAGTATTTGAGTATTCATTGAATTAATGCCATGTTGTGTTAATGACTGTATTGTCCAGCATGGTAGCCCCACTAGTTGTTGATCATCCTATATATTGGGCCACAGGAGATGTGTAATTGTTCAAAATTAAATTAATTGTTCAGAACACAGAGAGTTCTGTTCAGAAATTGAATAGAACTCTCTATCTGTGTGTTGAGTTTCATCTCATTTCAAGCATTTCTTCATGATGATGTGTTTTCTCTGTAAGGCAGTGCATTTTAAAATTTAAATTCAAATAAACTTAAAAATAAACTCAGTTCTACTGGAACACAATAATAAAAATCATAACCCTAAACATTTTTTTAAATCAAAGAATATCTTTAAGGAATAAAGAGTTTATGAGCCCCAAAACATTTAGGATTGTAATTTTATAAACTGTGCTCCAATAAAGCAAATTTTATTTTTAAATTTATTTTCTAAGGAAGGAAATTTTCTTTGTTTATTTATTCTTTATTCAAACCTGTATCTAATAAAAACTTTGTTATAATTAATACATAAACATTAATTAAAATTAATAAAATTAAAAATGTCAAAAATGTCTGATAGATATTAGTTGTTTTCCTATAGCAATTAGTAATAGATATCCTTGTAGTAAAGTAGTAATCCTTGTAGTAGTAGTTGAGCCATAGCCCATCTTTATTCTTCCAGGTATGTAACAATGTTTGTTCAGGACGACCATATGTCAATAGATTTGAGAACCTTACGTGCCATACGTGTTCTACGACCTTTGAAATTAGTATCCGGAATTCCAAGTAAGTCTGCCTGTATTGCTGCTTCTCAAAATGAATTTTAATAAATTCAATAAAAATGCAATATAAATGAACAAAATGAAGATGATAAAATTCTGAAATAATAAATTAATATTAATGTTATAATTATTAAAAGTTCAGTATTATATATTATTAACATTTTTAATAATTTTGAATTAAAGGAAAAACTCACTAATGATGATGCACTATAATTTTAATAAAATTTTCTGTGTATTTTTAATTTATAAAAGTCATAAAAATATATTTTAAAATTCAAGATAGTCAGATGGTTTAGGAATAAAGCAAGTATTTAAATTTAGAGAGAGAATTTTTGAAGAAACAAATGTATAATGCCATTATTAAATGAAGATTTTTCCAGTGATAATATAATACTACTATCAATATATTTATGGATTTTTAGGATGTTATTAAGCTTTAATTATTATTCAGTTAGCATTGCTTTTAAAACTTTTGAGAGTTCATGTTCAATTTTATTTTATATGGAGTGACATGTTTATATTATCTTTAAGTGTTAGATCTACGAAATATTTAAAATTGCTCAGAATAATTGGAAATATTCATATTTGATAGAATGGAATTTAATATTATGATGTAATATAGTATCAAGTTTGCTGAAATAATCTTACTCTTAACTATAAAATTTAAAAAATAATCTGTCAAAAATTCATCAATTGAACATCACCTAAAATACTTTTTAAAATTAAATTTTTTATATACAGAATTCATTATTATTCTAATGCAGTTTTAATTATTAATCAAGACATGTTTTAACATATAACATTATTTCAGTAATGTTCTTTTTATTAAATAAATCTCAGTAAACTGTTTGATAATACAAGATGTTTATAATTAAAATATACCACTTTACATCATTCTGGAGACAAAATCATTAGAGATAGATCAATAAAATTTTATAAGCATGTTTGACACATGAAAAGTGTGGAGAGTTTCAAAAATAGTTTCAAAAGCTTCCCAACTAGGTTTCTATAACGGCATTGTTGCAGCAGCATTACATAATATCAATGATGTGTAACTCAGTCAGGCAGTTAAACTTTCGTTATCTCTAAACTAGAGCAGAGAGAGTGTTTGAGTAATATCACATTTATTTGCATAAATGTGATCTTACTGAAGAGGGTGCAATGCTCACACTACAGTCATTGTGAAAACACACTGTCTAACATTGCCAAACTAATGTTTAGTGATGAAAGAGTAATCAGTCAATCATTTCCAATGCAATGTCCTATTCATTCACCTGATCTCACACCTTGTAACTTCTGATTACATGGCTATTTTAAAAGCAGGATTTATATTGTGGGGTTGCAGATTTATCAAAACTAAAGAGATAAATTGATATGTTGCATTTGATTGTTGTTAATGTGATAACTCAATTGCAGCATGTGACTGAGAGTGGTGTCATGTCAGTTTTTTTTATACTTCTGTGACAGTGGCAGTTTTAGATGCCTAATTAGATTGCCTAATGGCAAAAATTGTAACTATTTTTGAAATTCTGTTTATAGTTTTCCCATACTGAGATAAATGTGCTTACAAAGTTTGACTATTTCGTCTCTTGAGTGGTTTAAAGTAGTATTCTTTAATTATAGACACCACACCTGTACATATTCACCCGAAAATCCATTGACAATCAAGATATATTTTAAGATTATTTTAATAATGATTAAAACTGGTTTAGAACAGCTTCATTTTGTTATTAATGATTCTTATTTTTAATGAAGTAACTGAATCACAAATAATGTGCAGCTCTTCCAAACCAATTTCAATTGTTCTTAAAGCATATCTGAGTTAACTGATTTTTGGACTGTTTTATATTTAAAATTAATGAAATATGTATATATAGATTAATTTACAGTAAAAAAGAAATATTGTGTGCTTGTATATAGCTGCTTTAAGTTAGTTATACCAAATTAGCCATTGTAGAGTTAATGCAGCAAAGTTTAGAAGCACTGAGGCCAAAATTCAATAAAGATATAGCAAAATATTTGTAAAATTTTTTATGTTGAGAAATATGTAATCATTTAAGTACAAATCATACCATCTGGTTTCCAGTCTGTCAAAAAGAACACCTTATGACTCCCTGAACTCAGACTAGGTCTGTTTATAAGATGACTATTTACAATATAATACACAGCAATATTTCTTACATGCTTCTAACAACACAGTTTTAGTCCAGGTTTGTTTCTCTTTGTTTCAATAGTCACATTGCCTTATATCTAATTTTTAGATCAGTTGGCTGACCAATCCAGAGCTGAGCTGAGCTGAGCTGCAGCTCAGCTCAGCTCTGGATTGGCCAGTATACAGTATTAGCTGGAGCTTTCTATCGGGTCCACCTCGGTTGGCATACCTGTCTCGACTTGTCCAGGATGACTCACCAACCAACCCTTTCCAGAAGACATGCTCTGACTAGTGAAAACTTGACTTAGCTTGTCACTACACAATATGCCTCCTTGAAAATTTACTTTTGATATTAGAGTTTTTGTAACATTAGCTACGACTTGTCATTTCTAAGTAAAAGTGTTGATTTATATAAAAATAGTATTTATAAACAACAAGACAACAGGAATAGAGCTGTTTCCTTCAAAAGCATAAATCTCTTAAAGCAATCTTCAACAGTGATCTTAACTAAAGTAGCTTTACCAGGCAATACACCTCATGAATATCATTTATATAAAGAGTATAAAAATAGCATATTTTAGTGTGTGATAATTATTACAGTTGCATGTTTATTATTATTGTAGTTTTATTTTTTTTGCATAAGGTTATTAATAAAACATTTTACATTAAAACCAATTCTATAGTTTTCATACCTTGCATAGCATTTTTGGTGTAATTATTACTAGTAGTAATTTTCAGTGTACTGGTACATATCCATATACCACTATGCATATTGTTACACTTTTCATAAACCTTGGGAAATAAATTTCAGATCCTTTGAAAAAAGCATTGCAAACAAATTCCAGCATTGTAGCTTTGTTACAAGATTTATATTTTTTATTTTATTGTGGTTGGTTAGCAGCATTATTGAGAAATGATTGTTTGATTATTTGATGATGTCATTTCTTCTTGCATGTAGATAGTGGAGTGCTGTCATCAGTGGTAACAGATATTAAAGTTATGATAAATTGAACATATATCCAGGTAATAACAAAAATAAATTATTACCATCTACCAGTTTACACAGGAATGATATTACAGCATCAAATCTGATGGAATAAAAATCCAGATAATATCAATCAAATATAAAAGTAACTTAAAAATATACTTTTTAAAAATGAGAATAAATTAACTTACTCAAAGAAATTTTATGAGTTAATTTTTCATAAATTACAATAAACTCATAAGGAAAGCAACTAAGTGACTATCTGACTTCGAAATTTTTATTTTAAGCATGAAATATTTATGTGAAATTAATCCTATATGTTATAATCAAAAATCCTCAATCCTAAGCATTTTTGAGGAAAAAGAAAGGAAGGAACCAATTTTAAACTATTGAATTTTATACATTCTAGCACAAACATCTTTATGATAATGGGTGATAATGGATGATGAATTGGTTATATTCGAAACTATGAGTGCATATTCTATAGCTGTTCTGGGTTCAAATCTCCATTTTTTTTAAAGAATTTTTAAAAATTTCATTTTAATTTTTTAATCTTTATTTTTGAAGAGGTGGGTTACATTTTTCCATTATCAAATCCTTCATTTATGCATTTTTTTAGTAATTTACTTGTGTATTTAAAAAAACAAAATTCACACCTTTCTCACGCTTTCCAGCAGTAACTATTTAATAAACAAACATTTTTGGCCACATTTAGGGGCCTGCCTCAAGTTAAGCTGAGCTGATACAAAATTGAATGTTTGTTTATTAATGAAACAGTTACTACTGGAAAGTGTGGGAAAGGTGTAAATTTTATTATACAATAGTTTCAGCTTACAGATTCAATGAGTTTTTGTATTTTTCTCTTGATGCACTGTTTTAATTTTCCTTTTATTTGACTTACTGTATATTTTTTCAAATTTCCGAATAACATAAATAAACACTAGCCACAAATTAAAGGGAATTGGAAACATTGTATTATTTAGCTGGGAGTTGGAGATGATGCAGTGATGTTAAAACTTACACTCACTTGTAAACGGAAATGAGATATAGGTCCACTCCTAGCAGTTTTTCATATTGAACATGAATTAATCACAGATATTTCATTTTGAATTGTTAGATATTTTTGTGTCTTTGGACAAATTCAAGTTTCTTTGAAAATGGAGAATCATTGTGTACATTTGTTAATAAATTCAGTTGTGGGCATAGAAATACATGTTAAATAAACAAATTAGTAACTAAGTAAATTAATAAAACAAGTTAAAATAAATAATTCAGTGATGGAAAAATGCAAACATTCTTTCTCTCAAAAATTAAAAAGTTTTTAAAAAAATCAAGATTTGAACCCATAACAGCCATGGGATATACACTCATAGGCTGGAATGTAACAACTGTATCATCCGCTCTTATGAATATCTTCATGCTAGCATACATAAATTCAATAACTTAAAAAAAAATTTTTTTTTTAAACTGCATAGAATCAAGGATTTTTGACTATTACATATAGGTTTAATTTCATATAAATGCTTATTTTAAACATGATATACTTAACAATCAGTTAGTCATTTGATTACCTTTTCTTGTCAGAATTTTCAGAAAATCCTAATTCAAAATATCTTCATTTGGTTTAACAATGAATACAAAAGAAATATGAAAGAAGGATTTTAATAAGAAAGAAAAATCTCTATATTTTTTTCTTTTTCAGTTTTACAACAGCCAGACAGATTAAATAAATAGATTAACTATATTATCACAAATTTGTTATATTTCAAATAAATTCAGTTTTTTTTTTTTTAAACCATAAATTAATGTACAAAATGTCTTTAAATAAATTTATTTTTTTAATGTTTACTTTTAATTTAAGTTTTATATTTGATTGTTAGTGTCTGTATTATTGATTAAGTCAGATTTGATTCCATGATGCATTTCCACAGTAATTGTAGATGATAGTGATTTTATTTTGTGTTTGATGAGATAAATATCAAGAGAATATCAAATTTTTGGCTTGTGTGTTTAACACTACAGCTTAATGGTCAGAAGGTTGAAGCAGTAGAAATGTCATCTTGCCATTCTCAAGACCTAGGACTGGATTCCAGCAAAGAATTTCAAGAATTTTCCATGAGTGATCTATCTTGGGTGTTGGGTCCTGTCCCTCATCATCTGGATGCCCTCATTGTGGGTTTGGCCAAACCCAATAGGGATCTGATTAAAAAACTTTCTGCCAATAGGATGGAAAGAGTGAAAAATGGAAAAATAACCAATGGTTATTTTCCCATTTTTCACTCTTTCCATCAATAATATGCTATTGACAGAAAAAGTAGGTAGAGGAAGTGTGAAGATAATAATAGTAATTCCAATTAGAAATTTCTTGAATTCTGTAATCCTGCATCTGCAGACGTATAAGAATGCTACCAATAATTCAATGATCCAAAACTTGTGGTTTAATTATGTTTATTTTGGTTGATTAGACATAAATAGTTGCATTTCAAGCCAACTTACATTTTACAGCCCTCATCAGTAACTAAAATTATTAAGAACTAGGTATGAGTACAAAATTAATTAAACATAAAATAATGATAAAACTGAGCATAATAGTAATATCTTACTTTGTATTGAATCAACCATCTCCTTAAATATGAAAATACATGAACATGATATGGAACGTATTTCACATTGATACATTAAGCAAATGATAAGGACTGGTACAATACATTAGATTATAGATGTTTCATGCTCTCATAATAGGCCATTAGTCTTTACAATTTACTAATGGCCTATTATGATAGCATAACACATCTATAATCTAATGTACTGTACCAGTTCTTATCATTTGCTTAATGTATCAATGTGAAATACGTTCCATATCATGTTTGTGTATTCTCATATTTAAGGAGATAGTTGATTCCAATACAAAGTAAAATATTACTATTATGTTCAGTTTTATTATTATGTTTAATTTTTTTAATTGGAGGAATTAATTGTTTTATATTGATTTTCACTGGCAGTATGTACTGGGTCTGTATTGCAGGAAGTGACGAATGCTTCCTGTCACATTGATATTTGAATAATTATGGTATTCAATCTTATGAGAAAAGATGGTTTTGTAGTGGGAGGAACGTGAGAGCCAGTGCAGCTTTTTATTTGCCTTTTCTTCTATTACTCTTGAACATTTGTATGCAATGGCATAAATCTTGGCTAATTGCACGTACAAGTTCTATGGATCACAAACCTTGACGAAGGACATATGTGCTAGATAAAGAGAGAGCTCCACAGAAGCAATCATCATTCATTTTTCTCTTTATGTTTAATTAATTTGGTACTCATACCTAGCTCTTGATAAATTTAGTTACTGATGAAGGGCCATAAGTTGGTCCAAAATGCATCTATTTATGTATATAATCAACCAAAATAAACATAAATAAACATAATTAAACCATAAGTTTTGGATCATTGAATTACTGGTAGCATTTCTAATGTCATTAGTTTATTTTAGTTGCACACTTCTTGGAGTTCAATGATCATGGAACCTTGATCCAGAGCATGTTGATATAGTAGAAGTGTCCATAAAAAATTAATTCTGTCACACATATACAGAGAAAGTTTTGGTGTCATTTTAACACATGACCTGTTCCCTCAAGAAACATTGTGTTGTTATGGGTTAGAAAGTGGCAGGAAGATAGTTGAATGCATGATTCGTAACATTTCACAGAAAATTCTCTACTGGATGATAGGTTCACTTTCAACCAGAATGGAACAGTGTTTAGAAAATCAGGGTGACCATCTCATAGACATTATTTTCAAGAAATAACTGAGGCACTTTCTTAAACTCCATTTCATTTGGTATCTTTCTGTGGAATAAAATCTGTTTGTGATGAAACATAATGGTGCAAGATTTTCTAAACATTGTCAGGTGTTTATGTCCATCCAGTATTTCTGGTGTCAAAACTCAAATTAAAAATGTGAATTGTATAACTAGTAATATACTGTATTTGCACAACTTGGATTTATGAATTGAGTCTTTGCTTGATTGATTATTTTCTTTTAATTATTAAAATTAAGTTTTTTATGAAATTACAGTACAATCTACTTTAGTACAAAATATTATATGAATTTAATTAAATTTATTTTAAAATAGCTCATAAATAATAATGACATAAATCAAATGATGACTGGATAAGGTATAACAAATTAACTTAAAACCCATAGAACTTCAGCAAAGTTATTTATTTCAAATGTTTTCAACCATCTTTAAAGGTCTTGCTAAGGAACAAATACATTGGTTTTCTGCATTCTTTTAGTTTAACTTCTTTTTTTCTCTAGAGCTGCAGCCGGTGGCCACATGCGGTCCACTCAATGTTTTTATGCAGCTCTTTTAAAACAGTAAATATCTTGTATAGATTTTTATTACAATGAAATATCACATGCTTAATTAAATACATTAATATGATGTATAACACCTTATCATGTACTTATTACCTTATCACATATATTAAATATTCTTTAACAAAGCTTAAAATGTATGAATGAAAATGACCAGAATGTTCCTGAATTATATGATGGATAGTGGCTTTTGGATTTATGTTTCCTTACAAATATCACAATGAAATTAAGCAAACTTAATAAGCAGTTTCAAGGTGAAAACAAATTGATCACAAACTGTTATCAAAATATAAAAGCATTCATAGCAAAACACAAAGTTTATGTAAATCAGTTAAAATCAAAAAATACAATCTAGCTTCCAAAATTACATAAATTTAATAGTGACAAAAAAAAAAACATTTTTCTAAATATGCACAAGAAATTACTAATTTATTAAGAGAATTTCAAGAGAAATTTTCATATTTAAAAATTTATGAGAAATATATTTAATATTTTCTTATGTCCATTTGACATTGTTGTGGAACAAGCTCCAACAAATTTCCAGATAGATTTAATAGATCTGCAGTCATCTTCTGAATTGAAATATACGTTTGGGGCCAATAACAAAGTTTAGTTTTATACAAAATACGTCTGTAATGATAAATTCCCTAACATAAAAAAACTGGCGACGAGCATTACAGTTACAATGGGAATCACCTAGCTTTGTGAATCTTTTTTTCTCAAAAGTGAAGAGTGTTAAATGCAAAAGTTGTAATAGATTGATCAATAAAAAATTAGAAAACCAACTATGTTGTACAACATCACAAATACCTGTTGATATTAAGAAATTAAGTGAAAAAATTGAAAAGCAAGTTTCACATTAAAATACATACAAATACTGTATAATTATATATGTTTTGTTGTAAATAAATATGAACAGCCCACAGTGTATTTTTATTTTTGGTTTGGCTCAGTAAACAATATCAGTTGGACAACACTGCTTTAGAGTATCTTATCACTAAAGAAAATATAACATCTTAGCCAAATATATTATAATATTATTTTATTTATATAAAATAATGAAATAATATTTAAAACTTTAAATTGAAAATTTACTCTAACGATAATCAAATTATGCTTTTAATTAGCGCAGTTGTTAACCTTAGGTGCACATACTTCTGGGAGTGTGAGACACTTTTCTTGAGATATGAGATTTCTGTAAGACACCTTAATGAAACAAATGTTTTTGGCTGCATTAAGTAGCCTGCTTCAGGTTTTGACATCCAGAAATTAAAAGTCTAAATAGAATACAAATTTCTGAGATAAAATTTTTTGTTTTTTAACATTTTTACACTTTTTTCACCTTTCTCTATGAGATTTGAATCTTTTTTAAAAATAAGATCTTAATAAAAATGTATCAATAAAATAATCTTGCTATTTGTGTGTGCATGCATATACATACATAGCATAAAGCATAAACTATGTAGGACTCAGTTTATGCTGGGACTAGTTTCTTGAGATTGCTGATGTGTTATGAAGTGGAGTAAATTAAAGCAAAAATACAATGAAAATGTAAATATGTTAAGTTCCATGTCAAGATTCTCAGTAATTAACATAAAATACTGGAAAAATGTTTTATTTTATGAAATTTACATAATAATCACACCAGTAACCTTGGTTTTATTCCAGTATTTCTTAAAAATGACAAACGTTTTTGAACTGCTTGATCGTCCTGCTTCAGGTTCATTGTATGTGTTCCATTTAGAATGCTCATTCTATCATGTTCTACATTCAAACTGAATTCAAATTTCAATTATTATTTGTTTGTCATTAATTGGAATTTTACATATTGAAAATTGTTTAATGTTTAAGAAAAAGAAAGAAAATTTACTGCTTTTAAAGTGATAGAGCAGAGGTCTGTTTAGTTGAAATTTCATATTTCTTCAATTGTCGAATAACTTCCAGTTTTCCTTTAATTGTCGATGATTTATTTTGTGTTTTTAGTTTCTTGTCTAGATGATAATACACATTCTTGAGTCATGGTTGTAAATTTTTGAAAATTTTAATAAAAAAAAAGTGCAAGATGATAGATCACAAATATCTAGAAAAACTGAGAGAAATTAAGAGGGAGAAAGATGTCTATCTTTCTCCCTCTGTCTCTTTAACATGTAGACATCTCTCTTAGTCTACATGTTAAAGAGACTGGAGAGTAGTAATGACTGTCAAGGATGGAAGTGGTATCAGTTAGATTTAACCTTTTGGCATCTTGTTGTCAAGACAACAGTGTATGTTTGTTAGTTCACTTGCAGTTTTTAGTTGTGGTTAATTTAAAACTGCTTTTTCTCATTATATTATATTCCATCTTATTTAATTATTTAAATTTTAGGCCATAGTTTAATCATTACTATTAGTAATGTTGAGATTATCTGTTTCTAGGAAATCTGACAGAATTGTGATTCATCACACCAATTGTGATTGATGAGAGGTGCAGAAAAGTAAATTGGGTATAAATTGAAATGGCATAAACTGAGCTTTACCTTTTTTTTTTTCTGCTGTAAATCCCTACCTAAAATGATTTTATATTAATGAAAGACATAGAGTAATTTTCTTTAATTGTATAAATTGTACCTTAAGTTAGGCTAAAATGTATTAGAAAGTGGGACAATCCTACCCTCTTAAATAAAAAACTTAATTTTTCATCATTATATGAGATTACAGGCACTGGCAGCAACAAAAACATTAAGAACTACTGAGTTAGAGCTTTTATCCTAAACATTAACTACTTAAGAGTTTTTTTAGTTCATATTTCAGTTGTATAGATGAATACATTTGAAGATGAACTAAAAAACATACAAAAACTATGATTACATTATCATCTAATCTTATTTTTCTGAACTATTTTCTCATTTGATTGATTACTAACTCTTTAACATGACTTCACTTAAATTACATATCCTAGAAACTGCCAAAGTTTGTAGCTACAGATATAGGCTAATCTTTTATAAATTGCTTTTAACCACAATGATTATAATACAGGATTATTAATTTATCTATATTATAATGTTTCTCAACAAGAGTAAATTTTTAAAATGTTTGTTGAGTAGAGTGAATATAAGCCTGATTTTAATAAATTTGATAAAGTATGATAAATTCAAGTTTATCTCAGAACATTGTTGATACTTTCGATATATTTTCTATTTCAAGAATATTTACACAATGCAGACTTTTTTTGTAGAGAGGAAACAATATCTATTAAATGATATAATTTTTGTAAAACAGACGTTTTGTTATACAGGTATACCTCGTCTTACGTCGGTAATTGGTTCCAGGGGAGGCGACGTAAGTTGAAAAACAACATAAGTCAAATTTACTTGTGTAGTTACGACATAAGTCGTAGTTTTGACTTACGTCGTAACTAAACGCCAATAATGAGCACTTAAAGACCGCTAAATAAGACGACAACACAGAAACACAGATGTTTTCATGGTTCGTTCCCTAGGATTTATGATGATTATATTAACACTTACTGTAAATGTACATATTTTAATATGATTTTATGTGCTTTCAACGCTTTTCTAGTGATATTACGACTTCAATGTTTATGGCGGACGGATTTAAAGTCGAATAAACTGACTTAAACTTGATTTTTATTTTTCCATATACTTTTTTGACAAACGACATATAATCGGGAACGACGTAACTCGAGGTATACCTGTATTTCTATTAAATGTTATTTTTAATTGTGTATTCATTTGTCTTATATAATAATAAATTATTTCTTCATTATTAAAGTAAGACAGAACCATTCCATAAGAGATAGATTTCTTGTAAAAATTAGTATTCAATTATTTTGAATATATCTTTTCCCCATAAATGAAGCTTTTTTTTCTGTAGTTTGTGATATATCTATACAATTTTGAGATTTTGACCAGCTTTTTATATAATAAAAAATGCCCACAAAAACCTTTGTATCTCCAGTTGTAAAGTTTTTTATTAAAGACTAATGTTTTCAATCTTAAACAGATCTTCAGATCCAAATACATAAACAAATTAGAACATGAATTAGAACATAATAGTTTAAAAAATTTGAACAACCAATAAACAAATATAATGTAATTTTTGTAATTTTAAAAAATCATTACCAATATTTCATTTATTTTGTTTTATATCTAATTACATTATTGTATTCATTTATTAGTTGTTCCAGTTTTTTAAACTATTGTGTTCTAATTCATATTGTAATTCATTTAGGTATTTGGACTTGAAGAAGATCTGTTTAAGATTGAAAGCATTAGTCGTTAATAAAAAACTTTATAACTGGAGATACTTTATTATGGACGTTTTTGTTACAAATTAACCCACTTCATCTGTATTGTCGTAGAATTACAGTTCTTTATATATTGTGTGTTTGATACTGTATTTTTAATTAGGTATTTAGAAGATTACTTATATCAAGTGAATTTTCATTTTAAAATTGTTATCTTTTAATTCTTTACAAGCATTAATTGGTGGAGTAACTAAAATATCTGCAGAATTGCTGTTATAACAATCAATATTCTCTTTATATTCTTACAGTAATTTCATGAAATATAAGTCTAGAATGAGTAAAATACATGTATGATTAGAGGTGGGATTTACCTAGTTTACAACAGTTTGGCAGAATTGCTTTCTAAAATATTTTTAGTTCAGTGAACTAGTTATTAACTTTGTTTTTGTACAGTTTATTGAAAAAATCTCTGTGTAAGACTGCCAACTTTTTAACAGCTCAATATGAACAGAAGCAGAACAATTGTATACAAGACAGACTATGCAATAGAACAATAAAAAGAAGTGAGAATGTCTCTTCAATTGACATTGATCTGCGAATGCCTATCACAAACAAGCATCTGACATTTTCTGCTCAATTCATGAGTATAAATGATAAGCTCTAGGCACAAACACTCAGTTAGGCTTCATTACAATTTCTGACATTTCCCAATTTTTGGATTTCCTGGGTAGGAATGGGAAATACCAGGATTTGGAAATTTTTTTAGTTTTTAATAGTATCAATAAAATATCAATAACAACTGCTGTATTACATTGGGCTAAATAATGACTATAATAATTATGAATTACTGATAAATTACACCCAAGAGGGAGGCGTTAGCGCCATCTCGTAATAATAAATTTAATAATTATAATTTAATTAAATAATTTTAGATTACACTGGTGGAAAAGAATTGGTCCAGAGGGGGATGATTCTTTTAGTTCATCTTCAAATGCACAGAATTTTTTCATGTGGAATAATGGACAAGGGAGGCTGAATTATCTCTAGCTGTGTCTCTATCTCTGTCTTTGAGCTTGATTCTTGCAGAGAAATTTTGGTTCAAATGTGTAATCAGTGGTGGAGAGAAGGGTAAAAAAGTTGGTGATTGGAGGAAAAAACAAGGAGAGAGGGAAAGTAGAAGGAATGGAGAAAGAAGTGTTAGCCAGGAGTGTGTGTGTGTGTGTGTGTGTGTGTGCATGAGAGAGCTAATAAAATTGTAGAAGGAAAAGAATATCATCTTGAGAAGTGATGAACAGAAGAAAGAACAGAAAAACTTTTGGTTTTGGAATTTTTTTGAGGACTCTTAGGACTGTATTAGAAAATAATTTAAGTAACAGCAAAGAAAGAAATAGGCTATTTTTCTGATTTCAAAGAATTTAAATATTCTTTTATTTCCCCACTCCCTTGACCTTTAACCACCAAAATTTAATAGCATCAAGTTACAACACCCAACTCTGTTTCTTTACCATTACCTCATCCTGAGATATTAAACAAAACAAATATCAGTTTTAACTCTTTAAGCTCTAAAATCTCACTCCATAATGACTAAATTGTTTTTACCCCTCAGGCTACAAGGGAAACTTGTATAGACAAACTAGTCTAACAATTTTTCAATTGGCCGATTTTGGCAGATATTGTATTTAAAGAGTTAAACCTCTGTACAGATGGCCAATCACTATTCTCAGATTATTTTCTCATACTGTTGTATTCTATCAACCTTTTTTTAAATTTCTTCTGTATAAGCTAACATTAATTAAAAGAAGCTAATTTTTAAAAGAAATTAACTCTCATTTGATCATTAAGAGTGTCACAAAGCATTATTTGCATGGTGTATTATTCATAATAATGTTTGTGAAATATATTTTCTTGCAATTATAACTGTATTTGTTTGAGTATATATGTCATACAAAAATTGAGTAATAGCTCACAGATTTATCAGTAAAGTAGTTTATGAATTTTGTTATGAATCTTCCTGAAATGAAAAAAATACTTTTTTTTTTTTCTGTCCTGCAGGTACTAAGAGGGCTTTTTTCAAGCTTACTGTAGGATCAGTAATTTCTTGTGCATTAACACCTATTATCTATTTTTATTAAAACAGTACTAAACAGTATTAAAACATTTAAAATTTTTCATATAATACAGAATTTTAATGTCATGTTTACTTGAATAATTTGCACATTGAATTTTTAATAAATTGGTAAGAAGAAATAAATAAAATACAAATAAAAGAAAAATCTTTATCAATTGAATTTATTAGACATCAAACCAATTTCACTAATTTATGTTAGTAACACAATAAACTCTGTGATGGTGCAGTTGGGAAATATGCAGTGTTGGGAGTGTGCATTGAAAGTACGTACACAAATGAATAATCATCTTTATCATTGTTGTAATCAGAACTTGTATCTGAATCATTCTTCTAAACTATTTTATTTTTTGAGCTGTCAAACATGTTTAAAATGCTGCACTTCTGAAATATTTTTCACTGTCAATTTAAGTGAAAATTTATTCCCATATAATCCTAATCCACTTGCAGATCATCTCAATTTCAGGCTTTATCATTCCTGAAAATATGTATGAATGTTCACCTTTGTCATCCATTGAATGTACTGTTCCTTCACAGCAGCCTTGAATGGTTTATTAATGTAAACATTTAGGATATAAAAATATTTACAAATTAGAAGAAACTATAAAAATCATCTTCATACATTATCCTTTTTCATCACCTCAGGAACACAACAGTCTCTATGGGTGGAGTCAATCTTTTATTTGAGACAACTCATCTGCCTTGATATATAAAAATGTTTAAAAAAGATTTTACGGCATAATCTTAATAAGAATATTAATTAATAAATAAATGTCCTGGCCATTGTATTTAAAAATAACCTTTACTCTTTAAAAATCCTGTACACAGGATAAAATCCCTCCTCTCTTTCTCTCTCCCTTTCTACACATCTGAAAAACAAGGAGAGTAATTTGGAAACTTTTAATAAACAACAGAATCAGACAGAAAAGAAAGTGTAAATGTGGGTATCTAGGTGCTGAAAGGTGCACAAAGAAGACAAGAAAATTCTTGTTGGTGAAATTTCTTAGAGAAAAAGCCAGACAATTCAGACAACATTTGGGACATACTGGATTTAAAAACGGCAGTGGGTAGTTGGATAAATTTAAGAGATATAATAAAATCTGTGGTGAAAGTGCAGAAGTGTGTAAAAGATTGTGCAAATCAGTTCAAAAGTTTACCAGAAATTGTACAGAACTATAGTTTAGATGACATTTTTAATGCAGATGAAATGAACTTATTTTTTCTAGATGTTTACTGGACAAAACAATGATATTAAAAAATAATTCATTTGTCACAGAGGTAAAAAAAAGCAAAGAATGTATAACTTTTCTTTTGGAAGTAAAGATGACAGATTATGAAAAAATGCCACTGTGATTATTGAAAAGTGTCATTCGAAGATTTTGTCAATGTTAGTAAAGAACATTTAAATACCACAGCAGTAAGATGCTTTTATATTTAGTTAAAATAAGAATTGGGTTAGAATGGATTGTTATATTTTGTCAATATTGACTGTCTGAAAACACTTATGTGAAGATGATATCATTGCTGACGTAAAGAATCAAATACAAGAAATAGGCACTTGATGATGAGTAAAAAGAATAAATCCTGTCAAAAAATAAAATACTTTGCTTCCTCTACATATAGGGAAGCCAGAAAAGCTCTCAAACTTTTAAGGTGCTTTTTAGAAATTACATCATTCATAAAACAAGATGTGTTTGAGGTAGTTGACTACAGTGAAAAATATTGAGCAAGAAGTATTGAATTGTTGACAACAATTTTGTGTAAGAGATTTTTTACTGACAGTGTCAATGTTTTGTTATTTTGTACATATTGCTGTTATTTGAATAATAACTACTAATGCTACTGTTTTAAAATGCATAATGTTTGCAATTACTATTTAAGGGAAGCAATTATTTCCTTTGCACATATCTCTGTTATTAATAAGTACTTTAATATTTATTTATTAAAGTTTGATTTTTTAAAAAAATATTATACTTGAGTTATACACCAATAATAAGCAAATACAAGAGTGTTTTGAAAAGTGATAACATTTTCTTTTCTGCTGTATTTGTTTTAATTTGGATTTAAAAAAGAATAGCAAGACTATAAAGTAGACCCTTTTTCTTTTTCGCAGCATTGTTCTGTAAAGCCCCGGTAGACCTAAGTCTGTTAGGCAAGAGTGGAGGGTTAAGGCACGAACGAATTACAATAAGGACTTTACAAGTTTGTGAATATTCAGTAACAGAAGTTTAATCATAGATTATTTACAAAAAAAAATTATCTATTCTTAGGCATGAGAGGAACATAAACTCATGTCTTTTGTACAATATTCGATGTTATAGACACTATTAGGGTTTCTTATTTCCCGGTCTTTTGCTTGTCCCGGGATTCCGGGATAAAAGTGAACTGTTTCCCGGGATCCCGGAAATCCCGGGATATAATAAATTATTTTTAAAATATAAAAAATATCTTGAAATCGAATGATATCATTATTTTTCATTTTTTAAAGTAATTTAAGTGTTCTACAACCTCCAAAATCGTATTAATAATGATGTGTAAAATATGTATTAAAAATACCTTTGAATTACGTAGAAAATTCACAAATAAAAAAAAATTTGTTAAAGTTTGTTCGAAACTGCTTATAACAAAAATTGCCTACGAATTGAGTTAAAAATTTAAAGAAAAAAACTGAACTTTGATCAAACTTCTAACTTAGAAAATGATATTTTTTATTTAAATAAAACATAATACAAATATTACTGTAAATTTTTATAATGAGATTTTAAGAAACAAAGATGGTCGATACTCCGATCACTCAATCTGGTTCTTAATTTGGTAATAAAAAGTCCTGCTGCCGAGAATGCCCTTTCTGATTCAATCGATGTGGGTGGAATCGTTTTTAACGCATTTAACAGAAGACAGATGATGTGTGTTTTTTCACCTGTAGCCTCAAAGATTTCTATTTCGTTCTCGAGACGCGTTTCAGTACTGCTTTTGTTGTCCACTTTTCTTGATCTGTCTATCTCAGCTTCTTTGATAGCAGCATCAAGCTTTTCAGCTAAAGTCATTGCAGATGAGCTTGCGACATCTGGTAGTTGATCTGTATCACCGGAAGTAGAATCAGTAGATACTTCAAAAAGACGATCTAACATCTGTTTTGCTGATAAAATTAACATAGTCTTGGTTGGTAAGGCTGGCAAACTTTTTTCACTTGGGAAAGTTGAAACTTTTCCATAATTCTTTCCACTATTGAGATATTGTATGAGGCCAGTCAGTTTTACATTTCTTCTCTCTGCTATGCGTCGAATAAACGACTCTTTTAGTCTTCTTGAAAAAGGTGTGTTTAGTTGATTTAACTCATTTATAATAAAAGAAAAAATACCTTCCGATGAAAGTAAAGTCGATCCTCTGTTGCCAAGCTTTTCTGCTCCAGCTTTTAATGGCTGCAGTGATGCCACGATGTCACGAATTACAGTAACTTCTTGTTTGTCAAGATCAAAATTGTCCGTATCTTTATTACAGTCAATGATTGCTTTCGATATGGATGATCTTATTTTAATAAATCGCTCTAACATGGCTAAAAGGCTATTCCATCGGGTTTTGGAATCCAGAAATAAGTGCAAATTTTTCCCATGTTCCTGTTCAACGTATTTTTGTAAGATGTTATTCTTTAAAGGTGATTTGCGAAAAAATTTTGCTATTTTTCTAACCTTATTAATGATTTGAGAACAGACTATTTCATTACCTAGTGTGTCATGTAATTCAAATGAAATATCTATATCGAAAGGATCTTCAGCCAAACGCTCACACAAAACACTTTCAAAATCAATACTATAACTAAAGTCTTCTTCATCTTTCTCAATATCATCATTGCGCTCTTCATCTTCAGTTTGAATTTCTTCAGAAAGAGGGACTGCTACTGAAGTGGTTGACTTTTGGTACAAAACATCACATACCGCTAAATGAATTCCGTGTGCATAACATAACTGATGCTCACATTCAATTAACCTTCCAAATTTCACCATTACAGCTGCACCATCAGTAACACAGGCTTAAATTAAATATAAATGCATTCCGGCATTCTGACAGTTTATGAGTTAATTATACTTTCTATTTGTAAAATTTCTTCAATCTTAACACAAAATAAGAAAAAAGTGAACTTTTAAAAAAATTGCGGGATTTCCCGGGATGAGAAAAATTTCCCGGGATATTTCCCGGGGTAAAAAAACAGCCGGGATCCCGTTTCAGAAACCCTAGACACTATACATCAAGAGGTTATAAGTAACACAGTTACAATCCATATATGTACATTACATATGATTTTCCATGTTTTTCGCGAAGAAACACTACAATCAAACATGACGAAAATAACGGTCTTACTTAAGTCCGTCGATGTTTCCTTTGTCTGAATGGGCGCTCCTACATGACCTTAACTATTGATCCAACTCAAAGAAGGAACCAGAAAATGCCAAATTGGACGAGAGCTGGAACTTTTATACCTCCCGCCATTGGGTATGACGTGTAAACGGGTGGTCTTGGTTATCAACCAATCAACAATTACGACGGATAACACCCGTTTACAGTGTGATACCATGGAATGAAACAGAAATAATACAAGAAAAAACCCAACATGAAATATGTGGAAAACAGAATAAACGAAAAAAATAATAAACATAGTGCTTGGGCACTACAGTTCAATAGGTATTATCATCTCACAAGTAAGCAATATAGGTTGGTTTAAAATAGTATCTCTCATCACATTATTTCACTACAGATGAATAGAGAGCTGTGGTGTGATTGTTTTGAACAAAAAGACAAAAACTATCACAAATTCATTTGAGAATGTTGGAAATGTGCTCTGAAGATTGCATGAATTATTTTAACATTTGACAATTGTGCAAAATATTCTAACAAGGGATTTGATCTTGGAGAAGCCAAGTTGAACTGTTTAAAAATTTTAATATGAATTCAATAACATTCTCACCTTATATAATTGCTAATTCATAAGCTGTATAGAAATAAAGACACAACATAATATAAAGAAAAAAAATGAATTTTAATTAGAAAAGACGAAAATTTTCTAGTGTTTTTTTCCTCTCTTTCTTTAAGGGGTGCCAGGGCTCTTTGTTGCCCCTCTGGGTGCACCACTGAACAAGGGTAAATATGATGAACAGCAATCTGACTGTAAGCACAGATATTTGCAGAAAACATTTCAACATATAATTGGGAACTTTTGCCCCATCCATCCTACAGCTCTGACCTAATACCTAGTGACTATCAGGTGTTTGGCTCAAAGAAAAAGTTATACTAAATTCATTAAGGATTGAATAATGGTAGAATCTGTAATGCAAAATTTTTCTTTGATTCTTGAAAGTCTACTGTAATAGTTTTATTTTTATCAATATTAAAAAATTAGAGATGATTAGAAGCTTCACATCACATTTGTTAATAATAAATAATTATTACTGTTGTTTTGTCATTAAAACAGTGATTTTTATTTTCACTATCTACTGTGATTTTATTATGCAATAATACTAAAATATTTATGTAATTTGTGATGTTTTATTTTTGATGAGACTTTTTTATTACGTTATTGAAAATATAATATATTTTAGCAAAGATTACTTACTTTATTATGTGTTTTGTTTCTTTATTTTTTGTTTTAATTTTATGTTCAGAAAGATAAGGATTCAACTAGTCTACAAAAGATGAAATGGTGTATTTTTTACACAAATGCACTGTTCTTTTGAATGTGTTTTAAATAATTTCTATACACTATCTTAAAAATTAATGATGAATATATGTAAACATGTTGAAATATTTATTATTAGAAGTCAGTTATCAGATAATAAACAGAAACAATAACATTAATTAGTGAAAAAGACCTGTTAATGATTTTTAACTGAGTTTCGAAATTTTATAAGAATGAACTAGCCATTATGGTTACTCAACTAAATTAATCAATGTAACTTTAACAATGGGTGAAGTTTAAAGAATATTAATGTTTTTGACCTTGTTAATAGGCCATCTTCAAGTGTGGCATTTGTAAGTGAAATGATAGTGTCAGTAAAGAAGGAAGATGGGAAAGATTTTGTTAGAGTAAAAAAGCGGGAAAGATGGACTATAACAATGGCAGTTGATGCAAAAGACTAACGAGATATTACCAGGCAGAGAGAAGGGAGTCCTTGTTATTATTGTTTATGCTTGTGTTGGTAACAGAGTGGTTATAAATTTCATACTTCTCTACCATGCTAGTAAGGGGGGGGTCAAAGATTGTTCTGATGATTTTGGCCATCTGTCAATCTTCCTGTGGTCAATGTAGATTCAGACAGATCCATCATAATGGTGTCGGAAAAGTCTGAATCTATTTCGGACTTTATTTGTATAGGTGGAAGAAGATTTTTTGATTCGTATGGGCTTTGTGGCGGATATAGTTTTGTTGTTGGAATTGCGTCTAAGGTTCTCAGATTCTGCAGTGCCAGGGAATTCTTGGAACATACGACTATAGGGGAAAATGGGGTACATAAAATGGTGGATATCGTGGCGAGGATGACTATTATGATGTTGATTGAAGTTTGGAGAATCGTCAATCCAACTGTTTGTTGATTGGGCTCTGGTTGTTTTTTCTCATGTTTTATCTGCTTCTGGTTGACCTATGTTCTGTTTAATTTTTACCTCCATGTGTGTTGGTTCAAGATTCATTCTCAGTTCATAGTTCCTTCTTATTGTTCTTCCATTTTCGTTAGGGGAGATTGGTTTTGGCTTATTATCCTTTTTGGCCTAGTCTTTTGGGCTGATTGTTTTAGTGCACATTTGGTTACTCAGAGTTAATAGTTTCTCTGCATTAAATTGTTCTTTCTTGTCCTTTGGAATTTGTCTGTTATATTTTCCTCTCTTTTTGCTTCCTTGTTACATTGCTTCGGAATTCCTTTCCCTGTTCAGACTACTTAGATGATGATTTCTTTATCGGTCATGTTCTTTTTCAGTTGAGTGGGTTTCATTGACCCCTTGAATGTGGAACTGTCTCGGAAGTTTATTTCTCTTCATTTGGGGAGTTTTATTACTTCTTTCGCTAAATTTATCTTCAATCCTTGGTCTATTATTATGTCTCTTCTTATCAGTCTGTTGAATGGCTGTGTATCTCATCATCTATGATATAGCATGGATAGGAGAATTGCAGCGGGCTGTTATCACATTGGAAATTGTTTTTACCATAGGTGTTGATTCTATGTCCAGTGGTGCTTTGGAATGGTATCTTGCTCCTATTAATTTTTCTTCTGAAGATGCCTACTTTTTATGCCAGAGATCTTGACAATAATGTCACTTTTGAGCCTGTATCCATGGTGAGTTGAGTTTGGAAGCCATCAATGAGACAATGTGATCATTCACTCTGAATTCATGACAAGTTGTTGTGCCACTGAATCTGGATATTCTGGCCCCAGGTATATTTCTTTTCTTTTACCTAAAACTTCCTCTAAAATTTTGCCTGTTTCTGTTGGTTCTCTTGAATTGCTGTATCTGGTTGAGTCATCTAGGTTCACCAGTTATTTCTTGAGTCACCTAAATTTTGTCTTGCTACATATCTCCAATTGTTTCTTTGAGTTTGCATATTTCCTACTGTTTCTTGAATCATCTTGTTGGTCCCTAAATCAGTTTCTAGCATTGTTGCCTCTATTATGCCAGAGAAATTTTGTTCCTTCTTGTTCTCCCTGATAACAATTTTGCCATGCAAATGGGAAATTTCTATATTTGGGCTTGTCTTTTGAATTTCCTTGACTTTTTAGTTTGTCACTAACTCATCCAAAAACCTTTAACCGGTGAAAACATTTCACCGGTTAAAGGTTTTTGGATGAGTTAGTGATTTCAAATTGGTGTTTTAGGTGATTATTTTTAGTTTTTTTAATTGTTCTTGTATTTTTCTAATCGTTTGGTCTATAGATCTATTGACATAATCTTGTCGCCACTCTTTGTCAATGGCTCTAATGATGAGTTTCCTGTTCAATTGCTATATGGTTTCCTCACTGATCGCTGCTTGCACTGCCCTATCAAAGGTGACAGGTTCTCTGGACATTACTTGTCTTTTAATTCTATCATTAAGGCTGCTTAAAAATTGTATTTGCAATCCTTTCTTTCCCTTTCTGCACGGATAGCAGAAGTTGCGGGTTCGAATCCCGCTTCGGGCCGATTCTTTTCTTCCAGTTAGGCCTAAATTTATTTAAATTATTTAATTAAAATTCTAATTATTAAATTTAGCAAGAGATGGCGCCTAACGCCTAACTCTAGTAGCAAATTAACTTTAATTATTAATATTACTATAGCCATTTGCTAACCCGATAATTCGGCAGTTGTTCTTTATATGTAACGGGTTAGTTGTTGTTTATTTATATCATTGTTAGTTTGCTTGATAATAGTTTCGGATGTGAGAGTTTGCAGTCTAACTGTATATGTTTGTACATTCTCATCACAAGCTTGTATGCAAGTGTAGAATTTCTGTAACCCGAGAGAATAGGGTTCTTTCTCAAACCGCTTAATCATAAGCTTCTTAAACACATCATACATCTCTACCTCTTTCATTCGTGTGTCTTTCCATGCAAAATCTCTAGCTATCCCAGTCAGCTTTAATTTGGCAATTCCCAAACACTGTGCCTTCACCGAATTGGTTAATTTTGCTATTTCATCCAATGATTCAAAAAAGTTGGTAACTTTTAAGTCCTGTCGGATCTCCTGAAAAGGAAGGTATTAAAGGAATCATGCCCCCAATTTTGCCTGTCATGAATGCACTTCCAGCTGTCTCTCCTTGCAAACATCCTGTAGGATTTGTTTTTTCTCTTGCCTTCATCCTGTAGAACTTAGCTGAGATTTAGCTTATGAATCATATCCCACTTCTGACACTACTGTGACCGAAGGGTTGGCACCGGATTGGCGATGCCTACATCAGGACTGACACCACTGTGTTTTAGAGAACACAGAAATCGTGATGGTGATTATGTTTTGTTTCATGCGCAAGTGGTCGCGTGTATAAGCAGTTGGATTCGGGATGTAGGACATTTGAGAGACAGCATGTCCGAAAGATTGCACTCGACTACAGTTCAATTATAAAAGAATAATACCCATTTATTTATTTACATTTAGATATATATACATAGGAAAATTTATAGTATTTCTGTTATAGCTTCTATATAGCATAACAAAGTTGATAAGGCTTTACATAATATAAGATATTTAATGAATTTTCTATATGATGAAAAAGTACTATCGAAATGGGACCCTAACCGTGAGAGAGAGAGAGAGTTTGTTTCTGCACGTGCCGATAAATACCTTGATAAACTTGATTGATGAGTCAAAATTGAGGTCAAACTATTGTAGATCACTTGATGAACAGGTGAAGAAATTCAAGTTCATTGGGTCAGGCCAAGTAGGGTTCCTAGCTGGTATAGTTTGAATGTCCAATACAAAACAGCTACAGTCTGGTGAACGGTGGCAAGGACAGGATTGGCAGTGGAAAGGATTGGTGATGAGGAAGCACACTTGAATATCCTTTCTCAAGGAGGTGGATCAATGAGCTCTTTGTTGTCCTCAATGCTATTCTTTTATTTTGGGCCTCCTTGATTTCAATGTCTCTTTTTAGGCAATGTTAAGTTTTTCGACAATAGATGAATTTCGGACAAAAGTTCCTGGTGACACACCCATTCAGAAGATGTGTGACCTTTTGAAGATTGACTCTGGGTAAAAGATGTAATCATATCCTCCCATAATTAATTAATGTTGGGAAAAATTTTAACAAATTTTAATTTTGACGAAAAAATTTTTTTCATCAAGTCTGGGCCCTCACACTCCCTATGTACCAGAAAGTTCTGTAAAAGAAGATAAGACTAAACGTAAAAAAAATTTATATTAAGATCAGATATGATCTTAATATTATCTTTTATGTTTAGTGAACCACTGATTGAAAGATCTTGAGGTGTATCTGACATATGCTGTGTTGATTCTCCATTTCCCAATATATCCTTAGTATTTTGCATCCATTGCTGCTGTTGTAGTCCATCTCTCTCTCTCTCTCTCTCTCTATCTCTCTCTCTTGTTTACTTTTATTGGAGTCTATCCTTTCTTTCTTACTGGCACTGACTTTCCACTTTCAACTATCCATGCCTGAAGATGGTCCATTAACTGGGCTGAAAATATTAGTGTTCTTTAAACTTCACACACTCTTAAAGGTGTATTGATTAATTTAATTATTTTGATTTTGTTTTATGATCTAATATACTTTTTGTACATTAAAATAAAATTGGTTGTTTTTATTCATAATGGAAGTTGAATATCAGGACTTGAAAACTTTAGAATTATATAATAACTGAGTCAGTTCTTATAATTCATAAAGTAAAACATATCCAATTAGATTAAATAAATACTCAAGTAGATAAAAATGAAGATCAAAACAATGACTTGATAACAGTGACAGCAGTACGTTTTTTAATTAAATATATCACTTTATTAGTAATGGGTGTTTTTTACTTAAAATAATCCCATTTGTTTGTACCCATTTCTTTTATAATAAATTCAATTGCTAATAAAATGCTAGTAAGAATATTAGATAATTATGCATTTTATTATTAATGAAAATGTTTGATCTACCTTAACTAAATTTTCATTTTAAATATTTTTTATTCTTATGTTTGTTTTTTTGGTATTGGTTATTTTATTATGAAAATATAATAAATCTTAGACTATATAACCACTATATTTATCATGTTATTAAATAAAAGAAACATTAATTGAGTGTAAACATTCCAGTTTGAATATTAATTATATTTTGAATTTATGCTATGCTATATTTTAATATGCTCTAAGATGAACTGGTATATGTTACATTGAAAAATTTTAAAAAAGTAATTATTTTGCTCTTAAATAAATCTATATTTTTAACATTTCATTTGAAAAAATAAAACTTTTTTTCTGACGATAAATTGCATTTATTAAATGATAGACAATCACAACATAATGAAGTTCTACAATGTACTCTTGACTTGTGCATTTTTATCTTTAGAAGGTTATCTTAATATGTATTTATTAAATAAAACTTTAAACATTTACGAAATTAATACTTTTGTTTGCAAACTGTAGCATTTTGGCTAAAATCTATGCAACAAATAAATAAAGAAATTTCCTAAATTGTTGGCTCATGTTAGAAAAATATCAATAAAGAATTAATTGATTAATTTATTTAGAATATTCTAATATTTTGATAAAATATTAATTTAAAAATTTTTAATATTTGATATAATTATTTAAAAATGATAACAAAAAATTTAATATTTCTTGAAAATAATTCTGATTCATCTAATAATTTACATAATAATGAAGCTGACTTAAAAATGTGAATTTATAGTGCATTTAGTACTTGTTTTGCTTTGCAGTGCTGCATGGCAATTAAATAGCATTGTATTTTTAATATTTTTTATTATTAGTAGCAATGAAATTTGTGTTACTGTTTACTGTTGTTATTAAATTATATATAACTGCTATAAATATATTTTTAAGATTTCAAAATAGACTAATTTATGTTATTTTCATTTATCATAGGTCTTCAAGTAGTTCTCAAGTCCATCATCAAGGCCATGGCTCCACTTTTACAAATAGGCCTTCTGGTGCTATTTGCCATTGTTATATTTGCCATCATAGGTCTTGAATTTTATAGTGGGGCTTTTCATTGGTCATGTTATAGTACAATAGATAACAGTAAATACAATTATTCTTTATTTAATTCAATTTATTAAATTAATTTAATTTAGTTATTTATTCAATAAATATATTTATTGAAAATAATAATAATTGAGATATTCAATATTAAATCATAAAAATAAAGGATAGAATTTAGTTTAATTTTATATTATTATATTAAGTAATCATTGGAATAAAAATTAATTAAGAAAAAATCTATTGTTTTCTGCTTTATTATAGATTTTACTATTTCTTTAGTCCAAGTACTTTTGGGCCTTTCAGCCCACCATCAAGAATAGAAAGTAAAAAAGTTCATAATGTGGAATTTGAAATGCTAAAGTTTGAAATTTGCATTGTTTGAATCAAATGCCTGCTTCTTGAAATAACACCTTCTGTCAGACAAATTATCAGATGGAAAATTTAAAAAAGTTTAATGTTTTCAAAACTCTTAAAAGTTAGATGCCATAAATTTCTTTATAAATTTTACTTCTTCCGATTTATAATGAAATATTCTGTAATTGCTCATACTCAGTCAGTCTAATCAGTTTCTTATTATCTGTGTTTTAAGAATTCTATGAATGTCAAATTTGTTTCAAATTAAAAAAGAAAAAACATTTTAAAAATTTGCCTTTTTCTAGCAGAAGGTGTGACAATACAGAATCTGCTTGACAAGCTGGTGTTTTATTTGATTGGTGTGAATTTAAAATCCTCTAGCATTCATATATAATCTTATAAATTTTTTCAATAATTACTTTTCTTGATGATGGGCTGAAAGGAGCACAAGTACTCAAATTAAAGAAAAATAGTTTCAATAAAGCACAAAACAATAGACTTTAGTGTTTGAAATAGTAAGTTTTTAGTATGTAAGAAAAATTAGAATACAATAAACTTAATAAAAAAAAAATTAAAGGAATATTTAATTTTTAACATTTTAATACTGAAAAAAATTATTAAGTTATTTTCTAACATATACATTTTATACAGATATGATTAGAAATTTTGCATTATTTATACTGTTTAACATAGAATCAAGCATAGCACACAATTAATTTCATTTTTTTTTTTTTTAGGAACATTTTTCAATATATATGCAATTTAAATTTTAAAATTAAAAACTCAAATATATTCTATCATGCTAGAAACATTTATTTTCATATACTATTTAGAAGTCTAACTTTGTAATTCAGTGACTGAATTACAATTGTAAGTTTATTAAGATAAAATAATTGTTTATATATTATAAAATATTTTTACATTATGAATTGATATTGATTTAGTTCAAAAGTTAGTATTTACTAATATTATTCTAAATTTAGAACTACATTAGTGAATATTATATGCTATCTCTACATATCTACACTGTAATTTAATTTTGAAGAATAAATCATCACTTTAAATAGTGATATAATTTCAAGCTCAAACATTTTTGGCCTAGTTTATAGATCATTAAAGAACTCTACAATGGTTTATAAACTAACCTGAAAGCATTTCAGTTTGAAATTATTTTGCTGTTTAAGGCAGTGGTTTATTCTTTGTGAGCCAATATTATTGAACAATTAAGCAACATTATATGTTTCCTTCATTGTTAAACAATAAAGGATAGTCTTCTAGGATAAAGTCAGAATATTAGTTTATCATATATGTTGTTATTTAGTATATAATTTATATTTTTATATAATAGATTTTTTTTTTATTATTTTCATTTAAAAGTATGTTTTAAATTTATTAATATTGGATAAAGATATATATATATATATATTCATAGTAAGAATAAAGATAAAGTAAGAAAAGAAACAGTATTGTATACATATGAGAGATTATGTTTGTTCTTTCTTTTTATTCCATATATAATGAGTGTAAATAAAACTGATTGCAAGTAAAGGAGAAAGGACAAGGACAGAAATTTTATTGTTAATAAAGAAAAAGAGTTTAAAATTATATCATATCAAGTGAAGAAATGTTGAATGATTAATATAATTTTAAATTTTATGTTTTAAAGAAAATAACCATTATAGGAATATGTCAATCAAATGAAAATAGGAGAAAAATGACTGAATTTTATGCAAAATTATCTCAAGTACTTAAAAAGAAATCTGCTGAACCATGAAGTTATTATAATTTGAGTTTTTAATGACAGAATTGGGAGAAAAAATAGCTGTGAAGTAGTGAAAATGGAATAGGAAGTGATTATGGAAATAAGTTGATGCAATGGGATCCAATAATAATGAGCAATTATTTATTGTGACATTGTCACAATGCTGGGCTGCAATTTTTAATCATATTTTAAATTAAATAAATTTAAAATATGCTTTTCACCTCAAATTAGTACTGCAGTGTCTTGCCCCTGTACATCATATTTTTCTGTTAGCAATGGAATCGTGCCAGTCATCTAACTCCTTTCAGGAGAAAATTTCTGAATGGAAATAATGTGACTTCCAGTTTGCATCAGAAGTTCACATGTAATTAATTGGGGCTTCCTGCCCGTAAGCTTTTCATATCTAGTCTTGAATTTCATTTATCTAACACAATTTTCGAGATTAAGGACAGATAGATGGACAACAGTGGGAATTTATGTCTACAATTTTTTCAAATTGCAATCCAATAAATTTACTAAAATTCTTTTTCCAGTATTGGGATATAAATAGCATAGTTTAGAGAAGAATCTCAAAATTGTAATAGATTACATTATCAGGAAAAGAAAAATGTTACAGTGAATAAAAGATATTAAAGTATTTGTAAGCACACATTACAGAAATGACCATTTCTTGCTAGCAGATAAACTTTTTTTCTTGGAAAATATGGTAACAATTTCAAGCAAAGTTGATAAAGGAAGTCATAATCTCAGCATAAAATTCACTTACTGTTAGAAGATAGTATTTGAAATCAAAATAGATTATATTATCATTTGAAGTTGAAAGATGTATCATATTTAGTCAAATATAAGACACCATCAAATCAAAGACACATCTTCGTTTCTACATTAGGGTTTCCCAATGGGGTTAGTATCTTAGGAGTTGATGAGTAAATTACATACATATTGTACATGCGCATACAGTATAACTATACATAAACCAACATCTACAAATCCAATGTAACACAGGTATACCTCGCCTTACATCGGTAATTGGTTCCAGGAGAGGCGATGTAAGTCGAAAAACGACATAAGTCGAATTTACTTGTGTAATTACGACGTAAGTTGAAACTACAGTGGAAAACACCAATAATGAGCACTTAAAGACCACTAAATAAGAGGACAACACAGAAACACAGATGTTTTCATGTTTCGTTCTCTAGGATTTATGATGATTATATTAACATTTACTGTAAATGTACATATTTTAATATGATTTTATGTGTTTTTAACGCTTTTCTAGTGATATTATGACTTCAATATTTGTGGCGGATGGATGTAAAGTCGAATAAAATGACTTAAACTTGATTTTTATTTTTCCATATACTTTTTTGACAAGCGACATATAATCGAGAACGACTTAACTCGAAACGACGTAACTTGAGGTATATCTGTACTGTATTACACTGTATGATCACTCTGTATTATACTGTATATATGTAATATGCCAACAACTACTGGATTATAATCAGGTAGTTGTTGGCATATTACATATATACAGTATTTCATATTACATACATACAGATTGACACCACAATTTGTGTACACACTCTTCGTAGAATGTGGAAAATGATTTTGCAAAGAAAAATTTTAGTTTCTAAATTGTCCACTATCGAGTAAATGGCATACATGGCACTGCAAGCAAAGAAATATGATATACATAGCTATGTGAAATTCAGCCGAGATTGGCTGTAAAAATGCTGACTAGTGAATGCCATTCTTATCAGTTATAGCTACGATGGCCATCACTTTGCTGGAGCATGCATTAATTGTGAATATTTTTTTGAAAATTGGTATTGCTATATAATATTGCCATCATAAGAACTTATGCTGTGACCAATGTTTCTACATGCTGTTAGGAAAATGATAGTGTGATTTAAGACAACTGGCCACTAGGTCTCTGGATCTGAATTCATGTGATTGCTGTCTGTGAAACCATTTAAAGAATATGGTTTATAGTGGTAATGTTGCAACATTAGTAGATTTAAAGGACAGTATTGTATTGCATGTGTGAAGTATCATGGGAAAACAGTTGTGGTCAGACATTGAACACACTGTGCATTATCTTCAAATCTAAGATTTAGAAATATTATGTAAGCCAATTAATAGTGTAAGGACTGTCATTATAGTGAGGAGCTCAGTAATTCTGATGAATCACAGATCTATGCTGGCTGAAGCATCTGCTCCTAGTAGGGTCACCCATGCCAATGAGGTCTGTGGGGAGAAATGAAGCCAAGAGTGATTAAATCTCCACAGATATGGGTTCAATCATCATGTTAATACAATCTAAGTGTAACAATGGCTCAGGTATTTCCCATGTTAACAAGGTCTGTGTTTATGAGTAAGGCTCACATTCGAAAAATACACATGTATGTCACAGTCTCCCTTGACCACCAGTGGTAAAAGCAGCACTTGTCCAAGTATGGCTACTGCAATGCTCACACCAGTTGTGGGAAACCAGTCTAATGTTGATGTTTTTAAGACAATCCAGCCACAGACCACTAAGGCAAGTAAACCATGTCAACAGATGAAATGGACATCAAAAACACAGTTTATCATCTGTACTCATTACACCATCACATTACTCAAAACAGACATAACTGCATACAGACAAATAGTTATATCACTTGTTTTCACAAAAATTGTGAGATACATTGAGAAAACAAACTTGTTATCTCATCTCACAGTCACTGTATAAAGGGTTTTTGATCGAAAAAACAATTATACATAACCTTATACTACAAATAACAGTAGAACATCAAATAACAAATTACAGAACAATTATGTCAACAAACAAATACTCTCAACATCAACAAAAATCACATAATTTTTCAGGATCATCAAGATGAATGCACTGGCAATATTGTTCTACCACCACTATTCTCTCTGATGCTGATAACATCAACATTTTTCATTACCTGAAATACATTCAAGTTTAATTCATACTCTCTCTCTTCTTTTTAAGGAAGCACTCACTAAATTTACAGGCACTGACCCTGCACAATAGCCATGCATTCCCAAAATTAACAATTCTAAACTAGTAGTAGTAGTGGGGAAAATTCTACACTATGTGAACACTTTTATATTACCAGATTGCATTCATTCTGTTTCTAACTCAGACATCCACTAGTCTATGCTGGTGCAGTCACAGTGACCTGCATGGACTAAAACTGCATCCACAGACAGAAGCACATGAATCGAAAACCCTTCAGAAGCTTGCCTGGCAAAGAAGAGTAGAAACCAGTAGCGTATTGTAGTGGGGGTGGCAGGGGCGGCTTGCCGCGGGCAGCACTTTTAGGGGGCAGCATTTTCTCACAATAAATAATAATAATATCTTGTAAAAATTTGAACCATTTCATTTCATATTTTTGTCGCACCTACGATTCAGACCGTGCTCATTACATGTCATTACATGGATCGTTTTCATTACATGCTCATTTCAGAGCACATAATTTTTCATTACTTATTCTGTGACGAAACTGGGGAATCCCCTTTCTTTAAATGAATGTATAATAATGACATCTTGCTCATTGTAGCGACTGACAATACCATCTGTACTGACTTGTAGGGATTCCCCATATTTTATTTAAGGGGGGCTAAATTTTCCTCCCCCCGGGTGGCTGACACCCACGCTACACCACTGGTAGAAACACAAATAAACAATATTAGACAGCAGCTAGGCACGCTGACACAATATGCTAATTACAAAACAATACCTAAATTAATGAAACAACTGAAAAAATTTTCAAGAAAATTAAAATACACACAAAATATAAACAACACAATGTTTACATTGCAGAATACAAAATTACACTCAAACAAAAATGCAAAATTACTCAAATGATACAGAATTAGCTCTGTATGGAAACAACAAAATAATTTATTTACAATGATAAATGCTTTTATAGACTAATACCAAATCCATTACTGATTCTTAACATAATGACATGCCACCTGAAGAATAATTCACAAATTGTTGGTCTTCTCTTTGGAAAATTTTGTAACTGAAGATCAGTAAAATCTGATTGAAAACATTTTTATTTCAATAAATTTGTAGCTGGATTTATCAAGGATTAGTTTATTTGTTTAATTTGATATTCACAAAATTACAGTAATTGTGTTTTTTGGAATGTAACTTACAAAATCTAATGTGTTAAAAAGAAAAGCCTGAAATTTTTTTTTTCTTTAACTTTATTGAGCTGGAAATGCTAGCACTATATTTTTTGACTAGAAAACAAAAAAACATTACAATAAATATAAAATTCAAATATAATTTCAATTTAGTAATCACAATTGATTATTAGTAAAAATTATAAATATTCCAAAATATCAAACATGCACTTAACCTGACAAGGGAAAAATAAAACAGCAGAAGTCCTTAATCAACACTTACAACTTACAATTCAACAGCTACACACTGACCAGCAGAAGCAAAGGCTACCTTGTTATGACAGTTTGGCAATGTTCTTCTATATATTGCTGATTTGCATACTACACATGATTACAAGAACAAGGTTTAATTTAACTTGAGTCTTTACGAGATTTATCTGTAAGAATAAATCCTAAATTAGTTTCTATTTACAACTATAATGTTATAAATATTATATTTGAATTTATTAGAAGTATAAATCAGAATTTTTGTAGATATAACAACTTAAAACGTTATGATACAAATGGAAATGTATTCATGTATCAGTCTTCTATAAAAAAAAAATATAGTGTGAAATGTAAGAGATGGACTAGTGGTACACTGTGATATTGTAATTGGCAAAAAGAAAATGAAGCAGCTAATACAGCTGCTCTAAATAATGGTGTGTACAAGATTTTAATATGTTCAGCAGACAGATAAATTATTGATCTTTGATTCTAATGTAGGTCAAGATTAAACAATGTTTAAGGGCTTACATTAAGTATGTTACTTAAAACCGTGTTATGGTACAGAAAAGGAGTATAATGGTCATTAGAATGTTGATATTGAGATATTGAGCTGGAAGATCTTGTCCTTGACATATATACTTGAAGCAGTCCTGAGAGGAAGGAGGTAGGTAGATTTTGAAAGTGCTCAAAGAACGTGGAGTCTATAAATGCTAAATCAAAGGATATGACAGGAAATTCATCTTTGGAAGTTTCATCCACTGTGGCATATTTCCCATTACGCCCAGTAGGCCTGGGCAAGGGTTGTAAAAATTCAAAATAACAATAATAATAATAATAACAATCTAATAAAATGATTTTTTCATTATTTTTAACAATTCACTTGCTAAAGAGGTAATGGACTACCCCAATTTGATTCTTAGTAGTTTTTACTTTATGTGGAATGGTAAATTTTTTAAACAGCTAAGAGGAGAGGAGTCCCTATGGGATTTCCAGCTTTGAGAGACATAACTGAGCTTACATTAACTTGGGTGGAGAAACAGAACAGACCATTGATAGCTTTACAAATGACAACATTAATTTTAAGGTTCATTGATGATATGTTAATTGTCTGGAGAAAAACAGTAGGTGTAACTTTAAAACCAGAGAAAATAACTTAAATAGCATAAACTTCCTGGATCTAACCATTTTAAAAAAGAAATTTGAATTAAGGTATATTGTAAACAAATGTCAACCAACTCTTTTATTTGTTGATATTTGCACAACACTGTAGCTCACACAATAGCTGCTAACAAACCCCTTATTAATAGATTTTTCAGCTCTTCATTGGTTAAAGACAGAAATAAAGAATTACAATTAATTAAAGACATAGCTTTTCAGCATAAGGTTTCAAGTAAAGTAATCAATTTATGCTTCAAATAAAACAAAGGTACAGAAGATAAAAGTAAAAAGAAAATAACTGCTATAGTTAAAGAAATAAATGTAGCAACATTAACAGCCCCTTATGTTAATAATAAAGTGGATCTTCAGATAGGATCTTAGGAGATTAAATGCAACTTTACAGTTGTAAGCATTTTGTCTAACAATAAGGTGGAAACACTATAAACATCAGATTGTTGTTAGGTGCCATCAAGTCAGCACTGACACCTGGTGACCTGATGGATAAGGTGCTTCCAAAGTGTTCTATTCTCTATAATGTTTGTCAGTTCATACAAGGACATACCAATGACCTGCTTTATCTGTTCTATCCATCTGATTTTTTATCGACCTCTCCTGCAGCTTCCCTCTGTCTTTGTAACCGTGATTTTTCTTTCTAGTCCATCATGGGCACACATCACATGGCCAAAAAGGCCGGTCTCTGCTTTAGAAGCATGGTCTCCAGAGACATCTTTGATGGCTTCTAGGATTGAGATATTTAAATGTGCAATATCATAATGTTGTAAATACCAAAAAAGAAACTTTTTAGGAGAGGTAAAAAACACTTTTTCTAATGAATGAATTCATTTCAATTTTACAATAAAATGGTAAAAAACTCACTAGGCTACAAATTTGTAACCTAGTGAGAATATCAGAATGATGTAAATATAAGTAGTAACATTTTAAGTGCCAAAAGTCATGTGATTTGCACTCTGGTACTTTAAATGTTATATCTTCACATAAATTCATCTTCAAAATACAGCCACTTACAGTGCCAATATTGCCACAACATTCTTTTGTAGCAGAAAACATTGCATTTACCAGGGCAGTTTTTTTCAACCTCCGATGGTCCATAAAACAAAGACAAGTGTAAATACCAAAACGAATTTATTACGAAAAGTTAGGTACAAACATGGTCACTTTTCAACATAATCATCGTGAAGATTGAGGCATTTGTCATATCTGTGGATGAGCTTTTCCATCCCCTTTTCATAGAATTTTGCCGCCAGTGAATTGAAATGGCCTTAATGACATTGTTTTGAAGATTGTCATTAATCTCAAATCTCTGCTTTCCTAGCCACGTTTTCAGTTCAGGAAAGAGATGGAAGTCTTCACACATTAAAAAGTTCCAAGCTGGGTGGAAGTCTTCACCACCTTTAAACACCCAGCATATAAAAAACTTAAATCAACACCTTAATGCTTGCTGAGAAATTTTTAATTAAACGAACGTTTTCGGCCTCATCTATAGGCCATCATCAGGTCGAAATACAAAAATTGGAACGCTTACGTTCCATACATAGAATACAAAATTCAAACTAAACGTTTTTTAAAAAATGGAACTAATTAACGAAAAAAATAAAAAATAAATAAATAAATAAACATATAGTGAGAAACTAGAAAAACAACAATAATAATAACAAACGAACATAATATCAATATTACCTATCCTAACTAGAAATAATTCAATTTAAATATAACTAAGTTCATGCCCCTCCTATAAGTTTTTAAGGGCATATTTCCAAGCCGAAGGAAGACCTTCCGCGTCCCTTGCGTTAATACATTTATCTTTTAGCTTACTTCTGTAAATTTCCATTATAGGAGGGGCATGAACTTAGTTATATTTAAATTGAATTATTTCTAGTTAGGATAGGTAATATTGATATTATGTTCGTTTGTTATTATTATTGTTGTTTTTCTAGTTTCTCACTATATGTTTATTTATTTATTTATTTTTTATTTTTTTCGTTAATTAGTTCCATTTTTTAAAAAACGTTTAGTTTGAATTTTGTATTCTATGTATGGAACGTAAGCGTTCCAATTTTTGTATTTCGACCTGATGATGGCCTATAGATGAGGCCGAAAACGTTCGTTTAATTAAAAATTTCTCAGCAAGCATTAAGGTGTTGATTTAAGTTTTTTATTTAATTCTGCTGGGTACGAGTATGAATCACCCAGCATATATTCCCCGATTTAGCACCAAGAGACTTTCATTTCTTTCCTGAACAGGAAAAGTGGCTAGGAGGGCAGAACTTTGAGATTAATGATGATCTTCAAAACAATGTTAGGGCTCATCTCAAGTCATTGGCGACAACATTCTAGGAAGATGGGATGGAAAAGCTCATCCACAGATATGACAAATGCCTCAATCTTCATGGTGATTATGTTGAAAAGTAACCATGTTTGTACCTAACTTTTGGTAATAAATTCATTTCGTTATTTACACTTGTCTTTTTTTATGGATCATCAGAGGTTGAAAAAAAATCCTGCATAGAATTCAATTCTTCAATAAAACATATTTAGAGAAAAATGGCATTTACAGTTTTACAACATTGTATGTTTCATTTGTTTTCTTTTTGGTCCATGGTATTCTTAGGAGTCTTCTCCAAACCCAGAACTCAAAGGCAGCCAATTTCTTCCACTTAAACTTTGAGAATGTAGTTTTTGCATCCATGCATGACAACAGGAAGACAAGAGATCTTACTAGTCTGATCTTGGGTCTTAAGGATCACATCCTTGTCATTGATGATGGGTTGAGGTGTGACATGACTTTTTTTCCTAGCAAGATTCTTAAACTCTTCTGGTGCACCTACCATCTCTGGTGACTGACTCCAAGTAGTACAAACCTGTCCAAAACTTCAATTGTTTCACTGTCAATCTCAAAACTGTCAAATGGTCCTGTTGACATTGCTTTTGTCTTCTTTACATTCAGTAATAATACAAATTTCTTACTTTCATTCCTGATATACTTTACCAGATGAGTTAAATCTTTTTTGTATTCGGTAAGTATGGTAATGTCGTCAGCATATCATAAATTATTAACAATTTGTCCTCCTATCTTAATGCTCACTGTCTCCTCTTTCATTCATATGCATCTCATTTTTCATTTTCTGTAGGGGGAGAGAATACATTTCTATTGGTCACCCTTCTCAATATGAAATCAATTGGACCATAGTAAAAACAAGAGGCCATGATATAAAACAAGAGGCCACAGTAAAAACAGAGACTGGTTCACCAGCCTTTGTTTTTACTGTGGCCTCTTGTTCCATATGTAGATTTTTTAGCAAGACTATGATGTGTTCTGAGTACCATCCAAAGGATTGAGTGATTAACAGAGTCAAATGTCTTGCTATAGTCAATAAAGTAGAAATAAACAAGTTTTTGAAATTCCCTGGCTGCTTCCATTATTCTTTTAATGTTAAAAATCTGGTTATGGGTTCCTCAGCCATGTTGAAAGCCAACTTGGTAATCAGGTACATCAAAATTGAGTACCTAGGCTATAAAGTTAACCAAAGGTTTGGAAGGATATTCTTAAATAATTTATTGCATGATCAATGAGTTATATAGCAAGCATTATAAATCTGTGGCTAAAGGCATCCACTTTGCTAACAAAATGGGCACTGTAATGTGACAGTGTCAAATAGAAAAACCAGCCCTAATTAGGGAATGTAGGAAAGGAATTCCCATAAGATTGATAGAACAGGTTTACATTAAGGATTAGTGAAATACTTAAAAATTATAAACACTAATGATGCTAGGAAATCAATAATTAATCATACCAATTTTAAAAATATTGTAGTGAGTCTTATTTTATCATTATCCCAGTGTGGTATGCAGATTTGTATTTTTTAAAATATCACTAACAAAATAATTAAGGATACTAGTTAATTGTACATTGAAATAAATTATTTAACAATTCAATGTGAAATTTACAGAATTTTAATTTTCACAAGATGGTACTCTTATTGTATATGTTGTTGACAATTTATGATGTATTGTTAAAAATATTTTTAATTTAAATGTTTTAACATTTCTTAAAAAGCTTAAAATTTATGTTTTGTTTGGTTCTTTTGATTTAAGCCAAACAATTGCCAAATTATATAGGGTTATATTACTGCTACTATTATTGATTAAATGCTAAATAATTTGGCACTAGAGGTAGGCATTAGGTGCCATCTCTTACTAAATTTAATAATCATTCAAGGGCGAGAATTACAAGCCTCTGTTCTTATCAAGAAGGAGGTTGATTGGGTTACCCAATCCTGCCAGACAGGAGTAAATGTACGCTGATTCCTTCAGTGTAGCATGCATGCAGCCCCAGACATCTAAGGGCATTGCAAACCTGTTATTGCTCTATTATTAATGGAATTGTTAACATTCTCAAAATGTTAAACTTTCTCATAAGATCTTCTAACATCATTGAAACAATTAAGGTGCTAAATTAATGACATCATATTGATAAATTTGGCAATTCCACAGTAAATACAGCCTTTCATAACAGATTTTTCTGTCTTGCTTTCTTTTCTGGAAGCAGAATCAGATGTTATCAGAGATGTGTTTGCTTCTTTTCTTAATTCTTTGCTGCTTCCAGATGAAGTATCATCTATGCATAAAAAAAAAATTAGAATCTTCTTCTTTAAATGTTTTAAAGACATCATAAGATATTTTCCCATTGAGTACTTATTTTACATAATTTACACATCAGTATACTTTCATTCTCAGTTTGTTCCATTATGCAAAATGAATTTGATTCAGATATATTCTCATTGGGATAAATACCATTACTGATAAATAAAACAGATAACATATAAAGCAATAGTGTAAAAACATACATAAATTAATTATTTTGTAATACGTAAATATGAAAATACATATATATTTTAATAATTAATTTAGAAGAAAGGAAGAAAAGAATCAGCCCAAAGTGAGGCTGATTAAACTTACTTCTATCCCAAACCGGACAGTGCTAATATCCTTCTCTATCTTTTTTCACTAACGTTTTCGAACCTCTGGTTCTTCTTCAGGTGAACCGACAAGTTAAGAATCTTTCAAAAAGAAAAACGAATTCCGAAAGTTCTACTTAAACACGTGCTGTTTTCATCATTCTGTGCATGCGCAGTTGACGGAAGTATAGCCTTACGTTATCCCGTATCATAGACCAGCGTTTGCCAGGCCACCGGTAATGCTAATTCTTCTTTGTTATTAATACATTTCTCTTCCTTTGCCATTTTATGTATCCATATCGCTTCAATCCATCTTAAATGGTGCGGCCGCTGCGTTGTTTGTATAATTCTCGCCTCATTAAAAAATGGCTCTATCTCCGGGTCTGTAGCGTATTGCGCTAGCGCTGTTGTATATCTATTATGCACGATGTCTGCTTTATGCTCTTTTAACCTCACATCAAGTGATCTTTTCGTGGCTCCTACGTATATTAGCTCTTTATCCCATCTATGATCTTTCATAGGGATTGCGTACACTCCGGCCAATTTGCCCTGCTGTGGGGCATCTTTCCCGTTACTCAAAATGTTAAAAATAGTGGGACATCTTCTGTATATGATGGTGACTTGTTTTCTTTTAGCGATGTCTTTTTGTATAAATTTTGTAAGTACGGATTGTATGTAACTATTATCCTGTCGTTAATCGAGCTATCTTCTTGTCTTTGTACCTCTGTTTTCTTCACTCCTAGGGGCTGAAAGGCTTTCTTGCATAGCGTCACCGCCAGATTATTATATCCATGTCGTTCAGCAATAGTATTAATTGTGTTAATCTCATTCATAAGTGCCTGTGGTGTAGATGAGCGAGTGTACGCCCTTTTGACTAAGCTATTAAATGCGGCTATCTTATACTTCATTGGATCACAGGACTGTGCCGGAATATATAATTGATCCACTGTGATCCAATGAAGTATAAGATAGCCGCATTTAATAGCTTAGTCAAAAGGGCGTACACTCGCTCATCTACACCACAGGCACTTATGAATGAGATTAACACAATTAATACTATTGCTGAACGACATGGATATAATAATCTGGCGGTGACGCTATGCAAGAAAGCCTTTCAGCCCCTAGGAGTGAAGAAAACAGAGGTACAAAGACAAGAAGATAGCTCGATTAACGACAGGATAATAGTTACATACAATCCGTACTTACAAAATTTATACAAAAAGACATCGCTAAAAGAAAACAAGTCACCATCATATACAGAAGATGTCCCACTATTTTTAACATTTTGAGTAACGGGAAAGATGCCCCACAGCAGGGCAAATTGGCCGGAGTGTACGCAATCCCTATGAAAGATCATAGATGGGATAAAGAGCTAATATACGTAGGAGCCACGAAAAGATCACTTGATGTGAGGTTAAAAGAGCATAAAGCAGACATCGTGCATAATAGATATACAACAGCGCTAGCGCAATACGCTACAGACCCGGAGATAGAGCCATTTTTTAATGAGGCGAGAATTATACAAACAACGCAGCGGCCGCACCATTTAAGATGGATTGAAGCGATATGGATACATAAAATGGCAAAGGAAGAGAAATGTATTAATAACAAAGAAGAATTAGCATTATCGGTGGCCTGGCAAACGCTGGTCTATGATACGGGATAACGTAAGGCTATACTTCCGTCAACTGCGCATGCACAGAATGACGAAAACGGCGCGTGTTTAAGTAGAACTTTCGGAATTCGTTTTTCTTTTTGAAAGATTCTTAACTTGTCGGTTCACCTGAAGAAGAACCAGAGGTTCGAAAACGTTAGTGAAAAAAGATAGAGAAGGATATTAGCACTGTCCGGTTTAGGATAGAAGTTAGTTTAATTTTACGGTATGTCTAGAAGTTTCTTGTGAGGCTGATTCTTTCCTTCCGGAAGAAAGGATCAGCCCAAAGTGGAATTTGAACCCTCTTTTGATTTATTTATTTTAAAATTATTATAAATACTATAAATTTGAATATTCATAGGAACAAAGTTGTAAAACTGAAGGTGACTTAAATAAAGCTGAAAATATTTTCTGTAAATAAAATAGTTGGTTGCCTCAACAAGCAGTGTTGAAGGTCATATGGTAAAAACAGATCAGAATAAATATTAGATTTTGTGGAAGATCAGACACTTGCTAACAATACTTCAACAGTCAGTCACAAAAATGTACACAATGGAATATGCATTAATGAAAGCATAAATACAATAATTATTAACACAACCAATGATGCAAATTTAAACCAGCAAACTCTGGAAAAGATTAGAAAATTAAAAGACTAGACAATTAGGAAAACTGACAAAATACATTTAATACAACATAACACCAAACTTAATGAAAAAGTTTGGAAAATATCGAGGAAAATTAAACACACATACAGAGAATTATTATATTAAGAATACATTGAAACTTTCAATTTATCTAGTAAGAAACCTCAAACAAAAACTTGCAGCAAAGTGAAAAGACTGAAATGATACAAAATCTGTATGCTATGGACACTACAAAATAAATTATTTACAAATGGATGAGACAATTTTCTGTAGACAACTATATATCAAACCCTTCACACAATTATAGCATAATGGCTCACCAATAGGAAAACAGTCTACAGACTATTGGTCTACTGTTTGGTCTAATCCAATCATACACAAAAAATGAAACAAGCAGGATTAAAGAGGAAGAAGAAAACATGCTAAGACCCTAATTATGCCTTGTGTCAAAATAAACATACATGACATTCAATACATAGTACAAAGAATATGCAGTCGGAAGAACCTTGTGCAGACAACATTCATAATTTTTGGTACAAAAATTTACTTTCCTGTACAAGGAACTAGATAAACATTTTACAGTCAACAATCCACAAGACATAATCTATGTAAAAAATTTTGCATAACATATGTGACACCAAAAATCTACATCAGAGGCCCTACACAATAGACTAATCACATGTTTTCACACAGTGTTCAAAATACTCAGTTCATTCATCAAAAACAAAAGATGCCATCACATAGATTAAAATAACATTTGAGAAACAAGAAAACAAACGGAACAAGAAAAAAGGGTGTTGTAGAAATGAAACAACAATTACTCATTCAGTTATTCTGTGACAAGCACACAGACAATACAGAAACCTATATGTTATATATATAGATTACAGAAAAGTACGCACCAGATTCTAGACTCATAGTTACACCAGCACATACTACATCTATAAAATTATAAATTATCCACTATATATTTACATTGGATAAATTATATAGCCAACACATTACATTTCTAGAAAACAAAATGCAACACACGAGAATGACATTATACCTCCAGACTTCATAACACATAGGGTTGCCTACTCTTAATCCAGCATATCATAAAAAACCACAGAAATTTATTTTTATTTTTTAAAATTGTATTTTTCTTAGAATAAGGCTCACTTTATTAGATTTGAATTTTCTCTTCACAAGATGTATTAAAGTTAACTCAAATAGCAAGTTCAGATTTTAATATTTTGAGGCACAGTCTGTTCCTGCCACTTCTGCATACTGACTATAGCTGTGAAACTATTATTTCAACTCAGACACACTTATGCCTTACAATTGTTTTTATAGAGAAAAGATAAGTGCATCCCTTGAAAATATTTACTCATTTACAAACAACCATTTAGAAATCATTTGTCCTCCAAATATGTATAGTATGTACTTATATATGTCGCGGGGATATGATAAAAATGGGGAATTGGTTAAAGCCCTAAGGGAGATGATCAATTTACTGAAGATGTTCAATTGGCAATTCTATAGAGTCATTTCCCTAAAAATATAAGTGATTTGATCGAATCCCTGTACTATTTTAGTGAAAAGATAAAATAAACAAGTCTTCAAATAGCTACAACCACATTTACCAAAACCATCCCACCAATAAAGCTAAGTTTGCAAGAAATTGCTGGAAAATTATCTTTATTCAGAGGTCAATGGTTTAAGAAATGTGTCCTGTGAAAAATCCAAGGTATAATGCAAAACAAGGCAATACATATTTTTAATCTCATACATGGCAATGTAAAACTCTATAACTGTTCTAGCAAACTGGAAGGAATATAAGAAATAAATTTTACACCTTAAATATACTCCAGCAACAATTTTAATGAACAAAACCACTTTCAATCTAAGTTTATATGTCTTCATAATACTCTATGGGTTTTTTTTTATTTAAATGTGTATTTCTCAGAAACTCAAGCATAAACTTCATTTAGTTCTGTCAAACCAAATTTATTTGCATAAATGAAGATTTCAATCAGAGTGCAAACACTATCTCAACATTGTGAAGTAATACTCAAGTTTAGACTGCTTTGTAACTGGTCTAAATGTTAGACTGGACATGAGCAATATGTTTGTATTTGGTTTGTAGTGATGTGAGATAATCACTTTTTCTTTGCTTTATATTTTACAAATTTTGAGTTACTGTTTCAAAACAATGGAGCCATTTTAACAGCAAGATAGCTGAGGCAGTTAAGACATTTTCTGAAGTGGTTTTGGGATACAGGATTGAATCTGGGTAATCAATCCCAGTAATTTTTCATGTTTAGTCTGTCTTGATATGTTGGGCATTGTCTCTCATCCCATTGTGGGATTGGCTGAATCCCCATTGAGTATGAAAAATGGCCCTTAGTCCCTATAGGACAGAAAGATTCAAAAATAAAAAAAAACTAAGAGGTAAAACTTCTATCTTCAACTTCTGAATGATTTTTTAATATTATCAATAACATGCTTTTCTCTTCTCTAACATGCCCTAGTATTGTATACATTGTTAGTCCATGCAAATCAAGTTGCAAAATTTTTCTATTATGTTTCAATTCTATGCCATTTGTCTTCTCATATATTGAAGAAATGTGATGTAATTATATACTCAGAGTTGTTAGCTGTTTAGACTTTTCCAAACTGTGTCGAATTTCAGTTATTTTTTAAAAATTGTTTGAAAATGTTCTGAAAAATAGACAAAGAAGCTGTGTTTTTTTTCTTCATGAAAAGTTTGTACCACTAATTGTAATCTGAATTATTCGATTATTATTAATTTGTTTTTTTTGTTTTCTATTTTTGTTTCTTTCTTCTGTCTGCTTTTAATAGGGCCTGTTTTCCTATTGCTACCAGGCCCACAATGGCTGCAGCAGGGTGGTGAAAGATTGGACTGTCTATGAAAAATTCCTGGGGTTTTTGATCCTTCTGGATTTATACCTGGATCCCCAGAGCAGTAGGCTGACACCTTAACCACTTAGGCCATCTGGCTCTGCTATCATCATCATCATCATCATCATCATCATCATCATCATCATCATCATCCAGGCAAGATTGCCATAGAACATTGCAGTAGAAGTGTTCTATTCCAGTAAAATTTGGATAACATTCCAAAATTAGCATACATTTTTATGTTGTATCTTATAAGTTGACAATTATGTTTTATAATATAACAAAAATGAAAACATTTTGTTATAATTCATAACAATACATGAAGCTGGTATGCAAAACAAGTTATGTCTAATTTTTAAAATCACCACATTTTTGCTATGACACTTATTTCTTACAAAGCATAGTACAGGGTATGACCAAAGCAATTAATATTACTGATTTTTGTGTAGTATTGTACACATCGTTAGTCCATGCAAATCAAGTTAAATCCAAGCAACACTACTGTGTGCTGTGCATCATGGATATAATGGATATAACTTGTTTTGCATGTCAGCTTTTCACATAAAAAAAATATCTAAAAGAATAAAAACAATCATTCAGATTAATTTTTTGTTTAATCTGTTGAGATATGCAACATTTGGTCAATAGTTTTTATTTTTGTTTAAATTATAAATTATTAAAATTTTTGTCATTTCTGAAAAATATTTTGAAAAGATATAAATTAATTTCTCCAATTATACTTTATAATTTAAAGAGAGAGAAAATAAAATCTGATATATTATATTAAAGTAAAAATTATTTTATTTCAGAAATAGTTAAAGAGGGTGAATGGGAAACACCTTGTTACCATAAAAATGGTACTGTACCTACTGGGGCACGTGAATGTACAGGCGAATCAAAATGCTTACCTGGTTGGAATGGCCCAAATTATGGAATCACGAATTTTGATAACATTTTTTTTGCCATGCTAACAGTTTTCCAATGCATTACCATGGAAGGTTGGACAGCAATTTTATATTGGGTAAATATTTACACTATTTATTTAAAAACTATTTTAAAATTTTATACAAACGAATTTATTTTTAAATATTAGACAAATGATGTCTATGGAAGTCTCTATAATTGGATGTATTTTATACCTCTTATTATTCTTGGATCCTTTTTTATGCTCAATCTTGTTCTTGGTGTGCTAAGTGGGTATGTATTCAAGAAAATATTATATTAAAATTATTACATTATTAAAAAATTTTGAAAAATAGATTCTTCAATAAATTTTATTAGAGAATTTGCAAAAGAAAGAGAAAGAGTTGAAAAAAGACAGGTTTTTTTAAAGCTTCGAAGACAGCAGCAATTGGAGAGAGAGCTCAATGGATATGTTGAATGGATATGCAAAGCAGGTGAATTTTAAGTCTGAAAATTTTTTTAAGATTTATAATTATGCCTAAATTCAACTTTACTTATCCCACATTTGTAAAAAACATAGTACAAGTGGAAACAATGCAAATTAAAATACAAATTTTCCATAGTAAACTAATGAAATTTCAAAGTTAACAACAGTATTGTATTGAAAAATAATTCCTTTGAAATCATATTTGATTTTCATTTGCTTTTTCAATTACAAAATTACATTTTTCCAACATATAAAAGAAGAACAAAAATTAAAAAATGATTTGAAAATATGTTAATTTTATGAACAAATCTTTAAATTGCTTAGGAATCAACTTCTTCAAAATTGTGTTGTTCTATAGGTATTTGTATATTCCAGAATATACAATAATGGAATAAAGCTATGTCAAAACTGGTACAATGAAGCAAATGCAAAATTTTTATTAAATTTTTAAATGAAATTACACTGTTAAACAATTTAAATGCATATTAAAATTTGATCATTATATTTTAACAAAAAATTTTTAAATGTTTTTATGTTTATTTGACATAGCTCAATTTGAAATATTTTTAAAATTTATTCTTCATATTAAAACTAATTTGTAATTTATATGAAATATACACAGGATGTCTCAAAAGTCCTTTTGAATTCAATAATTTTTGGTAAAATACAAATTATAGAAAAACAATTAAGATTAAAGATTATATATATATAGTATATTAAATCAATGTTGCAATGATTAGTTTAATGACCTTGACCTCATTTTGTAAAATTTAAGATAGAAGAAAAATTGATAGTATAAATCTATGAAATCAGAATATTTGCATAGAAAACAACTTTTATTTCAAGATCAAAAATAAATTTTACTGAGAAATGATTGTCCATTTATTTTTGTCTTTTTTAGGAAGTAATTTTGACAAGATTTGAAATATAGCAGCAAGTTGTTTCTTCTTCTTTGTATACTACACTTCCTACACCCAACTTAGAGATGATATCAAAATTTTTAATGTTCTAAAAGATTAATACATTATTGATTAAGCACTGTTCTCTCCAGAATTTTGTTTTTTTCAAGTTTATGCTGGGTGGAACTCCATATATAAATAACTTTATTCCAACTTCAACAAGGTCATTGATAACAGTTCTTGGTTTGAAAATTGATGGTCCTATTGTTTTGGAATTGCTATTCTTATTTTGGCTACTTTTTTGTGTTTTAAAGAAACTAAATAAATTAGTCTGATTTGATTTCTTATTTTATTTTCCTTATTTAGGAACTTTTATTAATTTTCAATAAAAAGAATATTTTATGCATTTATGTGAATACATTTTTTTAAACATACTCTATAAATGGATAAAATATTTTTTAAGATATTTATATAGACATGTTAAAATAATTTTAGATATCATGTAACATCTCTATGTGAATATCAATTTAAAAGAATATGTATTTGTTTAAATTTTAAAAGTGTTCTGATAAAATGTTTTAATTTAAATATTAATTTGAACCATTCAAAGTTTAAAAAATATTTTAAACAATTTGAAAAATGTACAAATAAATAAAATAGTGTAAAATAAGATAAATTATATACAAGCATAAATTCTACAACATAGTTACTGCAATTTGTAACATGAACCCATCAGTCTAACTGTAGAACAGCATTCTTCAACCTTTTCACACTTGTGGACTGGCAAAAATAGGAATATTTTACGAATAAGCAGAAGACTAAAGATAAATTTTCTTAGACATGGATGACATGCACAACTGTTGTAACTGGCCATAACAAAACACTGGTTACTGTGTATTGCAATGGTGTTGCTTTCCTTTGCATGCCAATCACTCACTCAAGTCATGCATGGTGACAATAAAATAAGAGTTTTTGCTACATGTCACCAGTAAGCAAGCCTACTAAGTGTAACATCAGGGGTGTAAAGGATGGGGGAATTATCATGAAACTGACACTCATTTGATAAATGTCATGCATAAACATAATTGAACTGCAATTTGAAAAAATTGTACACTTATAAAGTCAAAACCAGATATGGAAAGCTTAGGGGCAGGAGGGCCCAATTAACTATATACAAACTTCTGATGCAAACTGGAAGTCACATTATTTCAACTCAAAAATTTTCCCCTGAAAGGAGTTAGATATATGATTGGCACAACTCTATTGCTAACAGAGAAAGTATGATGTACAGAGGCAAACCACTACTGATTTGAGATACATTAAATTAAATAAATTAAAAATATGATTAAAAATTGCAGCCTGGCATTGTGACGATGTCACAATAAATAACTGCTTGTTATTTTATAAATTTTTAAAATTATTATTATTATATAGTAATTATAGGATTATCTAATCAATTTAATAAAATTTCAATTTATAATGAACTTTATTTAAACAATTTCAGTTATAAAAAATAAATAAAAACTGTTTATATTAATTACAAGTTTAAAATTATTATTTTGTTGTTACAAAATTTTAGGGTTTCTCAAACGGGATCCTGGGATCCCGGTTGTTTTTTTAACCTGGGAAATATCCCAGGAAATTTTTCTTATCCCGGGAAATCATGCAAATTTCTTAAAAATTCACTTTTTTCTTATTTTGTGTTAATGTTGGGGAAATTTTACAAATAGAAAGTATAATTAACTCATAAACTGTCAGAATACATTTGTATTTATTAATTTTAAACCTACTTACTAGTTTTTTTTTAATTTTTACTCGTTATGGCACTTCACAAATGGTCAATAATCAATACGTTGCTTATTTGTGACAGGACTCTCAAAATTCTTTACCTGTAATATCTGTAATAATTGTGCTTATGTTGTCTTAATTTTTAACCATGCCCAGTAGCTTCAATAACTGCGTAAGGCCAAGTTGTGCAAATTGGGCCAGGATACGAACAAAGTCTGCAAGTATGAAGTTTTTCTTCATAACTTGATTATTAAAGACAAACGAACTGCCGAATTATTGGGCTATGATGTTTCAATTAAAGCAGTCGAGGTAGACAAATCAAGAGCACTAGAGAACAAAAGAAGTACTACAATCTCGAAAACGAACTAGAAATCTTTCAGGATACAGGTGAAAAACACATAATATTTGTCATCTCTTAAATGCATTAAACATGATTCCAATCACATCAATTGAGTCGGAAAAGGCATTCTCGGTAGCAAGACTTTTCATTACTAAAATAAGAATCAGATTGAGTGATGGGAGTATTGACCATCTTTGCTTTTTAAAATCTTATAAAAATTTACAATATTTTGTATTATATTTTATTTAAAAAACGAAAATTGCCTTCTAAGTTAGAAGTTTGATCTGAGTTCATTTTTTTTAAAACTCAATTTAAAGCATTTTGTTCTTGTTGTTGTTGTTGTATGCAGTTTCCAGCAAACTGTAATAAATTTTTTCTATTTGTGAAAATTTCTAGTAGTTCAAAGAAAATTTTTAATATATATTTTAACAGCATTATTAATATGATTCTGGAGGTTGCAGAGCGTCTTAAATTACTTTAAAAGACGAAAAATAATTACAGTCAAACCTGTTTTTATGCGGGGGATAGGGACCGCATTAAAAAAAAACGCATTAAAAAAATCTCACAAAACTTCACGAATGGCTGTAAATAATAGTTTTCGCAACACAATTAAAAAAAATATTTTTTTTATGCGGTCAACAGGGACCGCATAAAAAAAGTCTCACATAGAAAATAACTCAAAACCGTACGAAATAGAATTTATTGACAACAGATGTCAGCACTTGACTGCATCGTCTGGTCTATCGTCTGTTTTACATATTTTTGTCCAGGTGGTGTTTTGTTGACTTAAAAAGTAAATTATTTCATTTTTCGCATATTTATGCAATAATATTACTATAATAAGTGCATTTATGCTATAATAAGTTTATTTAGCTATAATAAGTCAACATGAGACATGACGAATCGCACGAGACTAGTCGCCAACTATACCGCACAAATAAAAAATCGCACAAAAAAAACCGCACAAATTAAAAATTCGCATTAAAAAAATCGCACAAATAAAAATTGCACATAAAAAGAGTGCATAAAAACAGGTTTGACTGTATATCATTTGATTTCATGATAATTTGTATATGTTAAAAATAATTAATTTTGTCCCGGGACTTCCCGGGATCCCAGGAAACAGTTCACTTTTATCCTGGAATCCCAGGACAAGCAAAAGACCGGGAAATGAGAAACCCTACAAAATTTCCTGCCAGTCCACAATATTTTTCACATACCAGCAGGAAATTTCTGCGGACCTGCACTGGTCCACAGGCCCAGTGCAAGTCCGCCAAGGTTGAAGAACACTGCTGTAGAAAGTCTGTTTTAAATATATTTCTGGGAGATAAGTTGATTATCTTTTATTATTTTAAACAATCAGTTTATAACTAATAAGATTGGAATTCATTGGATTAATTAAACATATTAAAATAAGATTTTATTTTAATATATTTGATTAATACTGAAATGTTTGTATTATCTAATGTATTTGTATTATTCTTTTATGCCTGACTTTTTCTTTTAGGATATTTGGCAACTAAGTAGTCTAAAAGGAAAAGTCAGGTTGTCATAGAGTGTATTCTGTGTTATATATATATATATATATATATATTAACACAGAATATTAACCAAAAATATATATTTTGGTTATTTGTGAAACTCCTTCATTTTAACACATACAACAATAAAAAGAAGGAGTTTCACAAATAATTAAAGATAGTAGATGAACAAAGAAAACTTTAATTGTACTATTAAGATAATGTACAGTGTCAGTACTCCCAATGCAAACCAATTTGACCTACTAAAGGGACCTTCCCAATAACCATAAAATATTTTACGACCCTTTGTCTTCAACTTATTCTTACTTCTATCCTGAACCGAACAGTGCTAATATTTCTTCTCTATCTTTCTTTCCTTACTAATGTTCTCGAACCTCTAGTTCTTCTTCAGGTGAACAGACAAGTTATTCGATGGCAAGAATCTTTCAAAAAACGAATTCCGAAAGCTGTACGTAAACACGCACAGTCTTCGTCATTCTGCGCGTGCGCAGTTGATGAAAGTATAGCTTTATGTTATCCCGTATCATAGACCAGCGTTTGCCAGGCCACCGATAATGATAATTCTTCTTTGCTATTGATACATTTTTCTTCCTTTGCCATTTTATGTATCCATATCGCTTCAATCCATCTTAAATGGTGCAGCCGCTGCATTGTTTGTATTACTTGGATACATAAAATGGCAAAGGAAGAAAAATGTATCAATAGCAAAGAAGAATTATCATTATCGGTGGCCTGGCAAACGCTGGTCTATGATACGGGATAACGTAAAGCTATACTTTCATCAACTGTGCACACGCAGAATGACGAAGACTGCGCGTGTTTACGTAGAGCTTTCGGAATTCGTTTTTTGAAAGATTTTTGCCATCAAATAACTTGTCTGTTCACCTGAAGAAGAACCAGAGGTTCGAAAACATTAGTGAGAGAAGAAATATTAGCACTGTTCGGTTCGGGATAGAAGTAAGTCTAATTTACAGAGTGTCTGGAAGTTCTTTGTATTCAACTTATTCTTTGTTCTGACTGAGATCTGTCCACACGTACAGACATTCGCCCCACAGTTTTGTAAAAACTTATTTGTACATTAATTCCTTGATTAAACAAAGATACTTTAACCACTACAAGGTGTTTCGTCTGTGTCTCTCTCTACTGTTTCCGGATTAACGACATACAGGTTTGTATACCAGATGCCAGGCAGTCTTGATTCCAACATGCAACACTTGTAATATTAATTATTAGTACTAGAACCAGATAATCATCGAACCATACCGCACGACAAAATCGATAGGATTGGCGAAAAATGTCAACTCTGACCATGTGGTATAACACATACAATAACATAAAATAATCCAAAACTAAAACCTATAACTAATTATATTACTAAAGATTAGGATAGAGGATAGGATCTTTATAGAGATAGATCTTTATTTAGTTGAGTCAACTCAACTAAATAAAGATAATTGATGAAAAACTTGCTAGGTGTCTTCGAAATACACTATAAAACTAGTGTTTAATAAGTCAGAAATATGGAAAAGGACACGGTTTCATAAAATAAAATTAAAAATAAAATAGTAATGATTCATTTACAGAAGACTGTAGTAACTCAATTCTGATTTCATTATTTAAGTTGCAGTTTGACTCTCTTCCTTTTACCAATAATGGTTTTATGGAAGTATCATGTACAGATAAACTTTTCATTGCTTTGCGTAAGTGTATCAAGAATAATTGGCATTTCTTCTTTGATTTCTAACTTCATACCGTACTACCCCTCTCTGTTCTATTGGTAAAACACCAAGTGAGATGCTATTCAACAACAGGAAACTTTGCTCAAGACTATATTTATTGCACCTTTTAACACTTTTGGATTACCACGTTGTTCATCCACAATGTGCTTTTATGATAGGAGAGACAATTTTTGTTCATGACTTTCATTCTAAAGAATATTGGGTTGCAGGTAAAATTATTAAGAAACTTCTGCCTGTTACATATAACATTGAGCTTCCTAATGGTTTGGTATGGAAGCGTCACATCGATCAACGGAGAGCTTGAACATCTACAACTCCTAAATCTCAAGGTACTTTATTTGTTTCTCTTCAGCTGTGATGGGAAGAAGAAGAAGAAAATAATTCTATAATTGATAATATTCCCCAGGAAGATGGCATGAAAAATTTATCATCAGACATTGCTTTAGCTTCAGATTCTTCTAATGTTCAAGAGTCAAATCGAAGACATCATAAACCCCTATCTACTTACAAGATTATGTTTGTAATTCACCTTAGGAGGGGATGATGCTATATATTGCAGTGCTCTCTGGAGGCAACCCTAAATATATGTATATATATTTAGGGTTGCCTACAATATATATACATAAATATATGTATATATATTGTAAGCATGCTTGCGCAATACACATTTCTATTCACATCCTTGTTCAATAAAGCTGTGTTACCGTTACTCATGTCCCTGTGAATCTGTCTCCATCCTTTCATACCTAATTCTGACAATTATACATACCAGATATGTAGGTGATGTATTCATAATTTAGAGAAATAATTGGAGGATTCAAGAGTTTTTGAATGTGGTTAATAACAATAGGTACAGTTTAAACCTAAAACTTGAACAACAGAGCACTAGTTGTCTGCACTTCCTGAACATTAACATTCAGTTTAGGAATGGAGGTATCTATACTGATGTATGTGTTACTGTGAAAGACTGAAATCCTGCGAATGTCAACATTCTCCGATGAATGTCGGCATTCACACAGTCATTTTGTGCATGTATGAAATATTTTTTAAATATCATTATTTTTTACTTACATGGACATTCAGGATGCACTGATGTGAACGTTGAATAAAAGTATTGTTCCTAGCATTTAGTCGTAGAACAATTTATTTTGCAATTACAGCATGTATAGCCTTTCCTTCCATTTCTTGAATTAGTTGCAGCTGCTTGTCTGAAGTACATTTTTTACCTAACCTAACCTAAAACAAACCTAAACCTAACCTAAACCTATACTAACATAATGCAACATTAATAATATCACCACATATTTGGTCTTTCTCCAATGGGCTGTTGTATGTGTTGACATTCACTGGAGAATCTCTACATTCTCTAATTTTGGTCCTTCACAGTGACATATATATCAAACCAACTTATTCTCATCTATATATCCCATTATGGTCTAATGACCCTTGTATGAACTTTCTGCATTCAGATCACTTGTTAGAAGAGTCTTTTTTGTATTGTTCCAGTATACAGGACCACTAAAGAGAAATTAAAGAAATTGCTACATCTTTAGGGTATAGAACATTATCTATAGAAGGCTCATCAGGAGTTATGAAGAAAATAAAGACAAGTCTCCAAAAAACATTGATAGAATCAATAAATTCACTTACAACATATGGTTGAGAGGCACAACTTATGAACTGGCAACTTACAAAAATTTGTGGATAGTGTACAAAAGAGTTTTTAATATTTACAACTTACTAAAGAATGATAAAGACAAACTAAAGAAAGAAGAACAAGCTGGAGCATACAAAATACCTTATGAAAATCAACAGCTAGGGGTCCAAAAAGATTGTTGGAGTCACAGAAAGAAACCTCATGGTGAGACTCAAGGAACACAAGAACAATGTAGAAAAAGGCCACAGTAATACAGTTTTAGTAGCAATGTCATATTTGGAAGACACTGTTATAAAGTGGGATGAAAGAAAATTATTAAAAAGGTACATTTTCCAACCATTGCTATGGATATGGAAAAAAAATAGAGATTTACAAGAGCAAGATCAAAGAGCAATGCCTGAATGCGAGAGATGCAAGTGCATTACCTCCAGCCTGGAAATATATCATTGAAAGAAGATTTGGATATAAATACCCCTAAATTATGGCTCCCCTATAATCATATTTAAATTTAGTAAAATATTTAAATATATCATATTTAAATTTAAGAAAAATACTCTCATAGTTTTTTTGTATATATTTTTCTTATTTGCATATTTATTTGTATTTTGTTAAAGAATATACAAGGTTAAGTTTATTTTTATTTATTGTTAACCTTATATTTTTCATTAGTTAACTCGTTTACATTTAAATATGTATTTAGAATTCTTCAAAGATTAAAATTTAAATGGAATGTTCTATTTATGGAACAGTTTCTAAAAATGGTTTTAAGAAACCTGATGATGGCCTATAGGAGTAGGCTGAAAACATTAGTAATTAAAAAAAATTTTCTCTCAGCAAATGCATAGGTGATCATAAATTTGTAAATGTTATGAATGTTGTGTATTTTTCATTTTCATTAGAAACGCTTTTGAAGTTTTCAAAAATATACTTTGAAAAAATTCATAATACTGAAATTTAATTTAGATATTGTGATGGATATCAAAGAACATCATTCATTGTAGGATGAATTTAGATGTTAGAATGTGGCTGTATATTTCTTCCATTCATGTTACTGCAAAAAGTTTGTTTTGCTGCAGCATGAATGAATTAAAATATTTTTACTTTTATCTATTCAGAGGAAGTCATCCTTGCAGAGGAGAGAACCACAGAAGAGGAAAAAATGCATATAATAGAAGGTATGAATTTATTTTTTATAATTTTAATATTAAGTTTTTGTTAAACATTGTTTTATTATTTTTTTAAATGATTGTTGCCATAACATATATGTGTACAAAATTTTATTGTATAGCTCGAAAGAAAGCAGCTGCCAAAAAAAAAAAATTATTAAAATCTATGCATAGTAAAAGCACAGATGAAGATGAAGAAGATGAAGAAGGTTGTTTGTTTTAATTTAAATTTATTTTAAAGTAAATTTAAATTAAAACAACATAATTATACAATATCTTTATAATTTTATGAAACTTGCTTATTTATATAGTACTATCACGGTCTTCCCGATTCAAAGCTAAATTTAATAAAGGGGCTTGTAAAGCATTTTGGAGAGCAGAAAAAAGATTAAAGTAAATATTTAATAATTATAAAAAATTTTAAATTGTTTTTTAAAGCTTTATATGTTATGTTATATCTTTCTTCCAGATTCTATATTCGTCATGTTATAAAAACTCAAGTATTTTATTGGAGTGTTATTGTACTTGTCTTTTTAAATACTATTTGTGTTGCTGTTGAACATCATGGCCAAGAAGAATGGCTAACAGATTTTTTATGTAAGTGTTCATTTTTTAATATCACTTTTTTTAAATGATTAAAAATTAGAGATATAAATGTTAAAATATTTCTTTAATATTAAGAATTAGAGAAATATAATAATAAAAATTTCATGTTACTTTCTGATTTTACGAATTTAGATTTGTAAATTAAATTTGAAAGACCTACATTGTGCTATTTTATATGTAAAAGATGGTTGTTACATGTAAAAGAAAATTTGTTTAAATTGTTCTAATTTAATATAGATATATTTATTATTAGATTAGATCATTCTGAGCTTTCAAATGCTCTGCACTTACTAATAATTTAATATTAAATTTTAGCAAATATGCAGATCACACGGCAGATTAGAATGATTTAATTGACTAATTAAACATATTCTGTTTATTTAACTAAATTTTGTTGGATATATTTTTTTTTTGTAGCAAATGATTGTAAGGATATCATTAAACATACTATACATTTACTAATTTAAAGTTTAGAGTGCTTTTAAATTTTTCTTCTGTCTTCATTAACTTGCATTTTTCTAATATTTCTATTCTTAAACACAGTTATTACTGCTGGATTTATTACATATACATTAACTTCAAATAGATTTAAGCTAAAATTTCTATTAATTAAATTATTCAATTATTATGCCTTTGTGTCCTCTATAATAGCTGAAATTTATCTTTGTATACTAGTACATTTATCAATTAACAGGACTTATTATACTGGAATATTATGGATGCAGATACTTAGTCTTACTGATCAGAAATAATATTTTTTATTTAGTTAACCTGTACACATACACTTTAAGCTTGTGTTTCGGACCCATTTGTTCTTCCTCAGCAGGCATCTAAATAGCACTTTCTACAAATCAACAATTAAAAGGTTTTTTGTTACAATTATGAATAAAAATTAAAAGTATACACATTATTTTCCCGACAATAAAATAATAAAATTCTTACAGTTTCTGTATTTCCAAACTTCTTTAATGATACAAATATTCTTTTAATCCACATCTAATTAAATCAAAACCTATACCTGTTTTTTTAAACTTTACAATTAATCACAATCAAAATAACATCCAATAACTTTTACATTAACTACTTACATTCTGGAATATTCTTTTCTACTTTAAACTATGTTTACAATTCATTTTCCAAACTCTCCTTTTATGCTTTTACTTCCCTCCCCTTTCTATAATGCTTCTCCATGATTGGTGGATTTCCCTTCCGGTGTTGTTTATTCTTTCTGTTTGTCTGATTATATTTATATGTTCATACAATTGACATTTAAAATTATTTTCTTCTTTCTTTCTTATTTTAACAGTGTTTAAATCTATTTCACAACCTTCATTATTGCAATGTTCAGCCACTGCTGAATTTGCATAATTTCCTTTTATTGCTCTCATATGCTCATTTAATCTAATTTTCAAAGTATCAGTTGTATATGAGATCGTGAGTTCAAACAGATGGCAGTCAATTGAGCAGATCGCCAAGACAGCAGGAAACATGAATAGAAACAAAAAATTAGTTTGTCATGAATTATAAAATTTAATTAAAACAATTAGAATAAATTGGTAAACTTGATTCTGAACAATTGGATTATTTTAATAGCAGAACAAATTGTATATATAGGAGCTCTCTAAACATCATTTATTAAAATTAAATTTTGTAGTAAGCTGAAATTTTTTTATTTCTGTTTATATATAAAGTAGTTAGCTAAATAAATTTAAATATATATGATACAGCACATAATTTTGCATAAAACACACAAAACTGATAAACTATATTTAATTTTTCAAATTACTATAAAAAAACTAAGTAAAAAGAGTTAGTGTTTATTAATAAAAACAAATGAAAAAGTTTGATTATTATGAAATCAAAAACTACACTAGTAATTAGTATAGTATTAATAGTCATTTATATTTATTTCTCATATTTATTATACATTTTTAATAATGTTTGCTATTGTGTGTATATATAGTATGGTCACAAAGTTCTGTACACATTTTGAAACGTTATAACATAAAGTAATTGACCTAGGTGATACAGTTTGCAGCAATAGAAGAACAACTCAATTTTTGAGGGCCCTGCAAATCATTCGAAATAAAAATTGGAAAGGACACAAAAGAATTATGGTTCTCTGAGACAAAATCAGTGGTTACTGACCTGAAACGACACAGGAGATATGGAAAGGATCTTCTATACATTAACTCCATTAACAGGCAAATGCAAAATTTATAGGAGACTGGATTGGTTGCTAACTGACCAGCCATTTGTGTTTTCAGGTTGTAAAGCAAGTAAAGCTTAAAGCTTACCAGTGCAGTCTTAGAAAATCAAGTTGATTTGTGTCATTACAGTAGAATTACACGTTCCAAAGACAACTATATTGAAGATTCTATACAAAGGACTGAAGTTGCATGTCTACAAGTTACAAATTGTCCAAGTCATTTAGCTACATGATAAACTGTAACACAACTAATATTCATAGTTTTTGTTTTCATGTATTGATGATGATAATCACTATCTAACTAAAATCTGCTTCTCTGTTGAAGTAACCTTTCATTTAAGTTGTAAAGCCAACTAACATAATATTTGAATATGGGGTTCTGAAAATCCTCACATAGTATGTGAACAGGATTGTGAAAGCTCAAAGGTTAATGTGTGATGTGGATTACTTCACAACAAAATCATTGATCCCCTTTTTGCAGAAAACACAGTTAATGCAAATGTTTATTTGGATTTGTTTGTCTTTCTATAACTTTAGGAATTGCAACTTCGTGTCATATTTTAGCATAACTTGATGGTGTCTAATGGTTATTGGGACTTGATGTTTGTGCCAAACTTCAATGACCAAAGGCTTGAAGCTTTCTCAGATAGATGACTAGGCAGAGAGAGGTCTATTCTATGGCTTCTGTGATCATCAGACATTAACCTCTGAATTTTTTCTTGCAGGATTATGTTAAAGGTTGTATATGTACAACAGTAATCTCGAATTTAGGTATTTTGAAAAACAAAATCATTAATGTTATCCAAATTTCACTGCAGACAAGCTTAATAATGTATGGCATGAGATTGAATATTAGTTGGATGTGTTGCAAGCTACTAATGATGCTCATGTAGAGGTGTATTGAAACCTGAATAAAAGCTGTTTGAGTTGTTCTGTTGCTCAAATTGTATTTTGTTATATTGTTTTAAAAAGTGACAAGATTGTGACCACCCTGTGTATATACAGGGGTTGGACAAAAATATGGAAACCCCTCGTGAAATGCATAGTTGAACGTAAATGTTGATTCTAGCCAAGCCTCTAGGTGGCGCTCTTGTGTTTGATTATTAATGACACCTCTGCAATCTCCTCAATACATTGCACATGTCAGTCATTGTTAGAACTGTGTTCTGTGTAGGTGGGAGTGCACAATGTCAGAGCTAAGTGAATTCGAACGTGGGCAAATTGTTGGTGCTCGTATGGTGGGTGCTTCCATAACCAAGGTGGCCGAAATGTTTGGTGTGTCAAGAGGCACCATATCAAAGATTTATACTGCATACAGAACAAGTGGAAAAGCATCATCCGCTAAGTCACAATGTGGATGAAAGTGTGTGTTGAGTGATCGTGACAGACGGTCATTGAAGAGGATTGTGACAAAAAGTAAGAAGACTACAGCTGCAAAAGTCACTGCCGAACTGAATATGGAGCTCACAAATCCTGTCAGCACCAAAACAGTTTAAAGGGAGCTCCATAAGCAGGGAATTTCAGGGCGAGCTGCAATTCCAAAACCATTAATCAGTAATGCAAATGCCCAGAAGAGAAAAATGTGGTGCCAAAGCCATAAAACCTGGACTCTGGAGCAATGGAAAAGAGTCATTTGGTCGGATGAGTCTTGTTTTACATTGTTTCCAATCTGTGGCCAAGTTTACGTCTGGCGAACGCTGTCCCAAGCTTACGATACAGACTGTTTGCTGCCAAGAGTGAAACATGGCGGGGGTTCGGTTATGATTTGGAGAGCCATATTGTGGTATTCCATGGGCCCCATGATTACTCTGCAAGGTCACATTACTGCCAAAGATTATGTAACCATTTTGGGCGATTGTGTCCATCCCATGGTACAATGTTTGTTCCCCAATGGTGATGCTGTGTTCCAAGACTACAGGGCGCCTGTTCACACAGCTCACTTCGTCCAAGAGTGGTTTTGTGAGCACGAGGGTGATTTGTCGCATCTCCTCTGGCCACCACAGTCACCAGACATCAATATTATTGAGCATTTGTGGTCTACTTTGGAGAGACAGGTGCGTGATCACTATCCACCTCCATCATCGTTACCTGAACTTGTCACTATTTTGCAGGATGAATGGTACAAGATTCCTTTGAAAACCATACAGGACCTGTATTTATCCATTCCAAGAAGACTGCAGGCTTTTTTGAATGCCAACGGTTTTCCTACACCGTATTAGTGCTTAGTAATAGGTTTTTTTTTGGTGTTTCCATATTTTTGTCCAACCCCTGTATTATAGAAGACTATGATACATTAAAACAGCTTTTATAACTAGTTAAGTAACGCTGCATCAGCGTGTAGTCAGAATGAAGCTGCTCGCACCTTTATTTTCTATATTATGAGGGAAAAAAGAAACAAAGAATCATTCGTTCTCAACAATATATTTGATTTCTATTGGATCATTTAAAGGTACAAATATAAGGTCAGAATAAGCCATTAATTAATTGCTATGCCAACGTTTCACGAAATTCTGTCTATCACTACGGGCCTTGGTCTTACAGATTGACTCGTAGTGATCTTTATTGTAACTTTTTAAAAATACTGAGTCAGTTATTTTTTTTTACTCGACTCAATGTAACATAGGTAAGACTGATAGCTGTCTCTTTTTCCCTATATCTATTTTGATTTTTGGAAGAGTTAATCCCTGTGTATAGTCATCGAGTATGCTAAGGTAAGGGGAAACTATCTACGAGATCGCAATATACTGCCATTGTTCGAAGAGCGTATTATGGGGATTATTGGAAACAGATTACCATAGATGAAAGGTCCCTGATAGCTATCGAATTCCACTAAAATAAACAGAGGAAGAGCTGGAGGGCAAGCATTAGGAGCATATATAATGTAGCGTATAGTTCCTAGTGAACCATTGACGAGACCTCCTTGCACCCGTAAGTTGACTCTCAGCATGATTCTGGCATTAACTGAGAGATACAAATACTTGGAGAGACCAAGAGCTGAGTCATCTTTGGATGAAGGCGGGACAATATCTGGAGTGTTTTCAGATGCTATATAAGCAAGAGGGTGTCCAGTTGACTGCAAGTAGTCTTCGTTGCTTTGTTTAACTTGTTCGTTTGTTAGATATAGCTCTACTGCCATTTGGAACTGATCAAGTTCATCTCTGGATAAACAGGCTCGATTTCTTGTTGTCAGAATGTTGAGATCTGTATCAGAGAAATCACTCGAAGCTAGATATAAGACATCTGTGAAGGAACTAACTGCGCTATTTTGTCTATGAGAATTACTAAGTTCAATGAACTTCTCAAAAGAATCAAATGCAAATGTAATGTAATGTCCCAACAGGGTCCCTACTTTGTTGGGACATTACATTGTAAACAAACACTTGAGTAGAGAGGAGTATCTTTAACAGGAGGAAGCTGACGAAAATCACCAAACAAATAGATAAAGAATTCACCAAACGGCTCATCTTTCTCGGGGTTTATCTCCCTCAATTTTCACTCGATCATGTAAAGCATTCTTGCACCAATCATTGACATTTCATCAATGATGATGAATTTGAGTGACTTCATCTCAATCTGGAATCTCTGTGCAGCTTGTCCATTTAGAGATCGAAATTTCGTACTAACGATAGGAAAACGAAGAAGAGAATGGATCGTAAAGCCATCAATATTGATCACTGCTGCTCCATGTTATAGAATAATAAGTTAAAAACAAAGAAACTTTTTTAAACTTATTATTCTATAAAGATTCTTTATATTTGTTGTGTATCTAGTTAGTGGTATTTTTACAGAATTGTTGTTATAATTCATTTTCTTAGAATATTTTGGAATATTCAAAAACATTTTATAAAATAGATTAAAAACTGTAAAAGTTAAAAATTTCTTAAACAGAAAATCTTCAGTTTCATTAAATTATTAAGAAATAATGGATAATAAACAAATAAAGATATAAAATTAAAGATAAAAAGTTTTAGTTTTTCATATTTCTTATCTTGAAATGTTTAAGATTTAATTATAATTTACAGTTTAATAAATTTATAAAAAATTTTATTTATTTTAGATTTTAACTTCATAAGTTTATCAAAATGTTTTTGAGTGATTTAGCTTGAGAGTTCAGATTTTTCTAGACGAAATTTTAATAAAATATTACAAACATAGAATAGAATGTTGTAATATTATATTAAATTTGAAATGTAACAAGTGAAAAAACATACAAAGTTATTAATACTACTCAATTACATATTTTTTATGAAATTGAAATAGCTATTGCATTTTTGTAAATTGCTTTGATATCTTTATTTTGAAATATCAAAAAATGTAATAACTGGAAATTAGTAAATTTTTAAGGAGACTTTGAAAAGTAAAGTAATTTTTTCACATTTGCTCAATATTAAATAAAATGTCATATCTCCATATAAAACTAAAGCAAGAATATATTCTCAATTACTTTTTCACAACATACTGCATAGACTGAAATAGCATTCACAATGAAGATCTAGATGATTTTTTTTTAATGTAAAAATTTATCTATTGTGTATCAGTTGGATAGAAAGCATTGTATCTTCTAAATACTTTAAATTTAATATTAACTAGTAATCATTTTTCTATTTTCAAAGAAACCTTTATCTCAATGAACTTAATGAGAAGCTGGAAACTTAAATACACAAGTTCAATATACAACTGACAGCTTTTTGTGAAAGAATATTTTGAACTGGGGTTATCTAGTGAGACAATCTGGTTCCATACATGCACTATGATTTAAATTGTGTAGAGAAATAATTTCTTTATAAATGATATATTCTTTGTAAATTGGAGTTTATTTATTTAGTACTAAAAAAAAGTATTAGTTGTACTGTTTTGGTTAAAGAGTAAATTACTATTTAATCTCGCTTTATATATTTTTAAAAATTAAAATATATAAAATGTAAAATAAAATAATTAAAACTAATAAATAATTTTAAATGTAAAATATATAAATGTCCGAATTATTAGCAAGTATTTTAATATAATATATTTTTTTCTTTTTCTCACAGTTTATGCAGAGTTTGTATTTTTAGGATTATTCATTTTTGAAATGCTTGTTAAAATGTATGCCTTAGGCCCTCGCATTTATTTTGAATCAGCATTCAACAGATTTGATTGTATAGTAAGTTGTATTTTAGTATGCATTAATTAATATTCAAATTTTTGATATATATATTATATAATTTGGTATTAAATTTAATTTTTAATAACTTTTCTATTTCCAGCTTTTAATTATAAATTTGTTATTTGAGCATTTTAATAACAATTACTAAGACTGTAGCAGGAGAAGTAATCATATTTTTGGGCTAGAACTGGCCCAAAGTAGATATCGGTTATTGATTAGTTGCTACCTAATGACCAAATTTTTTACAAATTTTGAGATTACACATGAAAATGTGATTTTTGAATTTTACAAAATAATGAATTTCAAAATAATATATAAAATAATGTTTCTTTGTATCAAATTGCAAGTTAAAAACTATGCCATTATTGGGAAAAATGAAATACACAAGATGGAGTATATTAGAAAATATTTTGGTGCAAAATTCAAATCAAAAAAATTTGTAGTTTTTTCATTTGATAAATGTTTTCAAAAATGAGATCACTGATTTAGAATAGGGTAACAATTTCAAACATTTGTAAGAATCTTTATATTATATACTACAAAAAATTGCTGACTTCACTTATTAAATATGCAATGTGGTTAAAATAGATAGAATCTGAAACAATTGATAAAAATCACCCTAAATGACAAGTTACATCACAAAAGAATTACAAAAACAAATAATTTTATTACATACTACCGTTTTGTACTTTTATGAATTAAAGTATGAAACAATATTGTATTCACTTTCAGGTTTGCCTCAGATAATATAGGATTCTGAAATATTTTGAGAAATTTAAGAATCACGTTCTTGTATGTAATTTCAATTTTTTTTTTTTTTTAAATTGGTCTAATATTGGCAGTTATTACCCATTTATTGATACCTACTTTTGGGCAAATTTTCATTATCTAACTGGAGCCAATTTATCGTGTTTATCATGTTATGACCTTTACTTAAAATAATAAATAGTAATAGTTTATTAAAAATGTAAATGAATATGAATGGCTATTGATACTTATATTGTAACTATTATTTTTTTATTTTTATAAGCCTAAAAATGTTATTACTATGAAGTTCATTTTTTATTGAATAGCATTTCTTGAAAAATCTTATAATATCAAAATTAAAAGTAATCCATATCAATAGTTATAACTTATTGTCTGATTCTTTTAAAGGCTAAGTTCATTTATTGATGTTGAAAATCTATTAATAAAGCTTCTCATACTTTCTGTTACATTCATAAATGTTTTTTCCTTTCTTTGATAACTTAGTAACTGCAATGTAAAATTTATTTGAATATATTAATTATAAAAAGTAATATTGATGAATCATCATTTTATCATTAAACTAAATTTTCTACTATTCTACTACACTTCTCAAAAGTGAAATTGCAACATCATGAAGGAAGAGTATAGCTTGACCAATAGAGGTGACAGAGATGCAAATGATTAAGTTTGTGTATGCATCAGGTCATGTGGTACTCAGTTTTAGTCTATAAAGACCAGCAGCTGGCTTGGGCCATAAATAGTATCAGTGATGGTTTGCAGCAGCTAAACTTTCGAAGAAGCATAGAAATGCCTTGGAGATGACAGTGAGCTGAATACCATTAGTTAATGGCTAGGTAATGAGATCATATCCTGGAGCTGCATGTCCTCAGTTTATTGATGTGTGCAGTTGCCATGAATGTTGGGCATGATGTGCATACCATTGAGGGAGTACCATCAAGCAATGTGTTACATAATAGATGCAGGAACATCTACAAACATACCAAAGAGGGAGTGGATTGCACTGGTGCATAATAGCACAAAGACCAGCAGATTCACTGAACGGCCTGTCGGGACCCGTTCCCATGGCTTGTGACATCAAAAGCCACTTCTTGCCATCAATGGGTGCATCTGTGTCCACCCAAAACCATTCGCAACTGTTTGCATGTTGGGCTGCATGCACAGCAACCAGTAACAGGGGTGCCACTAATCACTTGACACAGAGCTGTACACCTGATGTGGTGTCATCATTATTGCAACTGGACAACTGAATGGCATTAGGTATTGTTTACAGATAAATCCTGCTTCTGTCTGTTGAGGAATGATAGCGTGGAGGTTGTGGTGATATTCCAGGGAAAGCTATGTGCCACTCTGTTTGCTAAGCATTATCTTTTGAGGAGGCATCATGTTCAATCAGCAGACAGCCCTGGTACACATTTCCGGTTCTCTGACAGTAGACCAGTGTGTCACACAAACCTGTCTTCAGCATTAGTACAGGCCATACCTGACACGGTGTTCCAGCAAAAAAATGCATGACTGTATGTTGTACAGTGAACTCTCTCCAGCCTGAACAGAATTCACATTCTTTCCTGTCACCAGATTGCTCTCCCTTGATAGGAGAAAGATTACCTGTGGGACCTCATCTAAAGTGAGATGCACCAGGACCACTGCCACATACCATAGACAACATGTGCATTGCAGTGGATGCAGCTTGGCAAGGGATACTTTGGGTAACCATTAATCACCTCATTGATAGTATATCTTGCCATATAGTGGCCTGTATAGCTGTCCTTGGGGCTATATTCATTACTGAATAAACAGGAGTCTGTTTCATATCTTTGCTTGTTCTTTTAATCATTTGCATATCTCTGTCACCTATACCAGTCCTGCAATTTTCATGTGGCTAGGTGCATTCTTTTGTGGTGTTGCAATTTTCCTTTTGAGGAATGTAAATTTCTTGACATTTTCAGTCTAAGATTAGAAAGAAGCTTTTGTTAGAAAGGAGAATGTACATAACTTGTTAAACTTCTTCAAGCTTTCTTTAATTAAAATTTTATTGTAAAATCTAACAGTATACATTTATTAGCTGAAACGTTGAGATATAGAGCAAGCCAATTACTTTTGTATACATACAGTGTTCACTTAAATATCTGTTCAGAGGCAAAGTAGATATTTTTGACAGTACACAAGTGTATGCATGTGGTGCAAGCTTGATCTAGCACTGAAATAACTAATACTTAATCTTTTATCCCTGGATAGATATTTAATTCATTTATAAAATGCTACAGTAATAATAAATTAATGCATTTAGTAAAATAAATAAATCACAGTTACCAAATTCTCCAGACTTTATTCCTCTGGATTTTTTCCTGTGGAGTCATGGAGTCAACTAAAAGCATCAGTGTACAATGCATATCTAGTAGCATTGTATGATGTTGGTGAACTAAAGAGATGCATACGAGAGGTCTGTGAAATGGTGACATCCATAATGCCATGCTCAACTGTCTACATCTTTGTATTGTCACTGAAAACTGTCAATTTAAACATGCTCTTTAACAAAATAAAGCTCAGTTTTGTATCAGTTTTTACAATGTTGTCTTTATCCTTTACAATCAAAGATTATTTGTATGTTATACTAAATTGTCTTAAATTGATTTCCCTTTGGTTATTTTAGCACTGGAATAGGCATACATTTATGCAATACAATACTGGAAAGATCTTTTGCCTCAGAACAGATGTTTAAGTGGATAGTCTGTATACAGGGAGACCATTTTAATGGATTCAGTGGAATAACTCAAAAATAACGCATTTTACAGAAAATTGTTGTATCAAAAATGTCAGACCTTGAAAAGGCCACAAGATTGGGACTATTGGTTTTGTTATAGATGGTGTTAGAATTGGTGAAAATGGGTCAATTTTATTTTCTTTAATGAAAACTTCCATTTTTATTGCATATTCTGATTCTGTGTAAAAAATAAACAAACTTTATCTAAAACATTTTTCAAAAGATGCACTTATCAGAAGTTGTGAGCATTAAATTTTTATGCCGCCACCAGATGGTGCATGCATAAATCTGTGAATATCTATGAAATTTGCTGAATAAAGGAAGAAAATGCTTTAAAAAGTCATTAGGAAGCTATTATTATTTGGTGAAATAATAATAATAGCTTCCTAATGACTTTTATTATTATTATTATTATTATTTTTTTTTTTTAAGCAAATTTCACAGGATTCAAAGATTTATGCATTCGCTGTGTGGTGGCTGTATAAAACTTCAGGTACTCCTAACTTCTGATAAGTGCATCTTTTGAAAAAGTGTTTTAGATAAAAGTTTGTTTATTTTTGATGTAGAATCAAAATATGCATTAGAAAATGGAGATTTCAATTGAAGAAAATGAAGTTGACCCTATTTTCATGGATTGTGGTGTCATCTATGATGAAACCAATAGTCTCATCTTGTCTAACATTTTTGGTGTAATAAATTTTTTGTAAGTTAATATTTTTCTAGTTATTCTATTGGATTGACTAAAATGGTCTGTTAAAGTTTACCTAGGGAACCGCAACAGTCACACTTCTATAATCTCGATAGCATTTGTGATTAGAAATGCAAATTTTTAATTTTCGTGGGCTTGAGGATGCGTTCTAACCTAACCTAACCTATTCTAATAAATTTCCAAATTATTCTTTTCTTCTGTTTGCTGGAATCAGGGAACATGTTCTAACCTAACCTAACCTAACCTATTGTATTCCCTAATAAATTACCAATAATTTGGTAATTTATTAGAATAGGTTAGGTTAGGTTAGAACATGCATCCTCGGGCCCACGAAAATTAAAAATTTGCATTTCTAATCACAAATGCTATCGAGATTCCAGAAGTGTGGCTGTTGGGGTTCCGTGGGTAAACTTTAACCAAATGGTCCACCCTGTAGATGTATATTTTTAATCAAAATGTTTTGAAATGCTATGCAATCTCACCAATGAATATATGTTTATTTAGAGCTTATTAAAGCTCAATTTAATGCATTTACTACTAAATAGTACTATTACTAAAAACCAGTGTACACAGAAGCTTTACCACTAGCAATGGAAGTTGAAGCGGAAGTTATATAGATTGCACCCTATGGAATTTCGGGACTTTGAGTATTTATGTTAACTCATGGGATCGAGACGAGTTTAACGATAACCTACTTTTGGACTGGAGACCAAAAATAAGAAAGTTATCATATTTACGATTTCTTGCCTTTCACAATGCATTCTATGCCATTTTAGAGTTTTCCACTAGGTGGCTCTGCTTGTAGTTCAGTATATATTTCCTTTTTTTTCTTTTGTTCAAGAACTATCATGAATCAATAACTAGTGATGTTAAACACTGGGCAGCCTGCCGGTGGCTCCCTTCTGGGAGAAGTTCGTCGAGACACCACCTAGTGGAAAATGGCATAGAATGCATTGTAAGAGGCAAGAAATCGTAAATACGATAACTTTCTTATTTTTGGTCGGCGGTCCAAAAGTAGGATATTGTTGAACTCATCTCGGTCCCATGAGTTTAGATATATACTCAAAGTCCCGAAATTCCATAGGGTGCAATCTGTACAACAGCTAATAGAATAGGAAACTAGTAATACTCAAGACAAAATAGATTGAAAAGAAAACATTATGTTAGAGGAAAGGAAGCTGAGATTTAGTAATCACTCTAATAATCTATTATGGAAAGAAATGAATAGTGCATTTTACTGTACTGCTATGTTCATTATCTACATGAATACATGTGCTAAAACACAAATACTAGATAGTATTCATTACTACGGTATAAAGTGAAGAGTCAAATTACAGTAAACTAGCCATTTAAAATAGAAACATTAAAAATTATTTCATTGCCTCTTTATCCATTTTTATTTTGTTAATCTGTCTACAAATAATAATAAAATTTACATTTTTGAATATGAAAGATTGTTGCAAGATATGCAAAATATATGAATATGAATGGAGTTTCTAATGTATTGGATGTACAGTACTTTTTCTCTGTTGAATTAAAAATTAGCTTTATATGTGTAACAAATCTGTTACCAGTATATTAAGTTAATATTATAGACTGGTATGCTATTCATACCAAGTAATATTAATAAGAAGTAGAACTCAGTGTGTATGGCGTTACAAAATATGTTTTTTTCGAGTGCTTTCGTCAAAAGTGCTCAGAAACAATATATTTTGTAATGCTGTACACAGTGAGTTCTACTTCATATAAAGTTAATATTATTAAATGATTATAAACCAAAAAAAAGAGATTTTTTTTAAGCTTTTCTCATCATTATATTATTATTTTCCATAATTATTTTATATAAGTAAATTTGTACTTCTAAAGTTATTTTAGTGAAAGTAATATTTAATTTTCAAAATTATTTTAAATTTAAATAAAAACTATAATTGTTTTATTATTGTTTACTTTTCTAGGTTATAGCTGGTAGTATATTTGAAGTAGTATGGTCCAATTTAAATGATGGTTCCTTTGGTTTGTCAGTATTGAGAGCATTAAGGTTACTCAGGATATTTAAAGTTACAAAGTAAGTCTCTCAAAATTATTATATAACTGTTGTTAAAATTTTTAGTGTGTACTTACTTTCTTGAAATTTATAGGTTAATAAGGCATTATATATACCCTATTTGCTTGATTCTAAGATGCACTTTTTGTCCATTTTTACTTGTGCAAAGCAGAGGTGCTTAAAATTGATGACATTGTGGCATACTGTATGCAGTGCTTCTAGTGTCATCTAGTAGACATGATATATTGCCTTTCTAAAGAGGGCTTGTGTGTTGTACATAATTTGTTTTTTAACATATTCTGAGCACATGCATTTGCTAAAGACAGTGTCGCTCTGCTGAACTGATTATACTAGGTCTCCATGCATTATGTTGTCGTCGCCACAATAGCATCTTATGTTTGCAGCCAAAACAAAAATGAATAGTCATTGACAAGACTATTTGGTTAGTTGATGGTGTATGCAATGTGTAGTCTAATCATTGATTAGACCACATATTGCATACACCAATCAAAGACATTTTGGCAATATTTTTCAACAGAAATCAGTTTAGATGAGTTTTGCTAGTAACAAGCATTTAATTAAAACTGTTTTTTAATGTTTAAATATCTTCAGTGGCATTATGATGTATGATTGAGAGTTATTGTATATGCAGAAGATCATGGAAATAGCATTAAAGCCAAACAATTACCAAATTATATCGAGCTATATTACTACTACTATTATTAATTAAATGCTAAGTAATTTGGCACTAGAGGCAGGCATTAGGCACCATCTCTTGCTAAATTTAATAATTATAATTAAATTAATATTTTAATAATTAATTTAGAAGAAGAATTTTTTTTTTTTTTAGAATCTTCTAAATTAATTATTAAAATATTAATTTAATTATAATTATTAAATTTAGCACGAGATGGTGCCTAATGCCTGCCTCTAGTGCCAAATTACTTAGCATTTAATTAATAATAGTAGTAGTAATATAGCTTGATATAATTTGGCATTCGTTTGGCTTTAATATACAGTAGAGAGTCGTAAATCGGAATCAATTGAGGACTGGGGTTGTTCAGATTAGTGATTTGTTCGGATTACCGATTATGTACGAAAAAATATTTTAACTTATCCGATGTTGAAATTTTTCTCCGTTGCGTGTCGCTTCACTTTGAATTTTCGTTGATTTTAAGCCTAACGAAAATTTTTATAATAATAATCGAGGCTATTGTATCATTAAAAATTATTTCTTTATTTTGTACAAACAAAATAAATATATTGAAGAATATAAAAACATGAAAATTATACTTTAGAAGTAAATCTAGTATCAAAAACGTTCGATTCGGCACGACACAGTTCGACTGAAAATCGTTCCGATTACCGGCAATTCCGATTACCAGGGTTCCGATTAACGACTCTCTACTGTATAATTATCAAGTTTGGATGTTTATATTTGGAAATAGTATTGCCCAACATTACTTATTTTGTGATATTTGTTTTTTTTAAACTTTTTAATTAATTTTATTAGGTTCAAAACTTAAAAAAATTGATTGTTTCCTCCAATTAAAAAAATCTTAAAATTCCATTTCAAATTTATAGTGTATCTTAAAATCAACAGTGTCTTACAATCAAGGAGAAATAGTAGATCATCTCAAGCAAATATCTAAGTTTTCAGTATTGAGCATTAATTTCAATAGTTGCAAATAAAATTTGTCACATTATTGTTTGTTAAAATTTTACGTACTTTATTTAATTTTTTAAATTAGTATTTAAATTGTACAAGTATCATGTAAATGGCACCATAAATTGTTTGTGCAAAAATAAAAAGTGAATAACTTTTGGGTTGAAATACATGACATAGCTCAACCAACATATTTTTCTTTTACTAATTAACAATATTAATTAAAGCTATAAAATTTGGTAAAAAATATTAAAAATCAAAATCCATCTTTGATGGATATTTTTAATCTAAAATTTAGAATTAAAAACAAAATAAATTTGATAGATAAATATATGTGATTTAATAAATTATTAGTTCTTATAAATATTATTTCATAATATTAAATTATTAAATTTTACACTAACATAGAAGAAATAATGACAATTTGGATTATGATTATTTATATGTTGTGCAGTTTAAAAATAAAGGATCATTTAAGAATTTTGTAATTTATAAGGTGGCCTTGTGCAGACTATTTTTATTGAATAATTGGACATATTTAAAAACATTATTCTAAAATTATATAATAAATTCAAAGAGAAACTTGTTTTTATCACTTTACTGATTATTATTATTATTTTTTCTAGATATTGGTCTCCATTAAGAAATTTAGTCATTTCCCTTCTCAGCAGTATGAGATCTATTATTAGTTTATTGTTTCTCCTTTTTTTATTCATACTCATCTTCGCATTGTTAGGAATGCAACTTTTTGGTGGATCGTAAGTATCATTAAACATAAATAAAATTAACAGTATTATTAGCAAATAAAATGAATTTGGTTATTTCAGTTTTTGTATATATATATTAAATATAAAATTAAAAATTATAATTAATGTTTTTATAAATGTAATTGAATTAAAAATAATTATAAATAATTTTATTAGATCATTAATTAATGTAGTATTTTTTTGTATTTATATATTATAATATTAATGTATAATCAGTCTTAAACTGAAAGACTTTTAAGAATGAATATATTTGCATCATCAATACAAATAACTAATAATATAAAAAATACATATACGAGGGTAATCCCAAAAGTAAGGTCTCTTATTTTTTTAAATACAAAGAAATGTTTATTTTTAATAATGTTCATATTACTTTAAAGCTTGAACATTTATCTGTTTTTCTACATAATCGCCATTTTGGTTGATTAATTTTTGTAGGTGCTGTGGCAGTTTTTGTATGCCCATGTCATACCCGCTCGCCGCCATGTCACGGGAACCATCTTGCACACATCTTCCAATATTGTAACTTTTTCGTTAAAATCCTATGAATAGTGCTTCAGGAAACCCCAAGAACCAAAATGCAGAGATCATCCAGAGTGATTCGCCAATCTTTATGCATGGTTTGCTCAACCTTCGCAACTGTCTTGTCGAAAATTGATGGTCTCCTGCTTCTTTCTTCATTGTGAATTTCAGTACAATCAGTTGCAAACTCCCTACACCACTTGAGGACGTTTTTGACATCTACGCACGACTCGCCATACACTTCCGTCAATTGGTGATGAATTTCAATCTGGTTTAACACGACTTGGCAGTGAGCTGGTATGACATGGGCATGCAAAAATTGCCACAGGCATACAAAAATGCATTGACCAAAATGGCGATTATTTAGAAAAATAGATAAATGTTCAAGCTTTAAAATGATATGAACATTATTGAAAATAAACATTTCTTTGTATTTAAAAAAAAATAGGAGACCTTTCTTGGGATTACCCTTGTAGTTTTAATTGATTATCATGCAGTTTTTTTGATTCAATTTTGTTAAATAAAAATAGACTGAAACCTTGATAACATAAAGAATACGATTTTTTAATAATAGTAAATAATTACTTATACAGTAGATTATTTTTTTGTAATCACTTTGGCTTTTAGATATACTGATAATGTTAAGTAGAGTAAATAAATAAAACTACAATTAGTGGATATTATTGTTAATTGTCTACTTGGACTTCACTTATTAATAGGACTTTATACTGGTGTTTAAAGATTGGCACAGTAATGAAAGTTAGATTAGGAAAAAAGAAAATTTCTTTATATCACCTGTAGTAATAATTTCTGTAAAAAACCAGAATAAACACCAGAATAAAGTCCTATTAATAAGTAAAGTCCAAGTAGACAATTAACAATAATATTAGAATTAAGGACAGTAAAGCTTTTACAATTACAATTAGTGGAATTCTAGAAATTGTTGATTCTGATATTAAAAGTACAACAATTAAAAAATGTATAACATGAAGATTTATTAATTATTATTATTAATTACCATATTTTCCGGTGTATAAGATGACCCCTGACTTTTACAGTTAAAATATAGAGTTTTGGATATACTCGCCCTATAAGATGACATCCGGCATATAAGACAACCCCGACTTTTGAGAAAATTTTTTTGGGTTAAAAAGTCATCTTATACGCTGGAAAATATGGTAATAGTAATTCATCTAGTGTTATATGCTTGCTGCTTTTTGGAGCTGTCTTTCCTTTAACAACAGTTAACATGTAATATAAGTAGTAAATTCAGCAGTTTAAACTACTGTGGACAAATAATGATTGGAATTATTAATATTTTATATTTAAATTACTGGTTAAGACTTGTAATAGTTAATTCATAACTACAATGGAATCTGGTTAACTCGAATTGGTCAGGGAAAAAATTTGGACTTTGAGTTTAAAATTTTGAGTTATGGAGGCTTGGCTAAAAATTCTGATTCCTTCATCTTTGCGTTGTCCAGATGCTTTGTGTAACCATTCTAACATCTCCTTATTAAAGTAGCCTTCTCACTAGCAGACAGCTGTCTTGGTTGTTGACAAACTGGAACGTCATTTTTTAAGATAATGTTCATTTTGATTCCTGTTTTTTGTTTTATTAGATCTAGAAGCTCTCTTCCATATTTTGCATCATTGATATGGCTCAAGTCAACATCACCAGTATCTATGCAGGCAACATCAATATTGTATATGTCTGAAATGTTTACTTCTGCATCTTTTGCTTTGATAATTTTCTCAACCCAATCTTCTTTTAAACTGATATGAACTTGTTTCAGAAAGTCTGCTCCCAACGATAACTTATAAGTAAGGAATGAACTAGGAACCACATGTATACATATATTCCTGATAAGTTTCACTCTGATGCTTCACTTCTGAGAGAAGCGGGTGGTTGAAACACGAAGCTTAACTCTTTTCTCCGACGTTGGATTGGCGAGATCCGCTCACCTTGTAACTGGATGGCATTCTTAAATTATGCGTTTCTGTGTTCTTCAAATTCTTATAGTTTAAGTGAGTGGAAGGGTTTAGCAAGGTCGTTGAAAAGATGTCAATGACACCAGAGAAAGAGCAACCATTGTAAAAATTCAACAAATTTAATAAAAACTAAAGGATTACAAACATAAATCTAAGCATGAGGAATACAGTTTTCTCACTCTAGTACAATATCACTAGAGAGCATTATTACTATCAAGTGAGCATTATTCCTACCAATAACTATTTCCAACCAAGAGAGAGAGTGTACATAAATTGGTTAATTATCATAAGACATTACTGCAGAACAGACATTACTGCAAAATTATCATTTTGCAGTAATGTTTGTCGTTCTGATGATAAACTTTTTGTGGAGGATTGGGGGGAGATGTTTGGGTGGAAACTTGCACAAAGCACCAAATTAAAAAATATTCCTTCGAGACCACTTCATTGTAGGATACAGCATAGAACCAACAAGATTATTTTTTCCGGACGATTGCCTCGAAGATTGGGTGCACTTGCATTATATCTCCATCAAGTATGGGAATCTGATCAGGTGACCATTTGTTTGATAGTGATGATACTCAAAGGTGTCATCGCTGGATGAGGGAATTAAACAAAATCGACTAGCAGGTTTCTTATTTCTTCTAATTGTTTTTAGATTCTCCTCGTAGACTTAGTTAAATGTCAACTTTCTCACACTTTAACAATTGATTGTTTTAACATATTTTTGATATTTTCTTGGGTCAATGTGAGTGGGAAGGAACTGGTTGCTTCGAAGTTCCCTACTAACATGCATTCCTTAGTTATTTACCATTAAATTTTACATTTAATCTTCTCCCACTTTTAGCCTCATGGGAAAGGTTGGAAATGAAGGAAAGTTCCTTATAATTTTCCATTTTATTGCGAATTTATGGAAAAACAACTCCCCGAATCTCACACTTCCATTGAAAGTTGCTTGTGAATCTTCCTGCTTTTCAGTTTTGGAGAAAATTTGGCACAAAGAGTTCTTTTTATAAGCTTCTCTTCATGATTTAGTACACTGTTCATAATTTATGTATATTCTTGATGAACCTCTGAGTAGTCGTTTTGCATAAACTATCTTCTGCATGCCATTCCAGTTACACATTTCCGCCGTGTCTTCAAAATTGGAGATCCATTTAACAACATTTTTTCCACCATCACCACTGAACATTTCAAGGGATTCATCAACCACTCTAAAGGTAAACATTGGCTTAGAGTACTCACTTTTATATTGCATAATATTAATATTATCATTCTCACTTTTGTCAGCATCGTCATTGCTTTGCACATTGTCGTCTCTGGCATTTTCAATCAAAAGTGTCACTTTCAATCTTTCCACCAACTCTCTTTTGCTACCCATCGTTTTCAATTTTTGTCATTCTAGTTTGATTTTCAGATCAGCATATTTAAGATGTTTCACATCCGTCATCGTATTGTCCTTAGATACAATAGGCAGTCATAGTTTTTTGTCATTCACTGTAGCATTGCTAACTCTGCCATCTTGTCTGGATTCCATTATTATCTTTCTAAAAGGTCTCATATGAATTTCTCTCAATATCCCGGACAAGCCCCCAAAAATTTGTAGGTATAGTGATAGAAATATAGAACTAGAAATTACAATGATCTTCCAGCATTCATAACCATTTTCAAATTATAGATAGAATGATAATGTTCTAGTTTCCGTAAAGTCTTTAGTCCTCTTCGTGTCGTCACCACTGTCGTCTTCCCTTATTCATCTCCCTCTCCCGTATCTCCCTCTCCTATATCTTCTTCATCTCCTCCGCAACCACTCATTTATTTTCTTAACAGTAGGAATTTTATTCCTCTAATCCCCACATATGTATTTGAAAAAGGAGGTTCAAATGGCAGTTACAGTATCTAGGTCAGTGGTCTGCAATCTTTCTGACCTAACGGACTACTAAACTCACAATTTTGAATCCTGTGAACCACTATCATAAATTTTTTTAAACAATACAAAATCTGTAGAATAATGATCATAAAAGTTCAATTTTACTATATTAATATGAAACTAGTTTGTTTAATTATAACAAATTAATGCAAGCCTAAAGTTTATTGCTGCTTGTTTGAAATAAGTTTATAGATTATTAGTGCTTTTCCACTAAGGATAACAATCACACTCACAATAATGTTTATTGTTCATTATCTATTGATAACAGTCACTTTGTATTTGGTTTTAGAGTCAAATATAAACCCTAATGAGTGAAAAAAAGCAACTAAGCATTTTGCATTTCTTTTATAATACTTCACATAACCTCCAGTTGTTCAAATTTTTCCATGGACCACTTAAATTTTCTCGTGGACTATCAATGGTCCATGGACCACCAGTTGCCGACTGCTGATTTAGGTCACACACTGTCAAGAAGCCACCATTCCCTGCCTGCCGTCATGATACAATGTTCATTTTTAGTTGTATGTGGTTCCTGTGCTTTATTGGAAATTTCCAATTAGTTTATTCTGTAGATGAACATTAATTATTTTATGTAATGGCAATTAAAAGTAAAATTTCAAAGAGTTTATGAAACTACTGTATCAGAATCCCATTTGATTTAAACATTTCAACAAAATCAAGTTAACCAGTTTGATTTAATGTATAAATTCCTATACTGGACATTTAAGGAAAGAAAATGACTTTGAGTATATGCAACTTCAAGTTATCCCAGTTCAAGTTAACCATGTTCCATTGTATTATCTATGAATATGGGAAAAGTAAACTTTGCATGAGAGAAGTATAGACAGTAATATAAAAAATAGAAACTGTAGAGCTTATAGTATGTGGCCATTACAAATATTTAGAAGTGAAATTAGTCCAGAATGGAAAGGATAATTAAGCAATAAGAAACAGGAAAACAAGGAAAGGGACTTTAAGAGGCTGAATGGAATCTGGTAGCATGCCAAAATCCGAAAAAAGAAAATGGGATATATGTAACACCATAATGAGAAATACTGTACATTACATATCATATGGAACAAAAATATAGAGAATCTCAAAAACAGATTAAAGAATGCTGGCTAGGTATAGTTGAAATATATGCACTGCAAGATTATAAAGATTATAAATTTGTGCACAAATTATAAAGATTATAAATTTGTGCACAAATTATAAAGATTATAATTTGTGCACAAATAAAAAAAATTAAAGAAGTATATTAATGAATCGATTAATGATGAAATAAAAAGAAGGCAGTTAATATGATGTGGTTATGTGAAAATACAAATTGCAAATAAACATGGAATAAAAACCACAAAAATATGAGAGAAGAAGATTGAGAAATACTGGAAACGAGGTATATAAAAAATGATGATGGAGAGAGACAAGAAGGAAGAAATACATATTAATAAAACAAAGAAAAATTGTCTGAAAATCAGAATATAAGATTCTAGAAACTAATTACATATGTAAAGTATGTGATTGTAGAGAAACAGGGGTTATATTTACAAATAACAGAATTTTACAATATTGCACAATATATATATATATATATATATATATTTTTTTTTATCTACCTGGCTGCTGCTTCATTCCACGCAGCTAGTAAAAATTTTTGGGGAGAACACTGTATTTATTATATTATATTAGAAGTAAGATTAATAAAATATTATTTGTATTATTTATGTACTTTTTTATTATCAAAAATATACTTTAAATAATAAAAATTTCTATATTAGGTTTAATTTTGAAGACGAAACACCACCTGAAAATTTTGATACATTTCCCATTGCTCTTATCACTGTTTTCCAAGTAAGCATATTTAATTTTAATATCTAAATTATTTTATTTATAATAAATACTAAATTATAAAAACTTAATTTTTACACTTGTCTTCCAGCTTATTTTATAATTAGTAGTAATAGTAAATTTTGTTTTACAGTAGAGAGTCATTAATCGGAATCAATTGGGGACTGGGGTTGTTCAGATTAGTGATTTCTTCCGATTATCGATTAAGTACAAAAAAATATATTAACCTGTCCAATGTTCAAATTTTTCTTCGTTGCGTGTCGCTTCGTGTTGAATTTTCATCGATTTTAAGCCTAACGAAAATTTTTTAATAATAATTGAGGCTATCGTATCGTTAAAAATTATTTCTTCATTTTGTACAAACAAAATAAATATATTGAAGAATATAAAAACATGAAAATTATACTTTAGAAGTAAATCTAGTATCAAAAACGTTCGATTCAGCACGACACAGTCCAGCTGAAAATCATTCCGATTACCGGGTTCCGATTAATGACTCTCTACTGTACTTGAAAATTTTAATATAAAAATACTCATAGAATAAAGTTTAGTATTACTTTTGCATATTTTGATTTTTTTGCTTAATATTTTTATTTATTTTTTTTCCATTCTATAACTTCATTCTCATTGTATGAAAATTAATTACAACAATTTCAAATTTTGTAATCAGAACATCTCTGCAATTCTGCAAAATCATCTCTGCAATTATATAAATGTCATTTAAGTGTTATGTAGTCTGAATTCAAATTAAATAATATAAATATTTTAAAAATATATAATTCAGAATTTGATTCTATAGATTATAAGATTATACTAGTAAAGTCTAAATAGCAATTAGACATTTACCATCCATCATTGCTAAGTTATATGAAACACCAAAAAAAAAAAAATAACAATCTCAATAATATGTTATAATAATTATATCATCATGAGAGATTAAAGAAAAACTGAAAACTTTTAAATTTGAAACATCAATTGCTACATTATAGTAATCAATTTTAGAAAATAAAATATGCAAATACTAATTCATAAGTAAAATAAATTTATTTATAATATAAAAATATAAAGTTTAACTACAAAATATATTGAATAAAAATTATGTATAGTGTAATAACATAATATAAAAATGTGCTGTTTATTAAAAATAGTTTATTATACTCTATATTTAAACTACAGTGAACTATTTTTAATAGATAGCAAATATGCATATATTGTTTATTAATGAAAATAAAATAAATAAATGTAAACAAAACCATCATAGACATAAAATGTGAAGTTTTTAATAGAAATTAATTAACAAAAATAAAATAAAATGAATGTAAACTCAAATTTTTAATTTCAAACTTGAAAGTAATTAATTCTGATATTTTAAACTTATTCTTATTCAGAAAAACTTTTTATTTCTATAGTAAGTGATCTAATAAATTTTGGAATTATTAATAATTAATTCTGAATTTATATATATTATGTATAATTATTAATAAGTATATATATTATCATTATCTGTTTTTAAGAACTTCACACATTTAAAAATTTTGTATATATGTGTAAAACTAAAGTTTAAATATTTCAGAGACATTTAATTTCAATAAAAAACAAAAATGTAGTTTAGTTACTCATTGAAATTACATTTTTTATTAATATAAGTAGATTAATAAAATAAACTATTAAAAATATTCAATCAGTAGTAAAGTACTTTTATACTTTTAGTTACTCTGGTCATTTTGTTATCTCAATAATCCATTTTAAAAAGCTTAGCTAATTTTAAATTTTTTATGAATATGATTGGAAGGTTAGGAGAAAAACTGAAGTGCAATATTTGACTTTTGCATTTATAATGGTTAATGAAATAATGTTATTTATTATCTGAGTGTAGGATATTCTGTAATTTATAGATTTATGTTTAATACTAATCCTAATGACTGGAAGAATAGGCAATGACTGACTAAAATTCACCATTCTTCATTGTATTCAAAGGTGCAAATTGCCTAGAGGTGACTAAAAAAGTTGAAGGAAAGGTATCATAACGTGTCACTATCAACTCTGAGAAAGCATAAGTTGATACTCTGTCGGGTCAGAAAGTTGACATATACTTCATTCTGTTGAGATCATCATCTAGTTATTTTCCTTTATCTTGTTTGATTCTCACACTAACAGGCTGGCCATGTGGAATTTTCCTGTTTTTATAACATCTAAATCAGAATCAATTTTCTATAGATACTCCTCCTAGATGCACTCCTTTTTGGCATATTGTCCATGAATTATATTGCTGTATCCCACCAAACCAAACCCAAATATTGATAGTGTTTGTCAGAACTTGGAAACTTTCAACAGTTTGTTGCAAGTCCTGTTGCTTGATAACTGTTTAAGAAAATTGTAAAATCCATGTTAAAATTAGCTGAAAGTCACATGCAAAATAACAAGAAATTTTGTCCATTTCCTAATGTAGTTTTTTTCTTTTTCCACACACAATTAAACATATAAAATTTTTGATAGAATGCAGTTGAACAATTTTTTAAGTGAGTTTATTTTTCAGTCATGGACAAGGAGTTCCATCCACAAGTGAGAAATTTTCTTAAACAAGAACATTTTACATGGGGAAAATGTACATATCCCTTATGGGGAAAAAATTAGGAAATTAAACTTCTTACACAGGAAAACTTCTAATGTAGAAACTTCTTACTTAGGCAAGTTCTACTGTTCATAAAAAATTTAAACTTGTATGTATTCTTCATTATTATTTAATAAACTTTACTTCATCAATAGTTCCAGTATAAAATATAAATTTGTTTACATTGAATTATTGTTATAGGCTATGACTTCATTGATTCTAAGATGCCATTGGTTAATTTTAAGACACCATGAATTTGAGATTGAATTTGAAGATATTTTGAATGAAGGAAAAATAAATATTCATTTGTATTACATTTTATATTAAGTACAGTAGAGCATCGTTTATCTGAAAACCGGTCAATCAAAAGCTTTTCAGTTGGACTGTGTCGTGCTGAATCAAACGTTTTTGATACTAGATTAACTTCCTAAAGTATAATTGTTTTGTTTTTATATTTTTCAATATATTTATTTTGTTTGTACAAAATAAAGAAATAATTTTTAACGATACAATAGCCTTGATTATTATTATTAAATTTTTCGTTAGGCTTAAAATCGACGAAAATTCAACATGAAGCGACACGCAACAGAGAAAAATTTCAACATCAGATAGATTAATATATTTTTTCGTACATAATCGGTTATCCGACTTTTCAGTTATCCGAACAACCCCAGTCCCTAATTGATTTGGATAAACGATGCTCTACTGTATTAACAACGTAGAAAAACAATATAAATTTCATGAAACAGGTAATGTTTGACAGTTGCAATTCCGTGATCAGAAGAATATATATATTAGTTCTTCATTTGAATAGTGTTATCTTGAAGGCATTTAAAATGTTAAAAAATAATTTAAATCAAACATTCCTTGCAGGAAAAGCTTATTTGAACTAATGTGACTGTTGAGTAGTGCAACATTGAGTAGTACTGTTGAGTAGAACTGATTTGACTGTTGAAAAACATCAAATTATTAGTGCATAATGCATACATGGTAACTACTGATTGCTATTTTGGATTGTGAATGTAAGATACCATCATTAATTAATTCTGGACAAGCTGGAATAGGTTAAAAAATGTCTTAAAATAAATAAAATATGGAACATTCAAATTGTGTTTTTAAATTGTAAAAGTGTATGCGGATTAGTGAATTTTTTGAATAATCAAATCCTATTTCAACTGCTTTTCATTTATTAAAAGAAAATGAAGTAATTGAATCTAAAAAAAATTGCAAAGGGGAAAACTTAAACTTTTCTATGATGTTTGGATGGTAAAATTGGAAAGATTCTTAAAATGTTCAAATTAAATTTTTTCTGAAAGACTAAAAATGAATGATTATGTTATTGTTTTTTGCTTTTGTAAACACAATTAAATATAAAAAGTAATTAATAATAATTTGTAATATATAGATGTAAGTACAATATATATGATAAACTCTATATCTTAGATCCTCACAGGAGAAGATTGGAATGAAGTAATGTATAAAGGAATTGAATCACAAGGTGGAATCAAATCAGGAATGTGGTACAGCATTTATTTTATTATACTCACATTATTTGGTAACTGTATCCTTTCTTGTTTTGATTTTATAATAATTAGTATTTTAATGACTCCATCTTTTTAATATATTGAAATTACTTGTAATAGTTTATTTTTTAAGATATCATTCAGTAAATTTAATGTAAAGTACTTGCAAGGTAACTTTAGCCTTATCTTCAGATTGGGTCATTTTTTTTTAATATTAAGAATCATCAAAACAATAATAGCTATATTAACAGATTATATCATATTTTTTTCAATTAATTTTGCATAAGCAATATTGAATAACAAAATTTTTGAATAAAACCAATAAATTTGAATTTGTAAGTTTGACCAAAATGATTGATCATATAATACTGAATAGAACTTCCTCAAAAAACTGGAACAGTATATATAGATATGAACATACACCTAACACTAATTTTCCAGCAAATAAACGTAAACAAACTTACACTTCAAACGTTTTCGGCCACAAATTTGTGGCAGAAAACGTTTGAAGTGTAAGTTTGTTTACGTTTATTTGCTGGAAAATTAGTGCTTAGGTGTATGTTCATATTGATTGATCATATTTAAATATTTTTGCAAAGTTAATATTATATGTAGAATTGCTTCTCATAAGGCTTGACACTTCATCATTGAAATCTTTTTATTTTTTTTGGAATTCATACCATTATGTTTAAAAAGCCATGATTTATTCTATTAATTATTATTAATAAGAATAACTTATTAATAATAAAGCAGTAAATATGAAGACTTCATATTAATAATTTTTCTTTAATTTTAGATTTATATTCAAAAATAAATTTTGATTATTTTAAATGTGTAAAGTTTATATTCATTTAATTTTTATTATTATTATATTCACATAAAACATAGATTTGGATATAAGTAATATGTTTATAAGTATCATTTAACAATTCATCAGTATTATACTGACTTACTTATATACACTGGTATATTTTGAAATATTTTTTATGAATTGTTCCTTTATAAAAAAACAGACACCTTACTAAATGTATTTTTGGCTATTGCTGTTGACAATTTGGCCAATGCTCAGGAATTAACTGCAGCTGAAGAAGAAGAAGCAGAAGAAGATAAAGAGGTAATATTATAAGAAACATACAATTAAACTTTAAAACTTAATTATTAATAATAAAAAATTAAAACTTTAGCAATTGATCGATTACATAGCAAAAATGCTGCATGTTTAATTGTATTGATTGTGGTTATAATCATATTTTTTGAAATTAGTTTTTTAAAATCTTTGTCATTAAAAATATTTTAATATTTGATAAATGTTATGCAAATATTGTTTAATAAATTTATTATAATTTATTTGTTGTTTGATTAATGTAATAAGTGATATAATTGAATTGCATCTAGAAGTTTTTAACTGCATAAAATTTGCTGAATTTCAGAATATTATTTTTGATTGACTGCTATTACTTTACATTGGTTGCTAACATTACTTAAAATAATATGAAAATTTATTACTAATATATGATGTGCTAATATAGTTAAAAATTTACATTATTAAATTGCTTTAAATTAAATGAAAACTGCATAGTTTGAAAATATGTATTGATAATTTTATTTTAATTCCCTTTTTATATGCTTTTTATTAACTTACTGTGTCCTCTGACTGTCCATCTAGATAGAGTAACTCAATTCTCACCCACTTCCTAATTTCCAATCTTGTTGAAATTTTGTATACATACATTATGTATTCCCAATGACAGTACATTTTTTTTAAAAGTTTGTAAACAATTTTTAATAAAAAGCATTTCGTTAAAACTTTTTAAAAATATTTTCTATTCAGTTTATCCCATTTAATTAATTGAAACAATATTTCATGACAGCATAATTACTTTTATGAAAGATTATTTTTAATATATTAAAATTTAAAAAAAACAACTCTTTAAATTGATGATTAATTTATATTGTTTAGTTAACAGTCATTGAAGCAACTGAGATTTCTTGTAATGGAAAGTTTACTTTGTATATTATTGAGTCAGATTGTCTTGAATCATTTACATAAAAACATAAAGATTTATTAAATTTGCAGTGTTTTAATTTAAAACATTATTATTTCAATTCTTTCCTGTTTCTAAATAATGAAATATCACTCAAATTCAAATACACATAAACAACTATTATTCTTTCTTCATTATATCTTACATCTAGGATGAAATTTTATACAAATTGAAAATTTTAATTCTACTTTTTTTTCTTATAAATAACATATTTTGTTTGAACTGTTAAAAAATTATACAATAATTCATATTTTTACTTCCCCAAATATTTAAGTTGTGACTTTGCTGAAAAATTGAATATATGAATTACGAATAATTAACATTGATATTACCAGGTTACATAATGTTTTTTGATTAATTAACTTACACTAGTTAAATTCGTGATGATTAAGTAAATTTGGCACTATAGATAGACGTGTTGCCATCTATTAATAATAATAATGATTAAATAATTTTAATTAATTAATTAATTTTAGAAAAATCTGGAAAAGAAATGGCTTGAGCGGGATTTGAACTCGCAACCCTCACATAACAGGTGAGTATGTTACTGATTGCATCATCCATTCTCTCCAGGTCCGATCTTTTTCAGACATGAAAGAATTTGTTTGAAGAAGATCTGACTTAGAGACTAACATATGACCATTATGGTTATTTATTCCTAAAATTTTAACCTAACTACTTAGCTACTAGTCTAAATTAATCAAGAATGTTATGTAACCCAGTAATTTCATGTTAATTATTTGTATATTTATTATATAAACATAACTTCAAAATAATAGAATATGAAAAGTCCAGCCAGACATGCAAAAGTTGAACTATAACAACAGATATTTTAGTAAACATGTATTTATTATAACAACAGACTAATGTGTTTAATGGAAGATTAATCAATAAAAATTAATTAATTATTAAAGGAATGTTTTACACATTTTTTTGGCAAGAGAAAATAATAATTTTATAAAACAGATAAAATCAAATATAATTGTTATAGCCAAATCACCAGATAATAAAATAATTTTTAGAATTAAATTAGAAATTTATTTAATGATTAGCTAAAGATAGACATATTGCTATATTTTGAAAACTTAATGTTTGATTAATTAAATATATTAATTTATGAAAATCTGCAAAGCAATTCCTTTATTTGGTAAGAGACTCAATTTGACATCCTTCACAAACCATCTGAATATAATATTTTTTTTATATCACTTAAGCATTTTGAATCAGTTCCTTTCTAAACATTATTTTAGAGTTAATACCCATAATGTCAGATATTATCAGGCCAACAAAGAACAGAATATTTTATCTGAAGATCATTAAAGATATTTAATGTTAACAATGATAATTATTGACTAGATATATTTAACATATATAAATATTTACATAATATTGATAAATTATTGTATTGTAAAATAACTGTTAGAATCACATTTTTTGTTAATAATTGTAATAAACTTATATACATTAAAGTAATAGACCATGTGCAATGATATTTACAATGTTGATCATTAAATATCAGCTTGGAAAGTTTCATTGTATGAGGATAAATATTTTCACTTTGTTGTTAATTAGTGGTATTTTCATCTACATATATAATGCTTTTATATTGTTTTACATTATTGATTATGTTTGTTATTTACATTATTTATTAAGTACAGATTACTGATGTAAATAATCTGTTATGCAGTTATGCAAAATGAAATATAAGTCATATTTACATAAATTTAATGATAATTATAACAAACTGTTTGGGGTTTTCAATAGGAATGAGCTGTGATGAATTGCAATTAATAGTATTTATTATTTTATGAAAAATTTTCACAAACGATGATCACAACAAGTATAAAGAATTAATGCATTATTTTTTCATTTCTAATTAAATTATTATGTAAGCTCTGTAAGTTATGAATCTGTTCTATTTGAAGAGTAAGTAGACAATTATCAATGTCTTTCTAACTGAAGATTAATAATTTGATTATGTTTTCAAACTTTTTAATTTACTTAATGATTACATTACATTTAATTTATTCTAAATCTATAACATTCAAATGATAAATAATGTCCTCAAAAATTATGTAATAAAATATCTGGTGAAGTTATTTAGAAATAACCTATATACAGTACATAAGTGTTTATACAAATGTACACTTTGTAATGTATATAAGTCAAATACTGTATTCAGTTTTCAATTATAATGGTAATACTAAAATGCAGGTATATGCTATCTTTAAATTAATAGGGAAGACTGGGGCTAGTTGTCACAGTTTTTAGTCATTTCTAGTTTTAGGGTCTATAATATCAATTTATTTAGGTTTAAGTGAAAATGTATACACCTACATATCTTTTGATTTGGTTTATAATAAACATATGAACATTCAATAATTTTTTGTCCTAATTATTAATTATTTTAGAAACTGTGTTACCCTGTGACAACATACCTCATCTAGGGGTATGTTGTCACAGAGTAACGGGTATATTCTCACAGTGTATATATAGTCTAAGTTCTCACATTTCATGAGTTTATTTTGCTTATGTTAAATTATGTGTAATATGACATTTACTCATGCCAATTCTATAAGGAAAATAGATTACTAATTTACTATTATTTATTCTGTGAAAGACAAGTAACTCGAATCTTTACATATTGTCTTCAGAGTCACAGTTGTGACAAACATAATATGGATTTACATCTGTACATAGCTCGTGAGATCAAACTTTCACCACAAACCAAACAGAAAGTCTTTTATTTTTGTTCTGATGAGTCAGTCTTAGTGACAAGTTGCCCTGTTCGATATGTGACAATTTGCCCCGAATGAACTTCCTTAACAAATCGGTTCATAGTTTCTAATTTCAAAATCGAAAATTCAATTTCTCATAATGTACATATACATTAAGGACCCATCTAATAGGAAATAAAGTTGTTACTCACCTTTTTCTAATTGCAAGTTTTCAAACGGCACAAGACATGATGCATCAAAATTTACGAGACTTGCTGTAAATCTTTTAAATGCTAATTTACGGAAAACAATGCAACGAATATTATTCGAATTTTGTAATGATGTAGGCAAGCTGTAAATGAACCTACTCCTAGATGATGTGACCATTCAGTTTTGATTATATAGGTGATATTTGCACTGTGACAACATGCTCCTTGTGACAACTAGCCCCAGTCTCCCCTATGCTTTTAAATAACCCAATTTTCATTCTTTAGACAGCATAATCATAGCATTTTCATATCATTTGTACAAGTACGAGGTTTGAATAATGTTTCAAGTTTTTTTCCAAAATTTTTATAAATTTTATTTAATTTATAAATAAATTAATTACTGTTTCTGATAGATGGCAACACTCTTATCTTAGTATGAAATTTTTTAGTCATTGAAAAATTCAAAAAATTTTTTGTACCCAGTGAGTTTATTAATAGATGGTTACATTTGATTTAAATACAATTAGATGCTAATTATTAATATTACTAGATATTCTACTAGATATTCTTAGTAAATAAAGTAATCTGTTGTTAAATTTTTGTTTGGAAATTTTATTTTTTTCCGGTCTGATATTCATATCTCTGTAATATATAGCATAAATAAGCAAACATAAATAAGACATTAAATGAAACTATCACTTAAAAATATTATTGCATTCTGAATGGATTATATTTTTGTTTTAGAATTCAGTATGATCATTTTAATATTAAATAATATTTATATTTTAATAAACTTCTGAAGTAGATGTAATATTTTCACTATTTCTGTAAGAGATATTTGAGTGTTATCTAAATATAATGCCAAATTTTTTGCTCTCTCTTCCTCCAAGCAAGTAATTATAAGCTTTATATTGTCTTCTGTCCTTCTGACCTGTGCTTTATATTAACTTCTGTCCTTTATGTAAAATTGTGTTCATCTATCTTCCTTTTACAATTTTTACAATAAAAGAATAAACTAAATGCAGTAGCATTTGTAATATTAATTTGATATAATAAGAACATCAATAAGACATTTAAAATTTTGATAAACTATAAGAAATGATAATGATTATTACCAAAAATAAAGAATGTTTTTAATAAGAAATTTCTTATGTACATATAAATATTCAGATATGCAATAAATATTATAACAGTTTTTATTCTTTTTTAAGACTTCTTTGAATATATACAAACAATATTTTTTGTAAGCATTGATCTCCATGCAAGCGATTATAATATTTTCTTTCATCATTTTACTCCAGAAATGTTTACACAATACTTCACAATATATTCACAGCAAATAATAAACTTGTGTACTTATGATGCAATTTTTATAAATTTCTGATCTAGAACACTGATTAGATCAATTTTTTAAGCATTTTTTTCCCCTTAGTCATGAAAATGCACTGACAAATAAAAAAAAGTTAATTCAAACTGGGAAAATGTACAAATAATAATCTGTAATTATATTCAATGCATAGATAATCTTTTATCTATTCATTGAATATAATTTTCTTGTCAACATCCTTCATGGTACCCATACCTTTTCTAGCAAAATTCTTTGCATTCTGAAAAGTTCTATTGTCTTTTGTAGAAATTGTCTTTGTTGAAATTCTTTGCATTCTGAAAAGTTCTATTGTCTTTTATAAAATTTTTGATAAAAGATAAAGTACAATATTATTGCAAATCTATGATTATTAAATAACATTTGTGCTGTTTGATAACAGCAGTGTTTGTGAATGAAACAGTTTAATACTTTATCTAAGTAAACAGTTGTAAAACATAAATTATATTTAATGGTTAAAGTAATATTTAATGTGTAAAAGTTTGTCTAAGTTTTGTTTGGTGAACAAATAAGCTTATTGAATAGATAGCCCAGTGGCTATGGTCATGAATAATTCAAATTAAAAAAATAATAATTAGAACGTAATATTAAAATATCTACAATATAATGTTAATTAATATTTTTATAATTGTTTAATTATTGAGTTACTTTTTGACTAATTAAATGTTAATATGTATTAATTGAATACAAGCAGCTTAATTATCTATTTTTAGTTCAAATTACATACATTTATATGTTTAATTAATCAAAATGTAGTCCAGTAATAAATCTGACTTAATTGTTTGATCTGTTTGTTGTTTTAAAATTACATTCAAATGCATTTGAAACTTTTGTTTCTGTGGATTGAAAAGAATAAAAGCAAAATTTTGTATTTTATAAGCTTTTGTATTAATAATTTTTTATTTATTGATTTTATAATGTTTTTACCTTTAAAATTGTAAAGAATAAATATTTATGACTCATCTATACGTATATATAATCGAGATGAGTTGATAATAATAGTAATAAGCGCAGAGACCAAATGGTTAGGAGTTGAAATTTGGTACACAGGGTATGTTGTGAGAATGTACACTAAGAAGGGATTTTTTGAAGTTTCCTCCATGGGGAAAAGGGACAGGTTTAAATCTTACCCTGAAGAACTTGGCTTCTATTGTACTATTTTAGATGCAGTGTTTAGCATTTTTGACTTTGTTTAATAGGATACACCATGAGAATGCACACTAAGAAGGGATTTTTGGTAATCCCTCCCCATGCGGGAGAGGGAAAGAATGAAAGCTTATCCTAAAGAACTTAGCTTCTACTGTACTATTTTAGATGCAATTTTTTGTTTTTAACTGCATTTTAGTAGGGTACCATATGGGGATGAAAGAAGTGTATTCCTTAACAATGGGAGTGTTAACAATGGAAGTGTTAAGAGAAAGCGGTGTACAAGATTTACAGGCACAGATGTGGTTTTTTTTTTGTGTTTTTGCAGGAAATCGAACATATTTTTAGACCCATCTAAAAATTCTCTAATTAGCTTGGAAACAGGGGGGTCTAATTCTTGCATTCTGTGAAAATGGGTAAGATTGGTTATAGTGTAATAATCTTAATCTTTGCTATCATTACTTTTTGCCTGAACAACACTGGGCTTATCTGCTAGTTAATTTATAAACATAAACAAATGCAATAAACATTTTTAGTTAATATTTCTTTGAATTATTAAAAACTTAACAAGATAAAAACAAATTAAATATAATATAGTTTTAATCTGTAAAAGTTTTTTTTGTATTTATTTGAAATAAATCATTTTTTCATTAAACTTATTACAATTTTGTACATTTCTGGAACTTAGAATACAAAATTTTTTTTAACTTTCTAAAGAGTACTGATTTGATTTACCATAATTTTGTGTGGATAACCCATATTGATATGTAACCTGCAGAGAATTATTAGAATGGAAATAAACCTTTTTATGACCCATATCATTGCATATTCCATGCCTCCAAAATGGGTAATAAAGACATGACACCAGTATTAGGGCATCTATTGAAAGAGATAATTTAGGTAAATGTCAGGTGTTTTAAAAACTATCAGTTAAGGTCGTGTAAAACTAGGGCTATCTTAAGACAAAGATCTAGCATGTTTTTTTTCCACAGGCATGTAAATGAGCATGTTTTCATGGTGATGTATGTATGTTATGAGATGAATCTTTGTGGAAATTTGATGAACAGGGATGGTGATCAATCTGTGCTGTATTTCTGAAAAGAAGTTGAGTGAGTCATATAGAGAAAGTGAATCAAACAGGAAAGCAAACAGAAAGAAAGGTCTCTTATTATAAGAAAGAAGACAGAAGACATCTCAAGAGAAAAATTTTTCATTAAAGATCTAGATGAAGAAGTAAAAGTTCTGAAGAAATCATTATGATAAGATTGGTCTTAGTGAACATGACATTAAGACTTCAGAGAATATAGCAGATTTAATGGACAACTGCTAAATGCTGGTTAATATACTAAGAACACCTAACTCAATAACCTAAACTAGCAAAATTGTCGCTCATTTGTAATGCAAATGTTTTCCTCTATTTTAAATGGACATCTTCAGGCTAAAGATCAAAATAGAACTGCATGTTTTTTACTACCTTTAACTAATGGAAATACACAAGAAATTTTGAATAAGGCAGCCATCAGCTTCAAAGATTATGACACTTTCCCCAATGCTTGGAAAGCATTTCTCCATCCCCTTAAATACTGGCATTTACATGAGTTTTAATGTGGACCGTCTCCACCATCAGTGGGCACCAAAATATACAACCATATCATTCAAAATCATGCTCTTCTATTGTAGATCATTTGACTCATCTCCACCAACCAGTGGACTACAACATGTACAAAATAGACCGTTCAAAAATTGTGCTATTCTGTTTTGATCTTTAGCCTGAGGATACCCATTTAAAATGGATGAAAACATTTGCTTTACAAGTGAGTGATCATTTTGCTGGTTTTTAGGTTATTGAGTTGGGTGTTCTTATTATAACATATTTATCAAGTTATGTCTTATGTTGTATACTGTCTCCTTCACAGTATAATAATAAAGAAAACTTAAAAGTCACAGTGGACGCAATAACCATGGAAGCATGTAAGAAGCTTATTTAGAAATAAATACTGTTTATGAATCCATGATGCTGGTAGTTTTATATTGTTTGCCTTTGTATGTGCACAATAGACAATGGTCAGATGAAAACTCAAAAAAGATATATAAAATCATCTATATTCGAAACTAACTTCTGGTAGCCACCCTGCAGTTTAGAAGGTACCATCTCGAATATTAAAACATTTATTTCTATTAGCAATTTGTTGTAGATTTAATTATAAAATAAGTGAAATAGAAGCTCCTAAATTTCATAAGGCTGCCAAACAATGAAATTTTTAGTTGTGTGGCTTCATATCTGTTTTATTTATCAAATAATAATAGTAGTATTATTATATACAGTTGAACCTGTCTATCTCAAACATGTTTATTTTAAAAACTACTTTATCTAAGAATTTATTTTTTTCCTGCATTTTCAGCCTAAATGCAATATATTTTTTATGTTTAGCTCAAATAAGTTTCTCCCAAAATCTCTATATCTCAAGTTGTAGACCAAAGTGTCAATTGCAAATTTAAAGCTTGGCAACTACATTTTGATAGCATAAATTGTAGTTGAGAAACACCTCTTGCAATACAATACATAGTTGCAATTAATGCTACTTTTCTCTGATTAGCTATAAATTTGGCTTGTGTTTTATTTGTTGAAGAAAGTCAGGCTTCAGAAACTATTGGCAAACTATTTCTGTTAAGGTATGTTGAAAATGTTTTATGTATACCTCATATAGGTATGTACTTGCTATTGTATTAATAAAATATTGTACTGTACCTCCAATCAAACTATTATTGTTTACTGTGTAAGAACCTCTATATCTTGAAACTTGCCTATCTAAAATTTTATTTTTATTTCCATGATTTGAGATAGACAGGTTCAACTGTATTTTATTAATAATAATAATAATAATAATAATAGTAACGATAAATGATAAAATTACAAAAAAGAATTGAATAGAAAAAATGTTAATATCAATGAGTTTCATTGATTTAAGTTCAAAAGTCAATTGCTCAGCTTCTGAATAGAATCTTCTAAATAATTCTCTGAGAGTTACCATCAACTTTTAAAATACAAATCTATGTAGGTGTGTGTTTGTTATAATAATAATTAATGCATGGATTGTGCAGAAAAAATGGATAGAAGGTAACTAAAGATGAGGTGTTCATATATTTGTCTGGAAATTTTGGAAAAATTGTAATGACAGGTGAATGTGTAATAATTAAAGAGTTTTTCATATTTCATATTTTCTAAAGATACTCTTGATACATTTAGACAAAGGAAAAACTTGTAATCACAAACTCGATAAAAAGTTAAAATCTGCAGATAACTTGCATTATTGCATAATCTACACCCACTTTCAAATTTTCCTTTAAACACAGATAACTTGTGGCTAATCCACACAAAATTAGTTATTTCTTCTTATTAAATGTAAAATATAAAATGAAAAATTATTCAATTATAAATGTTTTTCTAAATTGCTTTTGATTTGATAGACAGATCCAGTGATTTCAGATGGTAAGTTATTAGTTATGTTTCAGTTTTGGTTATAATGATAATAATTTAAATATAAATTTTCTTGTTATTACATAACTATATTTTATGTATATTCTCAAAATGAATGAATTCTGTTCAAAAATTATTTTATTATAAATATTCTTTAAAGAATTTATTATAAATAGTTCTATGGTATCATTAGTTTTAATAGAAAATGATGATGATTAACTATCATAGAAGATATTGAACTTATTACTACAGGAAAAACAGTGATTTAATTTTGTTACTTGTTCATGTAGTCTGATCATCTGAATAAGCTCTCTTTCTCTCAACTTTGTTTGTATAAGTAATCATTAACTAGTACTGATTCATTCAAAGCTAGAACTTATTGTAACATTAATTAATCAATATTTACAAATATAAACATCTGAATATAATAGTTATATTAAAACTAAACAAATACCAAATTATTAAAATGTTAATTTAATTATAATATTTACAAAGTTTTATAACTACAAATATAGATATGGAGTTTGATACAGTAACTATAAATTAAGAATTTTAGAGGTATTGGAGATCTTTTGCACTAAAACCAAAGGGGATTGCATTAACAATAAAGAAAGCAAGACCTTGTCATTTATCTGGCAATATCTCATCACCAACCCCTTACAGCAAGGCCATTGTGGGTGTCACAATCACACACAAGCATCTAATTAAAGTTATGCTGCTACAGCATTATATAACACCTAACCCACAACTGCCACAAAACATATTTTTATGAATTATCCATATACTAGCAGAGGTATCTAGTATTGCCAGGGAATTGTATATAGTATCATTTAACTATTAAAATCTAATGGATTGTCTGAAGGAAAATTTAAATGCTGGTGCTGTAGAAATAGATATACCAACAATGAAAGATTCACGGCGGTCTACATTAACTGTATGTACTGACGACTGATGACAAGCGCGATGTGCTGAGAGATGGTAGAGTAGAGAGTGTAGAAGTGGGGTGCCATGTTGCTGGGTACCACGGTTTGTAGAGAACATGGTTGCCTCGTTTATAGTTTTTTTTTTAAATTTTTTAAATTTCTCTCGCAACCCTGGAAATGCTCTCTCACACCCCTGAGGGTGCATGCACTCCAAGTTAAGACCGACCCACTGGTCTAAAGGCATTTTCAATTTAAAAAATCACAGAATAATCTTTTATAGTTCATTTTCAATTATTATTAATTTCAATACTATTATTTTAACTAATCAAGATTATTTAATTGACGGTTCTATTCAAGGGATAAAGAAATCAAGTATCTTATAGCAATTTGGTATAAATTTTATATAATTTTTTATTTTTTTCTATTTTTATAGAGAACTAAAGGAGAATTGCAAAAAGAATTAGCCGATTTACAACCTCCAGAAGTAAATATATGTCCACCTTCTCCACAAAATAATGCTGATGGAAGTAAAACAGGAAATCTTGTTCAGTTAGTACCTAAAAATATGGATTTTATACAAAAAATTATATAAAATTATTGAAATATTTATAATTTAATATTATAGATTACATTATTTTTCAATAAACTAGTATTTGTTTGAAGTCTTTAATTTTTAAATCAAAAATAATTAATATAGCTTAAATCAATACTGAAAATAAAGAAAACAGTACTGACTGCATTAGAACTTGAATAAAACAGCGAGGACCTTTTATCTTTATTATAGGTTGTATCAAGAGTAAATAATTCAAACAGAAGCAAAAGTAAAATAAATAAAACAGAACAATGTTGGAATATTGAATTTTTTTAAATTTCAAATGTTTCAGAACTATAATCATGTAGTGTATGGCAATTGTGGAATATGATATATGGACTGTTTATTTTGAAAGTGGTGTAAGTCCATTTTTGGAAAAAATTGAGAAATCACATAATATACATATAATTTAGTGTGAACTCTTTATTTATAAACAATTCAAACTTATTATTTTAAAATAACCATAAGCTTTGATCAATTAAAAATTCATTGGTAAATGACATTGCATAACCATTGATTATGAAAGTGGTATAAGTCCATTTTCTGCAGTCTAAGCACTTGGGCTTTCCATAAATTACATGTGCATTTTTCTTGAAACTTTTACTCCCTTCTCTTGTCCCAGTTTTTCCAAGTTTTTGTAACTTCTTCCCCTCTTTTGATGTCCAACATAACTTAACCCCCATTAAAACCTTCATCACTTTATGAATGATAGATACCATAAGTAGAAATGAAACATACAAGAAACTTTGAAATATATATAATAAAATGCTTAAACTCTATAAAATTTAATGAAATAAATGGATGTCCACTAATGCTCAACTGTTCTTGTCTGACTTGTCTTAAGGAAAGGGATTAACCCCCTCCCCCCTTCCAGTGGACATCACTTATGGACAGCCCCTTATAACTGAGGAGGAAAACTATGAATTTTACCCATAAATGTACACTTTGATAGAATGGAAAAAAAATCCATGTAATGAACCTAAATGAAAAGTAGTGTCTAATGGTATCTCATAATAACGATAAACTTATCATAAAACAGTTTAACAATAAGTAAATATTTTTAATGTTCAGAATAAACAACACAATTTTATTTCTTGTTATTATATATAAACAAAATCAGAATAAAACACAATGTGTTTCAAGTGAAATTGAGTTTTACATAATAGAAATTTAATGAGTTTTACAGTTCAATAATTTTGAAAGAGGTGTAAGTCCATTAATGGCCCAGAAAAAAATATATTAGTTTAGTTAAATTCACATAGAAGTCTTTATGCAATTAACTTACATATTTCTAAAGTCATAGAAACATTGTCAAACTTAGTACACTTTATTCATATTTTTGAATCAACTAAAATGCAAACGTTTAAATATCTCAAAAGAAGAAAAAATGGACTTACACCACTTTCAAAATAAACGGTCCATATATTGGCAAATGTGGAATATGCTGAGTAATTATTCCACAATTACTCAGCATGTTTAAAGCTTGCAACTTAGGAAGAAAAAAAAAAAAATGCATGCAACCCACCAAAAGGCTATCCAATTCATTTGTGGCCTTATGGCCTGCATCCAGAAAAGTTTGCTCATCAATGATTTAGACTAAAGTAGTCCAAAAAAAGAACACGAAGTAAAAACATTTTTAAAATCAGGCAAAACATTTCCCTACACAGTTGCTGTCTTTGTTTTTTTTTTTTTTTACAGAGATTTTTAAAAGACTGAAGGATTAAACATAAATGTTTGCAGAAATTACACTAAGTGTGAAATTAAACTATCTGATTAAGAGCACTCCACTAGGAAAATTAACATTCACTTTTCCCTACTAACTAAAAACAAACAGGCGTGGAGAGAAGGAATCAGTTTAGCATTGCTAAGTCTGATACTGAACTTTCCTCAGAACAGATCTAGATGTACATTAACCAAAACCTGCACTGATCAAAACCACATTTATCAAGGATCATCTGAAGGACTTGATGAAAGAACAACCGTTTTTACTAAAAACTGGCAATTTTAATTTTAAAATTTGACAATTCATCAGGCTGAAAATATACATAGCAATGAAATTTTTCATATTGTAATAAATGCTTTGAATTTTTCTAAAACTGAAGACTGGATGATGATCACGCAATAAAAATGTATCAACTCTTAATCATCATGAACATTATAAGATTGTAGCAAATTGTCACAGTATTTATGGTCTTCAGCTGGCACAAATTGCTTTGGAGTTTGCAAATTGTTTATATTTTACCACAGGTAATGGGGTTATTATACCTTCTTATGGGAAATGTGATTTTTATACTTTCCAGTTAATTTGACTTTTTTATACAATAATACAATTTCCACAACATTGTATAATTTCTGTTTTGCCCTTGAAAAGCATTGCAAAAAATTACATATCTTTTATGTTATTGTCAAGATTATTAAGATCATTGTTAGAAGAACAATCATATGGACTACAATTGTTCTTCTAACAACTGCATTTTCATTACATTATTTTAGAGAGGACTATGATTGTTTTTTTACCAAACTGACTTTAGTACACTCAAACCTGTTTTTGTGAGATTTTTTATTTGTGCGATTTGTTTTGTGTGATTTTTTTTTTTTTTTTTTGTGTGGTATACCAATTTGATTGAAATTCATATACCGCACAAAAAAAATCGCACAAAACAAATCACACAAATAAAAAATCGCACAAAAACAGGTTTGATTGTATTGCATTCTATATCTTTTACTGTACAAAATGGCAAATTCAGTTTTCAAATGTATAAAAGTGGACTTTCATCATTCTTTCCCCAAACCTTTCATCTGTACTTGGGACATCAGATAAATTTGATTTCAGAATGTTATTTGTCATTATTACATCTAGACTCCAACCAAATGCCAAATTTCATCGGGATAGATATGGCTAAATACTAAATAAATTATATAACCAATTCAGCACTAGAGGGAAGTGTTAGGCACCATCTCTTATTAAATTTAATAATTATAATAATTAATTAATTTAAATAATTTAGAACCACTGGAAGAAAAAATTGGCCTGGAGCAGGACTCAAATCCACAACTCCTGCTTATCGTGCAGATGCGTTGCCAGTTATGCTATCCAGACCTCCAGTCCGATCTCCTCTTCCAGCATATATAAGCTAATGTTATAACCATTGACGGTTATTATAATGCCGGTTGGGGACACATCAAGCGTCTACATCCTATAAACATCTTCCAAGGCACTCAACTGGCCATCACAAACCCCGGCAAGGCATATATATATATATATATATATATAATTACATCGCTAGACCCAATATACTGTAAGCTAGACTCCAACCAGATTCTAGCCTGATGAAATTCGGCATTTGGTTGGAGTGTAGCTTATAGTATATCAGGTCTAGCGATGTTATTTATACATTATCACATTATCATTATCACATCTGTTGTTCAGTTGCTTAAAAAAAATAATAGCTATGATTCTTAAATGAAAATTAATAATTGTCTCAAAATTAGTAATATCAGACATCATTTCAGCAGTTTCAAGATGAAGTTTTAGTCTCAGTATTCTTCTTTTGAAGTTAGAAGTTTCCTTTAAGCTGATTTTTTGATTGAAGTATAAATTTGTTAATAATACATTTCATTAACATTGGTTTAATTAATACAGTTACTAATACTTACTTTTAAAAGATCTCGTGCCATTTTTAAAATATTTTGAAATAATTCACAAAAAATAAAAATTCTTAATGTAAAAGTGGAGATTTTTAAAAAAATCAAATTGCCCAAAGGGAATGTAGCTGTATTTATAATGTGTGGTCAATTTAATAAATTAGTCAATATTTATGAGGCTGTGCAGCCATTTAGTCATTATTCATAATCACTTCGTCCATACCATAAATATTGATTTTACTTCCAAGACATAATTCATCAAGAATTCATACTGGAAGGGAGAAGAGTGAATGCATATTTTATAAAAAGTACTGAATTATCCCCTGAAATGCATTTAGTGTGTTTGTTTCATTGCATTCCGGGGCCAATACTTCTTCTTGTTGCACAATAATAGGCCTGCTGACAACACTGCAAGTGTGTGTCAACTTTTGACGCAGAAATGAATCTCTAACCTCTATCACTCTCCTCGCTCAGTTCTTGCTTATTTCTTCTGGACTATTTTCTATTTTCTAGCTTGAAATTGAAACTTGAAGAACACCAATTTTCAGATGTTTCCACTATTCAAAATGTTATGACCAATGAATGAATTAAAGACAATTGGAAAAAAAGGAATTCTCTGTGGCACTCTGAAAATTGGACAACTTCACTAAAGCCTTCATGTGCCAATAGATCATACTTTGAATTAAAAAAATATATATGTATTATTTTTTTCTCATCTTTTTGATGTTCTATAATACTTGTCCTAAAGTTTATAGATTGTAGAATTTATAACAACTCTGTAGAATCTTTAAAAATTGATATAATATATATTGTAATTGAAGAAACAACAAATTTTGAAAAATTTAACAATATATAATAATTTTTACTATGATTTTCTTTATTTTTTAAACATTTCAATTTGTTCTGGGTTTCCATATATATTAAGAATACTGCATTATTTTATGCATTAGACTTTTGTCAAATTAATATATATGAGACCTTAATTAACTTTTTTAATGATACTAATAAATAATGCAATATGCATTTTTATGTTTAGTCTTTGATATTATCTTTAATAAAAAAAACTTAGTACAGTAGTGAACCGAAAATCGGAATCAATTGGGGACTGGGGTTGTTCAGATTAGGGATTTGTTCCGATTATGGTTTATGTACGAAAAAATATATTAATCTGTCCGATGTTCAAATTTTTCTCCGTTGCGTCGCTTCGTGTTGAATTTTCGTCGATTTTAAGCCTAACGAAAATTTTTATAATAATAATCGAGGCTATCGTATCGTTAAAATTATTTCTGCATTTTGTACAAACAAAATAAATATATTGAAGAATATAAAAACATGAAAATTATACTTTAGAAGTAAATTTAGTATCAAAAACGTTTGATTCAGCACGACACAGTTCGACTGAAAATCGTGCCGATTACCGGCGATTCCAATTACCAGGGTTCCGATTTACGAGTTTCTACTGTATTTCTAATTGAAAGATATAATTTTATATTATATTAAACAATAAATATAAATAATTTCTTAGTATTCTTAATTATAGTTGAGGAAAACATTTATATAATAAACACTTCATTAAATTTTATTACAGAATAATAATATCTGGACTTTTACTTCTTCTAACAATATGAACTGTTTTTTAACATTGTTTATATATATTTGATTAATAACTGATGAATAGTTTAAGAAAATAAACTATTACTATTGGGCAAAATTATATTATGTTAAATTGATATTAGATTTATAAAATATAAATTTATTAGATAATTGTTTAAAATAATGTATTAATAGTTACACTGATTAATACGTTATTTTTATTATTTGTATTGACAAGTTATTATTCATACAAACTTTTTATAATTTGTACACATAATTTATGTGTAATACATTAATAATTAAAGTATGCTATTGCTATTGTTTAAAATTATTTATTTTAATAGAAGTAAAGAAAATCAAAAGAACAATAGTAAATCTGCAGATAATGAAAAGAATGATGAAGGTAAGATTTAGTTTTTTTATATTATATGCTCTGTTTTAATTCAAATTGATTTTATTTTATTTAATATGTAAATTAATGTTAATTGAAAATGTGGCAAAGGACAATATATTAATTGTTGTTTCAAATGCTATTAACTAAAAAGTGATTAACATAAGATTTTTTTATTTAAAAATAACCACAAAACTTCACTTAATCAAATAAACTAATTGTGAATTATTTTAATAGATCTATTATTACATGAATTACTTGAAGCTTATGCTTTTGAATCAACTTGCCTGATGAGTATAAGCTTGAAAGTGGGCAATTTATTATTAGATTTTTCATTTTTCTATTAGTTTTTTCTAGATATAGAAATTTATAGAAATAATTGGTTTCATAGTGTAATATATCAGATATATGAAAAATATTACATTGAAAATCAACTTCTGTTGTTAAAATCAAGATATCAAGAGTTTCAAATTAGTACTTGTATTAATTATTCAGTTACAATAAAATTTAAGATTGCAAATGATAGAGATTTTTTATTTGATTTCATTGCAGAAATTAATCAAAATATTAAAAAAATATTACAAATACTAATTCTAGCAAATTAGCTGCTAGAATATGAAAACATCAGTAATTTATTAGAATTAATATATTACACATAGAATAAGCTAAAACATTATGCATTAGATATTATTTTATTTAATGGTCTAATATCAGTAGTGTATGTAATACTGTTATAAGCAGAATAATAGATTGAAAATTAGGTTTTATGAAAATATATTTTAACTATTCCTGAATAATTAAGTACATTTCCTTTGTAACTTGCAAATGCTTTATGGAATGCTTGTTTAAGGTTTCTTAATATAGTTATAATATAATGTTGATAATGATTTTCTATCTTATCTGTATGTACTTAATATATATTAATATTTTTCTACAGTGTGTTCTAATTACACATATTTAAAAGTGTAAAATGTAAAATTTTTTCCCTTCAGCAATTTTTTTAGATTCAGTATAAAGAATACAGTATATAAGTAAAAAAATACTTTTATTTTTGTGCTGAGTTATTGAATAAAAAAAAAGAATTAATCAAAATTTGATTTGATATAAAGATTTTTTCCAGAAAGTTAAAATTTAGCATTGCTATTATATGTATATTTTTTCTATTTACATTATTCGTTAGTAAAATTTTCTTTTTTGTATCATTGATGAGTAATTATTTTTATTTTTGTAATTTTTAGTAAAAGATTAAAATAGTTTGTTAATAGATAAAATTTGTTATTCTTCAAATGAAAAATTTATTAAAAAATATTTTAATAGAAATTTATAAACTTAAAATTTCATATCGTAAGTGCTATTAGCAGATTTTGGATTTATTTATTTACTTTTGCTTTAGTATTACATAAATTTTTCTTTGGGCTGCAAATTTTGAAAATTGCACCCCAAATTTGTATGAATTGCAACAAAAAGAAGATATATACACAGATGCCAGTGAGAATTTATGTCTGCAATTTTCAAAAATTGCAGACTTATAAATTCTCACTTGCATGTGTCTGTCTGTTCTCCTTTAATCTTGGGAGTGAGATAGATGAAAGTTGAGACCAGATATAGAAAACTCAGTTGCAAGAGGTCCCGATTAAATATATACAAACTTCTGGTTTGAAGCGGAAGTCACATTATTTCAGTTCAAAAGTTTTGTCTGAATGGAGTTAGATAGATGACTGGTATGACTACATTGTTAACATGAAGGGTCGAGTTATAAACTGTATCTGTATCCATATAGCGTGGGTATAAGTTCCGTATTGTATCCGTATGGTCGTACCGTATTCCGTAAGAAAAGTTAGGATTGATCAAACTTTTACGGTTGGGATACGAAGAATTGACCAACTGCGCATATGCTAGGTCACCGTCAGTCGATATACAATCAGAAGTGCCAGAAGCAACCGATGAAACTTTGACAAATTGGTTAAAATGTAATTTTTGCTGGAAAATGCCGCTTCTGAATAATATAAAATTTTAAGATAAGAATTACTTTGGTCATAAAAAAATAGAAAAATAATAAAATGAATAAATAATTATAGTGTTAGATCTGGCAATAACTACCAATACTTTTGTGCATGCTCAGGATGGACTGCTTTGTAAACCATAAAAAAGTTTGTTCCTTTATGGATACAGGAAAGGCCTTATGATAGTTTATAACTATTGCTATAGATATCCAGTGTAGCAAACTTTTACGGATATGGTTACGTTACAGAGTTTATAACTCGACCCGAAATGTATGATATATAGGGACAAGACTACTAAAATAAAGAGTATATATTTTAAATTAAATAAATTAAAAATATGATTAAAAATTGCAGCCCGACATTGTGATTGTCACAATAAATAAAACCTTGTTTCATCTAAATTTAAGTTATTTGTGAAAAGAATCTAAATATTTGTAGTCATTATAAAAATATGTAAAAAGTTTGCAATTTAAATATTTTTATGTGGAGTTCTTAACATTTCCTTTCAAAATGTATAAATTTTTGTGAGTAAATTAAATTAATATTTTAATAATTTAAATTTTTAGAACAAAAAGAGGAAAACAAGGATGACGATGAAATTACAGGACCAAAGCCAATGTTACCATATTCATCAATGTTCGTTTTTACATCAACAAATCCGTGAGTTAATTATTTAATTATTTATAAATCTTAACATTTTGTATTAATTGCAGTATGTGTATATATATCTTATATATAAAATTCTCGTGTCACAATGTTAGTTACCGTACTCCTCCGAAACGGCTTTACCGATTTTTACCAAATTTTATATGCATATTCAGTAGGTCTGAGAATCGGCTACTATCTATTTTTCATACCCCTACACCATTTCCCCTTTCAAAAATATATTTATATATGGATTAAGGCTTTTATGTCCAACAGATGGCGCTAACTTCCGACGACCTAAGTTTGCTTTTCTGTGAGGCATTATGCTTTTCTGTGAGAATGGACTGAAGCAGATCATTTTCTATCTATCTATATAAATAAAATATAACGTTCGTTTGTTCCTACCGATTCCTTTGAAATTTTGACACAACATTGCATTCGAATACGCACGTGTTTTTATATAATATACATGTCGAAATTCCACCCAGTGGAGGGAGATGGACGGGATTAAGGCTTACCGTGAAGAACTCGGCTTCTATTATACTAATTTACGTGCGGTTTTTTGCGTTTTTAATTGCGTTTTAATAGGTTACGTCAACAGAATATACACTAAAAAGGGATTTTTCGATATTCCCCAGCGGGAAAAATGACGGGATTAAGGCTTACTGTGAAGAACTCGGCTTTTATTATACTATTTTAGATGCGTTTTTGATTGCGTTTTAATAGGGTACGTCAAGAGAATGTACACTAAGAAGGGATTTTTTGAAATTCTCCCCACGGGGGAAGTGTTATACATTTATAATAGATACATTTTGAGCCACAACAACGCGTGGCCGGGTCAGCTAGTATATATATATATAACATTATGTTGTAATTTTTAAAATGAAAATTATTGGTTAAACATGATTTCTTATAAAATTCATAAATGTCATTTTACTGAAATAAATTTTAAATTATACAAAATATTCTAAATTTTTTAAAACATTTCTTCTCAGCTTGTTAAAAATCTTCTAATAAAATATTTTTTTTAAATTTTTAATTTTTTCAAAACAAAAAAGTATTGCACAATAAATTTCAATTTTTTAAACCTTAAGAAAATTTCATAATTTTTGCATTTTAATTGATTTAAAACATTTTGTCGTATTAGTTCAAAGCATTTAATTATGTAAGTTGATATATGATTAATTGAATAAGAATGCTTAGTGCAGTGTAACTATTTATTTCTAATATAACATTTCATTTATGTAAAATTCAAATTCAAATACAAATTTATTTTCTATCTAATGTTGAAACAAGGCTATGCACATAGTTTTGGAGGTTTTTAAACCCCTTTTATTTGGGAAGAACTAAAAAACTAAATGAAATCAAAATTAAATAGTATATTATATACAAAACATTTTGTACCCATTTAGTTTCTCTATAGTATAGTATATTGAGCTATTCTATATACCTGTATTGTAAAAATTAATTGTAAAAAAATAATACTTTTTTAAAACATTACACTTTTAAAAATTCTGTGTACAAACCTGCAATAAATAATATGAATTTATTGCAATTTTTCACAAATGTACAGTAATAATTAAACCACGATATATTAATAAATTGAAGTCTGCTGAATATTATTATTACTGTATTGATAAAAAGTTTCGTGATAAAATTACAAATCAGATAATTAATAAATAAATAAAAAAATTTAAAATAAAAATTTTTGCAGTTTTATTAAAAGAATAAAATTTCAAGAATTATAAGATTATATTAAGTTTTTATTATAATTATTTGATATAATTTTAAAATCAGGTGCATTTTCAGATGAGCTATATTTTTTGCAACGTTTCTTCTTTTGTAAGCCTCAAAGAATCGATTATTTTTTGACTTAAGAAAGAAGAAATGTTATAAAAGATTGGATCTTTAGATAAAATAAATATAAATTAGAATTAATGTGAATTTTGTATAGATTAAAATTAGGAAACTGTCAAGTTATAAAATTGTCACTTTCTGTCAAGAAAAATTTGTTAAAATCTAAGTTTAACTTGTTCTATTTGGTTAGAGATTCTCTGTAATTACTAAATTCAACATACATATCAAACTTATACAAATATAAACATCTATAAATCCAATTGTTAGACTCAAGCCAAATGATTGCTGGATTACATCAGACTATATTAATGCTACTAACTACTAAATAAATTTCAAGTAATATAGTCTAGAGATAGGTGTTTGTTAGATACCATCTCTTGATAAATTTAATAATTAATTTAGAAGGTTTTGGAAGAAAAGAATTGGTCTGAAGTGGTATTCGGACCTACAACTCCACTTACTGTGTGATTACATTGCCAGTTATGTTGCCTAGACCTGCATCTGATCTTTGTGACTTAAATTTATTAAGAGATTTACCTAATGTTTACCTTTAAGCCAAATTACTTGAAATTTAATTAGTAGTTAGTAGCAATAATATAGCTCAGTGTAATCTAGCAGTCATTTGGCTTATGTCAGATTTATTCTGTAAATTTCAGTCTATGGAATAAATCTGACATTGTGCTGAATATTAATATCATTTGATTTTGTATGCTGCCAGATTTATAGGTTGAATCATACTGTTTTAAGATTATTATAGTTTTATGTTAATTTTGAAACAGTATGAGTAAAGCAGTTTATAACATTTTATTGTTAATAAACTAAATTTTTATAAAGGTAAGATTACAGTAATCTTTTTGAAGTGGTACAAGTGATTTTATTGATGTAAATCTAATTATTTCTATGCCAGAAATTCTAATTCCCTGTGAATTTAAGTTAGAGTATGCAATATATTTATTATTGGCAATTGATTTGTTTTATTTCTCTTACATCTTGTAGAATACGTCGAGGCGCTCATTATATAGTAAATCTTCGTTATTTCGATCTCTTCATTATGATCATCATTTCTTTAAGTAGCATAGCATTAGCAGCAGAAGATCCTGTGGATGACGACTCTGAACGAAATAAAATTCTCAACATTTTTGATTATGCATTTACAGGAGTGTTCACAGTGGAAATGTTATTGAAGGTATAATTGGTTGAGTTTTTAATTTATTTCAATCAAATTTTTAATATATTTGTTTAGAAAATAAATAAATTGTACAGAATAATAATAATATAATCACAATCAAAAATTCCATATTCTGATTGAATTATAATCAAAGTATAAATTTCTTCTATGAGAAATATAAAATTAGTTATGAAATTGATAAAAATCTGATTTCATCATTTTTAAATAACATTAATTGATAAATATCTGAATGATTTTTGTCAGTTTCAAGTGATCAAGTGATATCAAGTTATATCAAATGATAACTGACTAGTTTAGAACTATTGAAATAAGGAGAAAAGTCAAAACTTATATACAGTTGTGTCTGCTTATAACAAACCTGTATGGACCGTCAGAACTGTTTCATTATAACCAATATTCATTATATCAGATAAGAAATAAAACAGTCTAATTTTGAAAAACTAAAGTTTAATGTCTCAAAGATAAAATGTAACAAATTATTACATAGGAAGTTGCCCATTAAAACATCAATATAAATGTGCATGGTTACTTTTAAAACTGTTATTTTTGTTTGTCAATTTTTGCTAGTTGTATAGCATTCTGTTACATATAGTTCCACCTCAGCAAAACTATTTGAAATATTTTGTGGAGTATTATGCATTTGTAAAAACTCTTGAATAATAATAGTGTTTTGTAAAACTTTATGATTTCATGACGAGGATATCACTTATTCCACTAACGGATATAGCCAAATCTCCATCCCAAGATATCACCTATTTCCGACTTGACTTATCATCGAACTGTCCTCACGACCCTACAACTGACGACGAACCCTCGTAGTGGGACTTTACAACAGAACACCATCCACTCCAGGTATTTATTGCCACGTGAATCTTATGTAAACTCTTAAGAGAGAGAACCGCAAAATTTGGCCTATCTAACCCTATTTTAGCTATTACACTCACTATCGAGAATTTATGTATTGTAATATAATGTTTTTTTCGTCCTTTACAAGTAAATGTTGTTTCGTTAATGTGGTCTTTGCATGAGTCACTTCCAGTGCACTGTCTCTCATTCTATCCTGAATCCGATCGCCCGCACATGCGGCTCATGTGACCGAATCAACACACTGCCTTGGTTTCCGTCTCAATCGAGACATGGTGGCATCTATCCTGACGAGGCACTAAAGGGGTGCCAACCCTCCGGTCATATAGTTATGAACGTCGTCCTCATGCAGTTATAAAAACGAACAGATTTCGAACGGATTTTTACATTTAAATGATAACGACATTAGCCATTTGAAACAAAATTTTCAAGAATAAGTAAACTTAAAACATTAATTTGAAAACATGTAATAATGACGCGCATGCGCCTTAACGTACATATGATGCAGTAAACACAATAGTCGTTTGGAAGAACAACTTTAAGAACATGTAAAATTAAACATTAATTTGCAACACATGTAACACTGACACACATGCCCCTTAATTTGCAGTGAAGGTGGGGGAGGTGGATGCAGAGTTACTGTTGATGTTTTTTAAATGTTTGTATAAACTAATCCAAACTTTGGGCAATTTGAGGGTTGGGGAGTTGCAAGGAGACAGCAACGTGGTGAGGAGGGCCTCCCAAATGTACACCAGGCTCCCTTTCTCACAACGTCTGAGTATTACCACCCGATTCCAAAGCGTTGTGTGGTGATGCTGTGCTACCAACTTGGATAGTTTGGTATCACAATTGCCTACCGCAACAGAACATTGGTGTTCAAATATGCAATTGGCCAGCATTCTGGTAGTCGTGCTTATATATTGGGTGTATAGCCATGATATTGGGTTTTGTAAGGGAATGGAATATACACCAGATTTTTCCAGGATGGAAATAGCATCCCTATCATTACATAAGAGTCATCTCAGACTTGAGTATGGGGTTATGGGTAAGAGAAAGGCATTTTGCCTAAATATTTGGCAAATCCAGGCTGTGAGACGGCCTCAGAATGGGAGGGAAGGATGGAGTGTTGTCCAGTCCCTTGGTCTGCACAAGGTAGTGGCAGGGAAGAGGGACTGTTTAACTCTGTTTTGGATATGGTTGTATTTGGCAGGACCATATCCTGTCGTGCATACTGCTGTGCGGATGGCCTTTAGCTCGGTGTTGATAAGATGTTGTGTCGAAGGTAGTAAAAAGGCCTGTCTGATTAACCAGTTGTTTGTGGAGTACTGCTATTGGAGTAATCGGTTTTTGTTAAACTGTTGCGGAGTACTCCAGTTGGAGTAAGTGTCAATTTTTTTTTGTAATTAACTAGTTGGTGGTGATTTAAGCACTGATTGGCTTTTATCTACATAGACTAAGTCTGTCTCAACGAATAAGATATTTGTTACCACCCCGTATTTTTAAATTTAGGCACAAAACTTTTCCATTCCATGTTAAGTCTATGGGAGACCCTTCTTTTGTTCATTTGACAATAAAATCCTAGTTAGCATGCCCGTTAAGTTCTAATTGGTATATTATAGCTAAATGACTATCCTTTGACCAATATGCATCGACTTGGGTTTGTGGGGTGGGAACTTTCTTGGAAAAAGTTATACCAACTTTGAGCTACATTGTCAGCTACAAACGTAAACAAACAATTATAAATTGTTATTCTTATCTAGTTTTAGCATGAATTTAATAAATTTTTATGTATATTTATTCTATTTAACAAATAAGCTTGTTTTTTAAACCATTCAGCCATAAATCTTTCAAAAAACAAAGTACTTCCGGTTATGGTGGTACTTCCGTAATACATAAGATATACATGTATAGTCGTTAATATAATAAAGTAATAATCACTTATTATAGTCTACTATTAGTACAATAGTTTAAATAACGTATAAATAGAGTCAAATACACATCATCAATAATGAAATTGTATTAACCTAGATTTAGAAACCCCCCACGTCGATCGGTGTTATAATCTAAAGGCTGTATTATTTCTCTGCGTTGATTTAGAAAGCTGCAGTTTTTTTTATTTGACAGAAAATAGACATGTCTAAGTAACGTATGTAACAAATTAATGGAATATTTATAAAAAAAACGATTTTTTTAAATATTTTAAAATCTTCAAAATATTATGTATGTTTAAAAAACTTAATAAAATTTAAGTTAACAATCGTAAAGTGTAATATGTACGGGATAGAAAACTGAAAACAGATTATATCTACTACAATTTTTAAGCGAGATATCGCAAATTGAAAAACCACTTTAAAAACCACAAAACCTGTACGCAACAGTGGTGTTGTTTCGGATTATCGAGTGCGCAGCTGACAGGTTAAGGGAGCTATGGCCGCATTAATGTTCTGTTGTGGCTGGTAGCCTGTGGTGGTTATTATGGGGGGAATATTACCAAACTTGTGGTAGATGGAGAACTCCAAACCTTCCTGGGATTTGTACAGGTACATGTGCAGTTCCAAAAAGGCCTAAAGAGAATAATCTCTCGTCCGGGAGTGATTTCTGCTCTTTTGGGGCATTTGGATCCCCCTTCTAACATTGCCTGCTCCTCTTTGAGGCTAAAACACACAAAGTAGGCTGGCCGTTGATGCCTCTAAGACCAGTCAAGGGCTGCCTGTAATTTGCTTTGCTTCACACTGCTTTCTAACTTTTCAATCATTTCATATTAAATGTGTTATGTAAATGACTTACATTTCTGTTTACACTGATTAGCACTTAGTCATCATTACTTCACAAGGATATATGCATTGTACTTCATAATTCTGACTTAGTGAACAGCAAGAGTCGATATACCTCATGATTACATGCAGTTCATTATTCTTTTTAAACAATGTCAGTGAATGGAATTTTTCTAACCAATAACAGCATAAATTTTAAATTTTGAGATAGTTTGGTTTTGAAATTCAAATTTGAAATACTGCATTTGTAGTTGAAATTTTCTAGCTAATGAAACAAAATCACTTAACATTTGAAAATTGAATGTATGCATTTGATTTCCTGTCCAGTTAACTGTTAATAACAGGTGAAAAATAACATTTAAAGTTTAAATTACAGCATTAACAAATGAAAATTTTTGACAGTGTAAATCTAAGTTCATTGTTAATGGGCTGGTAGATGAACCTCAGAAAATACCTTAGTGAAGTAAGAAAACTGGTAGAGAGAGTATAAAAATTTTAATTTGTGATGAAAAATTAGGTAAATAAATTGTGCATTAAAATTAGTTAATTAAAAGCAAAAATACCCAAATTAAGCAACATTTTCCATATTAGGTAATTTATGATGATGACCCTTTACCTTTTGTTTAATCCTTTCATGTCACTCCCATCATGTTACAAGAAAAGTTATTTAAAATCCCTAGTAATAACTCAAGTATTTTTTATATGCATAATCTTTTATAAGTGATAACCATCCTTTTTTTAAATCCAAATGTTGTTTGTTATATACAGAAGTTCATTATATGAGTTTGTTGTAGCCAGAAAAAAATAACATTGCTCTTATGGGTGTTTCATTCATACTTTTAAAATTAGTTCGTTATAAGTGAACACTACTGTATATATGTTTTTTTTTCCTTACAGACATTTTAAAATTTTCTGTAATTTTTTTAATTTTGAATAATAATCTTATTTCAAAAGTTTTTAATAAAGAAGCTGATAATATATATTGTATGTAATAACTCTTTTGTTTATGAGAATAACTTTGAATAAAATAATACTGAAAATAGTATTTGCACTAAAATTTTCCCTTGAAAATATGAAATTTCTAAATTAAAGTACTTTTGTATTTAAAAGTGGTTTTTGAACATACTGCATAATTTTAAAATATTTTTATCATCATAAACTTTATTTACATATGAAATAATTGAAATTATTGTTAACGGATATGTTATCATTTTATCAAAGTTACCACAAAATATCATTTTCTATAATTTAATGTTAGTTAACATCTACTTTGCATTGCTTTCTTCTCAGAAGACAGTTTTAAAAGAATGTTTAATGTTTCCATACAAATGCTGACCAAATGACTTTGAGGAGCTAAGAATGATAGACAAAAAAATCAAATGTATATGTAAGTGTGTCTAAAATAAAACTACAAAACTACAATGATTATTTGATAACTAATAGAAGACTATGACTGAACAATTATAAAGGAATTGTTTGAACTGAAACAGCATTGAACAGAAAAGCAGAATAGATAACAATTTTGTAAGATATTTATGTAGTCTTTTTATTTATTATGTTTTTTGAATGAGAATACAAAAATATATCTAATAAATTATTTTGTAATTGATTTTTTGCAAATTTCTTTTGAAATCTTTTTACTAATGATCTGAGATATAACAAAAACTATCTTTGATTAAAAAAGACAAAGAATCTTAAATCAGCATTCTGAAAAACAAAAAAAAATTTAACTGACTACCATAGTTTACAGCAAATAAGACACAAGTTTTCTCAAAAAGAAATCTAAAAAAAATCACCCTGTGTCTTATATGTTTCAGTTTCAATCTTACTAAGTTGCAAAAGTTTTTAGGCTAATGAATTTTCACACAGCCTTCAGTAGGCTACAGATAAACTTATACCAAATGCAACTTTTCAATAAAAATGTTATTATTTAATTAAATATTAAAATTATTATTATTTGCTGTAACTAAACAGTTTTTGCATGTATTCGTGTTGAATATTTTAATGGTAAATTTTAATTTTAAATAATGTGTTTTAAACTTTTTTTTTCTGATAAGTGAAAGTGCATTCAAAATTTAGTAACAATGGACATAAATGTTAACTTCTCCAAATACAAGGGTTAGAATTTTAACTGATTCACAAAAACCTTTGAATATCCAGTGCACTATTTAATTGAAAAAACAAAGAAACGAACGTTTTCGACCTTATTCAGTCTTCGTCAGGTTCATTCTTGCCCCAACTAGGGCTAGGGCTAAGCTGAGATTCCTTATGATGTGCAAGAACGAAGGGGTGTTCCCTATGTCCATTCAACGAATACGTCTTCCTGTTGGATGAGTCACTGTTATCCAAGCTAAAAATATTATGTTTACGAAAGGTGATATGCACTACACATAAGATGGTTTTCTCTCAACTCAATGGCATAATCAATTTGGAGAATCAAATACATAACCAAGATCTGGAGATACTACAGGAGATTTACAAGAGAATTGTTACCTTCCAGCATAAGCTCGAAAGAAACCTCTCCATATGTTATCAAAAGAAATTTGATTGTATTTGTAACAAACAAAAATCTCAAGATGCTTCACAACTATGTTCCTTGATATGCTGGGACATTTCACCCCCGATTTTCTCCTCTGCTCTTTAACACTTGGTCCTATGTTTATACCTTGTGATTCCTACATATGACCTGAGAAAGTTATGCCTAACATAGAAAACCTCATCACACAAATGACTGATGTACACAAAGAATATTTCAGATTGGAATCAGATTGGAATTCAGATGGAAATATGCCTGAAGGCAGATTTCCATCTGAAATATTCCGGTTGTTAGTTGCTTGTATCTTGAGATACAAGCAATGTAATCATAACGTAATCGTTCTCAAGGTGGACAAGAGTAAAGCTCTCATGTTATTGAAGAAGGAAACGTATATTTCTATGATGCAAACATACATCAATGACACAGAGTGTGAATTTATCAAAGATGGATTTGTCAACAAGATACAAGCAAGGGTGAAACGGTTTACACAAACTCCATTGGCCAGAGAGTTGAACATAAACAGGGCAGTGGTGCCATCCCCTGACATCCACAGGCTATTTGCATATGCCAAAACCCACAATGTACAGGAGGGTCTAATGATGTGTTCACTTGTTTATAATCGATCAGCGCCGCCGTAACTTATCCGTTACAATTCCCAGACACGCACCTGTTATCAAAGAGTTGACCGTTACGATTTGACCGTTACGAGATTGACGGTTGCGATTTGCGCTGATCGATTATAAACAAGTGAACACATCATTAGACCCTCCTGTACACCCTCTTTGAGACCGGTCCTTGATAAGGCAAGATCCCCCACTAGAGCATTAGACACGGCTATACATAATTGTAGCATATAATTCACAGCTTGAATAATTATCTATGGATAGTCAGGAACCCAGTGGAGTTATTAGACGTTTTGAGACTGCTTAACATAACTGAGCAGATATACATCACCGTACTTGATTTTGTTTCATTATACCCTTCTATTTTTGTGTACTGTACATCTCAAACATTAACAAATTAACAGCTATCTTTAAATTACTAATGTTTGAATTTTTAATGTTGGTTGGTTAGATTCAAAAAGTTATGTACAAACAGTTGTTTAATTTAAATTATCATAACATGAAATGTTGATTTAAAAATGAGATTGAAAATCCTGAAACGTGTTTAATCCAAATAAATTTCCTACTCCTTTAACCTTTTCAAGTTTCAACAATAGTTTTCTGATTGCAAGACATGGTATAAACTCTCTCTCTCTTTATCTAATAAAAGCAAATACTATACAAAGTTTGGAGGTCTGGAGATAAGTTATCTGATTCTTCTGATGATAATTGAGTAATGATGGAGTATTAGATATCAATCACAGAGTTGGCTTGGTGGTTGATAATGATGGATAGTCAAAAGATTGAAATTTTACAGTTTGATTTTACCACTCTCTTTAGGTTTAAACATTATTTGTTGGTTGGACAGAAGATAAATTAGAAACTAAGGACCCGATTTTACAACTAGTGGGTGATTGGTAGCAGATAGTTGGTCAAAGCCACAATTTCTTGAATCCCCTCTACTCTTTTTGGTTCCTCTTACAATATTGTCTTTTATCATTTTTTTTTCATTTTACTGGAAAGTCTTGTCTGGACATTACATCTTATATCATCTCAAATTTGGAAAAAGGTGTTTCTTTCTTTAGCCATTCAATCAGATTCTTACTAATAGCTTGTACCATCAGTGTGTGTCACCAAAGTATTGATGAGCTACCTTGCACAGAAGTATTGTCATGGATGTTCTTTATAGAGTTTCTTCTTAGGTTTTGATTTAAATTAAAGTCAAAAACAAATTATATTATAGATAAAATATTTTGGATTCCCATGTGATCTGTAAGTTAGAATAGTCCTGAAATATGTTTTATATAGAAGTTGATTGAATTTTAATGGTATTTCTTTTGACTAAATAAGTTTTCTACCCGATTCATTCTATTTGCAATTTTATCATCAAGTTTTCCTTTTATATTTAGAACATTTCTTAAGTACTTAAATTGTTCTCTTTATTTATACATTCTCCATATAAAATTTTATTTTTTTCTTCTGAAATTATCACGTATTTTGATTTATTTATATTTAGACCAAAATTTTTACACCTTATTCCCCATTTTCTACATTGTGTACACTCATTTCTCAAATTGTAATATCTTTGCTAATGATCATATTATTGACTTTTCTGTTTTTTTTTTTTTTTACTATTTTCAACGTATTACCCATTGTAATAATAAACAAGATGGATGAAAGTATACCGCCTTGATGGAATACCTTTGTGTCTTCCTGTAACTACTACTGACATAACTTTGGCAGCTTTTGTATATATTTTTGACTAAATTAATAGAAGTGTCTAGTATTTCAATTTTCCACACACACTCATATTGGTATTTTATCAAAGATTTTTTCTAGGTCTATAAATATAATGTATAAAATCTTTATTAAATTCCAAGATCTTTCACTGTAGTTAAAGTAAAGATAAGGTCAGTTCTACTACCCCAAGGTTCTATCTTCAAAACAACTGAAATCAAGTTGCTCATTTGGTATCATACCTAATTAGCATTCTTTGTCAGTACTGCCTAATACCTAGCATGAAAAATGTTTTATAATTACTACAGAATACTTCCAAATGTTTTCTTACCCTTTCTCCAAGTTTTCTTTTTTTTTTTCACTGCCATTTTTGTTCATTTGTTTCACCATCTTTTTTTCTTACATTACATTGGTTTTGTTGCATACCTCAATTGCTGAACTGACTAAAATATTTTTAAGTGTTCCACTCATCTACATTCTGTTGTTGCATCTTTTGTAAGTTTCTTATTAATTTTTTCAGGGAACAGATGCTCTGTATCTGGATTTTTGACTTTACCTGTAGTTTTATTTTTTCTTTTTTTGAAATTGTTATCTACTGTACTGTAATTTTTGAAAAAGGTAATCTATGCTAACTATCTAAAGCCACTGGTGGTATTACTTTGATATCTCTAATTTTTCTCTTTCATTCCTTTTAAAAGAGTGTACAAATAATTTGATTATTATTATTGTATAATTCTATTATTGTTTCAGTTTTTCTGTCCCAGTTGTGTCTAATATATTTGTGATTTTCTTTCAAAATCAAGTGTTTCCATTGTAGAATGAATTTTTAGGCATTTATTTCATTTTATCCACAATCAATCACATCATCTTTGTTTAATAAGTGAAAGTTATTTGTGGGCTTTTTATATGTTCATTTAATAAGATAATTTCTATCACATACCATCTTTCTGCTTGGAGATTAGAATGATTTATATAAAAGACCAATCATTAGACAACAGAAATTATAGACCAGTTGCTTTATTTCTAAAATATGAGAAAATTTTTTGTTGTAATATTAATTATAACAATGAATAAAATAATTAGAATTAATTATATCATCTGATATTATTTAATTTATGTTCAAAACAAAAGTGGATATTCAGAACATTTTAATGCTATTCTCAATCACCAAGTCTATTTTTTGAGTTACTTTCAGTTTTTTTATTCAGACCGAATTTAATTTATCTAAATTAGATATTAATTTGGTTGTTATTTAATGGAATATTTTAGGTAGTGGACCAAGGTATTATACTTCATCCAGGATCATATTGTAGGGACGTATGGAATATACTCGATGCCATTGTTGTTATTTGTGCCTTGGTTGCCTTTGCCTTCACGTACGTATCTTAATAGTTAAATAATTCCCAGTTTTGCCCTGTATGTATAAATCACTATATTCAGTAAATGAGTAGGTGTAGTGTTGTATACTCTGTTGTGATTCGTCTGTGTATATATGTTTTGTCTAATTTCCTCTATATGCTTGCTATGACCATACAGTTCGAGGTGAGTCTATTCAGTGTTCAGCAGGCAATGCAATTAGAACTCTAATGCATTTAGTGCCTCAATAACTTGCTTGAATTTATATATTTTCCTAATATCTTAGTATTAAAGCTATTTATGTAGTTTGCTTAGTATCCTGCTTGTGCCTTCCTTTCTCATATACAGTAATATTTAATTTTTTATGAAATTAATAATTATTGTATTATATTATGTTATATTATAATACATTCTAATTGGAATATTTTCGTATTTCAAACAACTTTAGGAAAGGTGGTGCAGGTCAAAATTTAAGCACCATTAAATCACTTAGAGTATTAAGAGTATTGAGACCATTAAAAACTATTAAAAGAGTACCAAAACTAAAAGTAAGTTCAATTTATCTATTTTAATTTTATTTTGGATTAGAAAATAAGACACTTAATTTTTTTATGTGATTCTATTGATTTTTTTTTTCTTTTATAGGCAGTGTTTGATTGTGTTGTTACTTCATTAAAAAATGTTGTAAACATACTCATTGTGTACATATTATTCCAATTCATTTTTGCTGTCATTGCAGTTCAGTTATTTAATGGTCGGTTTTATTACTGTACAGATTCATCAAAGCTAACTCCAGAAGATTGCCAGTAAGTAATTTCATATTGCACTTTTTGATTTTAATTTTTATGACACATTTTCATAATAACTTATTTATTGTAAATATGTCTTAAATATATTTCAATTAAAGTTTAAATAGTGTATTGATGAATGTATTAAAATTTTAGATATTGTATTGTTTAGTATAATATGTTAGTTAACTCTTTTCAAAGTATACTATAAAAATCTAAAAATTTTGTTCATTGTTAAAATTTCATAAAATTCAACTTAACATTATTATTTTGTATCTTTCTGCTGGTGTCATAGAAAATCTTCTATGACATCAGCAGAAAAATCCTTTATAATGAGACAGTCTTTTAAACTCTGAAGCATTTTTTTGATCCAAAGAAGTCTATATTTTCACTTAAGAGGAATCTTCCTCTATATTTTGCTTTTGTTCATGAACAATCATAGGAAAATGAAAAAAAGAAAATTCAATTGTAGCCCCTCTATGTTAGAGGAAAATTCCTGTCAAGTAAAAAACAGACTTCTTTGGACCAAAAAATGCTTTAGAGTTTAAAGGACATCTATGATTCCAGCAGAAAGATACAAAATGATACTCTAAGGAAATGTGTAGGAAGCAGGAAAACTCACTAACATTATTATATTACAAATTACAAGCATTAAAGATACTGTGGATCCATATCAAATTATACTACTAATTATGAAACAAATAAACTGTCTTTGGTGTTAACGAAAAATTGACTCAAAAACACTCTAATCACAAAATTTTCACATTATTTTCTTCAGGTGAAAAGAAATCAATTTCTTTTGTTTGCCTGAAAATGATAATATTACAGTTTAAGAATATTAAACTGTCATATTAAACTTGTGATTAAAGTGTTTTTGAATCAATTTTATTGTTTCATTATAAATTACAAACCTTACACTGATAAGCTTTAGTTTAATAATTACATATTTTTAACAACACAGTTCAAATAAATATATTAGTAGACTTTATTTCTTCTTATTATTTTTATTTATAAATTTATGTTTATTATTTTGATCATTAATTAATATAATAATGAAACATGAGATAAAAATATTCTGATACATACTTATTTTATTCTTTCAACATTTTGAAACTGTTTAATAAATATGCTTCTGCAGTCTACTTCTCAGTATGTTAAATTTTAGAAACAATAATAGCATCTATTCATAAAGTAAGAATTATAGACATGACAGTAGAATTATGTCTGTATTTATATTGTATGGAAATGCAAAATGTTTACATTTATAGATTCACACAATTATCAGTGTGATGTTCGTAGAAGTGAGACAGTATGGTCTGCGAATGAAACATACAGTAAGGAACCTGCGACAACTACAATAATATACACTGTCCCTTTATTTCACTTCGAACAAATAAGGTTTTATAAGGAATCCCAACTGATTTGTAATATTTTACAATCCGAGGTGTTTTAAACAGGGAATTCTTTGTTCTCCAACAAAGCACGATGGTATATTTTCCCAAGTGCGTAACAATTAATTTTCTGTAACTGCATAACTGAAACCTAACTGAATCCTGACTTAAAGCTAACTTACTACTAAAGAAACAATAAGGAAGATAGGAAAGCGGGAAGGTAGGAGAAATGAAGGGATGATTCACCTGGGGTTTCTCTTTCCTCGGTTGATATGCGCTTTGGGTAGGATCTTGGCTCGACAACAGTGGCTCTTGTCTTCACCATCCTTTCTTCTCTTTTACTTATCAAAGTTCTCAAATATGCCAGTCTCTCTATCTCTAAGTGTGAAGATTCCACTTCCTCTGATTCTCGACCTATTCAGAGGTGTCCACAAGCCTCTTATTGGAACGTAGCTCCTTCTCAGTCCCTCACTGGACTATCACAAACTTCTTCTGTCCTCTCTACAAAATCATGCTCGGAGCTTCTTTCAACATGTCCAACTCTCTCCGTGTCTAGTCAAAAAGTGTCATCTCTTAGTTGTTTTTCCCCAAGCCACCTTACTGCTATTGTCTTCTTCGATTCTCAGAATTGTTAATCCTATCCAAAGGTGATAACAGTCGTCTTGGAAGGTTCTAGAAAGGATAGACAAAGGGAATAGAGGAAATTGCGGGGAAAAAATGGAAATATAACTATATACAATTACAAATACATATATACAATATGGCCAATGGCCACATCAGTTTAAGATTAATCAGTTGAGCTAAACTATTATTTTATATCTAGAAAATAGTGCAGTTGCTTAAAAATTCTTAATCACGATTTTAACATTCTAAATCTGAATTGTATGAGATAATATGGAGGAAAACATTCTCTAATGTTAGTTTTTTACTATTTCTACTAGTTTTTGGATTTTGAGACAGTAGTTTATTTAAGATTAATAAGTTTTTAGCAGTCTTTGATTGTGGCATTACATGTCAGTAATAGTAATGATTAATGAGAAAAACTCTGTTCATGATGATAACACAAAATTGCCACCTGTGTTCTATTTACCTGAGAATGATGATTTTGTATATTGCTAAAAGTACTTGTGAATAGCTTGTTAACTTTCTAAAAATTTTGTGTTAATGTCATCGACAGAGTCTTTCTCATTAATCATTACAATTAACCAATTCAATTGCTCCTTTACCAATTCATTCAAAATAAAACATAACCTTATGACTCAGCATAGTTTGCTTTGAATTTATGTGTTGGATTATAAAATTGGTAGCTTTGTTTGTTTGATTTTACTTCATTTGGTTCATTTGTTTTTCTTGTTCAAACTCTATTATCATGTTGTTTGCTATTTACAGTCACATTAGAAACTTGTTTTTGACTAATTTTTTTTATTATTTGTAATATTGAATTTAAGAGCAAACTTTAAAATCTATTCAAGTTGAGCAAAATGGTAAATAAAATCTTCAACTTGATAAAACAAATATAGGATAAAGAAATTCTTTTGTTTGTTTCATCTTTTTGAATAGTTATGTTAGAGATAATGCATTCTGAAGATTCTAGACAATGGTTTTGATTCAGTAAATAGTTGAAAAAGTATATAAGAATACTTCTATTTTGTATAGTAAATAAAAAAATGTTATGTATGTCTTGAAATCCTTTGATTAAAAGAATTTATTGAATAAGCTGCAGTTTGGAAAAAGAGAGTTATTTCTTACATAACAATATATAATGTTATTCTGCAGCCATGATTAAGTTTTTGTCAAAGGGATTGTAGAAATAAAATTAACCACTTTTTTATTTCTATGATTTATTTTTTATAGACTGCTTGTATTCTACATTTAAATTTATTAAATGATTACTATACAAAATTCAAATTAATATATAAACAATCTTGTATTGTTTTATAACATTAATAAAAATATTATATTATTGAATAAAATTGTCTTGAAAAATTAGTTTCTTATGTGGACTGTTTTGTTGATATAAATTGTTAAGATAATATTTATAAGGAATTTAAATAGATTTACAAATTAATTAAAAATACATCATTATTTTTTAGTGGAAAATTTTTTCAGTTTGAGGAGCCTGATAAGCCTCCCGAAGTTGTACGTAGAGAATGGAAAAATCATGATTTTCACTACGATAATGTTATGGCAGCTATGTTAACGTTATTTACTGTACAAACAGGTGAAGGTTGGCCTCAGTAAGTATAAATATGAATTTATAAGAATATTCTTAATTGGAAATATTTGTTAATAATTAAAGCCATGTTATTAATTTCAATAACAAAAATATATAATTTATCATTTTATTAACATTTAAATTATTTTCCTTTTTTTAAGGGTACTTCAACATTCCATGGATGCTACACGTAAAAATTATGGACCCTTACCTCATTATCGAGTTGAAGTGTCTATTTTTTATGTTGTATTTTTCATTGTCTTTCCATTCTTCTTTGTCAATATTTTTGTTGCCTTAATTATTATTACATTCCAAGAACAAGGAGAAAAAGAATTAGAAGAAGGAGATATTGATAAAAACCAGGTATAATCAAATAATGAGGTATCATTTTTTTTATTAAATGCATTAAAAAAAATTGATTCTCTTAGTAGTTATTATTATTAAGCATGCAAAATTTATATCATTATTACATCTTAAAAATTAAAGTATGAAAACAGTTATATAAACTTTTATTTGAACAACATTTTATAATAAAAAATTTCAAATTATTCAGAAATGTTTTTTTTATTAATTGTTGCTTGTATAAAGCAGTATATATGATGTTTCTGTAAAGAAAAATCAGCTTTTATTTCTGTTTTAAAACACAAACAAAAAAAATTACAATTATAATTAAAAAAAATATATCTGAATTTTTAAATATTGTTCTGATTTTAATTTATTGATTTTAATAACATTGTTAATCATTTCAGTGTATTCATGTTATGAATCCATTTTTATAGAATGGCATTATCAAATACAGATATAGAAATTATTTATAAATTTTAGTACAGTGGGTGATCGGTTAACGAACATAATCTGTTCCAAGACTTTGTTTGCTATTCGAATTCTTTGTTAACAGATTATCAATATACCATAAGTTTTTATAGAAATTTGATTAATTCGTTCTGTTCCAAAAAATAAAAAATATAAATAAACATAGTAAGAAAGTATATACGTAATAATAAAAATACATATATACACAGTCTTGCATTTTTATTAGATGATTTTTACGTTGTGGGGGTTAAAGAATCTGTCCAATGTCAATTGCTTTTCTCTCTTCTTCAGGATTTTTTGGAAGTAATTAATAGCATTGTAATTGTAGATATCTCCAAGCCTATTAACCTCATTCTGGTTTGGATGCCTGTGATTCTGACATCCTCCCACTTCCTCAAAAGATCTTTAATTGCTTGAGACTTCTTGATATATCTTTCATAGCTAAGATTGTGTTTACTGTAGACCTGTTTAAGCCATACTGCCTAGCAACATCAGACATCATCTGCCCACTCACTACCTTGGCTATTATCTCTTGCTTGGTTTCTACAGTGAGCACAGTTTTTGACCCTCCACTCTTTTTATGCTCCATAATATTATCAGTTTCTTTTTTAAATAATAAGTTCAGAAAAGTTCTTACAAAAATTCAGAGAACAGAAATCAACTAGCACACAAAAAATTATGTAAATGCAAGGCCCAGATGAAATTTGAAATTTGGTATTAAAATGTTAACAAATATCCAATGGGGCAATTAAACTCTCGCCTTTCATAAATAAGAACCGACGCAAAACTTAAGGAGTACCCACCTGACAGTCTCGCAAAGACTATAAAAAGTTATTTGTCAGAAAGGTAAACAAAAAGCTGGAATTACAAGGGGGAGTTTCAAAATTCGGAGGAATACTATCCGATCGGTATCGAGTTGAGCGCCAATGTCAATGTCTTCAGAACTTCAAAAAGTTTTAAATTGTCACCTGAAAACAAGGGAAGATCAATTGGTATTCACTATTTTATGTCGCTTCTTTTTCTGTGAAGTGTTCGTTATCTGAACATAAAAATCTTTTGCAAAAGTGTTCATTATCCAATTTGTTCGTTATCTGAACTGTTTGTTAACCAATCACCCACTGTATTTACATATTTTTACTATATGAAAGTTTTAGTCAACTTTTATTAATCTTCTTCAGAATTTTAGATAATTCTTTATAGAAATATTTAGAAATTTTTGATTATGTTTGTGTATAGATATTTGATTTTTATTCAAATTTAAATAATATTTTCTTTATCTAACTAAAATCATAAAAAAAAAAAAGAATTGGAAGGGTTTGTGATTTTAGTTAGATAAAGAATGTTTTAGTTATGATTTTAGTTAGATGCTATTTGATTATTTTTATTTAATCTATATAAAAATTTACTTTAATATAACACAATATTATTAACATGCTAAAGAGAATAAACAACATAACAAACAAATGATAGACAAAAAATTTTAATCAAAGATGTCTTTTTTTAGAATGTTGATTATTGCTATCCTAACATATAATATTATATACACTATATAATAGTTAAAAGATAATGTCATCTATTTATAGGGAAATATTATTTTATTGAAACTGATTCAATAAAAGTTGTTTAATCAATCATGATTATTATAGTCAGCTGAAGATAAAAGGCATACTGATACTTATTATTCATCTTATCAGAGTTCTTAATAACATCATTATAATCTATTTTCTTAAGGATGAATATAATTGACACTTAGAAATAACTTTTAAAGCTGTCAATCAGCAAAATAAAATAATTTCAAGACAATTCAAAGAAATGATAAAGTTCTATATTCCAAATAATTTGATGACATACTCATAAAATAACTCAATCAGCTGCTAAATCGAGAATATCAAATTGCCTTTTAATAATAAATAAATAAATAAACTTTATTATGAGATGGTGATGTAACCATGTACCTTTACACAAATTATTTTGTTTCAGATTATTAATTAGACTTAAAATAGCCTGATAAAAATCTGGCAGATCAGTTTGTTATTGAAAAATGAAAGCATCATTCATTTATTTCAAGCCAACAACAGAAGTAGGACAATAGAGTAGAAATGGCATACTTGTAGGCTTTGGTAAAGCAGTTGTGGAATATTGAATTTTAGATCCAAAAACAAATAGATCAGTTATTTTGTATGTATTATTGAAAACTTTGAAACTACAGTATATCAGTATACAGTATTGTTTGATGAACTACAGTATATCTTTAAGTCATGACAAATTTGTTCCTAATATGGAGCCAGAGTGAGTGAAAGAATCAAACAGTAACATAAAAAAAAATTAGATCTGAGCATGCTCATTCTCAAAGATGCTCCACAAATTAAAGAAGATAATGTTGAGTCTGAAGTTAATAACACAAAACTAGAACAACAGAAAAAGAGCTGTGACATTTATATGGAAAGACAAAAGTGTTTCAGCTAAGAAATTTACATACAAAGTTCAGGTGGAAAATATACATGAATGCACATCCTGATAAGAAATGATGTCCTTACTATTTCCTGGAAAAGATAAATTGATCATAACAGCAAAAGAAAAATGATAAACATGCAATAACAACAGTTTAATACAATGGGAAACAATTTGACTTTCTGAATGTTTATTAGGGTTTTGGTGTTGTTGTGAAGAGAAAATATATACAAATTATTTTTTTAATAAGACAAATATAACAAATATACCAAGATATGCAGCTTAATGAAATGTAATTTATGTAATAAATTTAAATTAAAAAATCTGATTATTGTAGCATTAGAAATGTTAACAGAACTTTTCCAGAAAAAGAAAATAATAATAATAAATTATGTAGTTCATAAAATTATAAGTTTTATAATTGTATTTGATATGATTTTTATATAAAATTATATATTTTCTTTCATTAATTTTTATCTTAAGTTTAAATTTAAGATAAAAAAAGAAATGTTTTTTAATATGTCAATATTAACATGATGTGTGTTAATGTTAACATAATTTGTGGAATATTAATTTTTAATGATATAAATATATTAATATATCATATTTATTCTAATAAACAGCATTAAATAGCTTTCTGTTTACTTTCATCCTGTAGCTGACTGTTTATTATAGAGCACTTACTCTTAGAGGGCATCTGTTATGTCTGTTTTTTGGGGATTGGGTGCAACTATTAATGGATTAAATTGGTTAACTTTTTATACTTTATTATTATTTGAACAACAATACAACACTCAACACACACAAACTTTATTTTAATTTATAGTAAGAGTGAAAATCTACAATTTTTCAGTTTATAATAGGCCTTATCTTCCTCCAATAGATAATGAGCATACTGTTAGCAGATGCCATCTATAACTTTTTTCATCTTGCAGCTGCACTGTTTATTAGAGAGCACTGCTCATTAGAATAAATATGGTAATTTTGATATCTATTAATTCAATTATTAAAAAAATATCAAATGTATTAAATTAATCCTTTATAGACACTAAACTGAAACATTTTATAGTGTCTGATTTAAATAAAACAATAATAATTTGGATTTTAAATAATTCTTTAACTGTTTCTTTACTAGAAATCATGTATAGATTTTGCTATTCAAGCAAAACCATTAGAAAGATTTATGCCAAGAAATACACATGGTATCAGTTATAAAATTTGGAAGATTGTTGTTTCAACTCCATTTGAATATTTTATTATGATATTAATTATTTTTAACACTGTTTTGTTAATGATGAAGGTAAGTTTGTAAAAATGTTTAAAAATTTTGTAAATAAAATTCAAATTGATGAATACTTTATGTATGTATCTATATATTTGATTTAAATTTTTCTATTAAAACCTTGGAATTTGTTTCTCAGTTTAAAGATTTTGACATCTATATGATTTACCCAATATGGTTTTTTGAATTTTATTTTTACAAAGTATAAATGTGAATAACTTAAATTATGAAACTGTTTACTGAGTTTTGAATATTTTTATATATAGTAAATATAGAATAATAATGTTTACTATTATTTAATTAGTTATTTCTTTAAACATTACATGTATATAATATATACAGTAGAGCGTTGTTTATTTGAAAGCTGATCAACCGAAATGTCGATTAACCGAAAGTGTTCCAGTCGGACTGTGTCATGCTGAATCGAACGTTTTTGATACTAGATTAACTTTCAAAATATAATTTTTTTGTTTTTATATTTTTCAATATATTTATTTTGTTTGTACAAAATAAAGAAATAATTTTTAACGATACAATAGCCGCGATTATTATTTTAAAAAATTTACGTTAGGCTTAACATCGACGAAAATTCAATGCAAAGTGACACGCAACGGAGAAAAATTTCAACATGAGCTAGGTTAATATATTTTTTTCGTACATAATTGGTTATCTGAAAAATACGTTATCCGAACAACCCCAGTCCCCAATTGATTTGGATAAATGATGCTCTACTGTATATATATATATATATATATTATATATATATATATAGATTTCCCCCAGATTAATTTTATTAGTTATACTTTGTAAAAATAACTAAATAAATATACATACATGGTATGCATCAGTAATGTGCACTTATGTATAAAAATTTAATATCATATAAAATGTATTATGCATTTATACTGTATATATTAGGTGATCAAACATAGAATTTGTTAATATAATGCTGAATCTAAAGTTGAAATAAATTTTTGAAGCAAAACTTTATTAACTTTGAGTTACTTTTATTTTGGCTATTTTGTTTTGAAAAATCGTTATATTAACTATGCTGCAAAAACTTGAAATGAATAAATGAACGTGATGAAAGTTACATTAATTTTACTTATTATAACACATATTTTGTTTATCCTTTAATAAATATATGTATGATTGATCACTTACGTGAAATTTCATAATTATAAAATTATTATCTTCAGCATTAACTATCATTGCACTTTTAATATAATTTCATTGTTACTTTTAACATATTGACTGCCAAATAGGAGATAACTCATAGCTGATAATTTGTTATTAGATGCCACTTAAGAGTTATCTATTAAAATGTGATCTTGTCTGTAGCAAACAGTAGAAACTGGTATTGCAGTCAGTCATTTAAAACTCTTTAAACATAATACCAGCCAAAATTACCTTAATCCATTTGAAACAAAACTGGCTAAGGGAAAGTTGTTTGACTAGTTCTTCTATACAAATTATCCTTGTAGCCTGAAGGATAAAAACAATTTTGTCTCCTGGTACATAGAAAGAAGAAATTTTTAGAGCTTAAACAATTAAGTGGTCACCTATACATAATGACCAGTTTTTGAAAGTACTAGATTTTTTCATTGACTTCAGTGAAAATGTTTGTCAATTAAACAGTCAACTGTTTGATGCAGCTAGCAATTTGCTGCATATTTCCTAAATTGTGCAATAATTTAGGAAGAATATTGAAAGACTGCATATAATTCAGCATACATCATGGTACAAAAATGATTACAACTGGAAGAACTTATTTCACATATATTAAAATTTAACAGTAAATTTTTATATATGGTAGCAAGTTTTTATTAATTTAAATGGAATATTATTAAACAATAAATACAGAATAATTCTAAAAATATCAATATCAATAAAATTTGTTTTCAATCATTGATGCATATCCTCTCACACACATTTGTTCCGACATTATTTATGAATTTGAAAAATCCTCAAATCATATTAAAATTAACGAATTGTATTAAAATAAAGAAATATTCAATGTAGCAATTATTACATTTCTTGATTAAAATATAATATAATGTTTTCACCAACTATTTTGTAAGTATTGTTAAAACTTAAACTTAAACTTTAAATTATTTGTGCAGAAAAGTTTATGTTATGTTGTTATTATCCCTAGTAAACATTTAACTGTCATATTTCTATACATATAAGAGCTTGCTCTTATATGTACAGAAATATGATAGTTATGCTTTTAAAGGTGGGACAAAATCAGCACTATATTGCAAAAAGTACCTAAAAGAAAATTTTTAAAACATTTTTTATAGTATTAGAAGCATCATTTTATTTTTAATATTAGTTACTATAGAGATATTGCCAAATATCATATCTAAACATTTACATTTAATTTACATTGACACAGCCTCTTACCTTGACTATTATAAGCCAAAAGAAGCTGGCACATATCTTTATAAGTGAAGGGAGATGTGTGTTTCAAAAATGTGAAAACAAGCAATTTTCACTTATAAAAGCATGTTCTTACTGACAGAAATATGGCATAAGTTCCTTAATAATGTTAAAATAAAAATTTTTAGATTATTATTTTCTCTACAGAAAATATTTCTTTGTTTAATTTGATAGATTTTACAAAAAAAAAAAATACTGTAAAAAAGGTTTATTGTACTAATTTATAATTGTAAGCTACATTGAATTCTAATGTTTCAAACTACTTAAATCTTATTATCTTAAACTTTACAAAATTTTATTATTTATTTAAATTATTATACTTTGCTAAAGTTTTTCTAAAATTTAAGTGGAAAAAAAGCAATTGCTTTCATAATTAAAAGGTCACCTTTATTTAGAGGCCATTTTTTGTGAAGGTTACCTTTTAAAACACTTTTCACTGTATAATTATTTCCAGAATATGTAATGCAGTGTTTTTGAGTCATCTGATGATTTTTCTTAGCATTGAATAACAACAAAATAAGTGATCTGACTTGATCTATGCCAAACAATTCATCATTACAATCTTTGATTACATTTGATTTCGAATGAGCTGATCAAGTTATTTTGTAATTGGCCTGTTCAAAGAATTTTGTTTCACATGTCAACTAAGAGATAACTTGACAAAAATAAGCTGTTATATGCCTGGTTGAAGAATGCTTGTTATAAATTGAGCATTGTAACAATAACAGGCCTACCTGAAAATGGTGTTGGGAACTGTTTACCTAATGACACTGTGGCAGTCAATATATTAATATGTTTTTTGTTAAACTTATTTCATTTGTAAATTATTTAAAACAATAAGTCATAAGAGTTTTATTTAGTTTAAAATCTTTCTTAGTAAAATGTTATATTTAAATAAAAATGATGTTTTTATATTTTAAATTAAAATAATTTATACTAAAATTATTTCATGTAAACTGGATTTAAAAAGATAATAATTTTATAACTAGTTAGAAATATAGTTTATTATTATAAATGAAATTTGATTTTAAAATAAATTAATTTTTATATTAAATTTTTCAAATGGATTTATATTTTATTATTGATTATAGTTTATTTATTAATTTATACAATGCTCTTTAAATATGCATTTATTGCTATACTTTTGCTTCTAATATATTTAATTTAAAGTAATATGCTTTATCTGTATATTACATGCTCAACATCAGTGGCGCACACAAAATTTAGTCTTGGAGGGAGCCGAGTTAAACGGATATAAATTTTTTAATGCGAATTCAATAAAATTTCCATCTAACATGACTGCTAAATTCATTAGTAATATAGAAATAGAAGACACGACCCAATATAAATAAAAAAAAATGAAGTTTAGTTAGGAAAAGATTTTTGGAAAATTCACTAATGTTATTTTTCTTTTACTCTGGGAGGGTGCACCACAGCACAGCATTAAACTTACCTCAAAATTTTAATTCTGATTTTTTTTTCCTCAAAGAGAATTAATTGTGATATTGATTTTACAGAATGTTATAATAATTAAAACATAATAACTTTAAATTTAAATATTCATAATTATTTTTAGTTAAGAGAGTGATATATTAAATTATTTTATAAATAATGTCTGATAATAGAATTTATGTGGATTTTTATGATGCATTAGTTTAATTGTATTGATACCAATTAGTAATTTCTTATTCAAAATTGAGTGAATAAAAGAATTTGTATTTATTTATATGTTTAAAATTTGCTTACACTTTCTTTTTAATTTACAAATTAATTAGGTAAATTTTTAAAAATTTTATCCAAAAAAATTTAGAATGTTCTGTCTAAAGTATAATCTGAATTATAAATGAAAATTCATCTAGACATTTAAAGAGGATATAACATCCAAACAAAACCATCAAATAATTTTATAATCATACATGAATAGACTATCAATTTATTCTTTTTCTTCCTTATGATTTAAAAATATTTTGGCTGATATAAAATTTTTATGAATTCTTCTAATAAACTGGAACAGAATTTATAATATTTTTCTTCTACGAAAGCAATCAATCAATCGAAATCACATTCATTGATTTCTATGAACAAAAATTTTTTGACCAAGAAAAGTATAAGATTGAAGATAAAAGTTGATAAAATTAATACATTACCAAGAAAATTAATATACAGATTAAAACTTCCATTCAGAATTATTACAGGCTGCCTTTTTATAAATTAAAATTAATCAAAATAAACAATAATTTTTGAACTGCATCAAATATTCTGATGTCTCCCCTGGAATACCATATTAATAAACAAAAGTTTGAAAATGCATATTTAATGAGATCTTTGATTGGACATTTGGTATATGATGATATGCCAATTTTCATATCATAAATGTAATAAATTATATTATTATAATTTCAGGTAAAAATTTTATTAGTAATATGTTTGAAAAATTTGTACAATTTTTTTTGAAAATTTTTATTATATAATAATAACTAAAGTATTTGTTGTTATAGTGTTTTATTCAAAATATCTTTAATTTTAAAGAAATTTATATTGTAAGAAATTTCAATATTGTACAGGTGAAATCTCATTATAATGAACTTAAAGAGAATTAAAGGATAATTTTATTCAAAGATGACATTACAAAATACAAATGAAGTAAAAATGAATGGTTATGACTGCTAAAAATAACCTTTATATCATATAGTATATTATTTATTAGATTTTACTAATATCATTAACATTTAGTCAATAAAATCATGATTTTAATTAAACTAGAGTTATTGAATATGAGAGATTCATGCATTTTAGGTAATGAAATTTTTTATGCTTACAATATACAATAGAATCTGTGTAATCACTTTACTATACTGATAACATTAAGTAGAGATAATTAATAATAATAATAAAAATTATTGTTATTATTTTGGTGTTGGTGAAGTGTTTCCTACATGGATATGTACTGATGACTAGTACTAAGCCAGTTCCAAAGAGAAAGCACAACCACAAGGAAGAAATCTTTATATGCTATTTATGTATGATCTATGTTTAATAATTTCCTGACTTTGTGACATGTGTTTAGTATGATAACCTTCTGTAGTTGATGTATTTACTGCGCTGAAGTTGTGTTTTGAGACTTTGTGTAATGTATGTGATATGACATTGTGCAGAAAGCACTGCTGGCAGAATGTGTACCTCATCCATTCTCCGTAGCTGCTTTATTTTGTGGGCAAGTTCTGAGTATTTACTAATTTTTTCAGTGTACATACTTTGTATGTTGTGGGTGTTTGGTACATCTATATATATGATATATGTGATTTTTGTTTTCTTTGTCAAGGAATGTGATGTCGTGATAGATTGTATTGTTTATGATTATGACTCAAAATATACTAAGACTGAGTGTATTGTTTTCTATGACTGTCTGAGGTGTGTATTTGTATGGTTCGTGGATGTGTAAAAGCTTGTGTTTGTGTACAAACTTTTGATATATAATATTTATGTTGATTTAAATAGTCTATGTTAAAAGTTTGCAACTTACTGCAATGTGTTGCAGTAACATGCATGATGTGGCATTTCTTACAGGTGTCATCTGTGAGTGTTATGGCTTTTAAGATGTTCTTTCTATAGATTCTTATATTTATGACTTTGTCTTCTATGGCAATTACGAACCATTCTGTCTCTCTAATGAGGCATTCATGAGTCAGCCAACAGTTTGAGACTGTTCTATCAACATGATTCTTCTGAGCCCAAGACTGCCTGATTGTATCTGTATGTTTTGTATACTGTGTTGAATCCAGTGTTTTGTAAATTTAATGGTGTACTGTTTTTGTCTGCAAGATTTACAGCTTTGTGTAATTGTGATATTTTCTGTAGAAAAAGTCATAGTGTTCACATTTTTTTGTAGTGCATGTCTAAATTATCTGTTAGGCCTCATCCTCCCTCTTTACAAGGAAGAGTCAACCTTTCTATGAGTGACTTATGGTGATGTTTGTTGTGTTTGCTAATATTCATGTTTTCCTTTGGAGTTGTTCATTCTATGTGAGTCCAATATATAGGTCCAAATGAATTTGTGAGAATTGGAATAACATGTGTTGATTGCTTTAAATATGTACAAGTATTCCTTGATTAACAGAGTTAGTTAATTCTTCAATGCTACTGTGTACATCAAAGTTGTGTTAATCAAATATGGTGTCTAAGTTGAGTTATGTTAAGTAAAGACCAGCTGGTGAAGCAGGGTTACTTAAAACTTCTGCTGCAATTTTAAAAAATTGTAGACCTATAAATTCCCACCATCATCTGTCTGTCCTTCCTTAATCCCAAGAGCAGAGTTTTATAGTTGAAAGCCAAGACCATATATGGAAAGATTAGGGGCAGAAGGCTCAAATTAACTCTGTATGAACTTCTGATGCAAACTGGAAGTGACATTATTTCAATTAAAAAATTTTTCTTGAAAGGAGTTATACATGACTGGCATGACTATTGCTAACAGGAAAGTATAATGTACAAGGACAAAAAACTACTAATTTGAGGGGGAGAGCATATATCTTAAAATATGATTAAAAATTGCAGCCTGCCATTGTGATGTTGTCACAATGACAGGCTGCAAATAATTGCTTGTTACTATTGGGTTTAATCTACTGTTGTATTTTTTTTGCTAGTCTTCATTTTATCTGGATATTCTGTGAGTTTGGCTTGTTGGAATTCTAAATGTTTATGTACTTCACCTTCATCCATAGATTCAATTATGACTCTATTTTTGAATACAAAATCATTTTTTTTTCAGCATTCCTTTTTCTATGTAAAGTATTTTATGTTTGTCTAGGCAATCTTCATGTGAATGTCAGTGTTAGCTGTGCTTGTGTGAATGTATAGAGTTATATGTTGTCCATGTACATAAGATGATGTATTGTGTTGTTTAATAATAATAATAATTTATTTACAGGTTTTGGAACATGCTAATTCTGATTACAATAAGCAGATTCTATTGTATTTGTTTCTTTTTTTGTCTTATACATTATTTGAAAATAGCTTTGTTATCAATAGGATTATCAATTATTTCTTATTTTATTAACTCAAGAATTTTATATTATCTTTTTATAGTGTTTAAATATGTTAATTGGCTGCCTGTTTTAGTGATTACTAAATTTATATATTTTCTTTGATATTATATTTACTTTACCATTTTCTTGATTTGATTCAAAATCAAAACTATTTATTTAAATTTTTTCTGATATTTTTTGTTCATTGATATTCTAATATGTCATCAAACTATAAGAATTATATCAAACTTATATAAACAATTCTTCTAAGTTATACTTTAAAATTGATAACTAAAGTTTATCTTTTACAACGCTTGACTGTAAAGTTAATTATGTTAATATGTTATTTATAAAATGTAATTTGATTGATTTTATATTGATGATTTTGTGAAAATCATAGGGTATAGATGAATTTCTAAAATACCTTACATTTATTATTTATAATCAATCTTCTAACTCTCATTATTTCAATCTCAATGTAATGTTTTAATATTGCAACAAAAAGAAAAACAAATATTTTCTGATAGCTTCTCTTTTCTGCAGCCAGTTTTATTGGTATTATGTTTGATGTGTAACTTCATTTCTTTATTATGCTAAACCATATATCATATTGTAAAACAGTCCTCTCTATATTTTAAAGCTACTCCATATTAAGTCATGAAACTTGTTGATCCAGCTATATTTAGCCTGAAAATTATCGTATCCTTTTTATTTTACTAAATCACAAATTATGGAATAACATTATGTGTGATTAAATGTTTTAAAAATCAAGAAAAAATAAATTTTCTTCTTTTGCCATAGGTTATTTTATTAAAAAAATTCTTTGTTTAGCTTTGATGTGGTTTTTAAATATATAGAAAATGATGAAAGAGCAGTTTCTGATTATTTTATAATATTTTTTGTTCCAAAATTTATTTATTTTTTTAGTGAAAATTATAGGAATTTCTTTTCTTCTCTTGTTAATCATATTTATATGGATAATAATGACCATATTTGGTCAACAACTGAATAATGAATGAATTCTCGTTTCGAGTTTAAGAAATAATGGTCCTAAAATCATTAAATATGTTAAATAAACTTGAACTGAATGAATAAATTTCTTTCTAAACTTCAATGATTTAGAGAAATTTTGTGATCAGTTAGTTATATCAGATGATTTACATATCTACAGATACAAGGAGAAAATTGTCTTTCCAATCAAAATAGAACAAATTTTCTGAAATTTTCAACTTACAAGTTCATTATAATGAAATTTTTACAATGTGCTAATGCAATTAATTTTATATTTATTAATATTTGGCACACATGGAAAAGAAAAACTTTTGAGATACTAAAATCTTCAAAAAAATATTACTTGTTATAATGAGATTTTACCTGTAATTTTAACATTTATAATAATAATTTTAAAATATATTTTTAAAATTAAAGAACAAATGTTAACAAATCAAAATTTAAAAATTTGTTTTTGAACTTAAGATCAAAATTTTAGTATTTATAAAATATTTGTCTCACAGTTTAATTATATCACAAATAAATTGTGAGAACTAAAAATCTCTTACCACTGAAAAATTTTTTGCTTTTTGTTGTTTTGTATCATCTTTACAGCATGAGAATCAATTTAATAACAGTGTTTGAAATGGATTTGCAGTTTGATTCTTCTTTGGACAGTGAGACAACTATATATTTATATATATCAAACCAATCTTTGCACAAATGTGTTGTTAAATTATGCATGAACAGCTTTCACCAGTCTTCTTGGAAACATTGCATTCTCTTTCTTATTTAAAATTGGATCTGTAATAATTGTTATTTAAACTACTTAACAAAGCTCAATATTTAAGTACATATAAAATATCTTATATAACTATTTTAAGACAGAGAATGCATTTTACAAATATGGCAATCGAAGCAGCGCATGTGTACTGCGCAAAAATTTCATTCATCAAAAGCATGGTGTGGTTTAGATAATAATAATTTCTTGTGATTGTCACTTACTATATATATGTTGTTTGTTTTTGAATGTGTGTATGCGTGTGAATACGATGAATGTGGGTATACATGAAATCTTTTCACTCACTCACTCATGTTTCGCTGTTCACATATCCCACTTACCACTTACACTGGTTAAAGCTTTGTGTCATCTATGTATTTATTGTCTTATCTGTCTACTCTTTGCACTATTTGACAATCTATTTGCATTCCAATTTGCTATTATAGCATTTAAAATACACTCGCTATTTCAGTGTGTCTATGCTGTTAAGATAATGCTGAACTGCTTTTTTAGCAGTATGTACAAAACTTCTAGTGATGTGCAGAATAGGATTAAGCAGCATATTTTCCATGTCAAGACATGATATTGGTGGCTTTTATTCAGATATTCATATTAATTATCTTTTTTTTTTTTAATCTTTCATCTTTTAAAACAGGTAACAGAAACTTTTAATTTTTACATTTAAATAGATCAAAATTCCATGAGAGCAATATTAATTAATGATTTCTATCAAAAATATAAGATAATATAAATCACAATTAATTACTATCGATATTTTGATCACATCATTTATATTTCTTTCATCATAAACTGCAATAATTACTAACAAAATATTATGATTAAGTTGTTCTTGTGATATATGTTTTATGTTTTATTTAGTTCAATTATAAAAAGATTCTTTGTTCAAACAAATATCAATATCAATTACTTATTCACTTCTTAAATTTAAAATATCTAGTTATATGTGTTTGTAGAAACAATTACTACTTTATTTAGATAATATTTTCATTCACTGTTTTGTTTGCTTTTTCATTGTATAATTAATATTTATTTTTATATTTAAAATCAGAAATTAGAATTATTTTTATATTATGTAAAATATTTTTTTACTATTAGTTTTTAAACTTTTGTTATGGCATTATTGAAACTTTTTAATCTACAATATCATTGTATTTTATGATAATTTTCTCAGTGTCATATTTTACAATTGTTTTGGCTAATTAATAAAACATACATTATTTTAACAATATTTTCAAAGTATTGTTTAATTTATAATATATTCAAATAAAACTTTAAAAATTTTTCCATGAGAAAAATGTAGTTTACTATTTAAGCATTTTCAGTTTTCCAATTTTTATCAAGCAGTTTTATGCTAATTTTATTTCTCACATTGCAATTAACAGTAATTCTTTAATAATCTGTATGTACTGTACATCATATAAATTCTAAGTGAAAAAAGAGGTAGTTTTGAAACTATAAATATTTCATATCCTATTAACATTATAAATGCTATTTTAACTAATTAATTTACAAATTTAGAATTCTGCGTTATATTTTATGTTTTAAGTTGTTTAACTCTCTATTATTTAGTAAGCATTGTATATAATTACATTATCTCTATTTTTAGCTATATAGTTAATTGATGTGATGGGTAAAACTTTTTAAGAAAATATAAGATACATATGAAATTGTATAACAGATATATTGATGATATCAGCATTTAGAAAAAAAAAAAACTTCAATAAAAGTTTTTCAGATTTTTATAAACATAGATGCAGAAAAACTAAATGTAATTAGTAATATGACACAGAATTAAAATTTTATACATCTAGGTGTTCATACTTTGATAGAATACTTAATAGAAGATAATTTAGCTAACTTTTTCACTGATTCGTATTGCTGACTAAATTCATAAAAAATAAAATATGACACTAAGAAAATAAAGCATATTGGAATGCATTTGTATATTATTAGGGAGATGCTTTTAGCAAATAGCTGTTTCCATTATTATTATTTTTTTTTTTTTATTTTGAACATTTTAATTTCATCCTGTCATCTTTCATTAATAAAAATAGGTTAAATATATACATAAATGCAGAAAAAATATGATGTTTAATTATTATAAATAATAATAATATGAAATTCCGAAATTTAATAATTTGTAATTTTCATAATTACTGCAATGAAAATAATCACATGCCAAACATTAGTTTAAAAACAATAATCATTATTGATATTATTTGTAAAATTTGAAAATTGAAATATTTCATGTAATATACTATTGAAAGTTTACTGCGATATTTAAAAACCAAAAAAATTATTCTTATATATGTATATATATATAATTATTAAAACATATAATAATAAATTTATCATTATTTACAAAACTTATAATTGATACAGTATTTTCACTGACATTTATTAGAAAAAATATATATTTGTATATATTTTTAGTGTTTAAAATTTGAAAGTCTAAACATCATGATTTAAAAATGTTATATTCGCAGGATTATGTTTTTAGGTGAACATTCTAATATTTAAATAGAAACAAGAAATTTTGTTATATTAATATGTATATATAAATATAGCATATCAACCATTGATCATTAATCCCTGCAATAGTATTATCCTATTCCTTATTTATTAGTAAAGCTATAAAAAAATATTTCTGATTTATTATTTAATATAATTTTCCCCTTTCCTTTTTCCTCATGGGGTTTTCAACTATGTAGTTTAATGGCCAGCCAACTGAATACACCAAAGTACTGAGCAAGTTCAATATAACCTTCACTACCTTCTTTGCTATTGAATGTGTTTTGAAGATAATTGCCTATGGAGGAAGGGTAAGGGTTAATCAAACAAAACTATATTTGTTCCAGAAAAAACAGATCCCATTCTAATTCTTAATTTTAGATGATTTTAAACTGGTCACTTTTATTTTATTTAATATTACATATTTTTCATCAATAAGCCTCCAGAAAAATCTTGAACTTGGAATTGCTGCATGTGAAATGCCTAACTCAAAAATACTCCATCATCAACTGTCACACACTTTAATGCATTTATAAATATATATACACATATATACATAATTTACATAACTATACATTTATATATAATTATTTATTTATAATTTCCTCCCTCAATTATTATCCATCTGATTTTAGATTTAATAGAAACCTGTAGCAGGTAGTTTTGTTATAATTTCGGGGAATAATACTAACAAAATGACATCAAATTATGTCAATTAAATCAGATGCTTTTAAGGTTGCTTCTGTCTGCTTTGCTTGCATAAATAAGCATGAGTGTGCATTTTATTAAAAATATCTATGTGCTCTATAAATATCTTATTTGCTATATATGAAAAATGCAGAGTTAAATATGAACATAGCATGAGTAATATTTCTGCATGTTTCTTGCATTTTCCCTTTGTCAAAGTACTGCTAATAAACATATACAAGAATAAAATATTATTTTAGTCAGACATGCATAGTTTGTAGTATAGTGAAATTTTTTTTTATACAGAGATTATTTTCATAATAAGCAAATTTAGTTTGCTGTTATTTTTTTTATAAGATATGCATATTTAATTAAGTTTGTATTTTGATTTATTGTCTTTTCTTACGTGCCGACCCAAAGTACTACAGAGCCAATATATACTACATTGATGTATTAACAATCATGAATGAAATATTCACAATGCTCTTCCTATTAGAGTGCATATTCAAGCTTGTGGCATTTCAGTGCAAGGTTTGGAATGAATTTTTTATTCCCTTTCATTTCCAATTTTTTAATCATTTATTATTTAAAAAATGTCATATTTTTCCAATAAATTTATCAATAAACTATTGAAAATAAATTGATTTAAAAAGTAGAACTTTCAAAATGTCATCTTTCAGTATTTGAAAGAAACTTTAAATAGTTTATAAATCTTTACATCTTATATATAAATACCAAAATTTAATTAAATAATAATGATGATAATAATTTAGAAATAAAATATCCATTACAAAATATTAATTTTAGAAATTAAAATTTTAATTAATTAATTGAAATATCCAAGCTATATTTATTGATTTTTTTTTAAATTTTATTATATATAATTATATATTTATAAGAATTTTTCTAGGAATTTCAATACTTATAAATTAGAATAAAGTAATAATAATAAATTAATTAAAAATATTAAAAGTACTCTACTGAACACAAAAAATAATATTGTAATATTCTAGAAATATTTTAGATAAACAACTTGTTTATAAAATTTAAAGATAATAGTTAAAAAATATATATATATATATATATGTATGTATTGGTTTCTCATTCACAACAATAATTTATGTATAAGATACATTATATATATATATAAACAAATCAAAGCCCAATGCTTTTAACCAAAGTCAAACAATCGCTGTAATGAATTGGAGTACTTTGCTACTACTATTAATAATTAATAGTAGCAGTAAAGTAGCCTGATTCATTATGGAAATCATTTGGCTTTAAGATACATAATTTTTAGAAAGTAATGAAGAATTAATTTTAAATCTATATTTTCTTTTACTACATATAAAGTATAAAAAAAGTTTTAAAAATGTATTTATTCATCCAAATGTTTTTAAATGCTTTTTTTCACTCAACAGAATTCATTGGTTTGTTTCAAATTTTCATATATATTCATGTAAGTCAGTGAGTTTCACATAAGATATGGTAAATTTCATCAATTGAGTATGGATACATGTGATATCATATCAATATCACATGTTAAATGTGTAAAGATTTAAATCTTATATCTTGATAAAAACACAAAAAATATGTTTAAAATTGTAACTGCTTTAAAATATGATTTGGTATAATAAATTAACTGACATTATTATTATAAAATGCTAAAATTAAGAGAATAGGAGTGAAACATAAGTATAGACATTTATATAATAATACAGAAAATGAAAAATGTATACTGTAGTAAAACATTATTAAATTTTTTGAGTATTTACAGAAACAAATTTTTTAAAGGATTATTTTTTTATATAGAAGAGTTTAACAAAACTAAACTAATATCAATATGATACAAGATATGACAATTACTATTGTCATATTTTATATCATATTGACAATAATTTAGAAGATATCATAATAGATATTGTCATATGTTCTAAATAGTTATTTTAGAAAATACGTTAACAATAATTCAAATAATTTTTTCTATCTTGTCATGTTATATTTTATTTTTAAGGTATTTTATTGCACTAGTTATGTTCTTCCACATTTTTCAGACTATTGTACTACATATATAATTATTTTTAACTAATAAAAGTTCTAATTCATTATTTATAACCTATCAATACATTTTTTGTTTTGGTCCATTGTAAAATAATGTTTATACATTATTATAATAATAGATTGTCTCTCTAGATTTAATGCATTTTTGCAATGTTGGGGAATTCAACTGTAGTCTCTGTAGAGATTTTTGACTCATCCTCTATGGATAATTCTGAGCTTTTACAAACACGTTTGTCAAACTACAGAAATATGAAAAAGATCCTATGGAAATAATGAAGATGAGTCCTCTCATCTTTGTTATTTCCTTAGAATCTTCTTCATATGTGGGAGGTCTTGACTTTGTTTTCTTCTTTTGTTAACTGGAGACTTGCTCATAATGGTTGTCATCTCAGAATGAAAGTCTCTCTCCTGTGGATTATTAGATATGTTGAAATTATCAATAATAATCAATAGAGATGTACAGCTGATAAATGAGATTTATGCTTTACAAAGAGTTAGTAAAGCATAAATCTTTGCTGTTTGTCTTAAAGCCTAACAGTTACAAGTCAGACAAGATTTTGTCTCAACTTCATATCCTATTTTAAATGGAGTCATTTATATCAAAACAGATTTACATTTTCAATTTTTTTTTTAAATTTAAAATTAATGAATACTGACATAATTTTAATAAAGAGTACCATAGTTCACACAACAAAAAAATAGATATGAGTCAACCTGAGCTGGAATCATCTGTCAAATGAAAGGGATGGAAGGAAACATGTGGCTACCCCTCTTGGGAGTAGCCACATGTCTCCTTCTATGGATCTGATTTCTTTCAGATGTTTTGTTTTTTACATTTCTAAAATGTTTTTATACTGTCTTTATCAAAATTTTATTATTTTATTTTTTTTACAAATTTTGTTTATTCTTAATTCTAACGTTACTTGCATGTTAATAATATGTCTCCTTTCATTCCTTCATCTGACATAGTCCCTTCCAGCTCAAGCTGACTCATATCTACTCTTTCACTGCATGGACTATAGTAAAATTTATATTACTTATAAAAATATGTGCTAATTCGTATCATAAAATCTTTACATTTTAAATATCTAAGTTTACATAAATCTAAGTTTACATTTTTTTTATATAAAATCATATTATGATGAAATTATTTTTAAAAATTTATTTGAAATTAAAGTGTGATGGTTCAAATATTAAATATCACGTTAAAAATCTTATAGTTAAACTGGGATAATTAAATTATTTAATAATCCAAGAATTAGATTTAGATTATAGATAGGTGTGTGTGTGTCACTATTTATTATAACATAAATATTCAGGATATTTAATTAAATTTAGAAACATCTGAAAAAAATTATCTGAAAAATTTAAAAACATCTGAAAAAAATTATCTTATTTGTTCATGCAAGAGTCTGGAACAAAATTTTAATTTTGTTCCAGACTCTTGCATGAACAAATTCCTATTTACACCAATTGTATTCCACACAGTTTTCCAAAATAATAATAAATTTTTTTATTAAATTACATAATTTGAAAAAGAATGCAAACTGAAGAAATAAAATGAAAAATAATAGTTATTGATATTAAAGGAATACTGTAAATTTGTGCCTAGTACATTTCTTGTCTACATTGGCACATTCTTAAAAATGTGCCAGTGCAGACAAGAAATGTACAGTACTAGGACATTGTTTTCCTGCTCTAAACAGATACATCTTAAGGATGTGCATATCAATACCAACTTATATCAGAAACCAGAATATCATGTGTGTTTTATATCAGTAAGCTCTGTTGATCCATATTATTACAAACTCTTGGATTTCACCACTCTAATACAATATACATATACTCATTGTTCAGACATTCTAGGTAAACAAAAGGAACTTGAATACACACAGTTACTCTAAGAAAATTGTTGAACAAATAATCAACAGATTCTTGAGAAAAAAATTATGATGAAATCCTTAGAGAACAGACAAAATCACAGCCACAAAGTACAACAAAAAATTGAAAGCAATACACAAGGACATTGCAAGCAATATGAATACCAAATTACGTTATGCAACTCTATATAGAGTTGCCCTTAGAAACAACAAAAAAAGAATGGACAGAACAGCCCAATCTTTTTCTTCCATTCGCTCCCATATAGAAAATATTTTTTTCAATCAACCCCCTTAAAATTTAAATTAAAATTTTTATGTTATTTTTCCAAGATTTTGAGTGATATGAAGTTTGATTGTAATTTACTTCATAAACAACCTTTTATTATTCAGCCTTTTCTTTTTATTACTCTTCAAATGCTTTCAGTCATTTGATTTACCAGGACACAAAATTGAATGATTCTGATTTCTCCAGAATGAAACTTGGAATGTTTAAAAACATTTTGGAATGCCTTTAAACATTTAAATTTAGTGCGAAAGTCTATTGACAATACGTAAATAGATTACAATACGTACAGTATAATGATATATACAAACATACACATAAACTAAACATAAATATAAAAAATAAATAAATGAATAAAGTAACAAAACTGATAACATAAAATAAGGCAACAACTGTACCTATTTCTTTAACCATCCATTTTTTATACTAAAATATTCATATTACACCTGCTCTCCATGCTGCTGAGGCTTTACTTGATTCTCTGAAGTTTATCGCTTATCCTGCCTGGTTGGTCTTGTGTATTTGCCTTGCCTCTGCATATTTAAGATTTCTTTTGTCTTGAATCTTTTGTATTATGTCTGCTCATTCCCATTCCACTATAATCTAAGGCTTCATAATAATAAGTTATTTGAAGTTTGATTGTTTTTAATTAAGTGCAGTTTGAGAAGAGAGTGAAGTAACTTACTAAATCAGTTAATGAATTTCTCACATCATTGTTGTTGTTTGAAAATTATCTAAAATTCTCAAAAAAATACAATAATTACCTGAATTTTTTTCCATCAACCCCAATTGATTCCTTGAGTTCCATTGACCCCCAAGAGTCTATATTGACCCCATTGGGAATTCCTGGTGTACACTATTCCAGTTGAAGATAGACAGTGGCGTGCCGTCATTGGAAGCGCCGATTCCACTTTCCAATGACCTTCCCTTGTATTTTATAAAATATAAATTTTCATATTTTAACGTACTTTGAATTAATTAAAATTAATATTTTATTATAACTGCATTATGTATCTTTTACAAATTTCTATACTACATGTGAAAAAAACGATAAGATTGCTATTGTATATTCGAATAATTCGGTGGCGGAAGGAATGTCGAAACCGGGTCAGTCTCCAATCAGCCAGATTATATAGGCATTAGCACATGCGGTTTACAGTGCACCAACCTCACCCGGTTTAGCTGGTAGAAGCGACACACGCGTAAAGAGTACAGCTTTATATTCCGGAGCGGTTGTGGGCTGTTAGCCACCTGCCTACTAGATGTCCGGCCGCTCTCGCCCGATTATGTGAATCATGAGTAGACTAGATCAACGGCGGGCAACCCTTGGCCCGCGGACCAGCTATGGCTGGCGAAAAGTTTCTATCCGGCCCGCGAGATCTTTAATAGATTATTAAATTGGAAAAATAACTATTAATTAGTTATTTTTCCAATTTTTTGTAATTTTCGAAAACAATAAAAGAAATAAATGTAGTAATTAACTTTTTATTTATTTATTTCATATTTGCAGACTAAAAAAATTACGAGTCACAAGAAGGCGTCAATTAACTACTACGGCGCGGAAAAAAACGTAAAATTTATTCTGGCCCGAGTTATAAAAAGGGTTGCCCACCCTAGACTAGATTTATAACAACCCAACCGATAGGAGTTTACTAGCACGTTTTTATGATAGTTCTGTATAGTTGACAGGAGTTTAAAAAAACCTCCATTAAAATATTTGATATATTTATTCTGCGTTTATTCCGCTCTCCCATCTTATATTACTTGCGGATTTCAATGTTAAACCGGTGATATTACGATTTAGTATGTCCCATCTGTAAGGGGATGCAGAAAAAAACGTGTACAATTCTAGTACAGTGTTAAAAATTAACTGTTACTTTGGCAGCATCATTTACAACCAAATTTAATGAATGAGACGTACAGTACATACAATGGTACAAAAAAAAAAAAAAAAAAAAAAGCTCTAGAATTTATTTTCCTTAAATTTACGATTTATATATCCGTTGTCATAAAAATTTGTCTTTCCACTGTTTTCCCAAGACTACAGATATTCAGGTACAAAGTAACTGGTTTCGACTTATTTCTACTTAAGAAGTGACTAAATAATTAAGAAATTAGGGAATGGGGACATAAATAAAACCCTGTTGAAAGAGCCAGAATTTTACTTCAACAAAAGCTTAACAGAACCAATCACTCGCTCAGTACAGTGGGAAACTGATTTCCGTGTACACCTGGAATTAAAACGAATTAGTTAGAAAACGAATGACTATTAAGTTTAACATAGTTAGATTTTTACAGCTATGGTGAGAAACGTTTAAAATTTACAACAGCCCTGTGGCGTCCTTTGAGATATACTAGTGATGCGACAAAAGAGGCATTTGACATTGACCGGTATCGGCACCCTCGGGATTTGGCACGCACACACTCACTACACACCTACCTGGACCGGCACTAGTTCCATCCATTAGCTACTCGTTTTAAGATTTAAAAAGTAAAGACTATTTTATGTTATTTTTATGTACATTTCTTTACAAAGCTATATTTTAATTATAATTTTTTTTAAAAGTATATTAATACAATCGAACAATACATTGTACCAGGTATGTATATCCATCGCACATTTTATTTCACCGAGTAAGTTTTTATAATTTATTTTTAATTTTAGCCCTTATATCGTGGCTAGCGATTCAGAATGTAATTGTGATATTAAAAATACATTTAGAGAAGTCTACAGTTTTTACTGGCTTATCGAACAAATGAATACGAATGGACCCTAGACCAGTGATTCTTAACAGGGGGCCGCGGCCCCTGGGGTCCATAAGAAGTTTGCCGGGGGCCGCCAAATTATGCAAAATTTCCTTCAGAATATAATAAAAAGAAAATTGATGTATAATCCGAATATCGTATTGAAAAGTGAAATAAGAAAGATAAAGTTTTCCTATTTAGTTTTTATTTATTTATTTTGTATTTCTTCCTACATACAACTTTGTTAGTACAGAAGAAATAAATGTAAATATGCTACTTACACCGCAGTATTTACTTCTTTTATTCCAAAGCAATTTTAAGAAACTATTAATGCTTGGAATTTTAAAAATAATTAGGAAAAATAGTAGGCTTTGAAAATTTAAATATTTTTGCAAAAGTTATGCAAAATCCTTACCACAAGTGGGCGTTTTAGTTTTAGTTTAGTTTTAGCATCGACATTGGATCGATTTATCGACATGTTTCTTATTTTATTTTCTGTTAAAAATTAATGAGTTTTCATGTTTAATTGTGAAGTTTGAATGTTATTTAAATAGATAATGAAATAATAAAATTATGATTTACATTTATTATATAAAAAATAAAGCAATAATAAAAAAATCAATTTATTATAGATAAATTATCAAATTATCAAATATAAATTATTATTAAAAAATGGGGGTCACAAAAAAATTATGAAATATTTGGTGAGCGACAAGTATAAAAAGGTTAAGAACCACTGCTCTAGACCATCACTGACGCGCAATTAACTGATTGCCCCTGGAAGTCGGCTTCTTACAGAAACAGCTTCCCTGTCATCAAATGTCACGGCACGCCACTGAAGATAGATGATAGGTTTGAAAATAATTTGGAGTGTGTTGATGCTACGTTGTTATAAGCCAGACTCAAAGAACATGAATTTACCATCAAAAAGAGATTGCTGGTCACTTTATTGGCAGCATTTGTCTTGCAAAGAATACACAATAGACCTACATGAAGCGTCTTTGATAAGACTGTCATATTTATGCATAATTAGCAGGATTGGACTCATAGTAATTTACAAGTCTTCCAGGGAATATAAATATATTAATGCAAAGGATACTGAGGATCTATCAGTAAATAGAAAGCATTTTAAGATATTTTCTGACCCTATTTTTTGACATTCCATAATCTGTCTGTCCCTATACACATTACATAAACATTTGTTTAGAGTTACATTTGTATAAACAGGACGGCAACAGAAGTCTCTTTCCTGTCAGTTATTTCAAAAACTAGTAGGACAATCAGTGTGGACCTTTTGCCAATGTATATTTTGTTGAGCATGTGCTAAATAATGATGAAAATTTCTGTCCTCCAGCACTTCTCTTTGAGAGAGCAGTTGTAATCTGTTGTAATCTTAATGAAAATAAGGCCATGTTGTCAATTACAAAGTTGTGGCATATGAAAATCTCTACTATTACCTTTTAATGCATTCCAAAATATCAAGTGGGATCCCGGAATAGCTTGTCAAATACAACAGGTAAATGCTTTGTTGCACAACACAAATGGAATGGCAGAGTAGTTGAATGTGCTGTTAGGTTTAGATTAATATTGATATGGTTATTAGGTTAGTACTGTTTTATTTAATGGTGTTTGGTATTTTTTATTAAATTGGATCATTTGCATATCCACATCATTGACAAAAAGCACTGTACCTTTCAGTACTCATATTTGAAGCTGTAATGCTTGTCAATTTTGTAATTTCTCCACGCCATACCCATATTTTTTCATTTCTTTGTCAGTGACATAATCATTTTGCTACCAGCAGTTGTTTTTTGGACATCTACATGTTTTTCAATATCTTCACCATATTAATGTAATATCAAGTGCAATGTAATATCAAGTCTTTTACACTATTTTATATGAAATATATTAAAGAAATGTGTGCTGATTTGTGTTGCTAAACAGATTTGTTCAGCAGTATAAAAAACTAAACAATATATATAAATTTTTGATTTAACTCTGTTTCATAAAATATGAAAGAGTTAAATCAAAAATTTTTTTAACAAAACTATGAAAATTATTTAGAAGTTTGGCTGCACTATTTAAAGGTTTTTGAGTAGGTGTTTAATTATTTAGAAAACTATATGAAATATTGAAGACAGCTGTTGGAAATGGTATATTGTATATATCAACAATGTTGAAGTAAAAGATAAGAAGAATATCAAAAAAAGGTGAGTGAAGTGGTTAATATTAAACTAAATGGAAAACTTTATTATATAAAAAGGAAATGCATTTTGAGATTTTGCCCCCTTTGCAGTCCTTATTATACTTTGCAGTCCCTTTGCAGTCCATATCTGATAAAACTACAAAATAAATTACAGTATAATTAACAACAATTTATTATCTTACATGTGCATAAAACACAAAAAAAAATTAGATTACCTGAAATGATATATTTATTAGTGATAGCTAGAGTAACAAAATTTTTTTAATAAAAAAATAGGAGTAAACAAGTAAAACTAAATAAAATAAAAAATTAAGTAATAAAATACAGTAAGACCCTGCTTAACGCTGCCTCGATTAACACTGATTCAATATAATGTGGTCTGTTCGAAGCCTAAAAAATGCTCAAAATTTATGCTGATTTAAATTAATGCAGCATTTCATTGATTCGTATATAATAAGATTATTCCCATACGTGAACCAATTGGCAAAAGGTGGCAATTCATCGTAGCATCGTACTTTCCTTAAATCTATGTTTGTTTTGTGCAATTTTGGAAAAAATATAACATCATGGAAGCCGTAGGAAATATCGACTTCTCTTGGCAAGAATTAACTGGTAAATGCATGAATGGAGTGTGGAAGAAGTTATGGATGGAAGTATCTAAGAATTCTCAATGAGAAGAGCCTCTTGCTGTATCAGTAGGTTGACTAAATTGTCAACCTAATTGATACTACGGGACTAGGAGATGTAGACGAGCAGGATATTGAGGAGTTACCACAGGTTTCTGGTAAGAGCCTTACCAATGATGACCTTCAAGAACTGGCAGAACAAGAAATTTATGTAGAACTGGAAAATTGTGACACTTAAAATGAAGAACCCCAAAGAATTTCTCTACAGATTTCCATAGTAAAAGTTTGGTAATGTAACTGAAATCGTTGATCAAATTGTAACAAATGATCCAGATTTTGAAAGGAGTGCAAAAGCAAAACAAGGCGTTTTGGATGCAGTCTTCTGCTACCGACATTTGCTTAAGAAAAGAAAAAATAGCGACAAATGAAACTACATGACTTTATCACAAAAAGCAAGAATTTCGGAAAAGCCAGGACCTTCATCACAAAATATGAACTTTACATTTCTGTGTGCATATGTTTGTGTTATTTAACATATATTATTATGCAAATTATCAATAATATAAGAATAACTTAAAGTTATAGTAAAATTTGTTTATTTTTGGTCACGTGTTCTCCTTTTCCTATTTACTCTATGTTAAAATGACCTCATTTAACGTTGTTTCGCTTAGCACTTTGTCGTCTAGGAATACATCCCCTGCGTTAAGCGGGGTTTTACTGTAATTTTAAAATATTATTAAAAATGTAATAAAAGGATATACCTGTAAAACATAAAAGTTAAAACTTGCTAAACAGTTGGTAAATAGAAAAATTAACACACAAAAAACACTAAAATGAATTAGTGAAATCCACTAAAATAAAAGATATGAAATACTTCACGGTATATTTATTAGGTAGGCTGTCACTTGGTACAGTGAATTAATAAAATGAGGGGGAAATGGAAGGAAGAACATCTGGACAAGATAAAGTATAAAAATAAACATTAAAAATATTAAAAATCAATGTATCTGGTAAATTATTGGAAAACAAAGGCCACTGTATCAACTTTAAAGAGGGAACAACAATGATGCAAGCACAGAGAGATTGTCATTGTAATAATATATTGGATACATTAATTTTTAATGTTTATTTTATACTTTTTCTTATATTTTACCTGTAGTTATGTTGATACTGCACTATTTTGTGTATCTTATGTATTCGAAATTTGTTTTTTTTTTTTTTAAATTGTTTAACATTCCAAAATGCATTCCATTTTATGTAAACCTGAGGAAGATTTTGCTTAGATTGAAAATGTTTGTCTTTAAACATTGGTTTATCATTAAACAGTACTAGAAACAAAAAATTTATTTTTTGTTTATTATTAGATCTGGTGCATTGGTTGATATTTTTTGGTCCTTGTTTGTAACTCATCTCTTTACAAGTGAGTTTCTTTTCAAAAATTTGTTAAGCCAATCTTGGAAACTGAATTACATGTTTCATTTTCTGTGTAGCATTGAGGACTATCCTTGCAATGTAGAATGAGTACTTTTAAAGTAACTTTAGACTTCGGATGCATTTTTTGAGTTTTCATAAACAAGGTCATCCTTTATTAAGATAAAAGTATAAGAACTTTTCTCACTGTTCATAATGAATAAGTGATAGCATTTGCACAGAGTAATGTGGCTGCACTGAGTCTGTGATTTAAAATGACTATATATTGAAACAGATCAAGTGCTGTCTGCAAGATTTTACAAAAAACAAGAAAACTACTGTGATTATATGCAAGTCTCACATTGTTTATATTTATGACAAGAAATGAAAATTTTGTAAATTTTACCTTGTTTTTGTATTGTAGGCACCAAATTAATATTAAGAATAGATAAGAAAAGTTGCAATCAAAATACATTATTATGACATGTTAAATATTTACAACAGCATACCATTATAGTCAAGGTTTTTTAAAAATTTTCTATTTTTAATGGTTAAGAAATTCTATTTTAAACCATTTTTTACTTATAATGACATGTGCCTAAGGCATAGTAATACGTGAGCAAAACTCTTATATTTGATGTCAGAACAACTCTTTTATAGCTTTACTCAGGAAAACGTTTCTTAAAAGTAGAATAATTATGGCCAAATGTGTCATAATTCTTCAATTCCTAGAAGATTTGTTTCAATAGGATTTGCCAAATCCAGTAAAAGAGTGATGACACCTTGAAATTTTCTAGACAAAGGTGCAAATATATCAAAGATGTCAAGTAAAAAATACAGGTACTGTGTTTTTGCTTGACTCAAACAACTTTTCTCAGAAAGCATTAGGTGGTGTATACAGTTGTCTCTTTACTGACTGTGATTTATATTATACAAATACTGCATGAATTTAAACAATTTAAATTTTTCCAGAAATTTGCTTTCTTTAGCTGACTAAAGTAGATTAGTTTTGAAGTCATTAATTTAATTTATACCTCCAAATCATATTTATTCAAAGCTCTGGTTTTCTATATTGAAGGAGACTGATCAGAAGGAGCCAGCAATGTATCCCTTCCCAGTGGTCTTTCGTGCTACTTTACCCTTGCAATGCTAACTTATTTTGCAATTTGACTGTTTCACATGCTACAGTTGTAAGAATGTAATAACATTTTTTGACAAACTGTGTTAAAAAGGTGTAGTGAGATATAAGAATGTTGTTTCAGTAAAAAATAGTAAGTCAGATAGTTGCTTTCAAAATTTAAAGCAATGAAAAGGAAACTATGGATTTACATTAAATTTTTCTTGTAAGACTGAGATAACTTCTAGAAAAACTGTTAAGAACTGTATTCATATACTAATGTATGATGAAGACAATGTCTTTGACACAATGACTTCACCATACATGAGTATATGAATAGTGCACGGCATTCAAAGAAGACAAGGAAGAAGTAAAGACCCATATTCTTGTAGTCCAGTGACTGCAAAATGAAATATTGCTAGAATTTGAGAAAACATTGGATGAAGACTTTTGACATTTAATAAAAAATCTGATTTATGCTTTGGATATTTCAGAGGTCCATATATAAGATTCTCCATGGTAATCACAAGATAGTGCACATCAAACCTTTGACGTCAAACAAAAATAAATATGATGGAAAATGAGATATCAGTGCTTCCACAGCCACCTTACTCCCTTGGTTTGGCTCCAGTAGATTTTTATCTTTTCTCAAGGTTAAAGGAGTATCTGAAAATATATCACTTCATGTCATCAAGAAATTTGAGAGTGCTTACATTATAACCTGTTTAACAGATGTCCAAAAAAGGTTTTAGGAGTGTTTCTGATCATGGTTTCAACTTTAACAAAAGAGTACAATAGCAAGTGGCCATTATTTCAAAAGAAATGTATTATAATTTATTATATCAACTCTCACAATAAAAATATTGTTCTTTACCCATTTATTTTCGACTCTACTTTGTATATTATTTGCATTTATTTTATTACCCTATTTCAATATAATTATTTCACTATTTATAATTATAATAATAACCACAGCCCCTAAACATAAATATCAATAAACCAGCAAAAAATAAAAGTAATAAAATGAAAACAAGTTTTCTTCGGTTTTAAATGATCATCCTCAGGTTCAAAGAATGCAGATACAAACGAATGCATTTTTTAAAAATAGAACATACATTTTTATGTTCTATTTTTAAAAAATTCATTCATTTAAATCTGCATTTTTCAAACCTGAGGATGAGCATTTAAAATGGAAGAAAACGTTTGTTTTTGTTTTATTGCTTTTATTTTTTGCTGGTTTATTGGTATTTACATCTAGCTGTGGTTATTTATCTTAATTATACCAGTAGTTTTGTAGAGATTTTGTAATTATATTTATTATCGATAATACTATAATTTACTTAATTTGAAATAAACAAATTTTATTATTTTATTTATAATACTATTTAAATATTACTAATTAATTTTTTCCTATTAGTATATATTTTTGATGTAGAAATTTCTAAATTATTGTAACTACTTAATAATAACTATTGCAGTCACTTTAAAATCATGATTGTCCCTTTACTATACATATTTCTTAGCCACAATACATAACAAAAAAATATGATTTTCATTTCATTATAGCTTTCATTTACATATATTTTACTTTTTTGCTATCTAGAGACAACAGTTCTTGCTAAAAACATGAACAACTTTTTGAAATGAACTGTATATCTTGCATTATTCGATATCTATACGTTTCTGTTTAAAAATTATTTCTAGAAAGCTTACATAGCTTATCTGCTCAAGCTTTCACTCACCAGTAACAGAGTGGATGAAACCAGTGAACATTGATCTGACCAGTTGGTTGTGAGTTCATACCTGACCAACAGGCTAGCCATGTGGAGTTTTCGTGGTTTTCTTCATATGCCTAGCACCTTAATAGTGACCAGTTTATCATTAAAAATCCTCTCCTTGGCAGATCAATCGTGTGAGTTGTTGTATTCTATTAAACCTATACAAACTTTCCTGAAATTTTTGTTTTTAGCATCAAGAAGCTTTAAATTATGAAAGTCTAAATTTAAAAAGTTGTTTTATAATTAAAACGTTTTTTGAAATGCATTGCTAAATAAAAATAAAAAACAGTTGATTGTCTTGGTCTCTGATCAATATGGATTACAGAAAAGGATGTGTTAAATCACTACTCCATGATTATAAAAAAAATATATATATACAGTATATATTTGAATATAGCATATTCAAAAATGTAACTTGCAGACTTTTACAGTACTGCAGATGCCGATTGAGAAATAAAAGATTGTTAACTGTACGATGATATACAGTGATACCTCAGTACTCAAACTGATTCCAACTCAAACCGCTCGGTATTCAAATGCATATTCAAGTAAAAAAAATTGCTCAGTAGTTGATTATTTGCTCAGTACTTGGCTGAACTAATACGACTTGCTAGAACAAATTTTTAATTAATAAAAAATATTTTTATTTTAAATTTAAATTTAAAATATTTTTATGATAGAAGTGAGCAACTAATTTAAAAATAAAATAGACAAAATCTAGAGTTGTCTTCTTCAGACAAAATTATTGCTAAAATTAATAGGCATATTTTGGGACTCTGTATTGCATATGGGTATTCTCAGCTGAAACAAAAGAAATATGTCAGTGTTCCAAACAATAATATTTTCCCCTTCTCACCATCTTCCATGTACACTTTCAACACTTTAAAGTTATGGGTAAAGTGAGAATAAATTTACATTTATTTCATCAATTTATTGTGTTTAGGTTTTTTAAGATTCATTCATGCTAGGCTTGTAAACTTCTTGTTAAATTTGTGTTAAATTCCAGTTAAAATCCTTTTATAAGTGTATTTTTGGGGTCTGGAATGGATTGATCTAATTTATATTATTTCTTATTTCTTATGGGTATTCAAACAGATAAGCACTTACTCTTCTGTAATGAATTAAGTTTGAGTACTAAAGTACCACTGTATTCTAAGAAAAGTTTTACATTATAAAATGATCATCCGTGTATGATTAAACAAAAATAAACATCAGACTTATAAAAATTACAGGAAAAAATAAATTGTCATCTTAAACAGAACCAATGCTCAATTATTTTAGTTGTGTATTGGTTTATATGTTGATTGTTCTTAAAATTAATCCAAATTTAAAGTAATTTATTTAACTATATGTAGAAATACTTACAAAGTAACTTGGATACCATGAAAAGTGGAATAAATTATTTCAAAAAACTGTTGAAATTTTATCTAATTGTCAATACTTATGATTTAGAGCTGATTTAGAGTCATCATTTATAGAGAAGAAGCTTTATTTTTTTTTCAATGCTCTTAAGTAAGGTTTTATTAACCAGACTTAGTTTTAAAACTTTTGTAATATACAGAAAAATGATATATTTTAAAAATTGAAAATTACTACCTTTGTAAAGTTTATACTTCTTGAAAAAATTTGAAATTAAAGATGCTGAAAAGATAGATGTATGAAAATTTTCTTCTTCAATTAAAAATTTATCATCACATCTGAAAATATGGTTTGTTGTAAGTATTTATACACTATTACTCCATGATATGATACAATACTGTACATATTTCCTTTCAAATATGGCTCTCAATATATATTAATATAAAAAGAAAAATTAAATTTTAGAAAAAATTAAGAAAATGTAATAATGATATCTGAAGAAACAGTTCATATAATTAATTATATTCATGGTTATGTTTTTGCTGAAAAAATTTAGTCATGGTTTTAGTATTGTTATAATACAATATAGTAATTATTAATAAACTTTTAGTTTCTCTTTTATTATATTTTAAATACATTTAAAAATACAAAAACCTATTTTTAGAACTTTTTATTTACTGTATAGATCAGTGATTCTCAAAGTGGGGGTCGTGAAAAATATTTGGGGGGTCGCTGAAAAATTGATTCTAGATCAATTTTTTTCAAATATTTTATAAATTTACTATGGGTTCATGTTTAGAAATAAAAAACTATATAAAATAATTTTTACTTAAATAAATTGCACATATAAATAATAAAAAGAATATAAATATTTAAATACGAGCCTAACCCCCTCCCTCCGGGATGTTTTTCGACACATACTCATTCTTCGGGGGTCCTTTGAAATTTTTAAGTGCAGAAGGGGAGTCACGGTCCAAAAAGTTTGAGAAACACTGGTATAGATGCATATGTATGTATATTCTTAAACTAGAAGATAATATAAACACATTAATATTAGGAAATCAAAAACTAAAACACAAAATTTTTTTCTGATAGACTTCTGGAGTTTGTTTCATGTATTGATTGTTATTTTCATTAATGTTTTAAGAATATTTTAAACCATGTTAATTATAATTAATTTATATGCCTCTATGTCCTTATTTTCTATTTGTTATATATTTTGTCTACGGGGGCTTAGCCTATTAATAGGACATATTGCACTGGTGTTTTGGCTTTAGCAATCGAGGAAAAACTTTTTCAGAGAAAACAAACAATCTTTATTGATTATCTTGTATTATACCTGTACACACTTTACACACTTTCTTTGTGTTTCGGACCTTAAGGTGATCAATAAAGATTGTTTGTTTTCTCTCAAAAAGTTTTTCCTCGATTGCTAAAGCCAAAACACCAGTGCAATACGTCCTGTTAATAGGCTAAGTTCTTGTAGACAAAATATATAACACATGTTAATTATATTTTAATAGTAATGTGATTAAAATAACGTTAATATTGAACTGAAATAGTTAAGTGAAGATATATTGAATCACACTAAAATGATTACTTTTATTAGTTGTAATATATTAATATATCCTAATTTTAATTTTAAAGAATGTCTTTTGATCTATTTGGTTGTTTGGAAAGTAATTTCATTTTATACCACCAGAGGAATTAGTTATAATTTTACCCACCAATTTCATTTTAAACCATATTGTCATTATATATTTTGACAACTGACATTTCAAGACTTATTTGTAAAAAGATTTGTTTGGTTCTGTGCAATTGTTTTTTTTTTTTTTTTTGGTGTCATCAAATGTGGAAAATCGAAAACAACATTTTTGGCATATTTTGCTCTTTTATTACCAAAAAAATAAAAATGCTATGGAGATGTGTTGAGAGAACAACATTGCGAAAACTGGTTCGTAGAATTTCATTTTGTCAATTTTGATATTGAAGATGTACCATGTTCTGGAAGGCCAGTTGAAGCTGATGAAGACTTTTGTCTTCATCAGCTAAACTGTAAAGGTATTGATTGAAGCGAACAACATGAGAAATCACTAAGAGATTAAATTTCTCGAATTGAACCATTTGTGATCACTTGAAACGACTAGGTTTTGTTTCAAAGCTTGATATATGGGTTCCACATGTTCTTAAAGAAAGAGATGCTCTCTTTGGCGGGATTTTAAGGGAATTTTTTTTTTTTTTTTTGGAGCTTTTACCAGACAATTTTACAATTGATTTGAAAGTGTACTGCCATCAAATGAACAAATTGAGTGATACCATCAAACAAAAAAGGCCAGAATTGATCAATAGAAAAAGTGTAGTGTTTCAACATGATAATGCTAGATCTCACACAAGTTTGGAAACTTACAGCTTGGATGGGATATGCTACTACACCCACCATATTCACCAGATCTGGCACCCTCAGATTATTACTTGTTTCGGTCTTTACAAATTTTTTTAAACAGTAAAACATTTACTTTCAAATGAGGATGCCAAAAATCACTTGAATCAGTTTTTTGTAAGCAAACATCAAAACTTTCATGAATGTGGAATCATGCTACTACCAGAAAGATGGCAACAGGTATTTGACCAAAATGGTCAATATGTAATTCAATAAAATATTTATATTGAATTGATAAAAGTCTCTTTAAACCGAACAATTGCTTTAAACGGTAGACTTTCTTACAGTTTATACAGGCTTTAAACACTTTTATTGTTTCACTACATATGCATTTCGGTCCAGTGTTTTTCTTCCTGGTCTCTCCTCAGTGCCCTAGTTCTCCTGATGATCTTTTACACCTGTACGATACTTTTGCGTATCTGTTCTCCCGCATATTTGTTGTTGTTACACATTGTACTCACTAATACAGCACCGAGGTAACTCACTGCGAAAAATGTGTAACAACAACAAATATGCGGGAGAACAGATACGCAAAAGTACCGTACAGGTGTAAAAGATCATCAGGAGAACTAGGGCACTGAGGAGGGACCAGGAAGAAAAACACTGGACCGAAATGCATATGTAGTGAAACAATAAAAGTGTTCAAAGCCTATATAAGCTGTAAGAAAGTCTACCGTTTAAAGCAATTGTTCAGTTTAAAGAGACTTTTATCAATTCAACATATTGTGCAGCTGTCATTACAAAATCCAAAAATATTTATATATTATAAGAAAATTTTTTTCCCCACGAATAAAAACAAAATTACCTTCCGAACAACCCAATATATAATATTTAATGTAGTATGTATATATATGATGTCACAAAATAATTTAACTACTGTATTTTCATGCCTATAACCTGTCTATCTGTGTTCAAAAGAAAATTTGAAAGATGATGGTCTAGTTTTAAATTGTAAATTATGAATTAACATATATGGAGCAGCTATTGTTTCATGTGTGTCAGGTATATGGTGGGATGGATTACGTGAAAATTTTTTGTTATAGAAATTTTTGTGAAATATAAGATGTGTGTTATAAGCATGAAAATATAGGTTTTTTTTCCTCAAAGAATTTTGTTTTATAAAATTATTTTGAAGACATGTTTATCATTTTGAGAACTATGAGTTTATTGACAAAAGAAAAAGCTGAATATTTTTGTCATGATATTGCAGTTTCTAACTTGTAAATTTGTCTAATCAAATATATTTTTTCTATTAGAATTTTTCTCATTATGTATAATGCATTATAAGAAGTAAGTTTCATTATAATTGTATTGTAACAGTTATAAACTTAAAAAAGTATGAAGTGGAGATTATTTGTTTGCTTGATGCTAATACATTATCCATAAATGATATTTAAATATATTCTGCATAAAAACTGTGTATGAGAAGTTTCCAAAGCATTTAATATCAAACAATACATCATAGGTCAAGAAACATTTAGAATCTACTTGAGAAGTTGGGAAAAATTCTTGTACAATGAATTAAAGAGATACTTAATGTTTCTTTGATTTAAATTTGAATATTTATGTAGTTTTTTTTATTATTCACTCAAGAGCACATGAAAATTAAGATTATATCTTATATTTTAATATATAGTCTAATGGAATAAAGCAAACTGATTTAACAATTGGATTGGTAGCATTTTAAAGTTAAAATTGAACAAAATTGTATTATAATCTTTGCTTCATTTTCTTTGATTATGACAAACTTCTTGATATACTTTAAAATTTTATTAATTTTTGAGACAATTTTCCAAAAAAGCACTAAAATTCTTCACAGAAAATATCTTTGAATCTTTAATTTTATAACAGTGTAATTTTAATGAAATAATCTACATTTAGTATAGATAGTTATGGAAAAAAAGTTTGATTATCTGTGTTTGTTTTCATTTTTTCATGATTGTCACGGTTGCAAGATATAATGGATCAGGTAGCAAGGAAAGGGAGATTGGGAATTGAGGGGGCTAACAAAACAAACTTTCCTTTTAATCTGTGTGAAGGATTCTTTGTGTAAGAAATTGTGGGCCATTCAAAGACATTTTGCATCAAACTATAACAGAAAAGTAAACAAGCTAAATATTTATATAAAATATAGTACCAAATTTTGGTGTTGTAAGATCCAAAATGCCTTTGTTTCACTAAGAAATATAAAACCAAACCATTTACTTTTCTATTTAAACAATAATACATACATATATACATATATATATTTTTATTGTCATACATCAATGGTCTAGAGTGAAAAACTTGTAATGCCACATTTGCAACATTTGAGAGAAAGTGAAAAAATGCAACAAAAGATTTTGATTTTGACAATTAAAATTGTTTATCCCAATTAATTGGACAATTTAATGGTTTAAAAACAATAGTTTTAATAGGTTTTTATTGTTAAAGCATATGTATTTTCAGATTTTAAGGGACATACAAGCCAGAAAGAAATTTCATGACTTATGAGGTTCTCACTATAGGCCATCAATATAAAGTATATACATTATTATATGTTAAAATTATCAATTATGTTTTATTTTAACTAAGTTTAAGATAAGTTTTTTTTTTAAAAATATGGAAATAAAAGCTGTTAAAAGAAAAGGATATACAGGTATACCTCGCCTTACATCAGTAATTGATTCCAGGAGAGGCAACGTAAGTCGAATTTACTTGTGTAGTTACGACATAAGTCGAAACTACGGTGGAAAACGCCAATAATGAGCACTTAAAGACTGCTAAATAAGACGACAACACAGAAACACAGATGTTTTCATATTTCATTCTCTAAGATTTGTGATGATTATATTAACATTTACTGTAAATGTACATGTTTTAATATGATTTTACGTGCTTTTAACGCTTTTCTAGTGATATTACGACTTCAATATTTGTGGCGGACGGATGTAAAGTCGAATAAAATGACTTAAACTTGATTTTTATTCTTCCATATACTTTTTTGACAAACGACATATAACGACATATAACTCGAGGTATACCTGTATTTTTAAGCTGTAAGATATCTAACAGTTATTTTTCAATAGACATATTAATCCTTTCATAGTAAAGCTCTAATAATAATAATAATAATAATAATAATAATAATAATAATAATAATAAGCAACACTCACAAATGACACAAATGACAAATGACACGTGCAGAAAATGTCACATCATGCCAGAAACTATACAACACATCACCTCTGGTTGCAAGCTCTTGGCACAGACAGATTATTTACACAGACATAACCAAGTAGCAAATATAATACACCAAGAGCTTGCAAAGAAACACAAATTAGCAGACATCCACGAACCATATTACAAATACATTCCACAGACAGTATTGGAAAACAACACGCACAAAATGTACTACGACAGAGCCATAATCACAGATAAAACAATTTACCACAACAGACCAGACATCACACTCATTGACAAACACAATAAAATCACATACATTATAGACATATCCATTCCAAACACTCACAATATACAAAACGCATGCACTGAAAAAATTAGCAAGTACACAGAACTCGCCCAGGAAATAAGGCATCTGTGGAGGATGGATAGGGTGCTTATTGTACCTGTTGTTCTCTCCTCTACAGGTGTCATACCACACACACTACACAAAAGCCTGGGCACATTACAATTGAATAGAAACACATACATCACACTACAGAAGGCCACTATATTGAATACATGTCATATTGTGAGAAAATTCTTGAATACAGACACACACACTGATACACTTTAATTTCTGTTTTGGTTACTATGCCTTGACTTTGGTCCGGCATAGTACACAGCCACCGGTGTTAACCGAGTATATTTCACTTAACCCAACATAATAATAATAATAATAATAATAATAATGTGTTCTGTTTTAGATTCATAAATTTGTTCGATTTAATTATTTATAAAAATTTTTCTGCTTTTTTTGTGAACAGATGAGAAGATATATAATTTTCTAATTAAAAGAAAAATATGTTTAATCAGGAAATTTCAGTTACATAATTTAATTAACATGTTTTTATTAAAGCATAAAAATAATATAAAATAAAATTTATTATTCATTATTTATGCTTCAAATAAAGTATTTTAAGTCATATGTTTGACTGAAGAATTTTCAAGACAGGATTAAATTATATATAACATTATTGCATCTAGCTTATTTTATTTATTAAATAACTATTTAAATAAAATTTATAAATACGTTTGAACATATTTTATATACCAAATTTTATGAGAAAACACTAGGAGAGGCCAATATAAGTAAAGAAATTTTAAGAACTAGTTGTTAGAAAATATATGTTATAATTAAGTTAAAGGAAAGATTAACAAGGAAAGTACTCAAGAAATTAATCAAATTTTTAAAAGTTAAGGTATTAATTTGAAAGATTATATCTCACTTTACTTCTTACCAATTTCTTGTTCTGAGGTATACTAAATTCTGAGATTTAAGGATTGGAAATTGTGGTATAGAACCATAAATGGATAACTATGAAATTGTTTCTAATTTCAACTTAAATTGTCAACTAGGACTTAACTATTATTAGGACTTATTATACTGGATAATTGTTCTGCAAATTAAGTAAACAAAGTCAGAAAAACAGTCTTTATTTATCACCTGAACACATACACGATATCTTTGTGTTTTGGACCTGTTGGCCCCTCATCAGCAGGTCTTCGACTGACATGTTCTAAAAAATTGAATAAAAAAGTATGAAATTGTTATTTTCAGAAAATGTAATCATTTATGTAATCATTTGGAATTTTACGTACCTACGTATGATTCCAAATAGAACATATTGAATATAATAGAAATACTCTGTTATTGAAAAACTGCAAAATTTAAAGTTAGCCATTTATGGTTCTATACTCAAGAAATATATATTTTGTTCAAATTCAAAAATGGCTGACTCAAAGGTTGAGAATTTTATGGCTTATGAACTTGGTACTGACAATTATATTATATTATATGGTCATGAATAATTTATTTATTTGTAGAACTGTACTATATAACAAGAATTATTCTGCAATATCATAGGGGTAAAAAAGATAGAACTCTTCAAGGGCCTCTTATGTACATATATATATTTTCCAACCCTTTAAACTCAAAAACCCCTCAGGTTGGAAAGTTGGTACCAATATTTAGGAGTATGTAGGTAGGAAGTAATCTGTCAGATAAATGTCTTAATTTCTAGAACTTTGATTAATTTCTTAGATATTACTACCCTTGTAAATGCTAGTAGAATGTAGACTGGAAGATTAGAGTAACAAAATCTTACTTCACTTAAATGAGACAAAACATTGTGACAATGACAATAATGGTAGCCTCTTAAACTGGATGTCTAATCACTATAACATCATAAATACTTTTAAAATCTAGGCCAACATTTAATCGAAGATGAGAAATATATATATACTGAAAAATATTTTTGATCCTAATTGGATCTTCTTTAGATTAGAAATATTCTAACCATGGAATGCTTAGAAGAATGTGATACAAATTTAAACTTGAAAATTTCACATAAAGTGTAGAAAATTATACAAATGATGATAATTATGTTAATATAAATTTGTTAATAGCAAACACAAGAAAAAATAAATAAATAAAAATATGCAAAAACTCAAAACAATATAATGCATGTCTGAAAAAGTTTTATTTTCAGACATGCTACTGGATTATCCCGCATTATGTAACTACTGGATTATTCCAGCTTATTGTAAAAATTTTGCCATGTGTACAATAGACTTTTTTCTTCTTTGAAGTTTATGCACGTGCCTTTAATTTTTGATTTGTGAATTTCGAGTACTTCCAGTATTCTGAGGTGGTTGGTACACTGGGAATGCCTGATTATTTTTGACCTGATGATCTGATTAGGATCGAAAACATTTGTTAGTGTGTCTATATATATTTTTTTATTGAATGTTAGACTGGATTTTAAAGGTATTTGTGATGTTATAATGACAATAATTTTACAGTATGAGAAAATAGCAGTTAAATTAATCACCAACACTTCGAATAGAATGTAAAATGTATTATTATACACTATGAAATAGAATGTATTATTAATATATTTATATAAAGTAAATATATATTTGATATAAATTACAAGAATCTAACATTTACATAAAATTTTAAATTTTCCTGACAACAGAATGTTCTCTTCTCTGTATATACAATCAATTTCAGCAGAATGTGCCAGTATGCCTTTCCAGCATATAGCATAAAAAGTTTTGATAGCCTGTATGGTACTGTACTGTACATAGTATCTACCAGCAGTTGCTCAGGAAAAAAAATTCTATATGTTCTATTCACCATATATTTATATTGGGAGTATCTTTTTTAGAAAAAGAGCATTGTCTTTTTTTAATTTTACATATTGTTTAGTGAAATAAAATCTATTAAAGGCTAATCACATGCAGCAGTTTTATTAAAATATTTTAAATAATTATTATTATATTTATAAATAGTAAAAAATTAAATTTGTTTATTATTCAACATTCAATAGTTTAAAAGTTATAATAAAAATTACTTAATAAGGAAATTTTATATATTTTATATTATATATTTTTAATAAAATTATATTAGACACTATATAACATATTTTTATGATTTTTTAAAATTATTACTAATATTTAATGACAATTGCAATTTTAAAAATAGAAGTTGATTGAGTTTTTGAGTAATGAAAAATGAAATAGTATAAAAAATTAATTAACATTGATTGACTATTACAGTGTTCATTGAATATTTTCTCTTAAGAAAATTTTAGATCATTTCAAGAAAAAAAACACTGTTTGATGAAATTATTGTTTTAAATAATTAGCATTTAAAATTTATTTAATAATTAAGCTTAAATTATTAAATGTGAGTAAAATTATTAGAATTTTATTGGGCTGCAATTTGAAAAAATTGTAGACCTATAAATTCCCACTGTCTGTCCATCCTTCCTTAATCTCAAGAACAGTTAGATAGATGAAAGCCAAGACCAGTTATGGAAAGCTTAAATTAAAGGACGGGGGGTCCCGATTAACTACATGCGAACTTCTGACGGAAACTGGAAGTCATGTTATTTCAATTCAAAAATTTCCCCTGAAAGGAGTTAGATACATGACCAGCATATATTTTATATTAAATATGATTAGGAATTGCAGCCCAGCATTGTGACAATGTCACAATAAATATTTGCTCATTGTATGTTAGTAACTAATACTCAATATCTATTTAAATATAAGTTATTACTACTTTTACCATAATTAATAGCTAATAGTGGATGTTAAGAAGTTATCTTACTAAAAACATGAATATATTGTGAGAATGCAACAATTGAAGTTGTTGGTAAATGTAATTTCAATGTGTATATCATATTGTGTTGCGATTTTATAAAGTTTTTCTGTTGCATAACAAAAGATTGGTGGTGCTTACGACAAACTCTTAGTGAGCTGTTAGTCATGGTGACCTCGTTTTACTCCCACTTTCTAATACTGTTCCTTTAAACAAGTTGTGTAATCTTTTGTGCAATCTTTGTTCATTGTGATGTAACTGGTTAAACTAGTAAAACTGGTTATGTGAACAATTTCCGACAAGTTTAACTTACTTGCACTGGAAGTAACCAAATTGTTTGTATGTTTGTATTAAACAATGTATTTTTAAAATTTAATTTTTACATTACAATAGTCTTTAAAACTGAATTTTTTATATATTAAAGAAATAATCATGTAATTCAAGGATATCTAACTTGTTTGATGTGGCAGGCAATACCAAATGAGTTAGATACTCAGTTATATTGGTATCTTAAGCAAACTGCATAAATTAGTGAGTGGTATTTTCTTAAAGATACTCAGAATAAATCTGTGGCGTGGAAGAATAAGGGCTAATGTCATAGACACATTTGCCTTTGATATTGGCCCTTATTCTTCCAAGTTGCAGAAATGATAGTTAAATATTTTAGATACATTACTTAATGTATAAATTATTTGCAGTAACAATATTTTCTACATACAAAAGAAATATTTCATCAAGATAGAAAATAGTCCAAGCTTTACATAAATTTTAAATAATCATTCCAATTAAGAAATGAAATATCATAATCAGTTATGACTTATTTTTATTTTATGGTGGCTTTACCTCTAGTTTACTGGCATCTTATTACCTGAACAAAAGCATCAGAATTTGAAATAATGACTACATATGTTGTCGAAAAGTTGATCACAGAATTTAAACATTTATTAGTATTATGAACAAAATTGAGTATTATTTTTTGTTAAAGAAAATATCTGTTTATAAGCACTTACATATTTAATGTACTTTTATGTTACCAAGTATGCCCTAAATTATTGAACATTGTATTTTTTACATCAGCTAATTATACAAATCAGACAAATTAATTTAATGTATAATTCTAAGAAACAAGTATAGGATTTTTCATTTAAAATAAATGTACTGAAATCAAAAATTTAGTAGGAAGAAACAAATAATAAACTGAATGAAATACGAAAACTTAATAAACTGAACAAATATTTTTGATGGTTTTAAACCAACATCTTCAGGTTAAGTTACAACAGCATTCTGTTATAACTTAACCTGAAAATGAGATAGAACATAATTTTTGAATAGAAAGAAATACAGTTTCATTGGTCAGCAAAGAGCATGTTATTGATTATTAATGCAATTATTAATTATTATTATTAATGCAATGATTATTTTAAAAGTATTTCAAATATTGATTTCAAGCTGTAGAGAAAATGTCTGCATCTCCATATTTTATGGCTGCATTTCTAGTGTAAGTCTTATAAATTTATAGTTTCTAAAGATGTTTTAAAAGGACCCAGTCTGAACAGGAAGTAGTATATAAGTTTCACCAAGATACATTTGTACATCATTTTTGGAAGCAAACACAACCAGGACAGTGGAAGGTAGTCTTCTTTGACAAAATATAAAAGCTCCTTAATGTGTGTGTTCAGTGAATGTGCAGTTACTCCTAAGTACACCCACTCTCTGGCAAAAAGCTGTATTGTAATTATTACAGAACATTTTTCATGCTAGATATTGTATGGTATTGATAAAGGATAATAAGTAGGTTTGATACCGAGTGTGAAACTTGATTTTCAATATATTTTTCTTTTTTTTAAGATAGTGCTTTTTGCCCTGGAGACAGTAGATGATATTCAAGTAATATCGAGTTCTTTATGGAAAGATGTCGTTTAATTTAGATCATCAGTTGGATACATGAGTATACATTAATATCATATATTGTTATCAATTACATTTTTTTAAATTCATTGTTTCTTATATATCTTTATAGTACACTTTTTATTGTGTTTTACTGTTGTTTTTTCCCTAATGTTATATTGTATATTTGCTATATTTTATTTTATCATTTGGATTTGTTCCATAGGAAGGTATTTATTATCCAAGAGAAATTGCTTTATTATAAGAAAAAGTAAAAAAAGACAAATAAAATAAGATTTATCAATAATAGCTTTAACCAATAATTCAACAAAAACTTTTTATGTTGGCAAACATTCTTATCTTTAAATTCAACCATTCTTACTCTACATCATTCTATTATAGATTGCATTTAGGTTTAGTATTTTGTGTTCTTTGTTTTGCGATCATGTTGTTCATAAATTGTTTCACATAATTTCAGTTTTACTAGCAAACATTGTTTAATTGGTTACGTTATTCTGCACAATACCCTAAATTTAAGATATATTTGGTATTTCTAAGTTAACTAACATTTTTAGAATCTCGCTCTAAATGTAAGTGAACTTGAAATTAAAGTTTACAATACAGTATACTCTAGTTAAAGGAAACTTTCTTAATTCAAAATTCTTGCTAACTTGAATTTTATTTTTGTCTCAATTTATCTCCCATAGAATCAATGCATTCAGTGTTTTTATAAGACAAAGTAGTTTTGAGATCTCATTTAACTAATTTGAAGTTTAAGATCCTAAGACTTTATTCCATGTCTGATTATGTGCAGGAGATTGACAATATTATCACAAAGTTGAAGATTGATATCAGTATGTAGAATTATGCTTTTTTTAGTAATAACACGAAATTCAAAATTTTAACAATGATTTTGTACCTAAAGTAACAATCTTAAATGCAAATTGACAAATCAAATATTAGCACTTTAAATTTTTAAAATTTCAAAATGTAACAAACCTATGTTTATATGCATATATATATCACTAAGTCCAATGTATTGATAATAAACCAAATGATTGCCATAATTAATCTTGCTATTTTTTGCTACTATTAACAATTAGATATTAAGTAATTTATGCCAAAGTGGATCATTTTAAAGGCTGTGGCTGTAGTAGTCAACTCCAGTCGTCTCTGTGAATAACCATGGATGGTTATATCAAGAATTAAATATGCCTGAAAATGAAGACTTACTCAGAGGTCTGGGTGGAATAACTGGCAATGTGACTGCAAGGTAGGCGGGAGTTGTGTAGTCTCGAGTTAGAACAGAAAAGAAACTGTACATATGAGTATCCAGATACTAAAAAGTACATGCTGAAAACAAAAATATTCTTATTGGTGAAACTTGTTAGAAGAAAAGCTGAATAATTTGGACAACATTTGAGAGATTTTTTAACAATTTTTAATAAAATCTATGGTGAAAGTACAGAAGTATGAGAGCAAGATTACATGAAATGGTTGAAAAGTTTGAGAAATTTATACAGAACTATAAACCAGGGCCCTTAGTCTCAGGTTTTTCATGTTGTACTGAAACTGATGTCATTGAACTCACTTGTGTTACTATGACTCACATAATTGGTAGTCTCGAGTTAGACCCATCGAGCGAACTCGAAAGGCAAGCAGAAATACATCATACTTACTTGGTTATGTATACTGTAGGATATGCACGTGGTGAGTGATTCACAATGGAATATAACACAAAATTATGTTCTCGTCACCCGTGTTTATTTACTTTGCAGGATTCCTTTACACTTCCAACACTCCTCGTTTTTACAATAATAACCCTTTCCACATATAATTCCGGCAGATGCTCGGATAGGATCGTTATGCGACCTCGCGACAAAAGAATATTCAACGCGTTACAAAATATAAGGACTAAGACTAATTACTTAAAACTACTTATATGACTAAAAAAGATAGGGAAGAAAAGATAGACAATAGGATAGTTGGAAGTATGATAGAAAAGAATGGGTACCCAAAGTGTCGACGATCTTGGGGTGATGGGTGCGAATACTAGATTGATAATTTTCAGTGTTGTTGATTTTGGACGTCTCTCCAATCCTCCCAATAAAGTTTTTCGAAGTTCCTATATCAGAATATACTTCGGATTTCTCACGAACGTTGGCTTAGGCTTACCGTCCTTTGTCCTCCAGTTGATGCTAGAACAACCTGGAGGTCTTCACAATACGTCCTGTCCCTTTGACATCTCAGTCAAAAAGTGACCTCTCCTCCTCCACTTAGCCCGCAGGCTACCACCTCTTCTTTGTATTCTAATTAGGTCACCCCCATTTGAACAGGGAAGGGTTAGGGAAAACAGAAGTTTCTAGAAAAAGATGGACAAAAGAACTAACGAAGAGGAAGAAAATGGACTAAATACTAAGAGTAATATATACAAAAATATACAAAATAAGGCGCACGGCCACAATTCCATTAAGCATGATGGGATTATTTACAATGCTTTTATTTATTCACAACTGGGTTTGTGACTATAATGATTTGACTAATCAACTTAACCATAACAAGTTATAAACGAATCAACGTGAATTGAGTGTGTAGTGAGTATGGTACCGGTAAAGATCGGTCTCACAATTGGTGAGGGAAAGTAAGGGCCGTACAAGAAATAACACTCGAATACTAAGAAAGAAATACCAAACTTTATAAATATAAACAAAATCGTATAACAGTCAAAATCACTAGTATACTAATTACAAAAATAAACAAAAACCTGCTTATTCTAACAGTATATATACATTATGTAACAATGATGCGTACATGCTGGATGGACTAAATACGTTGAATATCGTTCGTTCAGAACAAGGACCTCCCAACAGGTACGGCGTACTACAAACTCTTATAGGTTGTCCTCCTTATCGTAATTCTCACAGCAACCTTGATTACACTATGGGTAGGCTCGCCTTGTGGATGCACACGGATTTTCTCACGACCTCAGTTCAGCCACTATCCGTCCTTCCCCGCTTACCTCCTTTGTCCAAGCTTACTCACTCCTGTATCCGTCCGCTGGCGTGTTTTCACTCTTACCTTGGCGAAGTCCCAAGAAGCAAAAAGTCCAGCTGCATGTTCGACACACCTTTTTATAACTCTTCGCCATCCGAGGCTTTTGGCCAGTCACGTGAGGTTGCCAACCCCCAGACCAACGAGTGTTTGCCGAAGATGGAGGTACGCGGCAACGGAAAGTTTTATACAAAAATAACGCGACAAATGTAAGAAACCAGCGCAAGGCTGATCCCGATACACGCGAGAAAAACAAAGAAAAAAAAAACGTACATATACAAAATAGTGACGGAGCACTACAAGTGGCTCACTTGCCAAATGGTTTGGTAGTCATTGATTTCCATGGACACAAAAAGTTGATAGAGTCAAATGTTTAAATGACACCAAGCACCAGGGACAGATCTTGGTAAAAGTTTCTGATGTGTCATGGAGACACGGGTTTATATCTGTCTTGTTTCATGATCATCTGTTTTGATTGGTCTTCGTTTCACTCCTGATTGGTTTTATTTGTTTCTAAGGAAAATTTGAGACCAGCTTGGATATAGACAATGTTGATGTCACCGCTTAACTTGATGTTGAATTTCAATCCCAACCTGAGATGGTTAATCTTAGGACTGACTTTGGTCATATCAGTTCCTCTGTCATGTAATCTTAAACAAATATATTTTGTTTTTTTTTTATAATCTCTTTCTTCATTTCAATTCAAAAATTTTGCCTAAATTTTGATGAAGAGTTCAGATTCTGTCCAGAGCCTCATAATAATATGGCTACTATTTAATTATTAAATATTATAGCCCAATACAATCCAGCAGATAATTTGGCATCAATGTCTTGTTATTTTGTCCATATACATATTTATTGTAAATTTTGACATTAAAAAATAACAAAATATAATGTATTTAAGTCTAACTATATTGTTGAATTGCAATATTTATGATCTTATTAAAATAATGGTAGTTTCTGTAACACAAAATTTTGTTAACTTAAAATTTTTTTTGTCCCTTCCACTTCAAGTTACCAAGAGTCTATTGTAATAATTTATCATCTAATATTTGTATTATTAAGTAAATTTGATCTTATTGATATTATAGAGTTTTTACTTGTGAAAAATCACAATTAAATGTTTATCATCTTTTTTTTGTCAATACTTTAGGATTATCCCACTCAAATACTAATATGACTCTATTAAACATGTCCTTTGTCACTTGTTTTGGTACCTTTCTTAAGATCTATAACAAGAAATTATTAATGCAATTTTTTTAAGTTTATTACAAAAGTTTGATTTAATGAATATTATGTTGCTAATTTTCTCAATCTTAAATTTTCAAAATAAAAAAATTCATTGTACTTAAACTGTAAATACTTCACATGCTTTTGCTCCACTTTTAATTCCAATGAACATAAATCAGAGCATTTTCAAGTTTTCAAACAAGAAATTTTAAAATTCTTTAAAACTGAAAAAAATTTTAGTTTTTGCATTTTAATAAAACAAGGATTTTAATTAATATAATGTCTTGAGGTTATTTAAATTCTGATAACAGTATTTGCATGTAGTTGTATAAGGCTAAATAAATACCAATTATAAGATTATGAGTTGTTAAATTTAAATCATCATAAAATATTTTCAATATGTTTTAGATATATCTGATATATAATTTCCTTAAGACAATACAGTAATTTAATTAATACCAAGTTATTAATTTAAACCGAACATTAATATTTTTGTTAAAATTATTTACTTATTAAAACAATTTAGCATTGTAAGCAAGAATATCACTATCCTGTGATAAATTTTAATGATAATTTTTTTAGTACTGTATAATTAAATTTAGAAAATTATAGAAATCCATTGGCATAGAGAGGATTTGTTCTTTAAATGTTGCTCATATTCTGGTTGCATTGCTAGTTGTTATCTGAATACACTGAATTGGAATAGTATATATATATATATATATTTAAATATAATAGGAATTAGGATGGTATAAGTAGTATGATATATTCTATCCTGCAGGATGATATGAACTTGTACCAAAGTGGATGCTGGAGTTTTTCTTTGGCTATATTATTGAATTGAAATATTTATGATATCATTAAAATAATGGTTGTTTCTATAACTCATTCTGTTTCTGTAACTGGGATCAGGGATCTATTCACCAAATATTCATTTGACAAGCTGAATAGCTTTCTGTCAAATAATTATTTGGTTTAATTTTTAAAATAATGCAGCTAAGTATGCTTCTAACCACAACTGCCATTTTTCTCAAACTAATATCACAAATTATAGTTTTGTAAAATCTAGTTATCTCTAAATAAGATAGCAAAGAAAGGGATAGGTAAAGAGATAGCTTTACTTTTATTTTTTTTACATAGTCATAGTATTTAAATGATGAAATTTCAATAATATAGTGAATTCAATTAAAAATGTTTTTTTGTGTTTGGAATATTAGAAGCTGGTAAATTTTTGTCCGGCGTAGCCATACTTACATTCTTCTTTGACTACACCTAATTACTAATTATGTATATACGTAGATACATAATTAGTAATTAGGTGCAGTCAAAGAAGAATGTAAGTATAGCTACGCCGGCCAAAAATTATTGAAAATTGATTCCGAAGATTTGTAGGAACAAAGCTAAATTGAATTTCTTAATGGAATGCAGAAACTGCAACATAGTCCCTATGTCAATATGGAGAATACGCTTACCACACAGTTGTGAGTCTCTCACCCCAAAATTAAGAATAATATGCTTAAGAAAAGCTATTTGTACTACACGACGTAGATACATAATAAGCTGGTAAAGCAAGATTTCGCTGATTTAAGAGTCAGATTTGGTAATGCTAGGAATAGATTAACTCTTCCTTGTGTCACCATTTCATGTTTGTAAAAACATGAATTTGCATATGTCAATCACGCATAAAATTTTTGTTTATCTTAACGAATTTTGATTTGAACTGCAATAGCATAACTGATAATGTATTCATATTTTGATAGTTATGGATTTTAATCTCATGCCATGTTTTTTAAAATTTTTCTAAATTTAATTAAATTATCTTAATTTATTTAATCATTCAAGTTATCACCAGATAATGGCACATCTATCTACAATGCTAAATTGGTACATAAATTAGCTATCAATAATGCAATATAATTTCTATGAAATATTAACTTACATAGTTTAAGTGATATTCTAAAAGTAAAAGATCATAAAAATATGTTATCTTACTAGTGTTTTATGATTTTAAAGTATATATAATTGAAACCAGTTTGACTCTCTTATCAAATTTAAGTTTAAGTTATTGGATTATTATCAGGCTGCATTAAGCCAGTTTTGATGATAATTAATTAAAATTGGTTTTAATATATAAAAAATAATTCAGTAATTTAGGCTTATATTTTGAATTCAAAATAATGTGATGTTTAAAATTGTTAATACTTTGTTAATTAAATATTTTAGCTTGGTCTTTTGGAAAACTTACATTTGATATATTTACAAAATCGGACACGATGTTATATATTTTTAAGTTCTTATATTGTTGTTATGTGTATATTATCAACTGTCAAATTTGAATATATCACATGCTTTAATATTTTCTTGAATAAAATCTACAATTTAGTTAACAATTTAGTTTACAATTTAGACTGTATGACCTTCCATATAGATCTGCAGAAGCTTGTTAATCTAGCACCTATGGGACTGGGTTGATTAATGCCAGATAAACAAATTTCTACTGTACATTATTACATAAATTTATATTAGGAACTATTAAGCCCCACTATTTAATGTCAGGAATTTTATTTCAATGATTTTTACATGTTCACAAATTAATACTTTGACAGTTGATTATCTAATTATTTAAAGATAAACAATAAACACTATTAAATGATAAAATTTAATAATTATTGTTAATTTTGCATTAGTTAATAATTATAATTATAATAACTAATTCAAAATAAAAATGTATAATTATATAATTATCATTTTACTTTTCTAAGAATTTCTTCAAAGATCCCTGGAATACATTTGATTTAATAACTGTCATTGGAAGTGTGGTGGATGCAGTTCTTTCAGAGGTATGAGTGTATTTCAAAATAAATTTTTTTTAACTTTCAAATATTTGTAAAAATTATATTGTTTTAAATAAACATGTTGTGAAGTGAATGAGCGAGATATGTAGACAAAGAAATAAAAATAAAATGAAATTTATTATTTCGTTCGATGCAATACAGGATTCTTTGAGGATGCCAACTAACACCTCTCCCACCGCACAAGTAATCACACGAAAAATGGTACAAAATCAATTCCCAACAAAAATTCCACATTACAACCTCTACCCGAATCAATCATCTAAAATTATACATGAGTTACAGCTAGGTGCTTATGACTAATTATAACTAGTAAACTAAGAAGATTAATTAGAAAAATTGAAAAATAAGAGTAAGGGACAGAAAAGAGGGTACCCACAACCTGGTGCGATGTTCTAGTTGCAATGATATCGTGGAATGAGATTTCTTACTGAACCGACTTCTATCACTCTCTTAAAATCAGTTCGAAAGGCTGATAACGTTTTCTAATTCTCACAATCAATTCTTTTCTCTCTTTAAGTTCTTGTCTCTACCATGCGAGGCTAAAATGCACTGGAGAGACCATATTTCATCATCTAACCTCCTCAAGATTCTGCTCCAGAATGAGCCACGTGTTCACCTTCTCGCCCTCAGGGTTGCATTCCCCTCTTTTGTTCTAAGGGATTAGTCGCCCACATACCAAAGAAAGAGGGTTAAACAAGAACGTTCCAGGAAGAATAGACAGATAGGAAGGAAAACAGGGAATATACAATTTTAAAGTAATATAAATTTATACCTAAACACCTACTCAAAAACTTTCAAATAGTGCAGCCAAACTTTGGCTGCACTATTTAAAGGTTTTCGAGTAGGTGTTTAGTTATTATATTATGCAGTCCCAGAAGAATTATAAATTTATACAAAATATACATTGGAAATATGGCGTGTAGCCACAATATAAACTAACTAATCAGATATTATTATAATTCAATTAATTAATTTAATTTAAATTGATAAATAATAAACTGCTTTATTGGAGCCCACTTTACATCAATAATAATCCAAATATTATCTGTTTTTAGAGAAGACACTCACAAAAATAAAATAGCATAAATATATGTATGTATAGTATTAATTTAATTTTGTATATATGTCACATTTTTTTCACAAAGATTAATTTTTTAGTTGCAGTTGTGTACTTTAATAAAAGATGCACACAGAGAGTTTTCTCTTTCAAAACCAATGGTCAACTAACTTTATTTCTCTTTGTTCTTGCCTAAGCAAGGACTCACATATTGTTACCATTAAGTTAATTATAATCATATGTACAGAACAAATCACTAGAACAACACAAATGATATAAAACAAATATAATATATATTTAATTTATATGTACTTATGGTATTAATGTAATGTTATAATACTTAATAACATCAATGCTCTATATATAGAAATATATAGTTTCAAAATTTTTGGTTTATCAAGTCCTGAGATACAATGAAAATAGATGCCAACACAGAATTTTTTTGAGGAGATTTACATATTTGGGCTCCTGGAGTGTCAAAACATCAAATGTTGCAAAAAAAAAAAAAAAACTGAGAGGTTCAGAATTATCTAACATACTTTTCTTATGCAACGTTCTGAAACATGTGGGAAAGTAAAAGTATATCATATTTTAAACTAATATAAAGTTGTAGATTTACTTATTAATACTATATCTATAAATATATTTATCTATGAAAGGAAAATAAAATTTTAATTAATATTTGTTTACAAATAATTATAATTTCATCTAAATTTCTTTAATTTTGTGTGTTTTTCTTAGACTGGAAGTGTGTCAAAACAATTCAGTGTTGGATTTTTAAGATTATTTCGTGCTGCCAGACTAATAAAACTTTTAAGACAAGGTTATACGATACGAATATTACTTTGGACATTTGTTCAATCTATCAAAGTAAGTTATGTAATTTTTTTTTTTGATATAGTGCATAATATTTTGTAAAATGATTTATGCTCACATAAAATTTAGACATTATAGTTCCTATATTTAATAAGTTGGGGACTTTCTTAAGCAATCTGCAAAACTTTCTATTATTGTAATTCAGTGAATAAATTTTACACTAGTATTATTGGAAAAAGTTATTTCTGATAATTTCTATCTCAATTCATCAAAAAAATGACATAAAGAGAGGTAACAAAAAAAAAAATTGTAATAATTTGTAAAGTATGATTGGATGAAGGTGTTATGTAAGGTGACCAGATTTTAACATTGGTGAAGCAGGACAAAATTGATGGGGGTGGTGTTCTATAAAAGTGAGGCAGTACGGTCCACGAATGAAACGTACAGAAAGGACTCTGAAATGACTACAATAATAGACAATGTCCCTTTATTTCACTTAGAACAAATAAGGAATCCCAACTGATTTTTAATGACTTACAATTCGAGGTGTTTCTCTGTCCCTAAACAAAGCACAATGATGTGTTATTTTTCTAGCATGTAACAATCAGTCCCTTGTAATCGCGTGACTAACCTAACTTAAATTTAGCTTAAATCTAACTTAATATTAATGAAAATAAGGAAGATAGGATAGCGGGAAGGTAGAAAAAATGAAGGGATGATTCACCCGGGGTTTTCTCTTTCTTCGGCAGATACGTACTTTGTGTAGAATCTGGGTTCGACGATAGTGGCTTTCGTCTTCACTATCCTTTCTTTTCTCAATAATCGGGGTTCTCCAATATGCCAGTCTCTATATTTTGGTTCCTCACTAGACTATCGCAAACTTCTTTTCCCTCTCGGAAATCACGATCGAGCCTCTCTCTTTTCGTCCGACTCTCTTCGTGTCTAGTCGAAAAGTGACCCTTCTCTTAACCACTCTTTTCCCCAGGCCACACTACCTGCTATTGTCTCTACCGATTCTCAGAACAGCTAATCCAGCCCCAAGGCGATAACGGTCATCTTGGAAAGTTTAAGAAATAATAGACAATGGAAAAAGAGGAAATTGCAAAAATAAGATAGGATTATAACTATATACAATAAAATATATATATATACAATATGGCCAACGGTCACAGGGGAGTAGTTGTCTTGTTGAAAAAAATTGTTCTGGAACAACCAAATTTTATTATCAAAGAATGCAAAAATTGTATCGTATTATATTTTTTTAATAAACATTTGTAAATTGTAAATTTCAACATATGTAAAATTTATAATAGTATATATTTATTATATTTGTAAATCTTTAAAAATCTTTAAAATTGTCATAAAGTACCTATGACAAACTATATTTTAACTATTATTTTAACCCTCCTGTATTTCTTTCTAAATAATAGTAATAATAATAGTAATAATAATAACAACAACAACAACTTGTATTACTTTTCCTCTGAATTTGCCTTGAGTGTCACTTTATTATTGTAATTTTTTTATTATATAATACTGTCATAACCAAAACCTGCAGTTCCCAGCCCCACTGCTAGCAATAGAATGATACAAACCAATGTGCTTACTTTCACTAGTTGTTATCTTTCTAAGGTGGCGACAGATGAGAGCTCTGCGCCATGTAATATGCAACAAATAAAACGTTTGCTCATTTGGAAAGCCTGTGAACACACGCTGCTCTATTGCTGCAACTGTGTGCCCCAAACCATTTTCTCTCGGTTTTTCCACAAACGCAAAGGGTTTTGTTGGTGCAGCATTCTTTATTTCCGATGCTCAAGCACACCTTGGTACTAATACGTGTGATACAAAATTATCTTTACGAATCTTAAACATAAGACATAAGTTTATGGCACATAATTGACAAAAACTTAATCTTTCCAAAACTCTGGACTCTTTAAAATGCCGCAGTACATGGGACAAATTGTTAAAAATCAGGACTGTCCAGCTAAAAGCGGGACATCTGGTCACCTAAGTATTATGTTATGATCATTTAAAACCCAATTTTTCTGCATGGATGGTGTATGCATTTCTTTCTCTTATACCACCAACAAAAGTCTCAGAAATTATATGATACTGTAACACTATTATGAGTATATTTACACCAAAATAAGGACACAATAAAAACTTGAACATCAATTTACTCAAAATTTTGATTACATAACATAACACCTTCATCCACTCACGTCTTCAATTATTTTATTTATTAAGCATTAAAATAATGAAATGAATTATTTTATATATCATTGTTTCATTTCAGTAAAAATTTTGTCGGTAAAAAAATTTGTTTGATTAAACAAAATACACGTGGATTTATTTCAGTGTAATTTAGATATTTCAAAATATAATTAATATAAGAAATAATTCATTTAACCTATATTATATAGACTTAATGATTAAATCTTATAAATTTTAAATAATTTATGTAAAAGTCAGAAATTATAACCAAAACTTACTTTATACATTTAGTTATTTATTCTGAATGCATTTTATGCACTTCCCTAGTCTTGATATTTGGAAATTATATACTTCTTACTATATAATGATATTATTCAAATAAAATTTTCTGATTTACTTTTCTAGGCACTGCCATATGTATGCTTGTTGATAGGCATGCTGTTTTTCATCTATGCCATCATTGGCATGCAGGTAGGTGTGTTTATTAATAATAAGTCGCATCGTCCATCTTTTGATGTTATTCGGTAATAGACAGCCGCATGGCATACCAATTGTATTTAGATTGACAGAAAGAAAAGGTCTGTGGTAGCATATGGTGATACTGCACAATGCCAATACATCTGCGTGTTAGCACGTGGCTGTTGAGCACGTGTATTTATGAAATCTTCATCGTGTTTCCTTGGTCCTTTGTCCAATCATATCTGTAGTGGACATTCAGGTAGTGGACCAGTGAAGAGTAGATGGAAAATATACATATTTAGATCATATTCATCCTTGATAACTTTGTTTTTTCCCCTTTTTGTTCTTCTGTTAATGTTAGATACTTTTCAGAAATTGAAAATTCAAAGAAATTAATATTCTTTAATATTCAGGGTACATAATTTTATTTCAAAAATTTCGTTTACTTTTATTTATGAATTATTGATTTATTAAAACCATACAGACATTATTATGAGAAATCTTGCTAGAATTTATTTATTTATTTTTTTTAGATTATTGTAACATTATTTTAAGAAATTGTTCAAACTATATTTGAAAATATAATTTACTTTTATTTTTTGCACCATAATGATTAAAAATCCAAATTAGCACTGCTTCTTGTTAAATAATCAAGGATTTATTTAAAATGATAATGTTTGCAGTTTTTAATTGCTTTTGTCAGTCATTTCTTCCATAATTAAGTTTTTCTAGTTTTAATAAGAAAGATTGGTTTTTTTTTTTTTTTTTGAGATATCATTGATCTTGATATCTTTAATTATGTGAAGATAATTATTAGTTTTAGATAAAATAATGTCTAAGATCTTAAAAGAACATATAGTTTTGTAAATCATTTTTTTTAAGATATAATTCTCCTGGCATAAAAAATTTTTTAAAGATTTTGTAGTCACTTCAAATCTTATTTATAAATATAAACATAATTTATAATTAAGAATTGAAGCAATTTATTTTTTTTATTAAATAAGTACAGAGAGTAAGTTAAAAATCTGTTTCCAAGAATAATAATGTATTTTATCAAATTTTTTTTTAATAATATTTGTATTTATCATCAGGATATATTGTTGAAGTTAAACTTTTATTTGTATATTTAGGTAATATGAATAAAAACATGCTAATTCAGTGGCTTTTATCATATCTATTATTTATATTACCCAAAAAAGCAAGCCTTATCATCAAACAATTACTACTGCCAACATTAAAGCAGCAGTAAAAAAACAAAAAATAAATAAACAAAATTAAACAAATTTAAATCTTCTACCAGTTTATTTTTATTAATAAGAACTATGGTAGCAACAAGAAACTGATAAAATATAAAAACTTAAACACAAAGTATATAAACTGATTATTGAAACTTTTTGCTGCTCTAAAAGCTTGAGTGACTTAAAAATAACTGCCTAGGCAGATACTATGTTATATAATATAAACTAAACTGAAGAAAATAAAATTTAAAGAACATAAACTTAAAAAACATATCTCTTGTTTTATAAACTATCACTGCCATAGTCTGATGAGGTATTAGTATGTTTGATGTTAATAATACTGTCAAAAAAAGTTCATTATTCATTTATTTTTATGATAGAACTATATCAGCAAAATTATATTTGCTGCTATAATTATATCATGATTCATCAATTTATTCTCATATAGAATACTTGACCATCAATCAAACCAATTGGCTTTACAACAAATGAAATTTATAATTTTTGCTTATACATTTAGTTTAAACATTTAAAAAATTTAAAAAGTAGTATTAGAAATGAATTAAAAAACGTTAATAAAAATTGGCAAGTTTTTAAATTTTATTTTTAATTTGAAATGAATTTTTCAGTTAGTTCATCATATATAAAACATGATATTCACACATTAGTTTAAGATAATTTCAGGAATAACTTACAAAAAGAGTTAGAATGATTTCTCAAACAATTTTTCACACAAATAACTAATTTAATTTAAATTACAGTTTCTTTTCAAATCAAAAACTGTAACATGCTTCTTGGTTTTGATTTTAATTAGTGTTATAGCTTACTTTTATAAGTCTCTCTAATTCTCTAGTAACTCTCTAGAGGCATGTTCTTACAGTTTTAATGACTTCAAAAGGCAAACTGTTGTTTCTATCTAATGTAACTTTTATCAGAATAATTTTCTTTCTAGTTTCATTATTATATTAATTCTCCACTAATTGAATTGTTTTTGTCATTTATGTGTAGGTAGAAATAAATTCAAGTTTTATTTTTTGGTGATATCTTATGTCCTGTTTTTTTATTGTATTATTGATATATTTTTTTTATTCAAAAAATTTTCTTATCATCTATGTTTTTTTAATGATTGTTGATTATTGAATTAATTAATTTAATTAATTAATTAATCAACAATGTTCATAATATAAAAGTTTTTTACATTATTATAGTTATATTATTTTAAACTGATACATTTAAAAAATCATGGCTATATTTATCTTAAACTACATCTAATTTAAGTCAAGTAATGTAAATCATAAACTACATTTTTTTTAATATGACTTGTATATACTGTATTGTAAAAGTCTAAAAAAAAGAAACAAGATTATCAAAGACAATACAAAAAAATTATGCACTGGTAATGAAATTTTTTCCAATTAATATAACAAACAGAATTACATTATTTTTAATATGACCCTTCAGCCAAATTGCCATCTATTTATATTTCCAACATCTTATACACCCATTCTCTGTTTAATAACTAAAATATATGAAAGTCTAGATATGAATAATTACTGCTTTAATGACAAAGTTTTTGATAAATTAATCTTCTTATCACCAAAAACCCACTCATGTTTTTTTTTAGAGTACAAAAAAATGAAATCCACTATTAAATATTTGTCATGGATTATTATTCAAAGTATTGAAGAAACTGGATAAGTTTCTTATTTAATAATATAATTATATATTTGCATCATAAGTTATAGTTATTTAAGCTAAGAATTGATGCTTTATTTTATTAGTTTACATGTAGTTCATTTACAAAACATTTGTAAAAAAAAAAAAAGAAACAAATTGTGATGATGACTTATATTATAGAGAAAGATACACAGAATAGTTATAGATATAAATCAATAACTGTTTAAAATTTTACATCTGAAACAAATTACATTTGAATGCATTCCAGACTGTGTGAATTTTTTGATAGCATAGGCCAAACGAACTGCCAACTTATATCAGGCTAGAATATGACTACTGTTAATAATTAAATACTAAGTAATTTTGTCTACAGGTTGACACTTAAACCACATTTCTTGATAAATTTAGAATACATAAATTAATAATTAATATTTAATTTAAAATTTCTAAATTATTTATAATTATTAAATTTATCAAGAGATGGTGGTATGACACCTACCATTAAGCAAAATTACTTGTATTCAATTATCAATAGTAGCCATATCCTAGCCTGATATCAATTGGCATTTATCAAATAATTGGGTTATTGGTTGTTTGTATTTGCTTATTTAAACAATTATAAAAATCATTTCATTTAATAAATTTGCCTTTTTTCTTTTATTTTCAAAATAATATATATTGTAAAAATGGAGACATATCAGTTATAAAATGTTTGGAACATTTCAACAAACTATTCAATAATTTTAATGTTTTGTTGATTATAGCAGTTCATGAATTTATATGAATTTTATCTATAAAAAAAAATTTGGTAGAATTTATATTTGTACCAGTTCTCATTAATATAAAAACAGTTATAAATATACATTGTAAGAATGTTTTGCTCAAATTATAGTTTATTACAACCATGATTTGAACAAATATCTTAAATATTTATTTTCTTAAATGATATACCTCTATATAACTAACTTAGATGTTCTGTAGCTCTCCTTTTTGTAGCATATGCTCAACTAAAGGCTCATTGGAAACTAATCTATAAAAACAAACATATTAAATAATTTATATATTAAAATTTGGGATACGTAATTTCAAAAAATCACTGAAAATTTTCTAGGTTATAAGGCTAAACTTACGATGTAATAATTACAGAATTAGTCTTATTTAGCCTAATTATAATAATACACAGATTTTCACCAGTCTTTAATAATTTAATGTTATTTAGATTTCTATATTTAGAATAAATCAAATGCTAATGCTACTTGTTATATTATTTCAGCTAAATATTGCATAAAGTTTTAAATCTAATAGTTATTAATTCTTGAAAATAAAGTTCTAAAGTGATATTGCTTATGCTTTAGTTAAGCAGGATTATATTTTCCTCTATCTATTGTATTTATAAGATCTATATTAAAAAAATTTTAAGTTATGAAAAATTAAGGATGCACATTACAATGGGATAATCAACTTTTTTAATTTTTATTTAAAAATATAAATTAAAATTCATCATATGATAAAATTATAAATGAACTGAGATTGTCAACAATTTCAATATGTTTTTTAAAATCTATACTTAATGTATTTGGCTCAATTTTGTTGCTCATACTCCTTTGATTCACCTGCAGATTTCAAAATATGAAACAAGTTTCATAAATGAGAATTTGTAAATTTCCAAATATCAATGAGTATCCAACTTTTCCACTTTATACTAAACAAGGTTTTGGTTTATTGACAGATGGGTTGAATTACTGTAATTTATTATTATTAAACATTGTATAAGCCATTTTGATTGTTAGTATCCACTCTAAATATTCACTTGTTTCACTACAACTGCATGTAATAAGTAGATGTTATCATGTCTGCCATTTACATTATAAAAAGATAAAATTAACAAAAGAATAAAGAAAATTAATAAAAGTTAAATAGGTGTAAAAGTTAAAAACTTATTTTAAGCTTATGTAGAGTGAATTTCTATTATAACATTATTAATAAAAAACTATGTTAGAATTTTTATAAATTTGATAAGATGATATCAGGAAACATAAAAGTTGGAACTTTTATGTTTCCCAATTTCCAACGATTTGTTATAAATTCAGAGTCAAGTTTAGTAAAGGACAAAAATGTAAAACTTCATTACTACATAATAAAACAGACAGAAAAATCAATTACTAATTAAGAATGATTTAAACTTATATTTAACAGTAATAAAGACTTAATTATTGTATGGAAAATTATGCTTATAATATAAAATAACAGTGCAGACCACAGTAAAAATATAAAATGAATGATTTAAAATTGTTCAAATTGTATTAGACAAATAACAATACATCCTGATGATGATGAAAAAAATTATAAGTTACAAAGAAATCTTTTACATTTTTAATAATGAAAGCAATTTCAATTTAAATAAATTCTTTGATTATTCAACAAGAAGCAGTTCAATTTCATGAGGGTTATGCTTATAAAGTCTATTAAAAAATTGTCTTGATAATTTTATTCAACAAAAAAATAACATAATCATTCCATTGAATGTTGCTAATACATTATTTAAATTATGAAATGTAAATGATATTTGTAAGAAAAAATACTAATTATTTCATACATTTTTAAAATCAGAGATTTGACTTGAAAATGTTATAGTTTTGCTTTTATAAGATTATTTAAAATTAATGTTTTGAATTTAAATATACTGTTTTCTTCCTTTTTTTTATATAAAAGTCAAAATTTAGTAGTTATATTTCCATAAAAAACACAAAAAAATGATAATTTTTATTTAAATAAATGGCAGTCATGAGTATTAATAATTCTTTTTATATAAATTATTCATTGTTAAGTAAGTAAAAGTATACTAGATAACAATTACATTTTTCAAAATGTATGTTTGTTATATATCTGTTAGTACATATAATTTATTTTTGTTATTCTTACTTTGCGTAAATTTGCATGCTTCTTTTTTTAACAGAAAATAAATTTTAAAATATGTTGTTGATTATAAGCTTGTTATTTTTCAAAAATTTTTAAACAAAAACTATTATTTCAAGTTTTTTTTTTGTATTATTTTTTTTACATAATGTAGCCAACCCATTAAAAATCAAATAGTTTTAGAAATAATTTAAGCCTTTTAATCTTTGTTCAAAAAACTTTACAACAATTTTGAAATCTGGATATGTATTTTTTTGCTTAACCATCCCACATGTATCTTATGGAAAAGAATGAATTTAAACAATACGCCATATACAAGGTGTGGCAAAAGTCAGGTTACATAGGAGGAATGCAGGAGTTTTTTACAAGAATCATTTCCAAGGAAGTGGATAAGATTTAACAAATCTATTGAATGTTTATCTAGGTTGCCGGATTTAACCCATTTACATTATTTCTTATGAACCCACCTTAAACCTGTGGTTCATGTCAAGCAACTTAGTACAATACAAAATCAAAAGAATAACACCACATCCAAATTTGAAATTATTAGAGGAAATGTTATTCTATATAGAAATATTCAAAGGTGATGTTTTAACAAGTAAAGAAGTATTTAGAAGAAAATGACAGTCAATTCAAACATTTAATGTAAGTTATATAACAGACTATCTGCAGGACCTGTCTTTTGCCACAATCTGTATATGCTGAGCTATAGAATTCTGAAATTAAAATTATTTAACTACTAACTTTTTACTGATTAATTTTACTGAAATTAAAAGAAAACCAAACAATTTAAATATCTATTTTACAGAATTACAGTACAAAATACATTAAAAATATTCTTAAATAAACATTAAAATATATAGATAAACAGAACTATGAACTTATAAAAGAATAAAAATCAAAAGTAGAATACTACTGGATAAATATTGTACTAGTGAAACTGTGAATATTTAATAATGGAGACTAATAATTGAAAGATGACTTAAACCTTCAACTGAAAAAAAAACAAAGAATGCTTGAAGAATTAGAAATAGCAAATCAATTAAATTTTGCAAAAGTGTACAAAATTCTATTTGGACAATAGTAACATTAGAGAACAGATAAATACTATACAGTAGTGATGCCACGAATAGTGATTTTGCCGAATACCGAATATTCGGCTACGTTCTCAGCCAAAGCGCCGAATGTTCGGCAAAATATGTGTACGTTTCGCGGGTGACAGGTTACGACCTGTCTTATTGCCGTGGGTGCGGTAGTGACACCGTGGGCGCATTTGTTTTATTTGCAAGTAGATCGTGTCACGACACACACTATGTTCATTGTTACATTGTTACATTATGTTACTAATAGTCTTGAAACCCAAGTTGAGCTTGAATCACAGTTCAACTTTGATGAGAATCACAAATATTTGGTTGCCACTTTTCTTGACCCGCATTTCAAAACTAGTTTCCTGGGATGGGTTCAAATGAAAAGAGCAAAACAAAAAGTTTTTTAAGAAACTCTGAAAATTAGTTGTGATGAGTCTACTAGTACCAATGATGATTTTTCTCCATTTTGTAAGAAAACAAATATCAATGAAAATGATAAAACCATTGAAATACACGACAGTTTCTGGAACTGTTTTGAGGAAGTCGCTACAGAAAATATGCAAAATGATGAGGATGTGTAGAAGAAAAGTGCTATTGCAAATGAGATTGATTTTTATATGAAAACTGTTCACCTAGATCAGACGGCAGACCTTTACAAGTGGTGGTCAGCAAACACAAAACAGTATCCAAGCCTGACAGAATTTGCTAAGATTGATTTATCGTCTCCTGGCAGTAGTGTATGTAGTGAGAGGCTATTTTCAGAAGCAAGGTATAGTTTATAAGGAAAAGCGCAATCGTTTGCTATCAACAAATGCTGAAATAATTGTTTTCATTTATCACAACTTACCACTGATACATTTTAAGTATTAAATGTAATAATTTGTGATTAAAATAAATACATTTTTGAGTAATGTGTGAGCTTTTTTCCATGATTTGGTATTTGCTATTCAGCCGAATGTTGCATACTATTCGGCCGAATACCGAATATTAAAAAAAGTAGCCGAATAGGCCGAATACCAAATAGTAGCCGAATATTCGTGGCATCACTACTATACAGAGTTTAGAACAATCTTGTTTAAAATATTTTATGACTTAATGTGAAAGTTTAGATAATTTTTTAAATAGAACTTAAATGAAAATTCAATTACATTATTAATTTAATTTTAAATTAAAATTTAAGATCTAAATATAGAATTTAAAGTTCAATTAAATGCACTCAATCTTTATTAAAGTTGAATTAACTTTATTTTATATAGATATCACTACAAATATCAATAGAAAACTAATAGAACTTTTTATTGATATTTTTTATTGCTCTATTATTTCAATACAAACAGACAAATTTTTTGTTCTTTATTAGTATAGATAATAATGACTATATAAAATGAAATCAATTGTAACTTCTACTAATAAAGATTCATTGTAATGAATCTTTATTAGTAGAAGTAAATCTTTAAAACCTTGAATTCTATGTTTATATATTATATTTCAAATTAAATTAATAGACTACAAAATTTCATTTACTAATTCTATTAGAAATTTAGATTGAATTGGTTTTTCCATGTTAAATCAATATAAAACTTTTATAGAAAAAAATTCAAAGAACATAAATACAGTAGACCCCCCTATAACACGGTAGATACGTTCCATGTTATATGAGTCACTTAAATACATGAGCCAATCACAGCCCGGCACGTGTGCAGTTTAGGGGCTATGGCTGTTTGAAAGGTTTTCTTCCATAAAATTAATCGATTCTAGACTAATTTGACTCAACATTTCCAAATCACGTATAATTTTTGGGAATAATCCATATAAACTATGCTATAAACAAAAAAATTGTAGGATTATTTACCAAGTGTGCACCGTTCGACGACGCCATTGCTTAAGTTTGTTATTGTCGTGGAGCGGCTCGTCGAATGGCGGGCACATGTTTTCCTGATCAGCGAATTTTTCGCAGAAAAATAACTTAACTTTGGAGACATCATTAACAAAAATATAATTTTTATGGCCATTAAATAATAAATGATTTTTAGTAGGTCCGCTGCTCGTTTAAACTCAATGGTTTGTGCAATGTCCGCTATTGGTCCAGATTCAACCAGTCCTGTTGCGACACGAGTCAGCGATGATGTTTTACTGTGTTATACGAGTCTCTTTTAGTGTGTTATACAAACACGATCACAATTTTTTTGCTGTGTTATACAAATCCGTGTTATAGGGAGGTCTACTGTATTATTTTATTAAAGAAATAATTAAAACAGGATAACTTAAAAATGTATTGATAATAAAAGTTGTAGGAAGAAAAAAATTATCTATCGTTAATGTTGGTAGGGTTGCAACTTTCAGAGTAACAAATTCCAAACAGTGTAAAAAAACTCCAACTGGAAAAAGTGTTTAGCAAAAGACAACCTATAAACAAATTTGGGAACATTTCTTCTTTTGATGATTATGATGACCAGACAGCTAGATAGTCAAGACATTTAAGGCATCAGCCTACCACTCTGGAAATCCAGGATCAAATTCAGATGAGCAATTGCAGGAATTTTTATGGGCAGTCCATTCCTGATATATTGGGCCCAGTCCCTCACTATGCTGCCCCTATTCTGGGTCTGGCCAAACACATGATGGGTATGATTAAAACTACAGTCCATAGGGCAAAAAGAGAAATAAAAAAGAAAGCAAACTAGTGAGAAGGAAAATAATTCAAATTATAAGTCAATGTTTCATGAGAAAAAAGAGACAAGCTAATAAATACTTGTTTATTTTTCAAAACATTTCTTAGCAAGCTTTAAAAACTAACTGAAATTCTAAACAATGGCAGCTCTATCTGTTTAAAACACTATTAAGCTCACTTGTAAGAATAATGTGAGTTAATTATTTCAAAGATGTCGTTATTTATGAATATAATAATTAATAGCAAAAATATAGAAATGTTTAATTCAGGACATCAAACTAACTTTTGCTTAATATGGTGCCAAGTCTAACTATTATTTGTGTTAATCCTTTGAAACTATTGAATTGAAAAAATATTCACCAGTTATTTCATAAAGTGCTGTATTTGACATAATGAAATAAACCAGTCAAATGATTATGTCTTTCTATATATGCAGACTTATTTTTTATATTAAATTGTCATATAAAAATTATATTATGATATGGAGAAAACACTGAGATCAGCATTAATACATCGATCTCAGTGTTTTCTCCATTTTATTATACAGTATTTGGCATGAAAATCATCCTATTGATCAAAAATTATATTAATAAACTAAGGCATTATATTAGAACAATTTTCTCATTATTCTCAGTTTCTTTTTTAAGTTTATATTAGAGATTGTGCTATTAAGTATATTTTAAAATGTATTATGATTTCTTACATTAAATTACCTTAAGTCTATATAAACTGCTATATTGAACAAAACGTGTTACTTAAACTTTCAAATACTATTAGAATCAGCATTTCTCATATTTACTGAATGATTGACACATCGGTGTTGCGGCATTACAAACGGTGATTTGTAATATTTCACACGTACTGGCAAGCATTTTCAACAGCTTACAGCTGTCATCTTCAGGCGAAAATCGAATACAGAATTTGATTTTCGCCTGAAGATGACAGCTGTAAACTGTTGAAAGTGCTTGCGAGTACATGTGAAATATTACAAATCACCGTTTGTAATGCTGCAACACTGATGTGTCAATCATTCATTACTGTATGTTGGTGTGAAGTGCAATAATATTATACTCATATTTACTTAAAATACAGTAGATTTTCTGCATGAAAATATTAGAATTTGTATATTTCCCTCTATACAATAAAAGTTGCATTCCTTTTTACTTTTATTTATTTTTTATAAATAATACTTCTGCAATTATAAATAATACAAACATTTTACAGTTATCATGATTATATTAGATTCCTTCTCTACCTCTTTAAAAAATTATCTGTTGGTTTGATATGGAAATAATCTATTAACAAACCTGTTAGATTTAAATTGAATGAAAATTTAGTACTTATTAATTTAATTTTAAGTTAAGATTTTATATCTAAATATTGCAAGTTCTATCTAACATATTCAGTCTTTTTATTATCTTGAAATGAATTTTATCAATAATTTATATGGTTCGTTTTTATATATATATATATATCAATAGGAGACTTAATATAAATTTATATTTTTGTTATAATAAATCATTCAATGGAAATGAATATGTTTTTATTAATCTTCTACTGGTAAATATCTAGAGCTGAGCATGTGAAAATTAATTTCAATGTTGAATTAATAAAGATTTTGTTTTCAATATAATCTTTGTAACAGAAAGCTGATTTCTTAAGTTCAAATTTGAAAATAATGTATTTTTATATTAATGTTGACATTTTTACCAGAAAATATTTCCAGGATTATAATAAAAATTGTTAGAAAGCACACCAACTTTACAGAAATGATACTTACCATTTTATAGTAGTATAATAATTTGTCCTAATTAGTAAAATTTCAATTAAAATTTTCAAATAACTTAATTTCTTCAGATCTAGTTCAAAAATACTGATTATCTTGATCTATATTGAAACAGAGTTGTGTTTCAATTTAGACTGAATATTGATTGATACATAATTCCTAATTCCTCTAAGTAAGTTTGATATTTAATAAATAAGAATTGCTATAATTTCTATTCAATATCTTTTTGTGCTAAATGTAAAAGTTTATTACATGTTGTAAAACTTGTAGTCTTTACTATTAATCCAGTTTTTTGTTAATATATAAAGAAAAAAGTTTTCAGTGTGTTCCTAGCAATTTTAAGAAGGTATATAACTGAACTCACACATCTGAGAAGATAAAAAGCAAAATTTATTTTTACAGTTATAATAATAAAAAATATTTTACAAATCTAGAACACCCAATGATCTGATTTAATATTAATTACTTTGGAAAAAAAATAAAAATTTGTAAAATTATCCAAATAATACAAATCAAACTTAATGTAGATTATTGATTTAAAGGTGGAAAGGTGAACATTACAATTTACGTCTTAGAATTTTTTAATATGTTTCATCTGAAACATCAACTAACATGCTAATTTGATGATCAAATTAAACTAAATCTTAAAAACACATCTAGGATTAGGGTCTATTCTGAATTTGAGTATTATTCTGTCTTTTCCTATTTGGACAAAGTGCAATTAAGTTTTAAAATTGAATTGCCCAAATAAGAGTTTAAAGTTTAATTTCCAAAATTTTACTGACTCCATATTCCATCATCTTGACTTGTTTTAAAGTCAGAGTTTAAAAATTAATTACCTCTGCAAAGTAACTCTTTAAATAGTCTATCCAACAGTGACTGCACAATCAATTATGACATGCTGTGAGAGTACCCTAAAAGGTAAAAATACAACAACAGATTTTTTTCCTATTGTATCTACTGTAAACATTGCATTTTTTCAATGTCTAATTAATATTTGGGTGTTTCCAGGTACTGAATTTAAAAAAATACATTGCATTCAAGTATAGGTATTTCTTCAAATAATGGATATTTTTCTCAGTGTGCAGGAAATCTATTGTTTGCAATGTAACGGATTTATATATATATTAAATGGTTAAAATCTTTATTAATTAATAAAGTTTTCATATGATTTGAAAGATAATACTGAAATAGAAATATAATTTTAATAACACTTCATTTAACATCTATTCATGTAAAGAAAATTGACTGTTATCAAGAAAATTATAATATGAAAAAATTATTTAAATTCTTAATTATAATTTTTGCAATATGTAAAATGTGTTATTTAAAATGCTAACTTCACACAGAAATTTGCTATACGTACAAACATTTACCATATATAGCTTATAAATTTAAAATTATAAACTTTTGAGTTAATTACTATATATAATCTAATGTACTATGCACAACATTAGTTTTGATCATATAAATAAAATATTGATAAGGTAAAGTAGAACATTGTATTAAATGAAATTAAATACTAACTAAACTTAATCAAATCCAATCAATAGGCTGTTTCTCTGTAAGGAATCATAGAAAGTTAGGAAAATTTGACTTCAAAAATAATCACAAAGAAGAGACTGAAATGACAAATATAAAGAATAATACATTAGAAATTTAAGAATAAACCATTGAGTGAATACAAATATAGGCCAGGGTGGTTAAGGAATTAGCCTATCACTCTAGAAGATCGATGATCAAATCCCAAAAATTCTTTAGGGAATAACTTGCCAAGGATATCTTGGCAAATTATCCTTCACTACCCAGTTGAACCCCACGATGCCACCCTGGGCATGAAAAAAAGACTCTTAATGTCCGCAGGGCAGAAAGTGTTAAAAATGAAAAAATTTAAAACAATAAAATCTCAATTATTGTGGACTGATGCTATCTCAGATAACTTAGATGAAATGGACAGGCACAACTATTTCAAATTAAAACTAATGAATATAAAAGAATTTATATGATATTCTCTTTATACTATGTTGAATTTAATCACATTGATGCAAAAACTGTTGCTCTTATTTTATTATATAGCTAATATATGTACAATGATTTTGAGAATAAAAATATGTATTATTGTAGTTACATTTTAATATGAATGGTTTGTCTCACATTGAAATCAAATGATAAAAAGTAACAGAAACAAATCATTTTGCAATACATGCTACAGTTTTGAACTTTTCTTATACTGTAATTCATAAAAGAGAGTAATGCATTTGCTTACAAGTTTGCCTCAGATAATGCAGAACCTCTGTTAATTGGATAATTGGGATTCTACTGCATATTAAATCTAAAATTGTTCCTCTTTGATCATGTAAAAGATGTACATAGGATAAAAATGATGAATAGAAACTTTAATATTCAAAATAATAGACTTGCATGTATCTCTCACAAGTCTATTACTTTGGATATTAAAGATTCTATGCATCATTTTTATTCTGTGTACATCTTTTACATCACTAATGAAAAAGTGATATAAGATTACATTAGATAAGAATACATTTTTAAACTGCTAATGAAAAGAAATAATTAATAAATCAACATATTTTTATTTTAATATTAATTATTATTATTTTTTTTTTTGCAAAGGGTAGAGAAGATAACTATTCAAAACCACCTTTGATATAGTGTCTAAAGAGTGTTTGTAGTTTACTTTGTCTATAGAAGAGATTAAATTAATGTATTAAAATGTAATAAATATTACATGTAATTAATAGTATGAAGTAAATATTTTCTTTTTTAGAAGTTTGAACTTAAGAAGTCAGCTTCAGTTACTACTGATAATATATTGAAAAAATAATTAGAAGAAGCTTGAATACGATTATAAAAATGAAAGCCGTGGCTTTAAACATTTTAATATTTGTACAGATATTCCCTGTTTTATCTTTTTGATATATCCTATATTTAATTTGAAGACTTTAGTTAATAGAAACTAGTTTTGATTTAGAAAAATATTTTGTCTAAGTATGTCACTAAACATTATATCCAATTATATACGATGTTTGTGAGATTTTACTTTATAGGTTTTTCCTAAATAAATTATTAGATTTTTTAATAATTTAATTATAATCATGAAAAGCATTGATCAAAAAACGTAATGAAATAAATGCTGAAAAAATAGTTATAAAGTTACACTCCAATTACATTATTCTTAAATTAATTATATATAAACCATTAAACAGGGTATTTAGTAAACTAAGTAAATCAGTAAACTATTATTAAGTATAGTTAATATAACTGTATTTAATAATAATTTATAACTAATTAAGAATTTTAGGCAGTAAATTTGAAAGGGAAAAAAGTTGTAGTTAGTACAGAAATCCTAGCAGAAAAGTTATAAATAATTGATTTCTCAAGAGTAAGCATTAAGAAGAAACAGTGGTGTAATTTTTATCATCATCATCATTGTTAATTTTTGACCAATTAAATGACATTTATTGCTAACTCACTTCAGTTAGTTGTCTTATCTTTTTACAGTTGGATTCTAAGTTGTTGTTTCAAAGTTATTTTAAATTCCCAAATTTCATTTATTTATGTAAAATGTTATGTTACATTTTAATGATTTAATTGGACATGATTTTGCCTTAATTGAAAGATTCATTAAACTTTACACCTAATGAAAAACTTTTTAATCTTTATATTTTAATAAATAAATAGAATTAAATATAAATTTGATATAAGTTTAATATTTGATGTAAAATATTAATTTTTTCCCCTTTTTATAAAATGAGAATTTTACTAATTCATTAAGTAAATTATACTTCTGTTGATTTTTCATATTTTGTAATTTATTTTATTTCTGATCTAACTATTCACTTATATTTTGTGTTAGTAATATTAGTTATTGACTAAACTGTAGATGTGACTTTTAGCAAATGGAAAATTTGTAAGCAAACTTCTAATTAGGAAATTTTTTTACAGTGAGTTAATTAAAATGAACTGTATTACTAAGTTCTACTCAACCTGGAATTATTTAATTGACTTACAAACCACCCTTCACACTTTTCCTTTTGTAACAATTCTTTTACTCCAAAATTCTAGTCTAAGCAAACATTTTCAGCTACATTCAGGGTTTACTTTAGGCTTACATTCGCAGAAAAAAGATAAAAGAAAAAACTAGAGCAAGTCGAGAATTCTATGTTCTATTTCTAAATATGTTCTTTTGCATCACTTTTATTATTTATTTTTTTCTATGTAAAATACAATGATGCCAGATACAAAATTATTTTAAAATTTATTATTGCACACATACTAAAGTATTTTATATTATACAATGATATTATCCTTATATCATTTTTATAATCTGTTTTATAAAGCAGTTATGAAGAAAAAAGAAATAACAAACAACATCTAAAAAGAAATACAAATAAAACAAAATGTCAAGTGTTGGTTCACTCAGATATTCGTTTGGTGAAGTGTCTGTTGGCCAAATGCCCAGGAGCCACTTTCAATGACTGCTCCGGAAGTGCAGTTTATATGCAATAGTGGGTTATCCACATGAAATTATAATAAATGTAAAATGAAAATAAAAATAAAACAAAAGTAATTTTTATGTGAAACAGAAGTTTAACCAGTACACCAAACTTCAGACACCAAAAGATGTTATGTTATTTTCATTGAAATGTCTTCAGATTTTAGAACTAAAGCATGTTGACCATACCTATAAATTTAGTTCTACAATTTTATATCATATCCAGAGGTGCACTTATGGTGCTACAGCAATCCCTTGATCAATTTTATTTTAAAATAAAAGTAAATATAACACCACATATTATATGACTTCAATGGGAAACAGAGAAAAGTAGAAAAATTTAAAGTTTAAATTTTAAATTAATATTTCTTGGAAACGTGTCAAACAGTGTGGAACACAGACTAAAGAAACTATTTTGTATATGAATTCAAAATAACTAATTTCAATAATTTCTAGTAAAAAATAAAAAATGTAATGATTCATACCTTTTCTATTCTTCCTTTTGGAATCACACCAAGTATAAATCTCACTGTAACATTGAATAATTTATAATCAATCTACCAATTCAAAATTATCAATTATCCATTTTTCATCTTCCATTTAACCATTTTAAAAAGCTATCTAATTAGTTATCTAACTTTTATATTATTTATTTTTACCTTAGAATTACCTTAATTATCTTTTTCCAAAAAACATCAGTGGGCTTGATACTGTTATGAATCTGCCTTGAGCAGTGTTCTCAAGATTCTGGATATGCCACTGCTTCATATCTTGTATTTAACAACTTATCAGGATTTGTCATGGCAATCAGTTCTTCTGCAATCATTAAAGACATATTATTTGTATCTGGTATCATGATTTCTGCTTGTTTCCATTCTTCTGCCAATATCAAATTAACTTCCTCATTAATAAGGAACTAATAAAGGTTTTTGGAAATTAAATTTGATGGCAGTAGTGCATTTTTTAACATTATAAAAGTAACTATCAATAATTTTGATTCAAAATTTCTTTTCCTTAAAGTTATATTGTTTCTTACAAAGAACTGGTAGTATTTTAAGTATTTTTAAAACTGTTCATGCTATTTTAGACACATTAGCTGAGACAATTTCAGCTAATGTTAAATGAGTACAGTCAAACCTGTTTTCAAAATTCTGTTCACAAACCAATTTCTTTGAAATGAATCATTCAAAAACTGAGGTTTGACTGTATTTAATAATAAAAATCAGAATATTTTTCTTATCTGTGGAAATGATTAATCTTCATCCAATTTTGTAAGAGATATATAACAAAGACTGCTGATCATATCTACATTCAGTTTTAAACTTTATGTAATACATTTTGATTTTTACAAGTTTTTTTTAATCAAAATTTGTATATTAATTTAATTCTGTAATTATATCAACCATACTTTTTTCTATATTTATTCTTTCATTATTAATAATTTTAACTCAAAGTATTTTTGACTGGTGCTCTTTGGCTAATGACATTCTAAATGACTTCTAGTTTGTTCACAATATAATTTTTATGTGAATTACATTGTTTATCACAGTATTGTGAATTATAAAATTTATTATTTGTTTCCCTTTATAAATTTAGTAGCAGATTTGAAAACAGAAAAATGAGTTTTAGTATTTAGATCAATTTCTAAATCTTCCTCAAGTACTTTGGAACATGTCATTCTATTTTCAATGAGTTGAATTTGCACTTGTGTAAACACAGACTAAAATCACAGAAAAGTGAGTTGATGAGTTCCTTGAGGAAGATTTACGATTAGATCTGAACGTTATATTCAAATTTGTTATTTGTTAACATTGTAGGGTCTTTATATGATTTTATTTTTAATAAAATATTTGAAATAATATTTTAAAAATGCTTAACCAAACTGTTTTATTATACAATATGAACATAAAAAATATTCCATAAAAACATGCAAATTATCAAAAAAAAAAAAAAAAAAAAAATGCTAAAGATAATGTTAACAAGCAAAATATCTATTATTTAAAGTTATCAAATAGCATTCCTTACAAACTGGTAGCTAATATTTGTAATACTTAGCTTATTTGTGATATTCTAATAAAACTATATCTGATACAAATAAATATATAATCCTGGTTTTTTTTTTCTAGCTATATACCGAATAAAATAAAAATGTAGAATTAAGTAGTCTTCAATTCTATTGTGTCCAATCACCAAGAATAAAACAGTCTTCTTTTGCGGAGATGATCTTTAATTCAGAGGCTACACTTTTGTAAAACAGTTAAAACATTCACTGATATTTTGTTCTTGGTGATTAGACACGATAGAATTGACGATTACTTAATTATGTATTTTTAATTTGTGAAAATACTGTCCGACATTTTAATTGAAATTATGTATACTGAATAGTTAGTTATAAGAATATTTAACATGAAAACTTTATATAAAAATATAATTTGTTTTTCTCCTAAAGCTTGAATCAGTATTATTATTTAGTCACTTATTTAATTTTTTCTTTCAATACAGCAAAAGTATGTCCAATTAATAGAATATGAAAACAAAACTTAGACTTTTTCATTTCAATCTACATATTATATAAGGCATTTTATTGTTAAGGCATAATTTATGTAAATTTTTCACATAAAAACCTAGTGGAAATCATATGGTGCAGAATGATTTTAAAATAATTATACTAAAATATACTAAAAGATCTCATTCCATTTTTTGTAAAAAAAATCTAATTATTTTTTAAAACTTTATATGCTACATACTATTTTATAATTTCAGTAATTAAAAAACTATTAATGTATTCATCTTATCACAAGTTCTATAAGTTAATTTTTTACTAATATCCAGTTTAAAACAAATTAAAATATTATAGTCTAATTAGTAGAAATTAAGAGTTTTATTAATTATAAATTTTTCGGAATGATATTACTTCTATCATTTGAAGATTCCATAAGCTTTAAAAGATTCGCGTGGAAGTTTCAAAAGCTTTCGTCAGTTGTATCTGATAAAATTTCCATAAAAGATATTCCATATGGAAACTTCCAAAGATGGAAGTAATATAATTCCAAAAACATTTAAGAATAATAAAACTCTTGTCTTCCTATTAGCTAGGCTACAGTATTTTGTTCTTAAAAAGGATAATAAATGTTACCTATCTTTTTAATATTTTTATATACTTTCCTCATTTATTAACCATTAATGAAAATTTAATAATCAAATATGAATTACTAGTAAAATATTAATAAATAGTTATAATTCAATTTTATTCATTTATTCTACTACTATAAAATACTGATTTCAAAGAGTTTTTTCTATCTTTCATGTAATTTGAAATAAAAATTTTTAAATGAAATACATTCAAACTATACAATATTTTTTAAAATTATTTTACTATTATAATTAAATAATGGCATATAAAATTAGTTTGTGCTCTTTGAGATGAAAGATGATGATAATTCTTAAAACAATATAATAATGAAATGTATAAAAAAAGTTCTGAAAATAATGAAAAATTTTAGTAAAGTATTCAAAAAAATAAGGTAGAAAATTGGGTAAAAGAAATTTTGGAAGCTAAGGAAAAATGAATAATGAATTTTACAGTATCGATTGTTGGTTTAGCTGTTGTTGAATGTTTATTTAATATTGTATCTTTCATCCGTTAAGAGTTAAACAAATTTATCATATTTAATTACAATGAAAAATAATCATCATAGCATTGATTAAAAATTTATAAATTCTTTTGAAAATATTTCATTTTTATTGATTAATATTTAAAAATTAGGAAAAAATTATTTAATATGATAAGCAATGCAAGATTAATTTGATGGAGATTTAATAATAATTTTATTTGAAACTATTGATATTAAAACAGTAAAATATTAATGTTTAATTTAAAATTACATGTATTTTTTTAAACTAAAGATAATTTATATTATAAATTCATCATACTGTTCTAAAATTTCAAAAATTTTTGTGCTTAGTTAATCAAACAATATAACAAATTTAGTAAAATGTTTTTCTAAAGGTAAAAAAAGAAAAAAAATCTTATAACAAATTTATATTTAAGTATTTTTTCTTTATAACAATACATTAAACTCATTTTATTAAATATTAGTCATCACAATGCTAAGAATGATGAAAGTAATTCTAGCCATTATTTATCTTAGAAGAGGAATGGTAGTAAAGTTTAAATAGAATTATAAAAAAAATTTGATGAAAATTCTTCAGACTTTTCTACCACACCTCTGAAATCATTTGAAAATGAGAAACCCTATAAAATATTGTTATATTATAATTCATGAAAAAAGCCCCTGAAGCATGCCCCTTATTACGGCCCATCCCTCTCTCAGGTGTTTGGAAATATCGAGTTTAACCCAGATACAGATATGAACAAGCATAACAACTTCCATTCCTTTATTCAATCATTGATGCTGTTATTTAGGTGAGTCTTTCAAGATAACTTGCCCAGAAATTCATCATCATTCGTCGTTGCATTTTTAATTATATGGCCAACTTTCAAAATAAATAAATAAATAAATGAAAAACTGTGCACTTTTTTAAACAATAGGATTTAATTTACAGTTATAGATTTTAGTATTGTAATAACCATGCTTATTTAAAAAAAAATCTATTTGCAAATTTTAGTTAAACATTTAATTCTGTCTCAGAGCATGAAACAAATTAATTCACTTTGCATTTAATAAATATTTGAATAAGCATGGTAAGTTCAAAAAGAAATTCATCATTTTCAACTTTTTCACAATATTGCACTGCTGTTTTAGTTAGATTTGCTATGATTAAAAGGCTGTGATTAATCACCTGAAAATATGTATCGTGCAAATAGCTTTGTGCTGCATGAATATTTAGCACAGTTTTTATAATCAAAAATTTAAGAAAAATGCAACGATGAAAACTTCTAAAATTATTAAAACAATATCTATTTCATTGCTTGCTGTTTTTTTTACTCAGAAGAATTAATACCTTTTTTTAGTTGAGATAGCATGATAATATCAGAAATCAATAGATGTATTTTAGAAATATTTTTATATTCTAAATTTTGTTTTTTCCATTCATCTGTTCCATTTATTATTAATGACAATAATAAACACACATCACAACATGCACACTACTGGACATCAAACTTTAGACTAAAAATCTTTTGTATTTCCTGAATTTATATAAATGAATCAGTAGCTTTTACTTAACATTCCATTTCTAAACTCTATACAGGTATTTGGTAATATAGAGATGAATGCAGAAAGTGCTATTACACGTCATAATAATTTCCGTACGTTTTTTCAAGCCCTTATGTTATTGTTCAGGCAAGTGTTTAGTTCATAAATATCAATCAATGGAACCAAATTACTGTTTGTTTGTATCCACGTCACTGGCCAAATGATGCTTCAGTTGGTTGCATGCTTGTATCACTGCGTCCTTATATCCGTCAATGGCTGGTCCATCACAATGTTTCAACTCAATGAAAATTATTTATAAAGTGCTTAATAATTAGTAAATATTATTATTATGATTATTATTATTATTATTTAAAACATATTATTAAAATGTTGCTTTATTAATTTATCAAATTTGTAATATATTATTCAAGATCAAGAATATAATTGACTTCAATAAAAAAGTGAATATAATTTTGGAAAAATAGAAATGTTTTACAGCTTTTCAATGTAATAATTATTAAGTATTTTATTTATTTATTTTCTAATTCATTAAGTAAACTAAAAGCTCCATTAATCCAAATCAATTATCAATAAATATTATGAATAAATAATGCATTTTAGATTACATTTCATCAAATTCTAGACTCAAGAATTTCCTTCACGAAACATTTAAATAAAAAGTTTCTTCAATACAACTACTGAATAGATGAATGCCAGTAAAGACGAATAAAAGAACGCAGGGTTCTACAATCAGGTGACCTGGTGTATGTGTCGTGTACGTGGTGTCGGTGTCGCTTTACTGAACACTTCTTAACTTCACACAGTATAAAACACTGTTAAATTAGGGTTGTGGTTGCACTTTGCACATATATTAAAAAGTTTCAAGAAAAGACATAATATAAAAAAGTGAACAAAAATATATATGTATATATTTAAAGTAATTTAATCAAAAAAATAAAAATAAAAAATTGGAAGAACAATTTGGACATTAAATTTTAATTAACAAGATGAAATTCTCAGAGTAAGCAATTTCTATTTTTATTTATAATTATGAACATTTTACAAATTTTCATTATATATTTATCAGTACAAATATATATTCTACCTCATTAACTCCAATGTCTGCATAGCATGTATATTTTGATTATTGCATACACTTAATGTTGTGTTGTAATCGCATGTGTTTGTTTTTAGCATGAAAAAATAAATATGGTAATTGTTGCATGATATTTAATTGCATATAGATGTGAATTGCATGCTCTGCCTGTTAATTACAAATTTAGAATAATTCATATAATTTTGTCATATTTCATATTTCTAAATCTAAACAATTCATGTAATTATTGAACTAATGATTCCATATTGGAAAACTGTTTTGCTATAGATGTGCGACTGGGGAAGCTTGGCAATCCATTATGATGTCATGCCTTCAAGGACAATCATGTGATCCAAAAGCAAATAAAAAGGCTAAAGAATGTGGCAGTAACTTAGCATTTATCTATTTTGTTAGTTTTATTTTCTTCTGTTCATTTCTGGTAAGTATAAAAAATGATTAAAATACTCAGTATTTTATATTTAATTTGACCATTTTATTTCCTTAAATCATTTTCAGACTTTTCATTCTGTCATCAGAAACTGTACAAAATTTATTTGTTGCATTGGATGATCAGTTTTAATATAAATAAGAGAACATGGGTTTAATATCTTCAATAGTTACTTTTACATTAACTATTAGTGGCTTTTCTGTTCAATAGCTTCTTTTTGATAAATTTTTTAAATTATCATCAATTAATTTGTAAAATATTTATAAAATAAACCATTGTAAGTACAGTATGGCATCTACTTATGAATATTCGGTCTACAAGAATTCAATACTTGCTGTTTACTTTTATATTTATTTATTTATATATATTTAATTGTATGAAATATTCCATACAACTAGCACTACTGATCACAAGTGTGATGAAATTGGAATTCCTGAGTACTCTGATTAGATGACTCATAAGTTTTAATCTACATTTTCTTGTTTCATTTACACACTATGTCTTCATTTACAAAACGACAGATGCCATCATGCTTCTGACAAAGAAGACTTATAAAAACCAACTCACTTCCCCAAACAATCATTATCTCTTTTTTTATCAGTTATTACGATTTCATTAATAAAAAACAATAAAGAAATAAAGTAAACTAAAGTAAAATAAAATTGCTTTAACTATAAGATAATAAGAAAGAACTGAATAACACTGATGCTAAAAAACAAATTTTTAAGGCATTCACAGATTGTTTTCATTTATAAATTAAACATTTATCAGGATATTAGCTTCTGCCATTATACAGATTAGAATAGCATTTTTGTAGAACCACTTTTTGTTTTTTAAATTTTAAATTTTAATTTCGCATTTTATCTTCAACTACATCTTAAAATTATATGATCTAATCAATATTTAGCATTTCTGCATCTCATTTGCATTGTGAAAATGCCTATATAACACAAGAACCATTAATTTTCAACTCATATATAGTTGGAATTTGAATTTATGAAATGTTGTGTGTAAGTGAAAGTGATTAATCAGCTATAAGCTATTTTATTAGTGCATTACTGCTAAAATTTAATATTATTATTCAAAAAATCAAACTTACAGAATTCAGTTTTTTAAATTCAGTGATTGATTAATTTTTCTTAAATATGTCTTTTAGTTGTTTTATTTTAGTCACCATTAAGCATAATAATTTTACATGATTATGATTATTATTCTAGGGATATTGAAACATGAATTCAGTTCGTGTTATAAAAACTATAACATGTACTGAAGTCTCACTAAGGTAGTATTATTTATTCATAAAAAATAATACTAAAAAAAATGATTTTATAGTTTAGGTAAAATAATATATTTATTTAATAAACAGCACCTCTAACAGTGTGCTATATTGGAGGAAATAAGGCTTATTGTAAACTGAAAAATTTCATACTTTATCCAGCATCATCACCCTTACTTTTAAAGTGTGAATGTGCTGAATGTTATGTTGTTAAAATAATAATAATAAAATAAAAAATTTACTAGATTTATTCCATTAGTCACTCTCAAATAGTAATTGCAACCAATTCTCAAAGAATAGAAATAATCACTCTCCTAATAAACAGTGCAGTTGGAAGCTGAAAAAAGTCATAGACAACTTACTGCTTATTAAAATAAATATGATATATGCATTTTCTAATATTTTTATGGTATTTTTTGAAAATATTTATTTAGAAAAATTTTCAGTTTTTTATAAAGTGTTCTCAGATAACCACAAATACAAAAGAATAATTTCTTGAGATCATTATGTCTTATCATCAGGTTAGAATCTGATGAAACAGTACTCTCAAAAAATATTTTTATCAAATAATCAAATAAGCTGACCTTTGAATATTATTAACAATGTGTCCTATTGATGATATAAAATAGATTTGTTCAACAACAAAGACCATCTAGAAGAATATTCAACTGCAATTTGGAAAATTTGTAGACTGATAAATTCTTACTGTTGTCCATCTGTCTGTCCATTCTTAATCTCAAGAATGGAGTTAGGTAGATGAAAGTGGAGATGAGATATGGAAAGCTTAGGGACAGGAGATCCCAATTAACTATATACAAACTTCAGGTTTGTACCAGAAGTCGTGTTATTTCAATTCAAAAATTTTTTCCTGAATTGGTTAGATAGATGACCAACAAGACTTTATTGCTAACAGGAAAAGTGTGATATACAGGGCAAGATACTGCTAAAAAAAATTGAGAACACTGACAAAAAATTGCAGTGTGGCATTGTGATGCTGTCATAATAAATAATTGCGTATTTTTATCAAATTCAAGACAACAATATTGCATATTAACTGGATCGAATTAGAAAAAAGCAGAAATTTTTGTGTTATTGTTCTTAATCTTGAAAGATAAATGTAATATTTATTATAGTGAAATTCCATTAACCTGGCATCTGGTATACTGGCACATCTGATAAGATAGCATGTCAAGCTCATCATTAGGGGAAGTTATCAATGCACTGGGTGGGTAGGTCTTGAGTTACAATTTTTGTGTAAGAGTGCTCAAAATATGCAGTTCTGGAAAAGGGTGTAGGTTCTTTTAGAGGTGACAAATTTCACATCAAGCAAATATGTACCACAAATTAAGAAGCTTTTCTGAGCTGCCAGTAGCATTAGTTATGTAACATTTTCTTGAAAATTTGATGAGGAGTTCTAGGTGTTATAGATCTGGTGTCATCTGACTCTGTTTGAAGTGTTAAAAGCAGATGACTAATCCAGGAACAAGAATGCTTAGTCTTGAATGTGCAGCTTTGTTACATATCCAGGAGGGCCACTATAATCCTGTTGTAGCATACTCTTGGTTTGTCAACTCTTGCAATTCCAAGAACACCTTGTTTTCTCTTCTGGATTTCAGTTCTTTCGAGATTCTATGAATGAAGGTGTCAGTTCACTGTGCTAATGCAGTCATGTACCCAAAATCAACAATGGTGTTCATGACACCAAAAGAACAAAAGTAAGTTATACTAAAATTAAACAAACATTAGAAATTCTGAAGATGGGAGCAAAGGGAAAGAATCAAAACATTATTACAGCTCAATTTAACATTGGATCGTCCACTCTCTACAACATAAAGAAGAACAATGGGAAGGTAAAAGCCTTTGTTGCTGAAAGTGAAGCATCAATGAAGCACACTGGAGAATGAATATGACTAAAAAAACTGAAAATGGTACAGTTGGATGCTGCTTTATTCAAGAGGTTGAGTGTGAAGCATTTAGGAGGAAAACCAGTGAATGAACCCGTGCTTATTGAAAAAGCAAAGTAATTTCATAAAGGATTGAACATCACAGAATCAAGTGTGTTTTCTGACAGATGGCTACACAATTTCAAACAGAAACATAGAATTCGTAAAGTGGATGTAAGTGGTAAACAGCTTTCTGCAGATCGTACTGTTACAGAAGAATACAACAAGACATTTGAGACTTCAGTGAAAGAAAATGGCTTGTCACTATCTCAACTTCACAATGCAGATGAAACAGGACTTTTGTGGCAGTGTTTATATAAATAGTTACTAAACTAACCTTTTTGCATGTTTCCAGCAATGTCTAATTTTAAAAAATTTTAAATGTAAGCTTTCTGATGATGAATGATAAAATCTGAATAAACTTTTAATTAATATAACAAAATACATAACAAATGTTAATAAATAAGTAAAAAATAATAATATATTTTATTATTTTATAAGCCGTTTATATTTTTTCATTGTTCATTTTACATGTATAATTTAGAAGATATTATCTTAAGCATTTTTTTCTCCTTGTTTCTCTTGTTTCATTCCCGTTATCAATGATAAAATAAGTAAGACAGGAAAAACAAATGGAATGTTTTAGACCAAACTGTGTTAAGTATAAAAAATATTAATAATTATACCTGTTAAACCAAAGATGAGCTCTCTTTTGTGATAAAGACTTGATAGATTTTAATCATCAGATCATCCAATAGGTTGAAATTCTGTTTTATTCATCCATTTACTATTTAGAAAAATGTTACACAAAAATTTATTGTACTACTATCTTCTAGCCTTAATATTATTTAATAATAATATCATAGATAAAATAATTGATGGTCTTTTCAAGAACATAAAACTTATTTATTAACTAACAAGGAACTTTACACAAGTTACAATCCACTTGAACAAAGTTGCAGTTTATTTGAAAGTGTTTGATGTGTAGAATGAATATGCAAAAATGATTAGCTATCTTCAAGTACTGTACATTAGAAGTTATGAGCATTTGAATTTTCACTCAGCAAGTTCAAAAAGTGTAATGTCAGTGCCAGTTGATAAAAGAGTATTAATGTGTCCATGAAGCATAAAAATGTGGAACAATAATCAGATTTGCTGATTATAGTAGCTGCACTTGGATTACTTGAAGCAAGTGTTAACGATCACTTTACACTACTTTTTTATATATAACTTCAGGCCAGAGGGGTTCCAAAGAACTGTCCTGGAGATAAACAAGGAAATTGAATCCCTCATTGAAAGTGTGAACTGATAATTGTTAAAGATATGAATTTCAGTTCACTTCTAAACTACTTTGATTGTCCAAAATATAGCACATTGAGTGGCTAAAGGTAAGATATACATTCAGGATGATCTTGACTGCGTATTCGTTATGTGATTTTATGGAATCCATGTGAATTCTATCACAGTATTACCAAGTGAGTCAACAAAGCAGCAGAAATTCCTTTGCAGTCTGTGGGAAGACCATGCTTTTAAAGAATTGCATCATGATTTATTTCATGATCAGGCCAGATTTTGATACAATTTTCAGCATGTGTTCTGCCAATTACTCTCCAAATTGACCTTTCGATACCTGGTAAATCACCAGCAACCTTGGAAACACACATACTCCAGCTGAAAAAACAGGCTGATAGTGTAGGAATGAGTTGTTACATGGTTTGTACCAGATTCTTATCAATTTCTTCTTGTAATGCAGCATTTGTAATTATTTTTGCATAGCACTTTGCTATTAAGGGTATCACATCATTGCATCAATAAACACTGCACATATAACCAATCATTGCATCTTTTACTGATATTGATGTCCTTGACCCAGGGTTTTATGCTTACAGTTTTTGTTATCACTCATGAGCCAAGATGTGACGTCACATCTTAGATAATCTTGAATGATAAATTTTAATAAAACAATAATATTTTCAACCCAAGTTGATGATTTTTGACTTTTCAACCTATGTTTATTGATCTATTAAAATTTATTGCTGAGATTAAAGTTTGATGTTTTAGTTATTTTGGAATCTTCTTCAGTTTCTGCAATAGTTATAAGTCAAGATTATGTCATTGTTTAAACTTTGCTGCTCACCTATGGATAGATGCAGTAAACCTGGTAAGTATAATTTCTCATGCACTTTCAACACCCCAAGCCCAAATTTTTGAACACATTGTTGTCAAGTACATGAAGCTTCACACGACTGCCTTTCTTTTCTTTCTCAGCCAGTTGATATAGATATAAATGACACATGTCTTGCATCACAGTACTTACAGTAGCAGATATAAGGAAAAGGCTACAGTGTTGTGGCCATCAGCCATATTGTTAAATGTATTTTAGTTATATTCTTTATTTATCTTTATATTCGATTCTTCCTTTTGTCATAACTTCCTTCTAGAAGCTTCTGTCTTAAATCTCATTGCCTTAAGGAGAGATTACCCTTCTCAGAACAAAAGGGTAGGGGGATTATCGTTTCTCTGAATTTCAGGGGAAACAAAAGAAAGGCAAGGACCTAAGGAAAAATGGCCAATGAAAGAGCCATCTTGGTCAAAATCTCAGAACAGACGGTAGGACAAGGCAGTGCTCTGAACTTGAGAAGGGACAAAGGGGATTGCAAAGCCAAAGAAAACCGCAGAGGTCGAGGAATTAAAAGAGAACGATTGTAAGGACAGTGCGAACGACTGGAGATCTCAGAGGCACCAAGTTTGTAAAGGAGAGAGACATCCAAAAGTATAATATTGAGGGAGACACCTTCCATATTAGCACCTATTAACTTAAGGAAACCCGGGTATTTTCTACCTTCCTCTGTCTATCTGATGCACTTTCCTGAGCCTCTGCTTCTTCCTTTTTTTCTTAGGTTTAAGATAGATATAAGGTTAGTTGTAAGTCGATAGGATTTTTACTGTATGTATACACGCACATTATCCAAATGCTTATGGGAGGACAATAGACCACTCTTTTAGTAATTAGTAATACTAATATCTGTAAAGTTGGGATCTGTACTAAAAGAACCAGTTCGGAGAGAAATAGAGGATATTTTGTGTGTAAATCTGTTTTATGTATCCCTCTTAGTATCGTTTGTTCGCGGCCCTTACTATCTCTCAGTACGAACAACCACAGTGTCTTAAGTCCTCCTCACTGACCAAAAACTGATAACAACACAGGTCTGCAAAAAAAATTTTTTTTTCAGCTGCATGGGATATTTTTGCTGAATTATATATTTTAAAGATCAGAGTTTCTAATAATGACTTTCGTAACATCCCATCACGTATAGGTTTTTTGCAAAATAAAAACAAATTTTTGATAAAAACTCTTATTTATTACAATGAACTAAATATATTATATTTTCTTACAACTAATCAAAAAATTGTTTCTGATATTTATACACAATTTCAGATCTACTCTTTTTTCTTATGAAACCTTTTCTTCTTCTCTTTGATGCTTCTCCAAACTCATTTCCGATTTCCTTCTCTGGTTTCTCAATTGAGCATCCAACAGTAGTCAGCTAACATATTGACATCCCATTTTTCTTGGTAACGTCTCTCGATATCACGGACATCCTGGTGAAATTTTTCACTCTGTTCTTCACTGTAAGCTCCCAAGTTTTCGAGAAAATAGTCAATATGGGAGTGTAAGAAATAAACTTTTAAGCTCATCTTGCATCCTTGAGCTTCATACGCTGCCAGTATGCATTGTATAATGGTTTTGTAGACAGGGTCCTTAGTATTCCCCAAAAACTTATGCACTACATTCTAGAAAGATTCGCATGCTTCTTTTTCCTTTTCTTCCATTGTTTCCAAAAAGAGGGAATCAGATAAAAGGTTTTTTATGTCGGGGCCAGTAAAAACTCCCTCTTTTAACTTGGCTTCAGACAGTTTTGGAAACTTGGAACACAGATATCTGAAACAATCCCCATCTTTTAGCAGTGATTTGACAAACTGCTTTATGAGCCCCAATTTAATATGAAGATGTGGTAATAACACTTTTCTTGGGGGAACCAATGTCATATTGATGACGTTTTTCTCGCTGAGGGGTTAAACTGTCTCATGGTGGCCAGTAAGTTTTTGTCCAGTGCAGCTGTCTCACTCTACTATCCTATAAACAAAAAATGCAAGGATATTTTTTATAACCTCCCTGCTGACCCAACAACATGGTTAGTATTTTGAAATCTCCCCAAACCATCCATTGATGCTCTTGATATTTGATTTTCTCAAGAATTGTAGCCAAGTCAGTATAGTTTTCTCCCATATGAACTGAGTGTCCCATAGGAAGAGATGCAAATACATTTCCATTATGCAGCAAGACTGCTTTGAGGCTAGTTTTAAACAAATCAATGAATATGTGCCATTTTGATGAATCATATTCTATTTCAATGCACTTCATAAACCCACGAACGTCATTACAATAAACCAGATTTCCCTCTTTGGAGAAAAACTGAGTAAATTCTCTCTCTTGATGCCTGTACCATGAAAATGAGGTCCCAGATGATAGCAGGTTTTTGTTTTTTAGCCTTGATCCTAGCAATTCAGCTGCATCTTTTGAAAGACCTAAGTGTCTTACTAGGTCATTGAGCTCACTCTGAGAAAATAGTTGAGGTCCTTCGTCAACAGAAAAATCTGAGCTAGATTCGTCCTGGGAAGCTAATATGTGTGAGTCCTTTTGACTCACTCAGGATGTCATCTAAATTAGATGTGGCTGTGGAACTGGTATTTCAGAACCATGCGACACTGGACGAATAGTTGAGTCAAGGTTAGGGTAAAATATTTTCTTTTTATTTTTTGTATTAAATCCTTTAACATCTACCGAACAGAAGTAGCAGTCGGTTGTGTGATTTTTCTGTTCACGCCATATCATAGGAATGCCAAAACAAAATGAGCTTTTCTTACCCTTAAACCACAAACGAAGATCTTCCTTGCATCTTCTGCACACCTTATGCAAAACCCATGCTTTGTCTTGATCTCCAAGTTTCAATTTGAAATATGCAAAATAAACTTTCTTCACAAACTCACTTATGTTTCTTTGTTGACTTTTCACTGTGTATTCACCACAAACATAACAGAAGCTGTTGGAAGAAATTACAAAACCTAAATTTTACGTTAAATACAAACAAAAACTCGAGTGTAACAAAAAAAATGACGAGATGGAATTTTTTTGTTATTTTTTTTTCGTTTTTACCAAGTTGAAATTTATAAGAAAATGTATAAAAATCCTATGCAGTTTTTGTACAATATAAATGTTAATTTTAAAAAATTTATTTAAGAAAATACGGTTTATATGACCATCCACAATAAAACAATTGTCATGCAAATATATTTTATTAATTATTCAAATATTTTAAATTTTAGAATTAGCTCCCCTTTGGATCTGCCACTGAGTGCTTATGAACTGTATTGAATGTAATGTTTCATCTTCCTAGAATTCTCAAAATCAGTTATCTCTTTTGCTTTTTCCAGCAGAATATAAACTCGCTTCTTTCTCTTTTGTGGACTTGGCTAATAACCTGACAATTGGCTTCCTTCACTAGACATCTTTAGTTTCTGGATTGATTTTCATCACCACCAATTTCTGCTGGCAGGGATTTTTCAGCATAATCATATTCTTTGAGGTAACCTATTGTCCTTTCACAGAATACATTGTTGCCATTGTGTAATCACAATCAAGTTGTTTATGAATGCAACTGCAATTTTGTTTGCTGTACAGAAATTTCTCTAGAGCATCTCTTGTTTTTATAGTGGCTTATGATTATGTTCATATTTGCAGAATTGATAGCATGAAAATGAATTAGTGAGGGTAAACTTCATGGCATAAAATTTTCACTGGCAAAACAGACAATTCAAATGATACTGCTAATTTGTCGAAGTTAGAGATTTGACTAGTTGTGATGACCTTGCTGAATCTCAATGTTTTTTATACTGTGGCTGTCCGCCATATTTATTTTTGTATATGATTGTATAAGAGCTCAATTTTTTTTCCTAAAATTCTTCTCACTTCTACTTTATGCTTTTCCTGTCATGTGGCATCGTCCTTACCTTTGGTGGGTGCTGATTGGCAACAAGAAGAAAGGGGTGAATAATGGGTCCCACCTGAGGGAACCCATGGGAGATAGAGTCAGTCAGGATTTGGTTGCTAAAGAGTGTGGACGTCAGGTCACGACTGAGGAGTGATCTTGAGTAAGGTCTATGAGTATTAGTAGTGGAGTATTAGTATTAGAAGTGGAAAGTGGTTGTAACTACATCTTGTACTTTCCAACAAGCAGGTATCTGTAATCTGCCCCCTCAAAATTTGTATAATAAACGCACATTGACTTGTTTTTTTTTTGTCTGGTCTCCTTGTTGCACATATTTTACCCTTTACAATACAATACTATAGTGCTACTAGATGTCACTTTATCATGCCTAGTATATTGCAACCTCAGTCATGGCAGATGAATGCTATCTTTCTGAATCAGCTCATGTTGAGATGTTTATTATAATGTCTTAACATGTCTGCAATTGTGCAAAGTATCTTCTTGGTAAAACTTTAAATTTCTGTAACTGTTGATATATTTGATGATGGCATTTTTTTTTCTTCACATATTTATAATCTATACAACACACCCTTTCAAATAAACTATAACTTTTTGTAAGCAGAATTGTAAATTGTACAAAGTTTCTTGAATAAATTTAGTGACACTAAATCAAACAAAAATTAAATTTTAAAGAATGGTCCCATAGCATCACTTGCCATCAGTATTTGAAGTTATGCCATGGCCTTATCTACTGGTCAGTGATCTTGACCAGGCCTGGCCAACCCAAATTGTTTCGTGGGCCACTTTGATCACGCGTAACATTACAGTGGGCCACAATTTAGGCAAACATGTTTTTAAAAAAGTAAAACAAATACAAATGAATAAGATTTTATTCTTATACCAAGAGTTTGTACTTGCACTTGGGCATTGTAACAATGACACATGCAAATTTTCGTTTATTTAATTGTTTGATATATACATAACGGGAAACAAAAGTTTTAATAGATATATAATATTGCTTAACAGGCCACACAATTTAATCTGACAGGCTGCATGAGGCCCAGGCCTGGTCTTGACAATGGAAATTCATTTTACTTATTGCTCTGTGGTTTCTACCAGAAACAAAGGGGTAATATAGGGCTTGATATGTACCACAGAGATAACCTCTGTTGAGAAACAGTGACTGGTGGAGAGAAGGCTTCAGTCTTTTAGGTAACCAGTGAGCACTGTTGGTGTATCGGACTGAAAGTTCTGGCATAGGAGCTTTTCAGAGAGATCCAGATAACAAATAAAATCGTAAATTCACATTCTCTCTAAAATGGTAAAGGATTTAGCACAAAAGGACACCATAGCATTGTTTGTTGTAATCTTACACCATCAGTGTGCATGCCCAGGCCAGATTGTGGGCCTCCTGTAGACTGTTTTAGATCACGGTCATAAGATGAGTCATCCAAAAAATGGTCAGCAGTAAAGTATATGTTAAGATCACCACATGTTGGTTGTGAAAGAGGAAAAATAGTGCATATCTAGTAATAACTTGTCAAAAGTTGTTGTAGGTAAAGGTTGTTTAAGACAGTACCTGGTCCCATTATTGATGATTAAAAATTAATGAACATAGCCAACATGGTGGTCGACATCCAGTTGAATCTTTCAGTCAGGTTTATGGATGGTAGGACATTGTTCATCAGTGAGTGGTGTTGAAAATGGCAAGCAGTTCTTGCACTACCTAGGTGAGAAAGGGATAGCCTTGATTACTGATTAATTTTTTTCAGTACAGACACTTTAAGATGATTTCAACTAAGAAGTCAACAACATTAACTACTGCACAGTTGATTACGGCTCAAATGACAGTGTAAAAATACTTTGCAGCGACAATTTTCCATTTATTGTCCAAACATGGTATAATAAACATTCGGTCATTGTGATAAGCCTCTGAGATGGATTCGCACAGGAACTATGGGATGACAAGGCACCAAGGCACTCCAGTTAGGCCATAGATTTTCTGGTAAACTATTCCATCTAAGACCTGTAATGTTGTTGTGAAATGTTAGAATTGATAACTATATTCTGAATTTCTCTGTGGGTCTTCTGACTGTGATGCTGTTGATTGCCTTAGTTGCAAAGGTGTCATTGATCAAGCTTTTGGAGAGAGCATCAATGTCCAAATAGTTTCAACCAGACTTGTGTATAATACTTACATTATACTCAAGTAGACACAGGGTCCAAGAGGCAAGCCATCCAAATGGATATATAAACATCCCAAAGCCCAATGTATTAATACTAAGCTAAATTATTGCTGTAATTAATTGGGTGGCATAACCAAGCAGTGCACTGCATGGTAAGCGAAGGTTCAGGTTCAACTCCTGCTTCGAACAAATTCTTTTCTTCCAGACTGTACTAAATTATTTTAATATTTATTAAATTATTATAATTATTAATTTCAATAAGAGAAGGCACCTAACATCTGCCTCTAGTATTAAATTAGTTAATTTCTGATATTAATTGTAGCATGAAACAGCCTGATTAATTACAGTAATCGTTTGGTTCAACCAAATAAATTTTGTGAATTAGCAACCTTGCACAACAAATGATGATTAGTGGCTACTTTGAACAGATGTTTGTACAGATTTTTTGATGGTAACTCTTTTGCCATTGCTAAGTAATTCATTTCTGCTTTGGTCAATATTTGATTTGTATAAAAAATAATGATGGAATAATTGGCTTGGAATAGCATTGATCCATAGCCAGAAGTGTATGCAGTTTGTTGTTGAGTTGAAGTTGAATTTGCCAAGAACTGGTTTGGAAGTCAGCATCATATTCAATCAATCAAAAGCTTTTTGTTATTCATGGGTTCTATCTGAAGTTTTTCACCTTGGCTAGGAATTGAGTTAACAGTTGGGCAATATTGGGAAAGCTTTCTATGAAGCAATGGTAGTATGAGAAAAGCCTCAAGAAGCTTTCTACTTGTAATAAATTCATTGGCTTGGAATATTCCAAAATTGTCCATAGTTTGTCAAGACTGAGTCAGATTCTACCTTGTTGATGAGGTAGGTGGCTGGGGATCTTTAAATTCAGGAATCAAAGGCCATATTTTGGGTTTAATTGCAATTTGCTTGTTGGAAACAATGTTTTCAACAAGCAAATTGCAAATTTTCCTCAATTGTCAACACAATTTCTAAGTGTTAACCATTGAGGAAAACATTGAAATGAACACGATAACATCATCTAAATAATAGGCAGATGTTCTACTAGAGTCCTTTTCATATTTCATCAATCATTTAAGCTTTAATTGCATATTCCAGAACTCAAGATACAGAATTTGTATAATCCATTCAGAGTTACAAAGGCAGTCATCTAGTCTTATGCATCCGCTTCTACTTGCCTTTTCATGCAGTCCAGAGCATTGTTGACTCTTGAAAATATCGAAATAGTTTTTGTGATGGCATTAGTTTTCAGTATATTGCAACAAAATCATATTTCTCTGGATCAATTTTTTGACAAGAACAATGGGACAGTTGTATGTTCCTGAGTCAACATCTATTTTCTTGCTGCTGATCTTCTGTTTGGTTGGCAAGATTTGGTACAGTCTCTATATGACTGAAGATGATCCTTGGTGTAGATGCAGTGTTTTATGCAAATGTTGATTGCTCCTTAGAGGATAGGTATCCAAAGCAAATAGACCCGTAGTTAAAAAGTAAAGCTAAAAGGTTTGTCTTTTGTTCCAAATTCAGTGTTGTATCAATGATGAATTGAAACAATAGGTCTCATGCTTAATGTTCTGCAATATCTGTTTCTAGATTTTCCTTGAAGGTTGAGATGATAATAGTCCCTGTTTTTGGTTCCCTCTTCCCAAGAGGAGTTCTGATGATAGAAGTTAAGGCATTCAGCAACTGTTTGTGACCCAGTTCATGAGATAATCATTGTCAGGCAGAAGTAAATTTATTTGTCAGGATAAGGCTCTTCTCTATCACCAATTGGCAATTTCATCGGATAATGCTGGTTGGTACATAACAGGGTCAAGAATGGTAGGAACAGCTGTTATAAAAAGAGCTAGGAAACAGGTATCTACAGAAACACAGTACAAAGATGGTTAGTAACAAAGTAACAGGTTTGTGACTTCCAAGTACACAGTTTGGTCTGGTAATTAATGAGTGCATTGATCTTCAAAAAGTCTCAGTCAAATGATTAAGTTATGGTTGCAATGCTGTAGAATGAAAAACAGGACAAAATGTTGAGAGTTAGCTTTTATTTGGGGAGATAGTCCATCTTTGCTAGAAATGATCAATGTAGCTTCAGTAAAGACTTACTTGTTTCCATCTCAGTTCATTGGAATAAAAGACTGTGGTCTGTTTCAATCAGTGCTAGAACTTCAATGGGATTTACTGTGAGATCACAACAAAAGAGGTCCAGTGACAGCAACAACAAGTTTTTGATTAGGAGAGCTGTTTCTACCTCCAAAGAGTGTCCATATTAATTTTCCAGCAGCTGACAATTGGGTGAATATTGATATTTGACAGTCTTGGGCAGTAATGATGATGATGACTGACAAGTCTTCAGATGTCTGGCATTTCATCAAACTAGGGCTTCGTATTGCCACTGAAGATATTCATTGGGATATTCTTCCAGTATCAACAGGCAGCTGGTCTCCGTCATTTCTCAGTAATAGGGAGAACTGTAGATTGGTTGGGACAATAGAATCAAGTGTCTCTAATGGCTCAATTATATTGGGTGTGTTTATTAGCTACTTACCAGCATGCAAACTTGTGAAAGAACAGACAAGTTTCTCTACACACACGCACACACAATTGGACTGGACTTTCACTGTTCAAAAACTTTTTAGAAACATTCAAAGGTTTCATAGTATTGTCTGTTACTAGGAAAATTACCTAGTACTAATTCAAGCAGAGGTTAGAGATGATGAAGCCATACAAAATGAGCAATGGTCCATGGGAAACATGTAAATAAGTTGTTTAAAAATCATAATTTAGATGGCTCCATTGTGTGGAATGCAGATCAAAATAAATTTGAATATGAAATGATTACTTCAAAAATGCTAGGATATATATGGAAAGAAGGATACATAGGCCAGATACCAGTCTTCTAATTCCCTTACCCATTCCTATACCATTCAAATTTAATTTCTTTCTCTGGAGGTTTATGAGAAAATAATGTACATTTGCTTTCTACAAAAAAGAGGCTTATTTGTCACTTTAGTTAAAGCCTTAATTGAAAGACATAACTCCAAGCCTTTATGTTGAAGCAAAACTCTTCTGGAAAGTTGAAAAAAGTCATATAGAAAGTTAGTATAAAAAGTTTTTGCCTTTGGTGTGCCAGATAGACATGAAGAAACTTTATTACTTCTTGATTCCTGATCTTGTTGAAATGATACCAATATCTCTAAAAAAGTAATTTCAACTAAAAATATTGATGTTTCCATAACACAATCAAAAGCTACAAAGTATATTCAACTATTGGATGTTTACTTCTGTCATAGAAATACTGTACTTGAAAAGATAAGAGCTAGACACTTTTTAAGTATGCCAACTTCCAGGGGCAATCAGTTAATTGCGCACCAGTGATGGTCTAGGGCAGGGGTGGCCAACATATGGCTCGCATAATGGTTTATCCGGCCCACGATTAATTTTTCAATATTAGCTACTTAACTTCCAATAATTGGTCAAATGGATTTGCGATACTACTTCATTTTTAAAAAAATTCCATTGTAGAGATTTACAACTTTTGTATTCGTCTGTTATAAATTTATACTATTTGAAGAATGAAAGACCCCACACTCACTAAAACTTATCTGCCATTCCGCCATGTCACTCTGTTTATGCCTGCCTGTTGAAACGTACAAACAAAAAAAAAAACATCTTTACATTGTAAAATGGCATTGTGCATGCATCAGAAACTTCAGTTATTTAACATCATTTAATTATAATATTTTGTTTGGCCCATGACAATTTTTTTTTTCCAATCCGGCCCGGGGGCAAAAACTGTTGGCCACCCCTGGTCTAGGGTCAGTTCGTATGTGAGTTGTGGCAGAGGAGACAAAGATGACAAGTATCTAAAATAAAACAGTTTATTGTGAATAAAAGTAACTTACACAATACTAAATAACAGTTCATTTGAAGATTGGGTGACTGGGTGCAATGACCAATGATTCAAAGAGCCGCTCAACCGTTGATGGTGATGGCCCTGGGACAGAGACAGGGTAGGAGAAGTGGTCGGGCAAATTTTGAGTTCCTCGATGATGTCGGGATGTGTTGGAGGAGTAGGAGTAATCCTGTGGATGTGACACAGATCAATTGCTGTAAGTATTTGAGGAGAACTCTCTTTTGACCTTGAGATTTGGGATTTTTATAGAAAATTTCCCTTGAATCTCACCTTTAGATTGGTCCTGTATCCCCTTCCTCGCTTCCTGATTGGTCTCCCCTTTGTCTGTAGATGAAAAACGAGACCTGATCAGGTCACGAGAAAGGTCTGATTCAAGGCATCTATTCGATACCTTTCATCTATTCGATACCTTTTTGTCGACTCTGATCAGAGATTGTTGATAGAACTATAAGTCGTGCACCCATAATTTAGCCTGTTATTTCTATTTTCTGTCAATTTTTGGATTTTAATGATCACACATGATGTTTTTCTAATCGTCTAATCTTTCCCCTTTTTCAACTTTTTAACCTAAATTGACTATTTATGAGCACTTGTGTCAGAGTTCCATCTTCCCCGCCGACATTCCACCTGATATGTTACGTCATTCATCTTCACATCGTTTTTGTTTTGACAACTACAGTTTTTATTCTCTCCTCTCCTACACATAACTAACATGACTTTTGCTCCAACTTGATAATAGCATTTTCACTTTTAACATGTGGAAATTAAATTTTAGTTTCAACCTGTTCTGGAACCTCGCACACTTTAGCAAAATATATTGGCATGAAGACATGATGACGACAGACATTTTATTATGAAAATGCATTTTTTTTTACTATCAATTTTACTCTCTAAAATAAATAAAAAATGATCCTCTACTCATGGAAATAGGTTGGCTATGATACTAGAGATGACTTCAAATCTTTTAAAAAATTTTTCAGTTAGGCATTTTTGTATTGAATGTTATAAGTGCAAAATTCAAAATTGTCAAGATTTTGCTTCCCCAGCTTTTATACGAAGGCTATTTTTTAAATAAGGTCCGTTTTTTAATAAGAAGAAAAATACTGTAAATATCGTTAAAATATATTTTTTTCCATATTCTACATACTTTTATCTACTTTTCTACATAATTTCCATTTTGTTTAAACATTTATCATACCGCTCAGCAATTTTTTGAATTCCAACTTCAAAGAAATCTGCTGCCTGTCAAGAAGCCCAATCCACGACTGCAGTTTTCACTTCTTCCTTGTCGTTGAAATGTTGACCACCAAGGAACTCCTTTAAGTATCGAAACAAGTGAAAATCACTGGATGCATGGTCTGGACTGTGTGAATGATCGTATCGAGTCAAAACGATAAAGCACTGTTTAATCTTTTTGTTTTGTGATCGTCAGAAAGCATTCTTGGAACGCATCAAGAAAACAATTTTCGATAATTCAGTTTCTCCGAAACAATGGTATACAAAACTGATCTTGAAATCTGTGGAAATTCAATTGATAACGTTGAAATCGTGAATCGTCGGTCCTCTCGAATTTTGTTATCCACATCACGAATCAAATCTTCAGAAATCAGAGAAGGTCGGCCAGGGCGTGGCTCATCATGCACATTAACTCGCTCATCCTTGAACATTCTTACCCGTTTTCGAACTTTACTGTCACTCATTACATTATCACCGTAAACTTCACAAATCTGATGGCGAATTTCCGCTGCTGCCAAGTTTCTTGCATTCAAGAATCGAATAACAGATCGTATCTCACAGTCGGTGGGAGACTCAATTTTCTTAAACATTTTAAACTTCTACAGCTCAGCATACAGACAGACGATATGGCTGCAAGTGGCGTCAAAACGCGCACCAAGCTTGCTCGGAGCAGAAGCGCATGCATACTGCCGTGATTGCGCATTATTCTCAGTTTCATTCACAAACGGACCTTATTTTAAAAATAGCCCTCGTATATACAGAGGGAAAGTATTGTAATCATCAAAAAATGACCCCCTCTTTACATTTTTTTACATTTTTGGATTCGAGGACCTTGAAATGCCATTGTTCAAATGCAAAAAATTCAAGGGTTTTTTCTGTGTATATGGGGGAGCATTAGGGTTTCTCATTTCCCGGTCTTTTGCTTGTCCTGGGATTTCGGGAAAAAAGTGAACTGTTTCCCGGGATCAAATTAATTATTTTTAAGATATAATTATTTTTCATTTTTTAAAGATATTTTGTATATCATTTGATTTCAAGTAATTTAATATGTTCCACAACCTCCAAAATCATATTAATAATGCTGTGTAAGATATATATTAAAAATTATCATTGAATTACGTAGAAATTTTCACAAATAGAAAAAAATTATTAAAGTTTGCTGGAAACTGCATACAACCAAAAAAAAATGCTTTGAATTGAGTTGAAAATTTAAAAGAAAATGAACTTAGATCAAACTTCTAACTTAAAAAGTAATTTTTGTTTTTTAAATAAAACATATAAAAATTTACAATAATATTTTGTATTAAGATTTTAAATGGTCAATACTCAGATCACTCAATCTGATTCTTATTTTAGTAATGAAAAGTCCTGCTACTGATTCAATTGATGTGAGTGGAATCATGTTTAATGCATTTAAGAGAAGACAGATGTTATGTGTTTTTTCACCTGTAGCCTGGAAGATTTCTAGTTTGTTTTCAAGATTGTAGTACTACTTTTGCTCCCTAGTATTAAAAGAAAAACTTCAAACTTGCAGACTTTATATTTGTATCCTTGCCCAATTTGCACAACCTGGCATTATGCAGTTATTGAAGTTACGGTGCATGGTTAAAAATTAAGGCAGCAGAAGTACAATTATTCCAGTTGTTACAGGTTCTGACAAGTAAAAAATTTATAGAGTCCTGCCACAAATAAGCTATGTATTGATTATTGACCATTTGTGACATGCCATAATGAGCAAAAATTTAAAAAATTAATAAATACGAGTTAATTAAACTTTCTATTTGCAAAATTTCCTCAACCTCAACACAAAATAAGAAAAAAGTGAACTTTTAAGAAATTTATGGGATGAGAAGAATTTCCTGGGTTAAAAAACAGCCAGGATCCCATTTGAGAAACCCTAGGGAGCATGATTTTGTTCACCTTCTTTGAAACTGAATAACTCTTGTGCTTTTGTTGAAAATTTCTGAAATTTTGCAAGGAAGTTTGTTTATTAGGGGAATTGGTGCTATTAAATTTTGGTAGTTAAAGGTTTTTGAGGTGAGGAGATAAAACGGGTTTCTCCAGTAGGGTCTGTCTTATTTTATAATTGAAAATTCAGACAAATTTACAATTCCTAAAATATTGTTTCCTGAAACTGCCTACCTTTTAAATTTTAATGATTTGTGATGAAAAACTATATTTTGATTTGCATCATTTCATTTTACCTTATGTGTTTTATTTCCAATACAAAACAAGACCTAGATATATTTTTATTGATAAAATGAAATCATGATTGATATAACAACAATATATTCATATCATGGAAATAGCATAAAAATTTTCGACATGGAAATAAAACTGAATGTTTTATGATAAGAGAAGTTTTCATTTTTGATAAGAATTATTTTAGAAACCTCATTTTATGTAAGTAAACTTACGATCAATAATTCTTATATAGAAAGAAAATTTCACATTGTATTTCAACTCACTTATTCATTATTCACTTTACATTCTAGTTTACTAAATAGCTAAACATTTTAATTTTAGTTCATTATATCTTATGAATGAGAATGTTGTTTCAGTTTGTCATTTTAGACAAACTGAATTACATATTAAATAAATTACATTTAATTAAATATTCCATTAAAAATATACATGTTTTTAATTTTTAAAATAAAAATTTGTGTAATTTTTAAAATCTTTGTTTTACAGATGTTAAATTTATTTGTTGCTGTAATTATGGATAATTTTGACTACTTAACCAGAGATTCATCTATTCTTGGAGCTCATCATTTGGATGAATTCATAAGAGTTTGGGCTGAATATGATCCAAATGCAACGTTAGTATGGAGTAAATTCATTTTAAAATATTGTTATTTTTTTATTTTTTTTTTTTTTAATATTTATAACAGTGTTTGATCTCACTCAACCAACAAATTATCCTCCTGAAATTATGTTATTTCAATAAAATTGCCCATACTTCTACACTTTTGATGCCATCATAAGAGGGAAAAAGAGGATTATATTACACCATACACTTATTTGTATAATATATTAAATACATTTTGTGATTTTAATTTTACTTCTTTCAACAAAAATTGTACATGATGCTAACACATTTCATTAACATATTGGGTAACAAACATTTTTATAAATTATAATTAAATGAAAATGAGAGTGATCAAATGATCCATTGGATTTTATTGTACCAGGACTTCTGATAGTGATAACTGGATAGTGGCAATGCAACTGCGTAGTAAGTGGAAGTTGTGGGTTTGAGTCCTGCTTTGGTTAATTCATTTCCTTCTAAATATTCTAAATTAAATTAAAATTTATTTATTTAAAATTATTAAATTTATCATGAGATGGCAGCCTAAATGCCACCTCTTACCAAATTACTTTGTTTGGAATTATTAATTAGTCTGATAAAATCCAGCAGATTGTTTAGTTATTCTAATAAATTAGGTTAGGATGTTATTATGTGTATATGGTATTATCCATATTTTCATATATATACATTGTTTGTGTGTTACTGTGAAAGAAAATGATTTATAATCATTATATATTTGGTTTTAAATCTATTTATCAATTAATAGTTACTTCATCACTTAAGAGTCTGTGGTGTACTTATGGAGAATGATGTGTGTTGAAACTCCCCAGAGACTTTAATAATAAAATTTAAAATAAAGAAAACATTTGTCTCAAACAACAAATCTAAAATTATGTTTTATTAATGAACACTTCAATATCAGTCAATTATTTCATTTCTTATTATAATAAAAAATTAATGCTCAGTTATCAATTGTTTACTTATGTTAAGTGACTGGATTGTTCTAGAAGAAAGATCATAGTTTGGATATTGAGTTTGTTCTTGAAGTTTTCTTCCAGATGTATTGGGACATTCTAGAATATTTGTCTGGCAAGTATATAAGGACACTCATTTGTTGGCAATGGGGGATAAGAGAGACTTAATTTTTCTTCATTCCAATTGTATTTTTTAGATTATTTCCAGAACCAACTCTTAGTTTGAAACTACTTAAAATTATAATTTTGTTGCTAGATTCTTTATGCTATATGTGTTTTTGTTACAAGAATGCATATAATCTGTTTTCTGATTTAATTTTTAGAAAATAAAATATCATTAAAATTGTCTCTTGTTCAATTTATAAAACCTTTGTCATTTCTATATTCTTGTATTTTTAAAAGAAATGCTGAAAGTACATTCCTGTTACAAAATATTAATAAAAGTGTATCTTACTCCTTATTTGCCATTTTTGAAGAAAAACAGCATTAAATTTTTTTAAGTTTTCATTATTTTATCACTGAATGACAATCAAAAATAATTAATTTTTTGTGAATACTCAGGATATATTTTCTTCATAATTGAATTTTAGACTATTTACAAAATATATATAATATGTTTGAGTCTATCTTTTAATCCTTTTACATCACTACAGAAGTAACAGTTAACATGGTTTTTTTGAAGACAATACTTCTTAAAAATAAAGGTAAAAATCAGGTAAAAGATCCACAATGTTAAAAATGATCAAGTGTCAGCCTTTTACTGTAGGATCTGACACTTTTTACATTAAAAAACACGAATTCTTCTCACTATGTTCTCCTTATCCATTCTTAAACTGCTTCTGGCCCTCTAGTGGTAGATACAAGTTTTCCTACTTCATTTGCATATAGTTACAATTTTTTGTGAATACTCAGGATATATTAGTATTATATCAGGATAAATACATGGTGAGAAGAATTTGTGTTTTTTAATGTAAAAAGTGTCAGATCCTACAGTAAAAGGCTGACACTTGATCACTTTTAACATTGTGGATTTTTTACCTGTTTTTTACCTTTGTTTTTAAGAAGTATTGTCTTCAAAAAACCATGTTAACTGTTACTTCTGTGGTGATGTAAAAGGATTAAAAGATAGACTCAAAAATATTATATATTTTTTGTAAATAGTCTAAACCAGTGATTCTCAAAGTGGGGGTCGCGAAAAATATTTGGGGGGGTTGCTGAAAAATTGATGCCAGATCAATTTTTTTTCAAATATTTTATAAACTTACTATGGATTCGTGTTTAGAAATAATAGAAATAAAAAATATATAAAATAATTTTTACTTAAATAAATTGCACATATAAATAAAAACAATATAAATATTTTAATACAAGCGTAATATTCATAAATTTGTGCGCTATTGAGGAATCCCCCGAGTTCCATTCTCAGCCTAAACTATGATAGAACAACATTGTCATTTGGAACAGTGTTTGCTAGCAGCATTGCGTCTGTAGGCAAGTCGAGTTAGAAATACAGTAGAGTGTAGATTATCTGAAAACCGATCAACCGAAAGCTTTTCGGTCGGCAAATTTAAATTTCCACTAGTGCTGTGGTGCTGCAATATTTGGCTATGTCTTGGGCTACTCCATTATTATTTTAGTTGGTATGCGTTTTTAGCTGGCAGCACTGGAGCGACCATGAGAAGGTACTTAACCCCCTCCCTCCGGGATGTTTTCCTACACATAAAAATTTCAAAGGATCCCGAAGAATGACTAAGTGCAAAAGGGGGGTCGCAGACCAAAAAGTTTGAGAAACACTTGTCTAAACTTCAATTATGAAAAATAATTAATTTTGTAATTCATTTAAATACATTGTACATTTACCACTATTTAATATCTTCATATGCAGGTGTGTCACTTAATGATAGAGATAAAATAAATCATTAAGTGAACATCATACTGTGTTTAGGCAAATCTATATGGTATAGACTTGCATAAGCTATATATAACATACTGTAATTGTAGCACACTGATAAGTATTTATATATCTAAACATAGAAAATGTGTAAGCAGATATGAATCTTTTGACTTCATTATAATCTTATGGAGCTTCTGTTATTAAATGACATAGTTTATTAGTTTTGAATTTTTTACACATATATTTCATGTTTTCTATATATCCTTAGAAATGTTTTACTTCATTTCTTTAATATCATCCAAGTTACAATCTTTTTGAACTCTTAATTCTGATCTTCAGAGATTAAAAATAATTATTTTACTTGTATTTTTAAATATCTTCTGATATAGAGTGATAGATGAACATCATTTGAAATATTTTTATTTTCCTTTTCATGAAAGTTACCTTCTTCACGATACTAGAAAGAATCACAAACACACTTTAAAAACCTTTAAAGTCCAGTAATGAAATTTTTAATGTAAAAAATTTTTGACAAATGTTTTCAATCTAACTCAAGGTCTGCCTCGGGTCTTTAAATTAATGATATCCCAAATCGGAATGCACAGAATAACTTTTCAAAATACTAATTTTTTAAAAATTGGAACATAAACATAATAATATATACAACAAAGATAAAATGGTGTAAATATAAATTTAACACCCATATAAAGTTAACACACATACAGAAATTTTAGGAATAACAATACCAATTAATAAAAATTATGTCAGCACTCCCCAGTTTATCATAAAAGCATTGCCATGCATACGAAACAACTTTAAGGACAGAAAAACAGTTTCGTATGCATGGCAATGGTTTTACAATAAACTGGGGAGTGCCAACATAATTTAATTTTTATATACCTGTTAACTTTATATTTACTATCATTTAATTTTTGTTGTTATATCATTATGTTTATATTCCAATTTTTTAAAAAATATTTTGAAAAGTTATTTTGCACGTTCCAATTTAGAATTATTATTAATTTAAAAGTCCTGAAGCAGACCTTGAGTAAGGTTGAAAATGTTTGTCAAAAGTTTCTTTACATTAAAAACCTTTAAACCCAGTAACAAAATTTTTCAAAGTGTGTTTTTTCATCTATTTAGTTATTTTAATTTTATCTATATTCAAGATTTATTCCTTTCTGAAAAACATGTTGTTTTAACTTATTTAAAAATAAACTAAATCAACAGGATATTTCTTTATTTAATATTAATAAATGTAGTTTATTGAAAACATTTGAATTCTTTTAAAATTTCAAAGCTAGATGAATATTAAAAACCTTGAAAACAATTTTCAACTGTTAATATTTATACAAATGTTGGCAGATTTTATTGCAATTGCTTGCTTATAAGTTAATGTAAGCAAGCAATTATATATCATCCAAATATTCATATTATTAGTCTTATATTTTTTCTTATAATAAAAGTAATTTTAAAAGCTTAAAATAAGAAATTTCTTAAATTATTTAGTAAATAATCAGCAAATTAAAATTTTAGAAACTGTATTTACAAATAAAAAAAAATATGAAATTTTATTTTCAGAGGATATATCCATTATACAGAAATGTATGATATGCTGAAAAATATGGATCCACCTCTTGGATTCGGCAACAAGTGCCCTTATAGGCTAGCATATAAGGTAATCTTTTTTGACTACTTTTTCATATTTCTTTCCTATTAGTAATTGTTTTGTTTTTGTATTATTTGAATATTAATACTTTGGTTTTTAAATAGATAATAAAATTATGAAGAGCACAATTGTTAACATATATCGTAAAAAACTTAATACATTCAATCTTCCATTCATGTGAATGAAATTCACACGAATTTGAATACACATAAGTTTATCTATAATTTTGTAATTTTTCTGAACAAAATGACTATCATTACAAATATAGATGAGTTAAGTTTATGTCTGACAATCATAATATTTAGCCTCTCTCTTTTATCTCTTATACTATTTCATTTCATTACATTCATTTATGTGTTATAAACTATTTTAAAAACTCCTGTCGTTGTTATGTCTGTATCTACGTAAGGAAAAAATGATGAGTATGGAAAGGGATATTTCAAAAATTAAAGCTTATGAAAGTCTTGAGATGAGATGAGTTTAATTAAAGATATAATTATTTAATTTTCTATAAATTAATAAAAAATATCTTGGTAATTCAACTTAGTTAAACTGTTTTTTGTGAGATACTTGTATCATTTTTCTTGTTTATCTATAATTTTTCATTAAATCACTGAACTCTGGATTTTATATCATAATTATTCAATACCATAATTTTATATCATTAAAATTATCTCTCACACAAGATTACATCAAGCATATCATAGAGTGTATAAATGTCTTCACTGATTATTTGTGTGCAATCTGGTTCATGATGTCTGCACCATATTTAGTTTGGTTATTGTATATTATTGTCCATGTTTTTCTTATTGTCTGTTCAAATTTGAACATCAGGATGCTAGCTACAAAACAATGACATTTTTTCTCTTCTTCCCTTGATAAATTTTCTAGTTATATATCTGTTTTCAAAATTAGTGCTGTATAATGGTTCATCTGTTGGGGTACCTTTTTCTTTTTACAATTGATCATTCTACCAGGCTTGTTATCTTTCCCTTTAGCTTCTTCACCAGTGAAAGTGAAGCAGAGAAGCTGTCACATGTAACATTTCTACCTTTATTGAGGAAAGGTTTCACCAATTTGAAGATAACCTAGTCAGAGAGTTGCTGATCATTTGGCTACATATCATCATTTCCCAAATCTTTATGGAAATATTTAGTACATACTTTGTATCTTTGTCTACTACAGTTCAGAATTTTGGCCAGTTTGGCAGTCATTAATTGGATAAATCAACACCTCATTTTTGTGAAAAATAATAGTTTGTCAATTGTTATATTTATACTTGGGTGATATGGGTGATATGAAGTTTGTGAATTCTCAATAAATTAGTTTATTGCTTCACTTCAGATATCAGTACATAGTTATCAGATTTTAGGCATTCAGACCTTGTTGATTTCATATCAAATCTCAAGTACTTCATAATCTCACAGAAACAAGTTCATGGCATTGAGTCTTTGAAAAATGACAAACCCCACTTTTGGATCAGAGTGATTCTAATTCTAACTTCCAGCCACAGTAGCACCTCAAGTATATAGAGTTCCTATGAAAAACTCGCGTTCACTTCAAGTTCAATCATAAAGGAGGGGGAGTTAATTTGACTCACTTTATGATCGAGGGGTTTAATCCCTTTCAACATGAAAGGGATTAAACCTTTATTGAATACTTCTATGTTGTTAGCTTCTGGAGTTCTATTGTTACCACCCAGTCTGTTTTGGAGCTGTCAATGAACTTCAGTTCAGTACACTTTTTTGGTGTGTGTGTGTGCAAGAATATGATTGTCAATAGTATTGCCATAAACTCAATACACTTTCTGTAATAGTTTGTCATTTAGCAGACTACATTGGTCTCTCAATATGTTTTACTGGGCACACATACTTGAATAAATATCATCCTTCCCAACAATTTCCCATAGATTACCATTGGGAGTCTATACTAGATTGCCTGCATCCATTGGCAGTAGGTCTGTCTAAATTTATTATAGATTAAAAAGTAAAAGAACTGGATGGTCTTCTTGATAATCCTTAATTAGATTTCTATATTCCTTATTGTCTTGTTCTAAGACCAAACATTTACCAACTTCTTGAAAATATTGCTACATTTTTACTTGCACTATGGCTTGGCTCAGGAAGAGACTGATAAATGGTCTGTGGTTGCACATCATTGTCAGAGATGATGAAACTGCTAGAACTTTCTTCATCTGAAGAAGACAGACAATGAGAATTTTGTCCAAAATCAATGTCAAAAATAGAATTGGTGTTGGAATTTCCTGAATCATTTTCTGAAGAGTTTCCACAACTTGATAAGGATACAGATCTTCCTAACATCTTCACTTCACATGTGCAGAAATGAAAATGAACAATTAAAAACTGAAAGATCATCCCTTCTCTGAGCTGAACAAACAAGAATGTTGCAGTTGCAGAAAACTAACTGCATGTTACAACATGCTTCAGTATGTTTAATTGTAGATGGGGACAAGTGGTTACAGGTTGAAACACATCAGTTTGTAATATATTTATGGGATAATTTTGTTCCATTGGCAGTTATGGAAAACAAACTGGATGGAATATTATCTCTTTTAATCAGATAATCAAAGTTGCACATTATTTTTCTTATATAAATTAATGAAAAGTTATAAAACCACACAGTTTTACTATAATAATTAAAGCTTTATAGAATGTCAAAAAGTCCTGTTGGCAGTTCTAGTGTTAATGTAGTAATTTAATCTAAAAATCTAGATTTCAAATTTGACGTGAACCATGAACAATCATTAATTGTATTGAGTCTGATTGTCTAAACTTTAAAACTCAGTGGAATCAAAAAAATTTGTTAATTTATACTCTCTTTAATAAAAATTTTGATGCACCCCTAAAAAATAATTCAATTGCAATGAAATACCATATTCAAATACCTTTCAACCAAATATGCAAATGATAAAAAATTAACACCCAATAAATGAATGGTCAGATCTACAGCACATCGGAAGTGCCTATCATGATGGTGTATATAAAGAGTGATTCTTTCTCTGAAGTATCAAATTCCAGTGGAGATTGATTACACTGATCATTTTTGATTGTGAATGATGCTCACCATCAAATTTGTGCCCACTACAAACATACTATGGAGTTTGAAAGAGGAGGTGTCATTGGACTAAAAAAGGGTGGATAGACAAATTGACATATTGCCCAATATTTGGGTCAGAGTGATGTGACAATTAGACATTCAAGACCCATTCATGCCATCATTGTCTAAGTCCAAAGAAAAGCAGGTCTAGAGTGATGATGGAATAGGAAGACCGAGCAATTGTTCAAGCAGCTGTGACAGCACCAGATTCATCACTAGTGACAATCCAACGTGTGACTAATGCTGAAGTGACTGCCAGGACCATTGCTAGACTACTACACAAGCAGAATTCATGCTCATGATGCCCATTACACCTGCTACCACTGGCCCATAGGCATCATCAAGGACGATTGCAGTGGTGCTGGGCTTGATTAATATGGAACAGCTCCGAGTTCTCATGACCAGTGCAGACTTGTATGGAGACATTCTGGCATTGCCAGAATCTGGCTATTATTGTTGAATGTCACACAGCCAAACAACAGGGATTATGGTTTGGATCCCCTTAGTGGTAGTCCATGGTACCTTCATGGCACAGTGATATGTTGATGACATTGTGAAATGTGTTTTGATACCATTCCTTTTGCAGTACCCAGGGCATATTTTCCAACAAGACTATGCTTGGCCACATATGGTACACCTCTCATGTGAATGTCTTTATGGTTGCAACATCCTTTCTTGGCCAGCCAGATCACCAGATCTCCTGCCAATTAAGCACATTTGGAGCCTGATGAAGTATTGCCTACAACCAGCTGGAAATCTTAGCCCATCAATTGAACACTATTTGATAAGAAATCTCTCAGGACACATCTGTCAACTTTACAAATCAATGCTATGCCAGATAACAACCTCTATTCAGGCAAGAGATGGGCCAATGTCTTATTGTATACTTTGTGTAACTCAATAGAGCTTGGTTCTCATGTCAAATATTAAATAAAAGGAAAGAAAACTCACTGAGTACAGCATTAACAGTTTTATTATTATTGTCCACTTTCAAAACCATTTGTCAACTCTCTACTTCTCAAGAAGGGCTTTAATGCCCAACAGATACTGGATATATGTGATGCACTGATCTTCATCACAGAGCACAGTTATTTTTGTTTCAATCAGAAAATTTATTTACAGAAACAGAGTCTCCACGGGTTTCCTTTCATCTGCTCATGATCATGAAAGAAATTGAACACAGAACATTCAATTCCCTGCTTGTACACTACTTGCTGTTGTACTTGCATTATGTTGATGATATCCTCATAACATGGGAGGACACAGATGAGATGGTTTTTATCTTCAAACAACAAATGTCCAGTATATACCCCTCTATTAACTTCACTTGGGAGAAAGAGATTGATGTGGCAATAACATTCTTGAATTTGTGTATACATAGATTCCCTGAAAAGCTATTATTCTTGGTTTACCGTAAATTTAATAAAGTGCCTCATATCATCCCAGCAGATGCTTTCCAACAACAGGGATTATGGTCTGGGATTATCTTTGCAATATGTTGATGCCGCTATCACTGCCCCATTAGAAGAGCGTTTTTGTTACCATCAATACAAGCACTTGTAAACATTGAATTAAACACTATTAGTTTGGCAGTGCACACAGCTGGTTTTTCACAAGCTAAGTTCACACATGTGCTTAACACAATCAGGAAATCTCTATTTCCAAGCACAACACTATGTAACAAGAGGGAGATGTCAGTAGTTCAACCACCAATACTCTATCTCAGACCCCTTTCCATATGCATTTGCCATATATTCAAACAACATAACTTTCTCCTGCTGCTATCTCTGCTATTGAATTTGCACAGACTCATCTGCAACAATTGGGATAAATTCTCCACCTTTGAAAAATCTGGAGTCTATGCTGTACTGTTGAAAAATCCCATAACAGGAATGAATGCTTGCTAGCTGCCTAGCTGAGCACCAGGATGATGTGGTGAAAGGAAACCACATCATCCTGTTGCATACCACAGAGCTTGCAAAAAAGGTCTTGAACAGAGCTACAACTTGTTATGGGCTCAAACAACGCTACTTAGATGCTGTACTGCTAGGAAACTTGTGTTTATATGGGAATCTCTCCTCATAACAACCTTGGAACTGTGCAAAATTCACATACTTGACCTGCAAAACATACGAGTTGCCCTATATAAATGGTTAAATAGTTATATGTATCTGCTATCACACCTTTAATGTGGATCTATATTCATGCATGCACTGCATGACATCATAGAGCATAATCAAAGTTTGTAGCATGTTCATAACAGTTTTTAATTTTAATTTAAAAAATATGTATTGCATTCCATATTTTTAAATTTTCGTTTGCCTGATGACAATGAACATAAGTTTGTTGAAAGCACTAGCAATAATAATAAAACTGTTAACTCCATACTCAGTGAGTTTTTCTTCCTTTTATTTGTGTAACTCTTTCTCTGGAATAAATCATCCAACTGTTCCAAAATTGTAATCATTTTTTTTTTGCACATTCAATAAACGTACCAAATTATGTTTCAGTTGGATAATTCCTTCTTGGTACATCAATTTATTTATTTTTTGTCAAAGAGTCTTTATTAACTGTAACATTGAAATAAAATATACTAAATGATCGTATCATATTAGGAAACATATATCAACAGTATTTTTATATAAAAATTGCATTTTTGCTTTTTTTTGTAGTGCCAGACAGACTTCACTGCTAACAAGATATTTGATATCAACAGTACAGTATTTTTATATAATAGAGAGATCTAGCAGATTTCAAAAATGGAGAGATCTATTTTTATTTCTCTGAGATATCTCTAATGTAATTGTGACCAGAGGGTCGGCACCTCTTTAGTGCCTTGTCAGGACTGACACCACTGTGTCTTCTAGAGTAGACACAGAAACCTTAATGGCCACAAATTCAAGATTTGCACGAACAGTCACAGGTGCAGGTGATCAGATTTGGTTGGAGGAGGGTTGAGAGAGAGATCGGAAGTGAATCACTCAGTTACAAGATTAACAACTAAAATAACCAATTTAATTCAACAAAAAGGAATACATAGCTTTATGTTATCGAATAACAGTTGAGAGAGAGAGAGAGAGTTTACAAGAAACCACAAATTGGTATATCTATCTTTAATGCACTTAATTATGCGGATTTTTGGGATCACTGACTTTTGGTCGGTCAGAGCAGTTGGGGAAGCATTACATTTTTTTTTTTTTTTTGATGGTGATTAGATATAATAATGAATAACTGGAGAACTGGATATAATAATCCAGGGAGTTTGAAGGTGTCAAAAACACAGAGTATGAAATCTTTGATGATGACGATACCTCTCCTCCTTTTTTCAGGGCACTTTTTTCAATGCACTAGCAAACTCTCGACGACCGCTTGTCCTTGAGTCACTGCTTTTTATACTCCAAATCATGTTACCCTTTTTTCACCAATCGTGAATTTTTTCTATTAGTTTCCAGTGACATATTTGATGAGTTCCCTAGGAATGGAAATGACTCCGGGGAGAGAGATGCAATCATCCTCTGGTAATAAAATTGAAAAAACTTTCGAAAGACAAAAAATGAATTTTACTTCCAAATTTCATCAAGACCGGTCTCTCACATAATTTATTAGCTTTAAGAATAGATACTTTATGAATGAAAGTTATTCATTAATTAAAGGAGACTACATAATCTTAGTTCCATCAAATAAAAAAAGATCCCAAAATTTTTTGATTCAATTAATTTTTATTATATATTCTTCTATCACCTCCTGGATATAGGAACTGAAGCATTATTGACATTATGGCATTGTTATATTTTGATCCATAGAAAGTTATCCCAAGATAAGCTTTCCCTTACTGTTTTAAATTTTTTTTCTCTTATTCAGTTTGATTATTATATTTTTCTTGCCATTATTTTTTCATTGTGACATTTTTAAGTAATAATAAAATTTTCCTTTCAAATTGTTGTTAAAACTCTGAATGTTAATATTTTTCAAATTAAAACACATAATTTTGAGTTTTATTCATAAACAGAATACTGAGGATTAAACAATAATAAATATAGAAATACATTAAAAAATATTGGAAAAAATTAGTAACTGTAGTTGAATAGTCACTTGATATCCAACAGATTTCAATATGAGAAAAAACAATATAAAATATATGGCTGAATAGCCAAGATTGAAAAGATATCTTCCTGTCACTCTGGAAGACCCAAGTATGAACCTTGGAATTTTTCAAGGGTGATCTATCTTGGTTATTAGATCCTGTCTCTCATCATCCATATACTCCCACACACAAGGCATAACACAAGACATAAGGCATTCAAAAGAAAATTATAATATATATATAATATATATATAATAATCTTATGTAAGGTTAACTTTCAATTTAAGATGAATTTGATATTATTTTAAGATTTCTATTAAAAACTATTAAATAACTTATAAATATATTTTAATATTATATTTTATATTATAAATATATTTTAAAATCTTTTTGCATTATTAATTAAATAAAAATTGACAACGAAAAGATATATGAGAAATAATTATTTATTTAATTTGGATATTGTATCATTAAATCACATGCTTTATAAATAAATTTAGGAAACAGTCTCATAAACAGACAACTAGTTGTTAAATAATAAAGTTTTTTTCTTTTTTGAAATGAAGACTGTTTAGTTATTATTTGATTATGTTTCTTGAAAAATATATATGTTATATTTGAATTATCATTATAAATTTACTTAATTTTAATACAGAAATTAATATTCTTACTATATTCTTTTCGTATTTAATAAAAAAATGGAAATAATATTGTTATTTTTAAATTAATACTATGGAACTCCAATATAATAAAATCTCAATATATATTTAATACATTTCCTTTAAAAATCCAAATAATTTTAAAAGAATTGTTTCAGCAAAATAATAATCTCTTAAAAATATAAATATTTGAATTTATCAAAATAATTTTTAATAAATAAAAAATATAATTATTAATTATAATATAAAACATACTGTAATAATTAGATATAATCCAATTCAATTCAGATGAAATTCATTTAAAGAATCAAATTTATTTTCATACATACATTACTTATATATTTTTATTACCATTAAATCCATTTTGTGAAAAATTTCAAATTAAAAAGAAAGTCAACATTTGATATTATCAAGGTTTGAAGTAACTGATGTTCTCAGTAAATTAATAATTACATAATGAAATTGGCTGGTGGCTGATAATTAGTTATAATTGATAATTTTTGTAATAAAATTTATAATTTTTAAAAAAATCATAGATATAAAATCAAAATTGCTTTAGATAGAAAACATATAAGAATCAAATATTTAAAAATAAATAGTTAAATTTAGCCTTTTTCAGGTTAAGGATGATGTCAAAATGGCTGCCTTCAATTTCTTATAGACATAGCTGACCAAAGATAATTTGACTTCAGTTTTAACAATCGATAGTGCATTACTTAGAGTTCCAGCAGGCCAAAAACATTCCAAATTATGAATTATCAATATTTTGGATTATCCGAATTCAATACTGTAGGAAACCTTGTGGAAAAAGACAGGTAATTACTTCAAATTAACACAAATTTTGAATTAAATGATACTCATATTTTCCAGATTAACTGATAACCAAAAGACTTTCAACAAATTGTTTTTGTTATTAAAAAAGTGATATTAAATTGGAGTTCCATTGTATATTTGAATGAAAATACAGGATTGTTGTATTTTCTGTTTTCAAAAAGTTATTGAAATATTTCAGTAAAAAGAAAGCAGTTCAATCATAGTCTAGAATATTTGTATATAATATTGATAAATAATTGTTATATTTTATTGTAAATTTTACAAAATAATAAATATTTGTATTTTCTTCTCCAGATAATGTAAGGAAATTTGTTTATATTTTTAGAAGATTGTCCTTACAATTTTAAATTATCATAAAATTTCATTTTTATTTGAAAAAAATTGTCAGTGTGCTAGATAGTGAGTTTCCAAAACTAAGACATTTCTTAAATATTTGTTTTAAATTCAATTCATTAGATTAATAATTGAAAATCTATACAAATTTAAAATATAATTAGAATTTTTAATGTGAAATTTTATTATGTTCTTATGTTATAAATTTTACTACAAATTATTTATAAATTTTCTTGTAATTTTTCAGAAATTAATAAGAATGAATATGCCTCTCTCAGATGAAGGAATGGTGAATTTTACTAGTACTTTATTTGCATTAATAAGAGAAAATTTAAGTATAAAAATGAGACCAGGTAAATAATTTATAATGTTATTATTTTTAATCTATTTATAATCAAAATAAAAATCTATTTTTGTGTTTTACTTCTATAATCTTTATTTTAATAAAAATATATTTCTACATTATATTTCCAAATGACAAGAGGACTTATTTTTTTTAATTTTTTCAGTATTGTAATAATACAAACCAATAATCATTTATAATGTTATCATTAATTCTTTCAAGACACTTAAATATTTATATGCAATGCTATTTAGGTGCACTTACTATTAATATCAATATTTAATGTTGTAGAATATTCTAAAAATTAACATTGGAATAAAAAGTACCGTATTTTATGGACTATAAGATGCACTTTTTTCTTCGAAAAATTGCCTCCAAAATTCAGGTGCGTCCTATACTCTGTAGTGTCTTATAGGTATTTTTTAAAAAAAATTGCTTAAACATTAAGGTGTGTCTTATAGTCTGCAGCGTCTTATAGTCTGTAAAATACGGTAAATACAAGGGCAGTTGAATTTATTTCAGTAATGGCAATGGAACTATGTGTTTTATAGTTCCAATTTATGTTTTTTTTTTCTATAGGTATTCCATTCCCTCTTCACATGCTGACATTTCCCTCATTATTTCAACAATACCTGCAAAATAGAAATTTTTTGAATGGTGCCAGAGCCAATGCATAACAAAATTTCTGATTTCAGGGTTCTGGGTGAATACCCTCTCTCCCAAAGTGTCATTGAAAGAGTCAAACAAATGATAATCATACAGTAACAGACTTGGACTTAGTTGGGTAATTCTGGATCACCCAGCCTAAAGTCCATTGATTACCTACACCAGTGGTTCTCAAAGCGGGTGCCGCGGCACCTTAGGGTGCCGCAAGTACGCCACAAGGGTGCCGCGAAATTTTTAAATAATTAAATTAAAATTACTTAAAATAATGGAATTAAAGTATTAAATTAAATAAATAATTAAAACAATTATAAAAAATGAATATTGGTTTTTTCTACTAATCTTGTTACATAGCCACTTGTCTCAATGACTTGGTAATTGGCGATATGTAAATACTATTAAAAAAAACGAACTAGTTACTAGTTGTCTGTTCTGTTCTTGTAGCGAGTAGAACTGCAATATAAATGCGTTGAATGCAGTAAGTAGTTGTTTTTATTATTGTTATATGTTCAGACAATAACGAGAAAGCATCATATACAAATATTTTTCTTCTTTACAACAAGAACAAATAAATTATTAACTTGTAATTAAATTTTATAATAAAATATTGAAGTTAATTATGTCGTTCAATATCATGAATAATTTTTTTCATTAAAAAAAGAAAACATGAAGATTCTAATGATCAAGAAGTGGTTACTGGTAGCAAAGCTAAGGAATCAATTAGCACTAGTAAATCATCAAAAATTCAGAGCTCATTTTATCACCAGATACCTTTATTATAATAACTTTTGTTTTGAATATTTTTGTGTTGTTTGGAAATAAACTTACTTACTTTAAAAAACTTTTATTTTTTTTCAAAGACTTTTCATCCTTCATATCTTTACTAACCGTAAAAAAGCAAATAATAATAATAATAACTCTCCTGTGGTCACCACCTGGTCGTGGTGGGAGAGCCCAGTAATTTTACTGATCCATAGGGCAATGCAGGCTGGAGCACAAGCTCCTGGTAGGGACACCCATGCCAGTAAGGTCTATGGGGAGAAATGAAGCTAAGAGTGACCACACACCCACATTCTGTGGAGATACGTATCATGGTAGTAACCAGATCTAAATGTGATACCGGCTTGGACGTCGCCCGGGTTAACAAGGTCCGCGTTCGTGAGTTAGGCAGAGGCTCACGTTCGAAAAATAGGCCACAGTCTCCCTTGGTTACCGGTGGCGAAAGCAGCACCGGCCCAAGCATGGCTACTGCAATGCCCTCAACAGATGTGAGGAACCAACCCAGCCTTGGTGTTTCTGTGGCAATGCATCCACAGACCACAAAGGCTGGAAAACCACGCCAACGGATGAAATGGACAGTAGAAATGAACGAGTTTATCATCCGTACTTATTACACGATCACAAAACTTGAAACAAACATGACAGCGTACAGACAACAACTACACCATAAATTCACACAACAATATCCTCACCTCACTGTCACTGAACAAAGGGTTGTTGATCAAAAAAGAACAATTATACACAACAACCTTATTCCACAAACAACACTTGAACTTATCAAACAACAGGTTGCTGATCAAATATATCAACAGACAGAAACATCTAACATTAATGAAGATCATGTAACCTGTCAGGATAATCCAGCAACAAGCATTGATAATAACACACATACAACAATTACCACTAATGATACTACAGACACTTCCTCGTCCATCACTGATAACATAGACATAGATTTAGTTAATATGCTCTCACTTATATTTCAGGAAACACTCACTAAATATACAGGCACAGATCCCACACAACGACCACAAATACCAAAAATCAACACGTCAAAGGAAGTAGGAAAAACACTAAATTATGTAAACACTCACTTACTACCACACTACATTCATTCAATTTCTACACTCGCAGACATTCATACATTAGTTTATGCTGGGGCAGTCACAGTAGTGACACACCATGGACTGAAAGTACAGTCACAGACAAATACACAGAAAACACAATACTATCACAAGCCTGCCTGGCAGAGAAGAATAGAAATACAAATAAATGACATTAGACAGCAATTAGGCAGGTTGACACAATACACTAAAAGCAACATAACACCCAAATTAAGGAAACAGCTCAAAAACATTTTCAAGAAAATAAAAACACACACAAAACATGAACATCACAACACACGCATCACAGAATACATTGATACACTAAAACAAAAACTTGCTGCCAAAGCACGTAGACTCAAACGATACAAAACATGTACACTACGAAAACAACAAAATAAATTATTTACAAACAATGAAAAACTCTTTTACAGACAAATTAATAACAAAGCAAACACTGATACACAGCACAGTGGCACACCAACAGAAGAAGAACTCACAACATATTGGTCTTCTCTTTGGTCCAGTGCTGTCACGCACAATGCTGATGCAGGCTGGATCGAGGAGGAGAACAGAAACTTGCACAACATACCAACTATGCCCTGTGCTGAAATAAACATACATGATTTCCAATACACTGTTAACAGAGCACACAACTGGAAGACACCTGGTGTAGACAACATTCACAATTTCTGGTACAAAAAGTTTACATCACTGCACCAGGAACTAGCTAAACATCTAACACACATCATCATCAATCCACAAGACATGCCAAATTTTCTTACTCAGGGCATCACCTACATGAAACCTAAAAACAACAATACCACAGACCCCACACAATACAGACCAATTACCTGTCTTCCAACACTCTACAAGTTATTGACATCCTGTATTGCAAACAAAATATACAAACATATTGAAGAACACGACATTCTAACAGAACAACAAAAAGGTTGCCGTAGAAATCACAGGGGATGCAAAGAACAGTTACTCATAGATTCAGTCATTCTACGGCAAGCACACAAACAACACAGAAACATACACATGGCATATATAGACTACAGAAAAGCATTCGACAGTGTTCCACACAGTTGGCTGCTACATATCCTACACATGTACAAAATACATCCATCACTCATTGCATTCTTTCAAAACACTATGCAGCACTGGAGAACAACACTACATCTCAGGGTTAGTAACACTTCCATACAAACAAACCAAATTTTTATTAGGCGAGGAATTTTTCAAGGAGATTTCTTGAGTCCTCTCTGGTTCTGCCTAGCCCTGAATCCATTATCTAACATGTTAAACAACACGCAATATGGTTACAATATCAGACATGAAAAAACAACACAGTATACACTGTCACATCTCATGTACATGGATGACATAAAACTTTATGCATCCACACAAAAACAACTTCATCAACTCCTACAAATCACACATTCATACACCAAGGACATACAAATGGAATTTGGCCTAGATAAATGCAAAACACTTCACATAGAAAAAGGAATCCTGAAGAAAGAATATTTTGCACTTGGAAATGGAGACATTATTGAATCCATGGAAGAGGGTGAGTTCTACAAGTATTTAGGATTCCAACAGGCCAAACTAACAGAACATGCACAAATAAAGCAAAGATTAATTAATGAATACCAAAGTAGGTTAAATGCTATTCTCAGAACACAGTTAAATGCAAAACACACAGTTAAAGCAATAAACACATATGTCATCCCAGTACTCACATATTCTTTTGGAGTTATACATTGGACTCACACAGATCTGAGCAACTCCAAAGGAAAACAAGAACAACACTTACTAAGCATAAACAACATCATCCTAAATCCGCCACAGAAAGATTGCCACGTCCGCCATCTTTACTTGGCCTGATTGACATAGATAACCTTCACTACAAACACATACAGTCACTGCGAGAGTTTTTTTACATAAAACAAGAAACATCACAATTACATAAAGCAGTAACTCTAGCAGACTCAAATAACACACCATTAAACTTACACTCACATATGGACACAACGCAACATATAAAAAGCATAGACACCATTAAGCAATCGTGGACTCGAAAGGCACTCCATGGCAGGCATCCTTATGATCTGGCCCAGGATTTTGTTGACAAAACTGCGTCAAACAGCTGGTTAGCTCGGGGATGCCTCTTTGGGGAGACGGAAGGATTCATGATCGCCATACGGGATCAGGTCATAAATACTAAAAACTACAGAAAACACATACTCAAAGATGCAACACTCACAAATGACACATGCAGAAAATGTCACATCATGCCAGAAACTATACAACACATCACCTCTGGTTGCAAGCTCTTGGCACAGACAGATTATTTACACAGACATAATCAAGTAGCAAATATAATACACAAAGAGCTTGCAAAGAAACACAAATTAGTAGACATCCACGAACCATACTACAAATACATTCCGCAGACAGTATTGGAAAACAACACGCACAAAATGTACTACGACAGAGCCATAATCACAGATAAAACAATTTACCACAACAGACCAGACATCACACTCATTGACAAACACAATAAAATCACATACATTATAGACATATCCATTCCAAACACACACAATATACAAAACGCATGCACTGAAAAAATTAGCAAGTACACAGAACTTGCCCAGGAAATAAGGCATCTGTGGAGGATGGATAGGGTGCTTATTGTACCTGTTGTTCTCTCTTCTACAGGTGTCATACCACACACACTGCACAAAAGCCTGGGCACATTACAATTGAATAGAAATTTGTACAGTACATCACACTACAGAAGGCCACTATATTGAATACATGTCACATTGTGAGAAAATTCTTGAATACAGACACACACACTGATACACTTTTTTAATTTCTGTTTTGGTTACTATGCCTTGACTTTGGTCCGGCATAGTACACAGCCACCGGTGTTAACCGAGTATATCTCACTTAACCCAACATAATAATAATAGGGGTGCCGTGAATTTTATTTAATAATTTCAGTGTGCCATCAGACAAAAAAGTTTGAGAAACACTGACCTACACCATCACAGGGCTATGCTCAACACTAGCCAAAAGACTTCTCTTTGATGGCACAGCATTATTGCAAAAATAATGGAAGAAGTATCATCATGTAGAGGGAAGTATCTAGAGAAGAAAGCATAAATTGGAACTATGTAATACATATTGTTCCATTGCAATTACTGAAATTTTGACAAATTGAACCTCCCTCATATAAAATATCTATTGTTAATGCTACACAACAAAATCCATAATATAGTATCAATAGGAAATAAACTGAAAAAATATATAACAAACTAATATTAATTTATGGATGTAAAACATAATTTGAAGAAGACATGTAATATGTCTTCTTCAAATTATAAAACTTAACAGAAAATAACTAAAAAGTTTAAATTTTATAGTCAAGAATACTTAAAACAATAAACTGTCATTTTAGGAATCTAGTTATTTACATTATACATAAACTTTAAAATGATGAAAGGTTATATTGTTCCATAACTCCAATTACTGGAGTTACAGAAATTTTATATAAAAATTATTATTATTATGTCATTTTTAGAAATGATTATTTAATACAGTGTTGCCCAAAATTTTCAATTGTCAGACCAAATTGAACACAAATATTTTGTATGTTTTATGTATACAAAAAAGTAGACCTGTTTTTGTCATCATTTACAATTTGTGTGTCAAATATGTTAGTGTGCTGGATTAACATGCCACAGGTTAGATTTGGCCCAGGGGCCATAGTTTTTACATCACTGGTTTAATTGAATAAAATACTGACGATAAATAGTTTAGAATTTATTTTAAAGTTAAAGGAAAAATTAGAAATTTAAAAATACAGTAGAGCAGTGTTTCTCAAACTTTTTGGACCGCGACCCCTCTTCTGCACTTAAAAATTTCAAAGGACCCCCGAAGAATGAGTATGTGTCGAAAAACATACCGGAGGGAGAGGGTTAGGCTCGTATTTAAATATTTATATTCTTTTTATTATTTATATGTGCAATTTATTTAAGTAGAAATTATTTTATATAGTTTTTATTTCTATTATTTCTAAACATGAATCCATAGTAAATTTATAAAATATTTGAAAAAAATTGATCTAGAATCAATTTTTCAGCGACCCCCCCCAATATTTTTCACGGCCCCCTTGGGGGTCGTGACCCCCACTTTGAGAATCACTGCAGTAGAGCATCGTTTATCCGAATCAATTGGGGACTGGGGTTGTTCAGATAACCGATTATGTATGAAAAAGTACATTAACCTATCTGATGTTGAAATTTTTCTCCGTTGCGTGTCGCTTCGTGTTGAATTTTCGTTGATTTTAAGCCTAACGAAACTTTTTATAATAATAATCGAGGCTATTGTATCATTAAAAATTATTTCTTTATTTTGTACAAGCAAAATAAATATATTGAAAAATATAAAAACAAAAAATTATACTTTAGAAGTTAATCTGGTATCAAAAACATTTGATTCAGCACAACACAGTCCGACTGGAATTCTTTCAGATAACTGGTTTTTGGATAAACGAACGCTTTACTGTACTTATAAAAACAGAAATCCTTTATCTATTTTCCACAAATCATATATAATAAGTGCTTAAGTTTATTAATATTTTTGAGATGATTATATTGCATAAATATAAATAAAACTTTTTCACTTCTTTTCTATTTCTTAATTTTATTAAAATTCTTTTGTGGAGACAATAAAATATACATATGTATCTCATTTTTCTATTTTTGAATATAAGAGAGCTTTGAAAGCCACGGATTATAATGTAAAATAATAATAATAATATAAAATGGAGAAAAAGATATTGATTTTATTCTTTTACTAATTCATTGATTTTAATAAAGCAATCCTATGCTTTCGAACTCAGTTAATATGGATGCATAAAATTCAACTTATTTAATACTGTTCAAAATCAAATAATAATCAATATTTTTAAAATAAAATTTCAGTTCATTGTAATACTTTTGAAATTAATTAATTTTTTATCAAGTCACATTAATTTTGATTCAGTTTGGTTCAAGTCTTTTTGATACACATGGTCTGTCTGGAAAGTTTGCAAACTTTTTATATTAAGCACCAACTGGTAATTGAATCTGAATGCAGCTTGCATAGCTCCCTAGAGGCAAGTTTTGTGTACTATCTGCCAGAAGCAGTTTGTTCTATCTTCATTTGTGTAAACATGTGTTGATTGATTTTTGTGACTTTTTTTTTGGTGATTTCAAGTGAGTGAAGAGCTTCTGGGACAGGCTAGGTCTGATGAAAATTTCATGAAAGATATCATTGCTGGGGATGAGATGTGGGTCAATGGGTATGATGTGGAAACAAAAAGTTAGTCATCAGAGTGGGTGGGAATTGTAGTGCCAAGGCACTATACTTTTATTATTATTATTATTTTTGGGCTTTTATCGTTACACGTGTCGTGTCGGGTTTTATTTTATTTTATTTACTTGTTTTGTGTAAAATTCCATTTTGTGTGTTGGAATCGGGTTTTTGGATGGGGGTTACTCGTCGTGGACGTGATTGGTCAGTGCCCTAGACCACGTGTCTTACGTCATGCCTAATGGCGAGTGTTATAAAAAGGCAAGAAACTTTCGTAGCCACTTACTTTTTTGTCTGATTCTGTCTACGAGGTGTTCGATGGCTAATCCAATCGAGGAATTCCGAACAACAAGGAAAGGGACTATCCGTGAGAGCTTATAAGGGATCGGCAGAATCCAACTGCATTGAAGGCAAGAATTCATTATATTACAAAGTGAGAAGTAACAAAGGTTAAGGAAGCAATAAGGAACTGACGTAAGAACTTATTTCCGATGCCACACGCGATTTTTATTATATATAGAAAACACATGTATAGTATGTATATCATTAGTTTGTAAGAAGTTTTTTTTTGTGTTGAGTCCTCCAATGATTCCTTTGTATATAAAATTATAATTATTGTCTATCATTAAATGTTTATTTTTTTGAATCTCGAATATTTTGTAAAGTCCTTATTTATCGTTTTGCTTATATTTACCCTCCGAGATCTCGCAGCAGACTCAGGTCTACTGGAGTTATTACAGAATCATCTTCACCACAACCCAAAAGGCACGACAAGTTTGGTCAAATGTGAAGGACTTGCTCACTGTTTTTTTTTACTCTGAAAGTATCAGTATACATAGTGAATAACATTTTCTATGACATGAAACTTCTTCCTCACTGCTTCAGGAATATAAGACCAATTGCTTGTAGAAAACAGCATCATGACAATGCACCCACCTGGACATCACTACTGATAACAGAATTTTTGGCCCAAGACCCCAATGCCACTTGTTCCCCAACCAGACTAAGCTCCAGCAGACTTATTTTTGTTTCCCAAATTAAAATTCACTCTCAAAAGTTGCCATTTTAAATCCATTTTGCCATTAAGGAAAATTTGCTAGTATAGCTGCACATCATCCCAAAATAAGCAGGAGAGGACTACTTTGAAGGCAACAAAACTGACTAGCTGCAAGATAAATACAAACAACTTCAATTTGCAAAGTTTGCAAACTTTCCAGACAGATCTCGTTAAAATTCAAAAAAATTGAACACAGAATTTCTGCTACATAATGTAAATAAATTTTTGAATTAGTCTTATCATGAACATTCCTCAATGTAAAAATTCAGTTAAATTGCTTTTTCTGGAGCAAGTATACACAAATCAGATGTACTGTACACAAACAAGTTTGTAATCTCTTCAGGAGTTTAATTCAATTGTCTTGTTTCTTTGTCTTCTAAAATTAAATAAAAAAAACTTTTATATCTCATGTAAGGATGAACAAAAAGTAAACAGAAGTTTCCTTATTTTGATTTTGTTCAGACTGATATAGTTAATTTTGTAAAAATTTGTCTTATCATTTAACTTTGAATTATTCCAATTTGTCATTCTTTAATCAAATTCCTAAAAATGAACATAAATCTTGAAATTGTTTGAGGACAGCATTTATGTTCTTTTGCTTCAGAAAAACAATTCCATTTTGATTTAAAAAATATAAAATAGTAATCTAAGTAAAGTTTTCTAATACTTTTTGATCTTACTCATGTTAAGAATATATAGAAATATATATATATATTTTAATTTGAAAAGAAATTGTTATATTGACAATAATAACATATTCATATTGAAGTTGAAGAGATGGACCAAGCTGATAGAGAATTGAAAGAAACAATCCAGCAGTTATGGCCACTTCAAGAGAAAAAAGTAATAGACAAATTAGTACCACCAATTGAAGGTATAAATTTTTAACGATATTATTACTTTTTATTAATAAAATAATTTACAAAATAATTTTTAAAACAGAGCTTAGATTGGGCAAAATGACAGTTGGAAAAGTCTATGCTGGTTTATTAATAATTGATAATTGGAAAACAACAAGATTTGGTCAATTAACTGGAGAGGAAGTTAATGTAAGAATTGGTTAATTAATAATAAGTAATTTATATGTGTAAATTTATTAAAATAATAATAATTTTTAAAGAATATATTTTTGTAATTAAATAACAATTGAAAGAATTTTAGGCTGTGAAGTTAGCATATCGAAGTGATCTTTAAATAGTAGATCCTAGAGATTAAAACACCACATTTACAACCTGAAATACAAAAAGTAAAAATCTGTCAATTGCATAATTTTACTTCTAATCAAAAATTAAAGTGTGATTACATTCAAGAATCTCATCTTTAAGAAATAATAATTTTGATAAACATTCATAAAAAATAATTTATCAGAACAATGAAGTATAAAATATGTTCAAAAAATTTTAGGATGTATTTTATATTGTTTTGTTTACAATCTGTTAAGTCATCAATAGAACCATGACATACACTAGAAAATAGTCAGACTGATTTTTTTAAAAATAAATAATATTACAGAATCCACTAAACAGAAGTAGAATGCCTACCTCTAATACCTAATTATTAACAGTAGTGAAAAATAGCCCAATTAATTACAGTGATTGTTTGGTTTATTCAAAGTAGAACAGACATTGTTTATAGAAACAACGATGAAGTAATCCTAATGTCTTTATTATTGTACACAATATAAAATAAATATAACAAAATAATAATTAATTAACTTACACAGTAAAAGTAATTCTGCAATTTTTGTGGTAAAAATTAAGATCAAAAATTAGTAAAAAAAAACTGTGTTAAACTTTTTATTTTAAGCCATAATTTATTTTGACAAAATAAAACTTAAATGCTTTGTTTTGAATGAATCATAATTCAATTTACCCAAGTTAATCTATAACATTGCAAGTAATTTCTATAGTTTTCAATCACTATGTAGTTACATAGAACATTAATATAAGCCTGACATAGAAGACCTCAATTTTTAGGGTTGTGTTGTTGGCTTATGCAATTTTAGTAATCTTTTTGTACTGTATATCTGAGAGAAAGAAATCTAAAGGGTTGCATTTTATAATACATTATGCTTCAAGGAAGGAGGCATTGGAATTGACAGAAACTTTATTAGTGCAAACACAATATTGTGATGTTAATGAATGATTAAAATATCATAGGAAAAAGACAATTTCCTGTGGAACTACAGTACAATTTAAATGCTCTTTAGTAGGACTTCATCCTGCCTGCATACATTGGTGAAACAGTTGGACATAGAGGCATACAGGTATCATTTGCTGTCCTACAACAGATGTGCCCACAGATGTTTCAATTGCCACTCCCAGATCCTTCACAGTCAAATGGAATGCCATCTGACTGTGATCACAAATACTCAATGAGCTATCCTCACTTCCTCAGCAGTTTACTTACAACTAAATTAAACACCAGAACACTTGCTGAGCTTACTCAATGAGCAACAAATCCGGCTAAAGAAGGCCAAATAACTGTAGCAATTTTTGAGAAATCCTAGTTCTGTGTAACAAAATATCATCTTGCTGGAAAATGGCTCTTTGAGACCTGCCATGAAAGACAATACATAAAGGCACAGGATTTCTTAAACATACTGCTATGCCATCAATGTCCATCATACAACTAATAGAGATGACTGAATATCATGAAATAGCTTCCCAGAACAGCAATGCCAGAAGTCCCCTGCTGGCATTGCAGTGTGTCATTCAACAGTAAACAGATGGGATTGAAACATTGAGTGATCCACTTGTTGGTTGTCCATTTCCAAACAGAACCAAAATTTATTGCTAATGATGATATGCTGCCAGTTTGTACAGTCCAACCGAATCTCACACCACAATCAAAAAGCTGACTAGATTAGAATTTCTTTATTATTTAATTAACTCCAAAATGTTTTTGATTTTGGTGTGCTAACAATTTGGCTATTAATGAGGCCTTATTATATTTTTCTCTTTTATCAATATAGCTAATCATAGGACATGAAGCTTTTTATAATAAGTAAAATAAAGTTAATGATATTGGAGTCCAATGATGGGATGCAAAGCAGTTGCCATGCTAGTCATCTGCAAATGGTATGGTAAAGGACAAACTTCTGTCCTTTCCCATACCATTGGTAGTCTTCCACCTGTCTGAATGGTGGACAGAGATAAAGATGTCAATGCATCTATCTGTTTTCTGTCTGATTCTGTTGTCTAATGAAATCAAGTTTACAAGAATTCTACTCAATATTTTTTTTTTCTCTTGATAGATTGTGATGCTAATCCTCTCATCTTTGCTATTTTAAATGAGAACAATTCTAAAGGAGATTCTCTTCTGAAGTACTTAGTGGACATTAACTTTGTTAAGTTAAATCAAAATAATATACCCACTTTTGTTACTTTCAAGATAGAAATTCTTGATTTAATTTTAGTTTCCATTGTTTTATGTCCTTGGATGATAGTTTTCTTGCAAATTTAAAAGAAAAAGTGTGTCTTTTCATAATTTATAAAAGATAAATTGATAGTTTCTTTCTGTCAACTTACATTATTATTTTATTTATTTATTTTTTTGCAGTTTGAGGTAATATCAGGTATCAAATAAATTGTTGACTTTGTATATAGAATATATTTAGAATATAGTTCATCAATATGCTGTTGCACATTGATGAACTATATTCTATTTGCTATCCTTCTCATTTAGTTCCTTAATGAAAAAGTGTGTTGAACTATCTGCAGTCTTACATTGAATTTTTTTAATTATGCCAAGCACACTGGTAAATGAGATATATATAAAATAATTTTGTATTGACTAAAACGATTTTAAGAAAAACTAAATGACAGATGAACTGAAACACTGCTAAATATACAGTTACACTTTGCAATAAAATAATAGGGTTTATATAAGAATAAAATTTTCTTGTATGTATATTAATGCTTAAAATAATTCAAAAATTATATATAGAGGTTTATATTAAAATTTTTTATTTTAGGAGAAGACGCCGCCTGAATCTCCGGCAGATTCTACGGTAGTATTCATTTTATATTTCCTTTAAAAGTTTCTCGTTTTCTAATCTTATGTTATATTAGTGAAATTAATATTTTATAATTTTAAATATTTTTTAATTTACTGATTAAATTATAAATTAACTTAATTAACATTATGAACTTTAACACTTAAAAACTGTGAATATGAAATTTCTAAGGCTGCATTCATACTCTTGACAAAAACAACCAAAATTTCTGTATTCTTATCATTTGCCTGTAGCTGTAAAGTATTTAAACCAATTGTTTTCTTTGTATTTTCATCACAGTCGTTTGTTGCATGAATATTGGCCAAGATTCAACATGTTATCTCCATTACAGCATCAGTCAATCAACACAAACATTTTACAGTTTACCATAATGCATAACAACATGAAGGAAAGATTAACAAACATCAAAAAAAATATTATCTTACTAAAGATTAATAACATTGATAACATGCCAAATCTTCCACACGATGGCATGCCAACAGAAAAACAGCTCAAAAACTATTGGTCTGCTCTTTGATCCAAAACAGCAGCACATAAAGATGAAACAAGATGGATCAAAAAAAAAAAAGAACAAAACAAGCACAATATACAATTATGCTCTGTGTTAAAATAAACATACATGACATCCAAAATGCTGTATGAACAACAAATAGCTGGAAGAGATACAGACAACATTCACAATTTCTGGTGCAAAAGTTTATATCTCTGTACCAGGAATTAGTCATCAACTGCAGTTAAATCTAGGAAGCCACAACTAAATGTTTACAAAAGCAAATTAAGCATTAAGCATTACTTTTCATTAAGCATTACTTATTCATTAAGCATTAAGCATTACTTTTCAAAGCAAATTAAGATTTGCTCTTAAAGGTTGCTTTAAAAGCAAATCTTAATTTGCTTTTAAAGCAACCTTTGAAAGCAAATCTTAATTTGCTTTGAAAAGTAGACAATTTTGGAAATTTAAGAGACTTAACAAGGGAACTAAGCTGCATTCCAAAAAGGACCTTTTGTGAGGACATACACAAATTACTAGAACATGAAAAATTTTGTATAGATCTCAGAGGAGTGTTATTTTGAAGACTTATACTAAATTGAATTATTTCTGCCAAAAGCCTTTTTTATAAATTCAGTCCCCAAACATAATAGACATACCTTGTATATGCTATATATAAGGCATTAGGCCTTAAAAACAACACGTGCATCATATCACAAAAAGCTATAGTGAACATGTATCACATAGTGTATGTAATTTTATTTAAGAATTTTTTGACTAACAGCACATAAACAATTGCTTTTTTAACTGCTATGCCACACTTGATACTGGTGCTTAGTCCACCAGATCAACCAAGTAGGATAGAATCCACTAACAACAACAATAATAATAATAGAAAAATAATTCTTTGAATAATATTATTATGTTTCATAAACTAGTTTTTTGCATTCATTGACAACAGCAGAAATATTTTTGTTTATTAAACATTTAACTGACTGGGCAGTTGTATTTAGGATTGAACATTAATGGAATGGAATATGGAATAAGTAATATATTTGGTTTTGAATTAAAAATATAAAATGGAAGTTTCATTTAAGTATTAGAATGATTTTCTGCATGGGTTCACTCAATACACCATCAATAATTTAATGTGTATGCCCATAATAGATATCCCAAGAGAAAGGTACCCATGAACTGAGATTGCAGTAGAGTGACATACACCCTTGCATATTCCAAAAGGCTATTAAATCTGGGACCAGGAAATTGTTATATAAGCACAACCACAATACATCCTATTACAGCCCATTGTGGAATGACAGAAGTGTTGAACACAAAATCGTGTTAATAACAATCACATGGCTTTTTCCACCTTTATTTAGTTGACTAAACAAAGGTGGAAAAAGGGAATATTGATCATAACACTGCCCCAGGTATTTATGAAATACTATTTACCCTGGGTCACAAAAACACTTTGATGCATTTATTTTTGCATTATATAATTTATGGAAGTACTTAGTAAACTAGGAACAGTAAAATGCACTTCTAACACTGTCTGTTTTACTTTATTTTTGAAGTCATTCTAATTTTTAAATGCAACTCTTTATATTTTAAATTCAAAATTGCATGCATTCTATATTCCATTCTCTTAATGTTTGATCCTGAAATGGCTGCCCAGTCAGTCGAGAACATTCTATAAATACAAGTATTTCTGCTGATAGAGGTTAGAACTTTTGTCATTGAATTCTTTGAACATTTTAAAAATTATTTTCAATTGTTTTCACAATGTCTTTTATACTTTGTCCCAAAATTACAATTAAAAGTTATTTTTTATTTAATTTTTGATTTTTTAAAAATTATTCCTAATGCATAAACTGACTATTTGATTTATCTTTTATTTATAATAATAAGTTTTTCCAGAAATTCATTTTTTAATAATTACTGCACATACCACAAGAATCTATTGTACAAAGTATGCATATTATGTGAATTATTTAGGTTATGAAAAATAAAACTATACCTATCTTATGAAACAGTACAAATGCTTCAATGATGAGTGAATGTGATAAATTCTATCAATAATTGATGACGACAATATTTTATCTATCACTGATATTATGAATGCAGCCTAAGTCAAATGAAAAAATAAAAATGTATAAAGGATCAAAATATGAAAATGTAATTTATTTAAATTTTAATATTCTTTTTAATATTAAAATTTAAAATAGTTGTGTTAAACATTCCTTAAATAATATAGCAGAGGAGATGAACCTATATATGAGAAATTTTAATTTACATTTTGAATAAATTAAGGAGAAATGAAGAACAATGAGATACCACTAGTTTTTACTGAATCTGTCACATTTTATAATGTAAATAGAGATGACACTATGCAAGGAAAAACAATATAGAAGTGTTTTGTATTATATTTGTTTTTCAAATGTTGCAATTCAGTATTGTAGTAGTTCACATGTTATATCCCTAGGGATAACTGAAATATTCTTTATAATATTAAAATAATTTATCTAACAGTCCATTGTTTTCATGTTGTATTTTTATTTATCATGTGATTTGCCTATATATACATCCCTACAAGTTAGAAACTGTTTTAAATAATTATTACAAAATAAGCATATAGGTAAGAATAAGGCCTACTCTGTATTTTGCACATTTTAAATTAAGTACATTGTCTTTTTATAAACTAAATGAATAATCAATAATTAAGTGCAATATTCAAATAAATAAAATTGATTTTTGTAGAAATATAGATATCAAGAAACTAAAATATGAGAAAAGTACTATATTTTCATGCATATAACCCATAAAAAATTGTTAGGAAAAATAAAAATCTTTGCATAATCTTTTTATTGTATACCCCACACCTATGGGAACAGCCATTGTTCCACAAGTGCAACTTCATAATTTAAATCAGCTTATAACCCACCTCATCACATAAAAGACAATTTGAAAGGGGTGCAGGTTAAGGACAGATAATCTGCAAGTTATGGTATTTTTGTGTTTGTAATTGCTAAGATAATCAATATATTCATTGTTTTAGAAATATTTTCTGACTAATTTAGTTTAGCATCAGCACATCAAATAGAACTTAGAACAGAAATTCAATTTTGTGAATTGAAAATATTTCTAAAAGAATGTATAACTATATTAATTAAATTAACTTAGGAAGATACTTTTATGATGATCGAATGTGATTCCAAGTTTAAAAATATAATTAAAAATTGCAGCCTGGCATTGTGATGAAGTCACAATAAATAATTTTTTTTCAATTTATTTAATTTAAAATATATGCTCTCCATCTCAAATTATTAGTACTGTTTTTCCCCTGTACATCATCATTTTCCTTTAACAATAGAGTTGTGCCAGTTGTCATTAACTGCTTTGAGGGAAAAGTTTTGAATTGAAATAATGTGATTTCTGGTTTGCATTAGATGTTCATATATAGTTAATCAGAGCCTGAAGCCCCTAAGGTTTCCATATATCTGGTCTCGGACTTCATCTATATAACTTCGTTCTTGATATTAAGGAAAGACAGATGGACGGGCGACAGTGGGAATTTATAGGTATACAATTTTTTCATTGCAGCCCAATAAAACTTTTTAATTAATACTAGTTGTAGTAATGTCACAGTATACTTTATCCTACAAAGAATATTAGGACAAAAATTGTCAAAATGTATGTAAATTGTTGTTTCAAAATCCTTTTTGTAATTCTATTATTTAAAACAGATTTTATGTGATGAAACCAAAAAATATAGTAGATATATGTTTGTAAATTTTTAATTAACTAGTTTATCTTACATCTAATAAAAAATACATTAAAAGTTTATTTTAGAACATCATCTCATTGTTTCCCATTTCTTCTTGTTACAATTAACAAAACAATAATATCTTTTATATTAATAAAAATATATAATATTATATTTAAAAATATTCTGTTTGAAATTAAAAGCATTTAATGTTATAGAATAAAATTAATCAAAAAAGCTTCTCTTCACAAGTTCAAAGTTTAAAGAAAATGGAGTAATGAAGGGTTTTTGAAATCTATTATCAATAAAATAATTAAATTTTCTAAATAAAACAACAGATTTAAAAGTCATTAAGACATGATTTATGCATTATTGCTTAATTTTTTTCAAATACATGGCAATAGTTGTCATTGGAACAGAAAAGAAAATAAAAATTGTTAATCATTTCTTTCAAAATATGACTTCTTAGAATATCTAAAATAATATTTTTCTTAAGTAAATAAAAAATTTAAGCAAAGCTTCACAATTTACATTTTTTATAGCCAATTACAGATATTTAAATTTTAATTTGCAAAATTTGTTTAACTTAAATCTATTTAAGTTTTATTTAAGAAAATCAATTAATTATTTTTAATGTTTGTTTCTTTGTAATTTTCTTTTTAACAATATTAGAATTAATTATCTCTTATTTGATATTTTTTCTAACTAATAATTATACCATATTCTGACACAGTTGTTATAAAAAAAATTATTTAGCATATAAGGATGTAAAATGAGTTTAATTGCAAAAATATTATAGATAACAGAATTTTTTAATTTAAGCAAAATACCCCTTTAACATAATCTGATTTAAGCCATAATCATGGCAAGTCAGTGTCATAAATTGCCATTAACTGGAACCTTATGCATGATTCTTTAAGAGATATTTGCTGCATTGCATCATTTGTTTATTTGAAAATAATAGTTAATGCTGATCTTTCAAGTTCTTTTTCTTAAAATCTTGTCGCAATATCAGCATTCACATAGAAATATTTAATAATAAAATGCTTCTACATAAATGTAAGAATAGTACTATTTGAGAAGAAAGAGAATGAAGAATATTGCAAAGTGATAAAAGAAATTATGGAAAGTAACCTGAAGTACACTTTTTGATATTTCATTTGTAAGTTTAAAATTAGTATTTATTCAAATTTTAAATCTTCATATTTTGTTCATTTATTATCCAAAATATGCAAATAATTATTCATGAAAGTTGGAATATACATGTGAATGTTACAATATTTAAATTCAGGAATAACTTTGAATATAATGTTTGCATGTACGGTATATTTCAAAACAGATTGTTAAGCTACATAGTCCTGAAACAGATCTGTCATTAGATCAAAAACATTTGTCAAAGTTGAATTAAAGTGTGCTGGTGTTAAATTAAGGTTAATGCTTATATGTGTATATGTATACAGATAATGTTCACTGAAACTTTTATACATTTCTTCAATTCATAGCATAAAAATATTCGGAGATATGAAACAGAAAAGCAGAACTCTCTTCTATTTTTCCTAGAAAATCAAGAGAGATATCATAAGTAATATGCAAATTGCCAAAAGATCTACCAGAATTCATTTTGTAAGTTAATTGAATTTGAGGGTTGGATTTCACGCCGATCTTTGGTTAAGCAAAAGAAGAAGAAATTACAGCAGTATTTATACGTAATTAATGCCTGTGTGATATTTGCAAGTGCTTTCAACGTGTTATAAGACATCATCTTCAGGCAGACACAATCTGAAATAAAATTTTTGAACATAGATTTCGAATTAAAATTAACAACAGTAGTCCTTTAGAACAAAACAAAAATTAGAACAAATAAAAGTAAAGAATTTAAATTGACACGCCCATGGTGATAATGCCCATGTGCAATAATGTGTTAAATAGGCACCAAAAACACAACATCTAGCATTCTCACCCACTACGTAGGAGTGACAATCAGAATGTTATCTTGCCATATCTCCAAACACCAACATTCCCTCAGGGCAGGTAGGTATGACACTGATCTAGTGAGGATGGTGTTACAATACCAACACATCCCACTGTGGGACCATGTGGCAATGCTCAGGTATCGCGATCAGAAGAGCCTGGTGTATGTCTGGGAGGCCCTCCTTACTGTATTACTAAGTCTGTGCAACTCCCCCATGCTTGAGTTGCCTATTATGTGGGTCAACTTGTATAAAAGATTAAAACCTTGTCTCTAGCTCCTTCTCGACACCTATTCAACACATTATGGTGCATGCGCATTGTCACCACAGGCGTGTCAATTTAAATTCTTTATGTTTATTTGTTCTAAAGGACTAATGCCATTAGTTTTAATTCAAAATCTTTGTTCAAAAATTTTATTTGAGATTATGTCTGCCTGAGGACAACGTCTTATAACACGAAAGCGCTTGCAAATATAGCAGTATTTAAATACATAATTAATGCCTGTGTGATAATTTGTTCTTCTCTTGCTTGATAAAATAGTCTGAAAAAATTCTGGTATAAGTCTAACTAATAATCTGAAACAACGTAATTTATTTGGCTTGAGATAGGTGGTTAAGGCACCATCTCATGATGATAAATATATATTCATAATTATTTTATTTCTCTTCCAGAGTGTTCTAAATTAAAAATTATCTGAATATTCTAATAAATCAGATTATTAATGTTATCATATAAATATGCAAATTAACTAATTTAATGTTATTTCTTTGCTTCCCCATTCTCACAAAGAATGAAACTGGTCTTTATAGTGCAGCCATTGTTTGCAAAATGGATGTTTAAAAAGCAATTTAATTATTTTCAAAATTTTCACTAATTTTGACCAATTGATGAGAACCAATTAATCATTGGGAAAAAAGTAACTGATAAATTAAAATTTTAAAATTATAACTTAATTTTTTAACTTATCAATATTTATTTAGATAACTGTTTAAAATATGAAGTTAAATTTTTAATGATAAGATTTACTTGAAAATAACATCATAGATTCACCTTATTCATACATATTTATGCAATAAAAATTGGTTCCATTTGAAATATACTATAAATATTGAATTTGCACTTTGAGCGCAAGAATAATTTTCCAGCAGTTTCTTAACATCCCATCTATAGTAAGCATCCTATGTCTAAACTGTTCACATTGTAGACTATATTTCGCAGCATCCTTCCCTTATCAAGAGGTTAATGGGAATCCGAAATTCAAATTCTCGAGCGAGCCATGGCAGCCTATATGCGGATGATGAAAATTATGGAGATGCAGAAAACAGAATGCCAAGATCCAGGACAGGATCCGTCCATCAGTCTAATTTAAGGTAAAAGCTTTATAGTTCACATTTAGCAATAAATTTAAATTATTATCTATCTGTTGGTGACACTGAAAGTTGTTAAAACAAAAATATAAGAAACATTATATATTCTTTTTCAAGATAATAACTCAGTTGATAAAATCCTGAAAGTTTCAGTAATTGTTCCATAATCTAATATAACAAAAACATTTAATTAAAAATTTTTTCCTGTGTTTTTAAACTTATAGCTTATAATTCATACTTTGATATAATTTTTAAAATGATATCAATCAATGGGATGATTTTTACGCCAAATACTGTATAATAAAATGGAGAAAACACTGAGATCGGCGTTATATGTACGTTTTCTTATCGCGGTAAGAAAACATACATATAACACTGATCTCAGTGTTTTCTCCATTTTATTAAAATCATATCTTATGTTGTTGTGAAATTAATGATTTTGATATACAGTAGAGCATCAATTATTCGACTCAATTGGGGACTGGGGTTGGTCAGGGTTGGTAACCGAAAAGTATGAAAAAATACTATATTAGTATATCGCTATTAACTACTTTGTGTTGAATTTTAATAGATGCTAAGCCTAACAAAATTTTTTTTAAAGTAATAATTGTCGCTATTGTATCGTTAAAAATTATTTTTTTATTTTGCACAGAATAAATACAAAAATAAAGAAAAAAAGAAAATTAAGCCTGGTTTAAATACTGGCCTCGCTTCCATGGTCGAGCGAGTGTTGCCAGCTAAAACACACAAAAATTTAACAAAAATAATATTAAAGTAACCAAGACATAGCCGAATATTGTAGCGCCACATCACTAGCGGACATTTGAATTTGCCGACTAGAATGCAGTTGGTTAACCGATGTGACGGTTGATCGGGGTCGGAAAATCGATGCTCTACTGTATAAATACTAAGTACAGTACAAATGCATAACAAAACATTTAATTAAAAATACAAATTTTATACAGGATAAATAGAACAGATATCATCAGCACTCTGGATTAAGTTCATATATGACAAATACTTCAGTGAACCCTGAATTACAACTGTTTCAAGACATACAAATTACTAGAGTGATAATCAGCAATCTCATATAATTAGTTACTTACAAATTAATACACACCAAAAGTGACCAAATCCTAAAATATAAAAATTTGGGATGTGAGACCGAGCATTTCAACATGAGATCAGATGAGTCATGACATCGTTGATAACAGATGTTACAAACAAGCAATGACTATTTTACTTAAGAAGCATATAGATAACAAAATAATGACTGGCAACAATGAATAATTATGGCTCTGGGTTTAGCTTTGTTTGCTTTAATCACTTTTTCTTAGCTCAGATAATTATCAAAAATCATCAACTCCCAAATCTTTTATAACTGATCTGCACAATTAGATATTAAAACTTTTATGCTATAACTTGTATGCAATTCTTCTTTGACTTACAACTCATGCAATGAATATTGACTATATTTGAATATAATTACGAAACAATCCAAAATTGAGTCTGTCCTGCCTAATTTGGGACATCTAGTCACTTTTTACATACTATACTAAACTATTAGTTGGGTTAGTGATGGATAGAGAAGAGAGAGAAAAAGAAATTTTTCTGAGTTTGGTAACACTGACTGGCCACTTAACAGGTCAGTGTCTTCATTGTGAATATTCAATATAAATAATGTCAATCAAGTCAAATTATATTAAGATTCACTCACAATCAGAAGACCTGAGACAGGTGTTATAAACTATTTCCTTTCTTTTTTATAAAATGACTCCTTGATAGCATTTCATCTATTCAATCATTGCATGTCCATACTCTTTTCAGCTTTCCAGATCACACTGCCTTTTTTTTTGTCTTTTTCCTACAAGTTCAGGGTGCAGTTGCCAACCACAATCAGGTCAAACAAGTTTTCACAGAAAGAAAGAATAATTAAATCATATTGGATCCAGAACAAAATTACAAATTAAATAAATCTACTTACCAGAAATTTATTTACTTTACTATTAAATATTTAACGATTATTGGTCTTTTAATTTGAAAATACAAGAAAAAAGCAATAACATTTTATTAATATGAATTAGAAATAAGTAACTTCCTGATATAAACAATGATTTGATTTACATTTTGAATAATTAATACAGGTAAAAGCATATATCACAATTATTAACTCAAAAAAGAAGTGTACAAATTTTGTTTTAAAATAATTTTTAACACAAATTATTCGTACTGTTACTCTTTCATATAAAATTTTTATTTACTTTGTAGCATTGAAAAGATAAAGCATGGCGAAGAAAAAGATTGGAAAAGATCATTTAGTTTTCTTCGTTCAGGAAGTAGTAGGAGGAGGAGAAAAGAGCACAATAATAAGGTAATATAAAATTATCCTTAAATATGCATGAAATATTTTTGCATGTTGTAAATAGGGAAAAACAATAATTTATGAATTTCATATGCAACTGTATTTATTATAAAAGTTTCTTAGAACAACAAATATTAAAATTAGATATTTCACTATAACTCCTCCTGATTAGTATTTTATGATTTTATAATAAAATTTTGTCATGAATTGTTTTTCTATATTGTTTTCTTGAAGACAACAAATGTAATAGATTTTATTTTTAATACTATGTCTAGTATTATTATACTTGTTATAATCCTTTGTGAATTACAATAATAATTTTGATGTGCCTTAACAAGCAGGTTATCTGCATAAAATTATCTGTATATAAAAGTCAATTTGAAAGCAGATGCAAGTTATCTATCAATTTTACTTCACAATTGTAAACTCATCAAACATATTTTCCTTTGTCTAACTAAACATACCAAGAACATCTTTAAAAGTTCTTAAAATTCTTTGCATATCACAGAAATATTCATTTGTCATTGTAATTTTTCAGAAACCACCAAAGAGACAAATACATATGCCGAGTGGTGATATTCGGCGGGTTCGCACAGGTTCGGCCGAACCCGTTGTTAAAATTTTCCGAATGGGTTCGGGCGAACCCGTTGTTAAAATTTTCAGTTTCCCGAACCTTGTTAAACACACGGAACATTTCTCAGTGGGTTTGTTTTTTTTAAAAAAATATATTAAAATATGCGTATTATACTCTGTAATACTACTAAACTAGGGCCTTATACCCCATTTGCACCGAGCATTTCAATCTAGATTGTGAACAAGGTCAGGGAGTATGTCTTGGTGCGATCTCTCTTGACCATTTCAATCGAGGTTTAATCGCGATCGATTCTAGAGAGTTCTTGAAAGTAGATCCAGTCATAAGAGAGATCCCATAATGCCACGCGCGCGAGACAATACAATTTCTAGCCAAAACTTCCATTTCGTTTGTCGGTGATTGTCAGGGAAAAATTTTCTGCTAGTGAACCCCTTGTTAAATATTTCGAACAACACCACTGCATATGCCTCACTTTTAGTTCTCTCTCATTTTTTGTATGCCAATCTACACTTTAATTAACATTATTCAGCACATCTACTTAAGGTTGAGAAGGTTTTTATGTAAAGACTGGTGCAAAAATATTTCAAAGTGGAATTTTCAACTTAAAATTTGTCAGCCAACTCTGTTCTTTTTCATTAAATCACAAAGACAAATTCCCACGACAAAAAATAGAAAGTGTACAAAAACGTGGTCAGATGGTACATAGACAATACTTACCAGACTTCACAAAAGACAAGATCATTACAACACTATTCAAAGGAACTTACGAACAACAAAACTATACCTAACTGGGATCAAACCACCCTTGTAATATGTGGTGCAGGGAACCTCTTGGTCAGAACTGCAGAAGAGATAGCGATCTCCATGACAACTGACCCTATCATAAATAAGAGAAAAGAGAACAATTCCCTCAACTTACAAGTATGGCTTGCAAATTTGTAACCAACAAGTGGCCTAAGAATTATCCCAAATAACAGATTGATTGATTTCTTTAAAAACATGTTCTCCTTACACTATAGAATCCAATGCTACATATATTATTTGACCTAAATTTAGACAAACCCATGAGCAATACTCAAACATTTCTTTCCATCTGTGCTTTTAATATATATATATAAGAATAAATAAATAAATAAATATATATGTTTTTTAAGATTAACTGAAATAAGTAATATTTTACTTCTAATCTGATTAGATAAGCCTATATGAGTTTTGAATGTACAGTACATAAATGATTAAAAAATGTAAATGTTTAAAATAAGCTGTTTTAGAGTTTTTGTTTTAATCTGTATAACTGGAATCTGATAATGGGAGATAATTTTTTGGACTACTTAAAAACTTGTTTTGACATTAATGAACCGCAAATAAGAGTCAATGGTTATACCACAAATTACTTAATCTAATATTAACCTCATTTCAACAATAAAAGCACTTTACTCTCATTGATTTATGTTATTTTGTGTCTAAAAATAAATTATATAACCAAATATCTTAAAAAGCAGGGGTTGCACTGTTTAATAAAAATATTTTCAAATGGCAATTTTGGTGCTGGCAAATCTGCTAAAGTGGTCATAAAAATATAATGCTGGCAATAAGAACTAGTCTGCTTATTTCAACATTCAGCATGAAATTGAATCATAAAACATGCTTCAGGAAAAACAGCAGAATGTTAACTCCGTGTGTGATGAATTCCATGCATCCACAACAAGCAGGAAGTGATATTTAGAACTAAGGCAGTTTTCACCCAAAACTTCCAGATTGGGGATTTTTTATTGACTGATAGAAAATTTGGGGAATTTTTTGGAGTGACATTTTTTTCAGTAGACTAAAGCATAAAAATTTTGTCATGACAGAACCTGTGAAATACTGTTTAAGCATTATGATCAAATGTGTTTTTCAGAAATGGCTCCTATTTCTAAGTGACAGTTTAACATGTTTTCCAGACTCCAAACTGATAAGACTATCGGCACCTGCATTAATTAGTATGTAAAACTGGTGGCAATAAATAATTTGAAGTGACGAAAAAAATGTAAAACTGACAAAATGGTTGGCGATTTTTTTTAAATTTTCCAGAGCAACTCTTGAAATAAAATTTAAAAAAACAAATTTCAGCTGTCATCTGAGACAGCAATTTGGAATGGACTAGAGACATAATGTTCATTTTTTGTGTTACTAAGATATATGATTTTTAACACAAGTATACAAGAGAAGCCATACTAGCAAAAAAGAATTGGTTAGGTTTTCAATCTATACTATTAGTGAAACTGTAGGACAAAAAGCCTGAACCATCAGTGACATCTGCAGTGGATAGAAATAAGTAATCTGCCTTCTTACTGTTTCTATCCACTAAGTATGCCAATTGATAAACTTGACAGAACTGCCCAAGTTTATGCCCCATTAATTGGGGACATATTTCTTACCTAAATTCTGCTGTAAACATTGTTTCTCTTGCAACTGAATACTCACTGGTAATACACAACATTGGTTTTATTTACTTGCCCTAGAAATTGAAATTAACATCAACAAGATTATTATTATAATAAAAATAAATATCTTAAAGTATACGGAAAAATATATTTTCCTTCCTGTTCTGACTTATGGATATATTATATAACTAAAAAATTCTCCAAAACATTAATATTTTTTAATTCATTGTTATGTTTTGGAGAATTTTTTAGTTATATAATATATCCAGATAAGTCAGAACAGGAAGGAAAATATATTTTTCTGTATACTTCCTACGTTTTACTTCTTAAAGTAAAACGTAAGAAGAATAGAATCTGACTCCATCGTTTTTTATAATTATTTTTGAAAAAATAAATATTTTTAATAAGTAAATAACTTTGATAACAGGTAAATTTTTCTAGTATGGAAACAAGAAATTAAACTAACTGTTACAAATGCACATTATAGTATCATTGAAAGTGACATTTAAGTATTTTGTGATCTGAAACATTGGCAATATGTTTAAATAAAATAGTGATGACCCATTTGGCATACTTCTAATGATTTTATTGTATAAAAAATAGGAAAAATTATTCAATTTCAAATTAATGTTAAATAAAATATTTTTAATTTTTAGCATTTTTGGACTTATATCCCACCGTATCAAATGTATATTTAAAGCTTTAATATTTGTATAAAATTTGCTTAGTGGTGGCTTGTGAGAGTGCTGAATAACTACTACTATTTTACATACAAACTATGAATAAAAAATTAATTAATTTAACTAAAATTTTTTTGTTTTTTTCATATTAACAAATCTTGGAGTACTCAGTACCTCCACTCTGGCCCATTAAACTAATTCTGGTAGCAGAATGTTAAATAGTGCTGCCATCTCAAGCATTTCATCATATTATAAGATGTATTAGTCGAACAGTGGGACTAGTGGGAAATGGCCATGGATATGGCACTGCACTGTTTAACAGTGTTGCCACAGGAAGACATGGCACATAACAGCCCTAGTATGTGGCGTGTTTTTTAAGTAAGTACCATTTTAAAGTAGGACTGATGCAGTGCTCCGCGAATGTGCACTGAGTATCTACATGCTTGTTGGCTAGCCACAGATGCAATTACAAAAGCATTCATTCATTTTACATTTGTTTGTGTGTGTTTAAAATGCCTCAGACAATTGAAAATCCCACAGATTGTGAAGTACGTGCGGCGATTCGTTTTTTTAATGCAAAAGACGTGAAAGTGGCTGACATTCATCAGCAGATTAGTGAGATGTATAATGGAAAAAACATTATGAGCGATGGAATGGTAAAAAAAATGGGTTAGAGCATTTAAAGATAGCCGTACTAATATCCATGACAAGGAGCGTAGTGGGTAACTGTCTGTCATGGTTAAAGACTTGGTGCAGAAAGTTGATGCAAAAGTTCAAGAAAAACAGATGCTTTACAATTTCGTCATCCAAAACAAAAAGACATGGCAAGCTCAGTAAGGGGATTGTTTTGCTTCACAACAATGCCCGTCCACACATGGCTCAATGAACCCAAGATCTTATCACATCATATGGCTGGGAACAACTTGATCACCCTCTGTATAGCCCTATCTAGCAACTAGTGACTACCACTTGTTTCTTGAAAAGGCATCTAGTCAGCACTACGACGACAATTTCAAAATGCCATGCTGCAGTGGTTGGCAAATCAGGCAGCAGGTTTTTATGAGGATGGAATTCAGAAGCTGGTTGTACGATATGAAAAGTACCTTCATATTGGAGGAAAATATGTTGAAAAGTAGATTAAGGTACAGGCTTTCATGTAAGAATAAAATTATTTAAAAAATTGCAGTTTTGTATTTTTAATATCAAAATGGTACTTAAAAAATGCACGTTTTAGAATCATTTTTGTTCTGTATACTGTTTTGATTGGCACTGATTTTGACTTTAAAAAATAATTAATTTATATAATTACCATTGAATAAAAATCGAGACATTACAGTAAGACCCCACTTAATGCTGATTCAATATAACATGATCTCCTCAAAGCCCAAAAAAAAAAAAGCTCAAAATTTACACTGATTCAAATTATCGCAGCATTTCATTGATTTGTATATAATACAATCAGCAAAAGGTGGCAATTCATCATAGCACTGTACTTTCTTTAAATCTATGCTCGTTTTGTGCAATTTTTGAAAAAATATAATGTCATGGATGCCATAAGAAATATCGACTTTAATTGGCATGACTTAACTGATAAATGCATGAACGGAGTGTGGAAGAAGTTATGGCTGAAGGTATCCAAGAATCTTCAACAAGAAGAGTCTATTGCTGTATCAGTAGGTTGACCAAATTGTCAACTTAATAAGGTCTGGATTTTTGGGTGCATTTTTAGAATGGATTGAGTGCTAGTTTAAATGCTGTACTATTAAGTCAAAAACCAACAAGAAGTATTATATTTACAAACTACATAGCTGTTTATTGCAATTTACGCATAAAGATGAACATTGTAATTTACAACAGTAACCATTTCAATGTTCTTAAAAGTGAAGTTTTCTTGTTTGTAAGATAGAATGTCTTTATATGAGGAAAAAGATTTTTCTACGTTCACCAAGACTAAGGGGCAGGTTACATTTTTACTCTAAATTCTAGTTCAGTGCAATCCAAAATACTTTTCAAATCAGGATTTTTTGATAAACTAGATCTGAGTTTGTCCAGGGCAAAACCATCCAGTACATCAAGCACCTGACTTACAACATTCCACTGATCCCACATTTCAGTTCCACGTCTTACCAGCTCATTGATTTTATCCACCAATAACTTGTACAAATGCATGGAGTAGCGCGCTGTGGTCACTACTGGATCAGTGACCAGTTTCTTGACGCTGTTGACGGCCACAGAATTGCTAGGAGGAAGTTTGTTGATAACACATTAATTTTCTCAAAGTTCTCGCAGTAGAATACCACACTCAATTATTATGCCTTTGTATCCTTTATCATAACTTTAATTTATCTTTGTATACTAGTACATTTATCAATTAACAGGACTTTATATTGGAAAATTATGGATGCAGATATTTAATGTCTTACAGTTCAGAAATAATTTTTTTTTTTTTTTTTTTTGGGAACAGGTGAACTAAATAAAAAATATTATTTCTGAACTGTAAGACATTAAATATCTGCATCCATAATTTTCCAATATAAAGTCCTGTTAATTGATAAATGTACTAGTATACAAAGATAAATTTTAGAATACCACACTGTTTATCCAAGACCCCCAACGGGGTGACCACTGGACTGGGTGGTAATGGCAACCCAGTTACATCTTAATACAAGCGTTCCTGACTAGGGCACTTGAGAAAAACCATTTCCATTTTCGAAATGAAGTCATTAGTTTTGCTATATTTTACACGAATACATTCACATACTCAGTATAGAGCATGGGCAAGATAAGTCAGATGTTTTAGGTTGTTGTAGATGCACTTCAAATTTGAGAATGCTGACATGTAAGATGCTTGATCTGTAACAAGCCAAATATTTTTGTACTGAACACCATTTGGCCACAACTTGATGCAAACATCATTGAATGCTTGGGATACTGTAGTTGAGTTAGTACATTTTGAACAACATTGGTTGTACTGTACATAGCATCCTGTAAGTGGTGCAACAAGAACATTCTGCATGTACTGTTTTGTGGAATCCATTGTTTTGTCCAGTATAAACACTACAGGATTGTCTCCGACAATGTCCAGGATTTTAGATATTGTTTGGTCATAAACTGGTTTTACGTAGTTTTTCTAAGAGTGCTCTTGTCAGGGACAAGCTCTCCCTTATATTTCTGGAGAAATGACTTAAAGACTGGATTGTTTACCTTACATAAGGGTATATTTGCCTGCAGAAGAGCGGTCGTCAAATCTGCATAAAATGAATTATTAGCCTTCTGAGATTCTTCTCCTCTTTGAAATGAGACCCCTATAAATGTCTGCTCAAAATTCCTCCTTTTCTGTTTGTGTTCTCTATGCTTCTCTGAACTCGTGTGTCGCCTGATTTTCGTTTCTTGGTGTTTCATGTCAACTGAAATCACATAATCACAAATGGAACAGCAAAGAACTTTTCTGTCTGTGCATATGCCTTCATCTTTAAACTTATTTGCTAAAACGTTCAGTTTAGATGCGGACAATTTTGCCATTTTCTAATGTCACCGGCACTGAACAAATTAAATTGGAACTGTTGCGCTCACAAGTCAGGATAAAGTGACCTCAATACAGAATTTTCTAGATTATTCTTTTCTTAGAAAAGAAAACATGTGTTGCAGATTTTCAGTGAATCTTAAGAATGTAAATTCTTAGAACAACCCTAAGGTTTAATTGTTTAGTCTAGAAAATTCCCCTTTACCCCCTTTTCTCTCAACAGGGGCAGGTTTGCATTTTGGTGCATTTGGGTGCTAAACAATTTGGCAATGGGTGGGCTTACTGCACTAAAACAGACAGTTTGTCTTTTTACACTTTGCCTGTTTCAAAAACCGAGTGGGCGTGGCACCCAAAAATCCGAACCTTACTAATCAATACAGCAGGACTAGGAGATGTAGATGAGCAGGATATTAAGGAGTTACTGCAGGTTACTGGTGAGAGCCTTACCAATGTCAACCTTCAAGATCTGGAAGAACAAGGAATTTGTGCAGAACTGGAAAACAGTGATTCTGAAAACAAAGAACTCAAAGAATTTCTCTACAGATTTCCTTCATAAAAAGTTTGGTAACTATAGCCAAAATTATTGATGAAATTGTAGCAAATGATCCAGATTTTGAAAGTACTGCAAAAGCAAGACAAGGCGTTTTGGATGAGATCTCTTGCTACACCAACATTTGCTTAAGGAAAAGAAAAGAAAGTGACAAATGAAACTACATGACTTCATCGCAAACAACAAGCCAGGACCTTCTTTACACAAAATAGCTTTACATATCTCTGTGCATATGTTTGTTATTTAAAATATATTACTATGCAAATTAATATAGAAATAACTTAAAATTAAAGTAAAATCTGTTTATTTTTGGTCACATGTTCCCTGTTTACTCTGTGTTAAAATGACTTCATTTAACGTTGTTTCGCTTAGCACTTTGTCGTCTAGGAATGCATCCCCGCATTAAGTGGGTTCTTACTGTATTTTGTAATTTTACTTTCTTTGGAGATGCTGTAGTTCTGCAATGCTTATCACAAGCCACCACTGAATGTGTCCTAAATTTAATTTTGGTTTTCTAAGTAGCTAGTAAATTTTCAAAAACACATTTTAAATAAAAAAAGGCACTACTATTTTTTTATTTAAGTTATAATTCTAAGATTTATTACTCTTCAAATATGATAAAGCATTTTAAAAATTCAGCATAAATTTTTCTGTTGATAAAAAAATGCTCTTTTTTAACATTTTATTTAAGTATGTTTTTGAATTAGCAAAATTTTAACATGAAAATAAAAAGAATTTTATTCATTAATAAACTCATTTTGCATTGTGACTTTAAGGGGAATATTATTCCATTTAAGTAAATGAATAAAGTTGTAGTAAGTTCTCTGTTAACTAAAAAACATATATAATTATAGTTTATAAATATCACTGGTGATGGTATAATATATTGTGGTGAAGGGATAAAATGAAGATATGGTGGTGGGTAAATCAAAAAATGAACAAGGAATCACTGAAATAATTAATCTTGTAGGTTCCTTTGACTCATACTTTGAACAAACAACACACAGTTTCAGTAAAAGAAGATAACAAGCTTATTCCGGAAGAAGTTCATACAAGTCATTTTTCAGTTTTATATGTAACTCCAGTTTAAGAACTTATCATAAAGAAAATATAAAATTATTATAGTTACTTAATATTTTATATATGCACAAGTATCCCTCAAGAACCAACAGGTTGAATTCATAGAAAACTAATAAATCTTTCCTTAAATTATGAGTATTTCATTAAAATTTAGTTGGGAAATCTAAGTTTATATATAAATTTTAAAAACAAAAATGTTTTAAGAATATTTTTTTTTCTATCATTACCATTATCATTTGTTCTCAATTCACTGAAAGACAAAGGTCTCTCCAAAAGCCTTCCAACTAAGTTTATCCAATGTCTTTCTCTTACATATTAGGAAGATGAAATTAGGAAATTTGCCAGACTATCTGCCATAAGGTCATTTCCTGTCTCTTGTTATCCCAGTCAAGTACATTTACTATTTACCAATTGTCATTTCTTCTAATAATGTGACTGACTCATTGCTATATCAGATACTTTCTATTTTGTAATGAGTTTCACTTAGGATCTCTTCCAGTGATTCCTAATAGTACAGTTAGTATGGAATGATGCATGTGTGCAACTTCTGACATAGAATGCAATGGTCAAGAATCTTTCTCTTCCAAGTGCACTTGCACATTATTTTTGCTATTTAAAGCTATTCCCTTCCAAAAATATTCCATTGTAGTTTAATTCTATGATTACTTTCATCTTCAATACAATTGATAGTAAGTGTTAATATCCTTCAGAATAATGCTGTTGCTTTCTAATGTGCAATAAATAATTCTGTTTATTTAAACTTTTTTTTATATACAGTATTTAAAAGACAAGCTATTGTTGTTCTAGAATGTGTCATTTTTGTTTTTTAATGAATAAATCTCTCAAAACAACTGCTTCACCAAACAATTACAGAGAAGAAACCTTTAAGAGCAGTTAAAAACTTTTAATATGAACATTCCAGCTTGCTCTTGTGGCTCCTTCCCATACAAGCTGATCATTTTCAATGCCTAATAAAAAAGAGCCTTCGCTCATTGCTTAAATGCCATTGATATTATTAATTAGGTTAAGTTATGTTAGAAGGGTAGCACTAACACATGGTTTCCAGAGGAAAACCATGTTGAAAGGTTGATTATGGCTAATGAATAGACCTTTGCTTCAGTATAAAATAGAATAATTCACTGGTGACATTTAATGAGGATCTGCACTGTTTTCTGTGTATCTTCAAGTTAACCAAGGATCCACCTATAGTAGTGACAGCAAAATTGAATTCAAAATTAAATAATTCCAAATTTTGTAATTACTCAAATATATAATTTGAATAATTAAATCTATATAAGAAAAATAATAATATACACTGTGTAAGTGAAAAGAAAATTATAATTTGATAATCAGAATATTTGTTTCTATTATAATGGGAAATCTGCTGCTACTTATTTGATGATAATTCTTAGGTTCATATGAAAAGTTTTAAAGGCTATTATAAACAGCTTTAGGACTGTGCTTTCACACTACATATGCAAAGTTTTGAAATCTATGAAATATTTTTTTCATAATTTATAAAAACCTAAACTTTCTAAACATTCAGCACAGGTACTTTAAAATCATTATGCTGGTCTTAGGTTCACTATTCCTGATCTACAGCATACTGTGGGAATCCAGTATGTTAACTTCTACTATATGATCATTAATAATAAATAAAATTTCACACCTTATTAAACTTGAGTTTATAACATGTAAACATTTTTGACCAAATTAACAGGTCTTCTTTGGTTACCAAACTGATGAATACAAATATCAAACAAAAGAATACAAGATAAAAATATTTAAATTTTTATCTTGTATTTTTTCAAACCAAAAAATATATTTTATATATTTTTTTGGTTTGAACTTTGTATTTATTAGTTTTGTTAAGATCAGTGATGGTACATGGACCAAGAAAGGAAAGAACGTGCAATGTAACACAAAAAAGGTTGTTATTTTACTTTATAGAATCAATTCCAGTAAGCGTTGTTTATTTATTGTAACACGAAGCAAATCAATATTTATTCTTGGAACAAAGATCAATAAATCTAAGCTTTTACCTATAATGCATAGTATCAGTACAATAATCAGTTCGGATCCCAACTCAAAACCTCACATGCGTACAACGTGAGAACAAAGGTTTAAGACATATGGCATCACAGAATGGGAATACATTTCGCAACAATGTAGTAATGGAGTACTCTCCAAAATTCTATAACTAAGACTTATAGTATAACTTACAAACTAAGAAAGGTTTAGAAAGGGAGAAGAGGATAGCAGGGATATTAGATATAAAGAAAGGTAGAACACGTGAGTACCCAAGAATGTCATTCTTCTCTGATGCCTTCGGGTGGGGAAATCCGTGTCCCAATCTGCTGCTATACTGTTATATGGAATTCTCCATCAATAATGTCAGAATAAGCAATGGATATAGTTCACTTCTTGTCTTCAGAACGCTAAGTTCTCCCAAATGTATCTGTAGTTCGTCAACTCACCTTCCTTTGTGATGAAAATCTATGCGTCTTCGCTAGTCGTCTGCTCACTCTCGAGTCCTTGTCTAGAATGACCGTTATCTCGCACCCCCAACATACCTCCGGGTGTTTGTTCTTTGTTTTCTCCATGCCTTGTTCTCAGAATGTTTTCAGTGCACCCGATAAGGAAGTGAAGGATTAAAAGATATAGGAATAGGGAAACAAAGAATGCCAGAGCAGACAATTAATACTAGACTTATTATTAACGCGTATATACAATATTATGGCTAAATGCCACAATTTGATAACTGAAGACCTGTTAATTTGGTCAAAAATGTTTTTATGTTATAAACTCCAGTAAAAACTCCATAGACAAAAATTCACATCTTATTAATTATCATTTCCTCATCGTTGTATAGCAGATTAGTACCATATCCCCAAGATCCAAAAATCGGGGGTTATATAAATATGCATGTTTCATCCCAATTTTAGAATTTCTTTGTCACATGTTGGCTATACCTCAAGACACACAAAAATGAAGGAATACAAAGTTCAGTTAGTGTGATACAGTCCTATCTGTTTCCACAAATTTTATAAGATGGGATGAAGCCAGGATTGTTACAAAGGTTTCACAAATTTATAAGCAAACCATTACCAATGCTTGCATTAATAAGGAGGACACATGATAACTCCACCAATTTGGAAGTTCCTCCTTAAGGAATATTTCAATTTGATTTAAATCTTCACTGTTTATTATATATGTTATGGACAAAGTGATTAATCGGGCATTATGAATAATGACCAAAAAGGGCGTGCAGTCTGATAAATATTGATTAATTTATCAAATTGACATGTCATTTTGAATACTGATATCTTGCAAAGTGCTTGTGCAAGAGTAAGCATATGTTGGATGATTACTCCTCAATGTATCATCATCACTTTGCCCAACTAGAACATATGCTAGGCAATTGGCATTTTAAATTTGATTAAAAAACTCCACTTATTTCATTTAGAAATATTTATTTTTTGTGAATTATTTCAAAGTACTATTAACTGATATTCTTCCGGTAACTTAGAAGTAACTTCCATTTTTGACTCTCACTTTTTGTATCATTGACAAATATGCAGATTTTGTAAAAATTTGATTGTTCTTACCTTTTTCTGCTATTAACTCGTTTAATCGGTTGTCGAAGCAATTATTCATATCACTTAATGATTCTCCACAATCGTTTCTTTTCTCAAAGAAAAAAGATTAACTACCCATCACATAAATTTAAAATTTGGTACTAAATGCAATACGCATGCAAAACTAAGATGTAAGTTCCGATTGGCTAGCATACGTCGGACGATCACTCCTCGACGTATTATCATCACTTTGCCCAACTAGGCGATAGCAGTATTCGTAATGGCCGGTCAATTTGATAAATTATTAAAATTTATTACAATGCCCGATTTTATTGGTCATTATTCATAATGCCCGTATTAATCACATTGTCCATAAACATATATACTTTTATTTTTAATTGATCAAAAAACATCTTTTTATAACCACATATGCATGTATTTTATATTTGTTTGAACTACGAAAGCCGAAGATGGCCATTTACATAGCCAAAAGTGTTTGTTTAAATTAAAAGTTTTTAACTGACCAAAGCTGCTTTGTAATTATTTGAGAGATTTCTATAACTTTTAGAAATACAATAAATGTAATAAATCATTGCTACAAAAGATGTTTTATTAACAGATTAAAGTTTATGGTTATTCTAAGAATAATTATTACCACTTTCATAAGTGTTCGATTACATATTTCTTTTCTTAAATATGAACTTCAGAAAAAAAAAAATTAAAATTTCATTTTTACTAGCCATAACATATTTCAATATATAATCGTAATTCAGTATTCAATTTATTAAGAAATCTAATAAACCATATTTAATAAAATTCAATCATTTTGGTTCATAAAGTGATAAATTTATATCTTGAGGGATACTGAAAAATGTTTAGGATATTTTTTAAAAAGTTGAAAATGTATAAAAGTATTCAGTCAAATCTGATCATTTTTATATCACACTGTAAATTTAGAAATTATTTGTTTAAATATTGATAATATGTTTCAATGTATAATTTATTCATAATTAATATAAATTTTCATATTTTATAATTTTAGTTATTTTTCTCAGTTTAATTAGCTTCTCATTTTAGTTACATCATTATTTTTATGATAATATTTGTCATTGAATTCGTTATTCATTTATAATTTTATAACTTTTGTTTCACTTTTTATATGAGAGAATTTTAACATTGGAAATCCATTTATATTTTTTGCTGTTAACAGCTGTAATCTTTTTACAATTTAAATAAAAATTATTGTGGTATTATTTAATATACAAACATGTAAACAGTTTAGAATAATATTGTTAAAATGAAATTAATTTTGGTATTTTGCAAAATTAATAATAATTCGATAAAACATTATGAAAAAAATTCTTTAAGATTATTGTAATTAGGAATTGTTTAAATATTAAACAGATTTTGTAATCATTTTTTAAAATATTTTGATAAAATGAATAAAATCTGTTTTCTTAATTGATATTTGATAAAATAATTCTTATATACCACATATTTTTTATTTAGAAATTAAATCCATGTTGATGAATTTTAACTTAGCACTCCTATTTTTATATATTGTGCACAAAAAATATAATCATCCTAATTCGAGTTATGCAATTTTGTGATATGACAAAGAGAAAACAATATATTTGTAATAAAATGTTTGTTTCATTATTGTCTAAAAGCATCTCCCTGCTGATTGTGCTACAATCGTAATTTGTAAATTCAGTAATATTAAAATAAATTTTTTAACATTTCTAATGTTATTAAGATGTTCGCTGTACTAACAACAATGCTACAGTTAGAAACTACGGTTTTGTTGTTTATATTAATGGACTTTTGATCGAGAAAGAAATATTTCATAATCTTCAAATACACAAAGAAGATATGAGCAAAAGATATTATAAAAATATGGAAAAATAAATATATAAATAAATTTGCACTAAATTTGATAAATATAAATGAAGTATCTTTACAAGTATTTTCATTTTTTATAAGAGGCTGTCCATAAATATCATACCCTCTTGGGGGTGGGAGTAGTTCAGAATGTGACACAATGCAACAAGGGAAAGGGAAATGATTCCTGTGACATTGTACATGCTTTTTTAATGCAATACCTGACATTTAAAACATGTTCCATAAAAATTTTGTTTTTGCACTTAAATCTATATACGTAGGTTGCTTCGAAAGTCTTGTCCTCCAGGTTTACTTATCTTCACAGTGTCTTTTAAAACACTCTCCACCATACTCAATGCATCTTGCCAAATGCTGAAACCAGGCCTTCCACTTTTCTTCTGGGAGATCGGCACACTCTTGATCCTATACTGCCAGAAGTTTGTCATTGCTAGAAAATTGCCTTCCTTTGAGATATTTTTTGACTTCTGGAAATAAGCCAGTCACAGGGAGCAAGATCTGGACTCTGTACAGGAGGGTGATCCAAAACAATTAGTCCAGACATCATCAAATAGGTGACTATCTTTTGACTTATGTACTGGAGCATTATGGTGCAAGAGCCATGTGTCAAGCTGGGATCTTGGTCAGATATTCCTCAGTCATTGAATGACTTTTGGCAAACATGTTTTGGTGTACCAAGAACTAGTGACTGTATGCCCCTCTCCACAATACTTCATTCTTTACAAAATGTGGTGATCATTCATTTCTTTGTTGAACATGATTTTCAGATCTCTATTGGAGTTGCTTAATCTTCAAAGAGCCAAACTTTGCTTTGAGATTTTGTTGGAACAAGTAAATTTAGGGATTGAGTTGTCCAATTTTCAGATTTGTGGTCCGTCAGAAAAAACACCTTATAACTATTTACAGTATATACAGCAATACTTCTGGATGGCTACTAACAACATAGTCTTAAGTCTTGGTTTTTCTACTCTCTCATTTGAATGGTCAAGTTGCCTTATATCCAACTTTGAGATTCATTTGCTGTCCGATCCAGAGCTGGGCCAGTAGCTTTCCTTCAGGTCTGCCTCGGTTGGCATACTTGTCTCAACTTGTCCACGATGACTCATGCTAACTGACCCCTCTGGAAAACGGGTTCTGACGAGTGGAAACTTGAATTACTTTGTCTCTACTCGTTAGGCCTCCTTGACAGCACATCTTAATAGTACAGCCAGGACTCATCATCCATTACAATGCTACTAACATCCTTGGATGTCCCAGACTCAAACCGTTTAATCCTTTTTTTTATACCATTCTACCCTGTTGTGCTTCTGCTCCTCTGTCAGTGAATAGTGTACCCGAAGCAAACAAACCTTTCCTAATCCTAAGTGTTTGTGCAAAATATCATGAACAGATGATGCACTAATATTCAATAGTTTCTGCATCATCTGGTAGGTGATTTGCCTGTCTTCACTGAGAAGTTTCTCTACAGCAGCTGTATTATGATTCCACAGTTTCTGCTGACCTACCTGAGCCTGGGTTATCCTCCATGCTAAAATTATTACTTTTAAACTGTTTATAAAGTACCAGAAACAGGAACTTGATTCGGACTTTACCTCACCCATTTTTCAGGCTGTTTTGGTTGGTGAAAGACTCAATTTGCTAGGACCAATAGAAGACATGTAAGACAAAATTTTTCAAGCAACCTATGTAAAAACACTAAAAGATAGCAAAAAGTAAATGTGTAATGTGTACCATACAGTTACTTTACTGAAGCTTGTAACATTCTCATTATTTCCTAAACTGTTTATAAAGTACCAGAAACAGGAACTTGATTCGGACTTTACCTCACCCATTTTTCAGGCTGTTTTGGTTGGTGAAAGACTCAATTTGCTAGGACCAATAGAAGACATGTAAGACAAAATTTTTCAAGCAACCTATGTAAAAACACTAAAAGATAGCAAAAAGTAAATGTGTAATGTGTACCATACAGTTACTTTACTGAAGCTTGTAACATTCTCATTATTTCTATGTTTTTTATTTTTTCTGTCTTGCGAGTACTAAAGAGGATTGTTTTTATCAAGCCAGTTGTGGGTTCATCCAGGCCCAAAATGGAACAACCAGATGGTGAGGGAGGGGACCTGATATATCTGGACAGACTACCCTTTGAAAAATTCCTGAGATTTTTGATTTGTCTGGATTAATTCTCAGGTTTTCAGAGCCGGTGCTGTAACTAGACAAGTGCAATGGGTGCTAGGCACAGGGCCAACAAGAAAGGAGTCCTAAAATGGGGTATAAAAAAAATCAGGGATTTGATCAAATCCCTGTACTATTTTAGTGAAAAGATAAAATAAACATCTTCAGTAAATTGATCATCTCCCTTAGGGATTTGACCAAATCCCCACTTTTATCATATACCCGCAACATATATATATAATTAGCAAATTAGATTTATTGAACTCAAACTTTGCCTGTTTTAGAAATATCATATAGATTAAATTTTAAATTATTTTCTGAACTAAAATTAATCAAAACTAACAAAATATATTCAAAATGCCAAAGATATTCTTAGTCCTTCATGCTTACAAGCAAATAGTTTCATCAGATATTATTATTTTAAATACATCTTAGTATATTAAAAATAATCTTACTTAAATATTTCCTTTTTCTATTTTGTGATGAACATGTGAATATGCTATTTCTAAATTTTAAAAATATAATCCTGGGCAAATAAATAGCTAAGTACTTTAAAAAACCTGAAATGAATCATGTTAATTTAAATTTTGAAATGTTTGTAGATAATCTGAAAAAAAAGTATTCATAAAAAAATATACATATATAATTTTTCATCAGATAGGTAATAATTAATATTGTAGTTCCAAATAAATAATTTTTATTTAATAAAAATTATAAATCATCATATACATTACCAGTGTTCTGAGATAAAAAATGTCATTTCAAAGGTTTTTTTTTAATATTTACATACAATAGATCTTAATTTACACATGTAATAGGCTTTTAAAAAAGTATAGAAATGCACATGATTTAATAAAAAAAAATTTAACTGTCATTATTTTAAATAATATCCACAAATGTCTGAAATTATGTTTTTATGTCAGAGAATTTAATTCATCTAATTTATAAAGAATAAAGGTAATATATGGTTTTTCCTTTATATTTTGTTTGATTAAAAAACTTCTTGTTTCAATATTAAATTATTTTTAATTTTCATATTAAATATTTATTTTTATAAAATATGAAAAAATTTACCATCATCAGTATAATTTTTAAAATTTCATACAGATTTACTAATTACTGTTATAATAAAATTATAGAAAATTTAATTCTACGAAATTTTTTAGGGCGAAGACGGTCATTTAAGGCCCGACGATTACGGATACGATAGAGGGCCACGTTCTCGTTCTCGATCTCCATCTCCAAGTGGTATGAGAATGCGCGGAAGATCTCCTTCGCCTCGAAGAGGTTACGACATAGGCTTTTCCGATGCCGTTAGCGACGTGGTAGATATAGTTAATTACCAAAGTAGCCGCAGAGGAAGAGCAATAGGTACAGTTTAATCTTTATTTTAAAAAGACTTTTTGAAAATGTTGATAGTAAAAAGTTGCTTTCAATACAGAAAATATGTTTATCTATAAAAATAACACTGCTATAAACATATTTAATAACAAATATCATCTGTTAAAAATGTCTTGATAGCTATTACAGATAAAGTATAAAATCATTTTTAACCTTAAGAGTTAAAATAAATATAAAATTGAAATTATAGTTAGTAATATAGTCTGTTTACACGAGAAGGCACACTAAAGCAATATGATGGTATTAAACGGAAGAAATTCATTTTCACAAATAGAGGTGATCGAGACACAAAACGGTACAATATTATGTTACTTAGGATGAAATAATTATTTTATTGTGTATCTAAAATTGCTATTAATTGAATTTCCAAATTTGAATTTTTGTTATATAAAGAAACAAACAAACATGCTGTTTAATGTTTTATTCTAAATTTTTTCTGATATTAACAAACACCACAGTTTTATGTGATTAATATATAACAAATTTACAGTACACATTTATGAATATATATACAATTATATTATAGTAACATATATACAGTATATATACACACTGTATATATGTTACTATACATATAGAGTTGCTTTATATGGACAACTACTCTGATTTTTAAAAATGAAAGATTAAAAAAATTTTTAACTTAAAATATCATTGAATATTTTCAATTTTATATGATTAATATTTATTTTACTGTTTACTCTTGTAATATATATGTAAGGAAAAACATTTCAGCTGTATACACAGTTATTCATTCATCACTTTTATGTACTTTTAAAAGCTAATTTTGTATTTCTCCCACTTGATATGTAATTCTCTCATTTAACATTACAATATAATTTTTACTATTCTAATAAATTAATTATATAGCAGCACTAGCAGAAAGACCAATGTTGTACAAGTTAAAAAGCAAGCAAGCAAAAAATAAATACAGATGTATGATAAAAAGCAACAGTCTGAATGAGCAAGAGTCAATTTTATGACAACCATTTCACAGATCAATATAGATACAATCTATGCTTTATCCATTCAGTATACAGTAGACCTGCATAATCCAGCCCGTCTAATCCGACATGCCTATAACAGTACATACAAAGCACATTTATTATGGCAAATCTTTGTCAATGCATGCTTAAACCTTTAATAAATTTACAAAAATATAAATACGACTTTTTTAGAGGTAAAACCTTGCTTTAGTCCATCTTTTTGCTGTTCACACCATCAGCAATTCATAAAAATTCACAAAGTTTCAGAATTGACCTTCCTTTTGAGACTACTGCCTCTGCCAAAAAATGTAAAAACACGTAGAGCGTCCTCTGGTGTTATTGCCACTATCATATCAACACATTTAAGTAAAAAATAATAATAAAACACGGCAAAAAGAGGGACTAAAGGAAGGTTTTACCTTTGTAAAGAAGTCGTATTTATATTTTTGTAAATTTATTAAATGTAAGTAACGCCGTCCATGTTTTTTTATTATTTTTTACTTAAATGTATTGATATGATAGTGGCAATAACACCAGAGGACACTCCACCTGTTTTTATATTTTTTGGTGGAGGCAGTAGCCTCAAAAGAAAGGTCGCCTCCGAAATTCGACGCATATTGTCTCAGTTTGATTGTGAATGCGATTGTGAGCGTTCATACATTGCTGTTGCAATGGTTTCACAAACCCAAAGTAGAAGCACAAAACATTAACAATTAAAGAAAAAAGTGAGATTCTGGACCACCTAAATCGTAATGAATCTTTTAGTAGCTTGGCAAGTGAATACGGTGTAGGACATTCCACAATTTATATTAAAAAGAACTGCAAGAACATTCAAAAGTTCATGTCAACCAATGACTGTGGGCCAGGCAAGAGGCAGACACTCAAGAAAGTTGAAAATCCAGAGGTTGAAGAGGCTTTGTACATGTAGTTTCTACAGGAAAGAAACAGGCATATGCCTATTTCTGGGCCCATATTGGCCATGAAAGCAAAGCTTTTTTACAAGGAGATAACAAAAAAAGACAACTTTGTAGCTAGCAAGAGATGGTTGGAACGCTTCAAAATTTGTCATGGAATACGTTTGATGACTGTAACAGGAGAAAAACTCTCTAATGATGCATACTGCATAGAACCATTTAAATTGAGATTTTTACAAAAAGTGAAAGATTTAGATCTTTGCCCTTCACAGGTATACAATGCAGATGAGTCAGGGCTTTTTTGGTATGTAATACTTAGCAAAATGTTTGTTTCACATAATGAGAAATCTGTACCTGGACGTAAGGTGAGCAAAGAACATGTAACCATATTACCTTGTGCTAATGCTTCGGGCACGCACAGGCTAAAGATGGTAGTCATTGGAAAATCAAAGAATCCACGAGCATTCGAAAACATTGTGAATTACCAGTGAACAAATTATCTGTACACTATTATGGACAAAAAAAAATGTGGATAACAAAAGACATTTTCAAAAAATGGTTGATGAATGCTTCATGCCAGAAGTTAGGAAATGGTTGAGAGATCATAATCTACCTCAAAAAGCATTACTGCTTCTTGATAATGCTTTGGTCATCCGTCTGAAGAACTAACAACAGGGGATAAATGTATCACTGCAATGTTTCTTCCACCAAACTGCACTGCACTGATCCAACCAATGGATCAGCATATCATTCAGTTTGTCAAGCAAGACTACAAGAAAAAACTGCTGCTGATGGCCATATCAAAAGACCAACCTATAGAAAAAACATTAAAAGAATTAAATATGAAAAACTTGGTTTTCTCCCTTTGTCAATCTTGGAATGCATTTTCCCCATCAGCCATTACATCGTCATGGAAAAACTTATGGCCAGAAATTCTCACCACTCCAGGCACCACTCCTCAAATCAGTGTTAGTCATAGAGCAAATTGCTACCAAAATGCAGATTAGTTTGGAAAATTTGGAAATCCAGTATCGTGGAATGGATGAGAAAGAAAGTGTGTTCCACCAAATGTCTGATGAGGAGATTGTCAACCAAGTTTCTATTCCAATAATAAATCAAGACAACAATGACAAAGTCATTGCAACTACTCCATAAGTGTCAGTTAAAGATGCAATTAATGCATTTGAGCTCGGTATGCAATGGGCTGGAGAGAATGGTGCATCGTACAACGAACTTTTACTTCTGAGGAGACAGAGACAAGGTCTTACTCTTGCATTTAGCCAATGTAAAACAAAAGAAAATTGATGAATATTTGCATACACCATAAATTTATTTGTTTATCCATTTTCAAATTAAGATCATACATAGTATGTACCTTGGAAATACTTACATATGTTGTATGTAATTGACATCAATATGTTTGCAAAAAAAATAAGTAAGTGCTATAGCGTTAATGACATTAATTTTATAATAAACCCTATGCTATCCAGTGTGTTGTTTAATTCACTACGTCCCATATCATATATTATGTAGTACGTATAGATTTGATCTTACCATTTTTATAAGTATGTAATTTGTCGGATTACAAGGTACTCTTTTTCAAAAAGTTCCGGACTACAAGGGGTCGGTGGCAGTACTCTATAGTCCAACAAATTCGATCATCCGACACTGCCTTGAAAAACGTTTGTCAGATTACTGCGGGTCTACTGTAATATATAATTGAAAGTCAATTTTAAAAAATAATAATTTTTTGGATTTTCGGATGCTTTTGAAAATTTTCTATATCCATCTCTAATTATTATTATTATAGATTTCTTTTGTACAACCTCGTGATAAATGTATATCAGATTTTCTATGTGTGTTGTTAAATATTTTTCACATTAATTACCTCCATAAATTTTTCTATAATCTAAGTTTACTAAAATAAAAATATTTACATAAACATGCTTTATTGAAAATCTAATCAAAAATATTTTTGTGCTTTTCTGTAGCTATGTTGAAAGGAAATGATGATTATATTAATCTGTATGGCTCTCCAATTCGAGGACGATCTCCTGTTCGTGGTCGACAAGAGAAGAAATGGAGGGGCATTTCACCCAGTCCTGATTATCGCACCACGTGCCTTGGCAGAAGATCAAGGAGTCCGAGTCCAAATCCAACACCAACTCATATGGACTATTATGGTCGTACCTGTCTAGAATACCGTTCCAGAAGTCCAAGTCCATCATCAGCCCACAGTTTGCCATTGCAGAGGAGGCCAAGAGGTCGAAGGTTACCTCCTACACCCAATAAACCATCCACTCTCAGGTTAGATGTGAAGTCGATGGAAGGAATGCACTTTCCTCTCGTATCCCATTCTCCCACAGTCCCTCAGTCAGCTAGAAGTATCAACTTCCCAAAAGTCAATGCTTCACCTACTCACTTTCCCAGACTTCAAATTGCACCACCTATATGGAAAGATCGTGCACCTCATTATATGATTACCGGTAGTAGTTCTAGTCTACCAATTCATAGACAGCAACCTCATCCTCCGGATTTTTACTATCCACCGCACAGACCTTCATCGACTCCACATCGTATTAGCAGAGGGCGAATGGAAGAGCCATTGAGTTTCGAGACGGCAGCTGCAATCGGAAGAGGCAGCCGACAGCTTCCATCTCCATTACCCAATGGTTATAAACCAGGACATCGCGAACGGCAGAGAAGAGAATGGGAACAGTCTTTAATTATCGGAAGGACAGGTCGCGTCGGTGGTATAAATCACCGAAGTGAATCAGACGACGACGATTGGTGCTGAAGACAATAAAATACAAGAATACTCCATTTCCAATTCAAAATCATAAATGATCAGCAATTGGCCATCTTGTTCCAGCCAGTGATTCCAACTGTAAATATCGGTACATCTATTATCCTTTGTTTATTACATTATGTTTCATAAGCATTTAGTTATTTTTATATGTTTAAATGTAAGGTATGGTCTTTCACAAACAAAATGTGCTGTGATATAACAGCAAGCACAAAAGATGGATAGTTGTGATTAGATTAGAGTATTCAATATCATGTTCAGCAAGATAGAAATGTGCTAACAATGGCACATTTCTACGAACTGCAAGTGAAGGAATTGCTTTGTCAAATGGTTTTGTTCTCCTCGAGTTTTCTAACTCAACTAACACTGCCGTCAGTACTAATACTGAGTTTAATTAAATCTTCGTTTATCAAAACTTTCATAATTCAAAAACCCTAACTGTTCAATTTTCCAAAAAAAAAAATAAAAAAAGAAAGAAAATATTACATGATATTAGATTTTTTGTGATTTAATATTTTTAATCATCTAATAGCATAATTCAATAAATGGCTCTTAAAGTCATTTTTAGAAAATTTTGGAAGATATGACGACAATGTGTAATTGATATTGGAAACTTTTTCCAGATTATAATTTAATTCATAAATGTTTAGGAACCGATTGTAAATCGATCCACAACAAGGCAACAAGTTCTTTTAAGAAATTACTCAATTTTATGATAAAGAATTAAAAGAGATTCAAACATTTCATAAATGATCAAAAACAGTTATAGTTTTTACATTAATTTCTTATGTTGATTATTCAATTGATATTAAGATAGAGAGGAGCAGTTAGGGTTCATATAGAATAATTAATATCCTAAATCCAAGCCATTCTCCAAAGGCTTAGACTAATTATAGAGTGAATGCAGGAATTTCTTAAAAAAACAAAAATTGTGCGTGCAGTTTTATCTTATTCTAATCTATGCTTTAAATCATAAACTAAAATTTGATATTAACAATAAAAAAATTTAAAATATATTTAAAACTCTTTTCAATCCTCTAGATATTTAAAATGTTTTGATATAGTATACAGAATTCCAACCTGAATTGGCCCAACATATTGTATGTTATCATCGTCATAATCGCCACCGCCGTCATCTTTGTCATCGTCACCGTAATCATAATCATTATCATTGTCATCTCATCGTCATATTCATCACCATCATCAATGTTATTTCTGTCAAAAAAAGAGAAAGAATGTTTAAAAAAATATGATTGAATATAAAAATAATAATAATAATATATATATATATATATATAATAATAATAATAATCTAGATTTTTTAATCCTTCATATGATTTTCCCCTCTGTTCTCTGTTTAAATTTTAAGGACATATAGTTAGTTGCACATTGTTTTCAAATATATCTTACAAAAGATTGAAAAAGATATACCAGGCAGGACCATGGTATCTTCAAATATATATCTACAGTTATAATTTTGTCTTGTCTTCAGTGCTGTGCACTGCATATTATAGGCTTTCAAATGTTTTTATGGCGCTAACGTTATTTATATATAAAAGTGTCGACTAGTTTTATGTTAAAAAATATCAAAAAAAACTGCAGGAAGAATTACAAATTTGACATAATCAGTCCTTTCCATCCAATGAAAATCGTTTTTCCCTTCCAATTAGTTTAATTTAAAGTCAATGAGCACATTCCTTCAGAAAACAACTTTCCACAAATGAATGCAAAGATTCCACAATTCTGTTGTGCCATGTGCCATTTGTCTAACGAATACCATATTTCTATGGATCTGATCTATATGCAATTTGGCAGTGTTTCTCTTTCCTATAGTAAACTGTTGCTACAACCTCTATCACATCCTCTATTTATAACCTTTTGCTGTGCCATTTTATAATGTAGAAATTTTCCAATTATCCTCTAATGATTTCCAATTAATATGATAATTGATTTTCTCTTCTATTACATTTACTGTTCTATCCTAATTAGAAAATAAGTGAACAAATTATCCCTTTCCATCCCGCAAATAAGATCTCTCTCTTTTCTCTACACATCTAAATGTCTATTCTCTCAATCTTAACTGAGTTTTATTGATATTAGCCCATAGTTTTTGGGTCTTTTTGTTCCACAATTTTGACGTATAAAAACTTCAATGTATTTAAAAACATATGTGATAATAAGCAAATGCAGATTCAAATGAATGCAGTTTAAAAAGAAACTTTTGTTTTTTTTTTATCTTAAAATTAAATAGAGAGCAATCAATTGGACCATCTTAGAAAATTTTAAACAAATTTCAAAATTTTGAAATTTAAATGAAAATAAATTAGTAGAGGGGGAAAATTTTTCCATTATCTTTTAAACATAATCATAGGATATAGTTGGAAAGTGCAGAAATTTCCTATTTAATAATAAGGAGTTCTAAACTTATATCAAAATGTAATAAAACAAGGTTTAAAGAAATAATTTTTTATAAAAAAAAATAAAAAAATTTTAATTTACATTTTTTGGTAAGAATGTAATAAATTAGGAATTTTGGTTACATTAGATTGAATACTATCCCAATTCCCTTGGATCAGCTCCTGTTGAATTGCTCTTATTACTATAATAATAATAAATAAAAAAATAATGAAATATTAATATTGAAAATATAATTAATCATTCTTACCAATTGTAGTTGTAGTCTTTTTCTATTCTTAAAAGGTCATCTATTTTCTATGCAATTATCTAGACCATTCAAAGTGAATCCCTTTTCTTAATGCTAACAGTTATGTTAGTAATGACTCCCTTAAAATAAGGGCATACAAGAAAAAAAAAAAAAAATATATATATATATGTATATATATATACATAGAAACTTTTTTATATATACATAAATTGTATATATAAAAAAGTTTCTATCTTTATGTGCACAAAAACTATCCAAAATTGTTTTAACTAATTCTGTTATAAAAAAAAAAGAGGAAAAATATTTTAAGTTTATATTTACATATGATTATACACCATGTACCCATAAGTATTATCTACATGAAAATATGATTTATTAATTACTGCTTATTTTCTGTTATCCTTCAGGTTTTTCTAAATGAATTCAGTGTAAAACACTTTGAATAATATTTCTGTTGATATCGTTTAATCTATGCATATTTGATGTACTGAACAAATTTGTAATAACTCTGGGGACAACCATTCTCTTGTTATTTATAAATATATATATATATATATATATATATATGTATATATTTATGTATATAGTGTGTATATATATATATATACATATATTTATATAGCATATACAAATAAATATGTATATATATATATATATATATATGTACTGTATACTGTATATATATGTATGTATGCAAATACTCATATTTAGCTTGGTAATGTATGAACCAGACAAAACTTAATTTTCCAGCGCTTAAGTGCCAAGAAATTCAAAATCATTTTTGTCATTGTGAATATTCTTCTGGTTCATATCATTATCATGCTATGTGAAAAAATATAGCATAACAGAAAAAAATGAATGGTTTAATGTGCCTTAATTGTGTTCTTAAGATATGGAAGTTCATATGACTGATATTTGGGTTTTTGTTTTCCATCCCTATTTGTAAAAAATACCTGTTAGATAATTATAATAAAGTATAGATATAGTATAGAAGTTTGAAACAATAAAATCTTCCGTGGAAAAACATATTGTTCGTGTTTTGTGTTTTTTTTGGTACGTTCGTGCACATTCTACACTTACATAAGCCAAATTTGAATGTGATCGTTTTTGGAATAATTTACACTGGATGTTAACAAAATAAAAATATTATAAAGTAAACTGGAATAACATTAATAAACTTGTTAATTTAAATAAAATTAAATTGTGTATTTTAGTAATATGCAAAACAGTAATCTAAGATCATAATTACAATTGAACTTTAATTGTAGTTCTAAGTAACGTAAATACAGTCTCGTGCGAGAGTTTCGACACAAGATTAAAGAGTGCAAATAATATGTCGTATCCAAGAAGAGTTTACAGAAATAAATGTAAAAAAATCATAGATGATTTTGCTACTGCATTTGTTATTAGAAGAGGTTAAAATTAGATACTAACTTAAGCTTTTATTATTTAGTATTTTGTAATCTTTTTTTAGAAATGCATTTGTCTCGTGGAGTTAACATTATCATAAGTTGGATTCGTTTCGGCCCGAGAAAGTAGCTGCAACTAAATTCATATCCATTGTGGAATCTTTGTTAGATATACAGTAGTATCACACACATTTCTAGATAGTACAACAGTTTCTGCAAGCAATATCGTAACACTTAGCTGCTAACTTTTAATATTATGCAGATCGGACTTGCTATGCCAGAACAAGCTCGATCTGTATAATATTTCCATTTCAGACAATTACTTAGCTGGTGAGGATAGATCGAGGTGTGCAGTGTTGCATGTATACGGTCGTGACAGATATTGAATTGCCTGCTTTGCACTTTTCTATTAGTAGATTGGCAGTCTGGATGTACTGTACCTCTTAGCTAATCCACTGGACAGAGTATTCTGGACTCAAAGCGTGGGAATTCACTCATTAAACTTTAGCAGACAAATGAAACAAAACAAAGATGAACTATACTGTGGTCCATTATTGGTTAAGAGTTCATTAGAGATGCCAAAAAAAGTAGCAAACCATTTTTTCAGGCTGTTAACATTATCTGTGGTAGTGTTTGTCACAGTCGGGAAATCACAGAAACTTGAACAGTGTCTACAATTATAGATAATGAACTCTGCAATTCAAACTGATCACTTGCTATAATTTGTCACGATCAATCTGTAACTCAATGTAGCTTAATTATCAAAACCATACCTTTCATACTTTTCCAGCTTAGGTTTATTTAAGATAAAAAATGTTTTTGGTTTATCCGTGCTTCGGGTTTAGCATTAGCATTTGAAAAATACATCGTTCCGAAATTCCACGTAAGAATGTTAAATGTTATTCTACGACTTATCGGCATAATAAGGTTTAAGTTTAAAATATTCAATCCATAAAAATAAGTATTCTTTAAAATACAAAGTAACTTAAATCATTATTGAATATAATTAAGCATGTATTGGGCCCTAATAATTTGTGATATGTGCATTCTGTAGAAAAATTATATCTACAACTATTGAACTGGCATCAACTCAGTGTTACTGGAGAATTTACATCATGGAATGCCAGTACAGGTGCTGTTTGCTTTATTGTGCTCATTAGACTAATGCCATTCAATATTATTTGAAAGAGATGACAAAGTGATGCTATCAACTCCAAATGTTCTGCATAAATTTGGCCAAATAGTTTACTATGCCAAGAACTGTTGTAGTGATTTCACATCTGTCAGGATTTCTATCTGATTAATGACCCACACTTTTAAATCATTATTTTGTAAACCTTCAGGTTGAATGACATGACCTAAGAAATGTGGTTGCTCAGAGGTCATTTTCCTACATGGAACTGACACTTTTCTCTGTTCGGCCAAATCTCGCCCGATATAACTTTTGGGTGATTTGCTTAATACACACTTTTAGTTCTTTTGGCATTTCTGCATATACCAAAATGTCGTCAATGGAGTTCACACACTTGTCTTCACCTTCCGGTTGCCGGAACATTTCCGGTGCAGAAACAATGCCAAATGACAATCAGTTCAATATGTACTGTCCCTAAGGGGTGTTGATTATGAGATATTTCCTTGTATTTCTCTCACCTATAGGAATCTGCCAAAACCCCTTCTTACAATTCAGTAATATGAAGTATTTTGAACCATGTATCCTACTTGCAAACTCTTCAGTTGTCTGCAGGGGATAGTTTGGATCAATGCATTTGTGAACCCTACCTTTCTGACATTCTCTAGGGCTAACTGCGGGCATAGATTCTATGGTAGGGTTGGTTATACCCATTTTGACCGTGTCTAACTCCTGTTTTACTAGGAGGTGCAACATACGAAGTATTTGTCTTGGTGGATAAACCGTAAACGTTGGATTTTCAATAAAGTCTGTCGTATTCGGTGTTATATTTTTCCAAGCCCCACGAATACTACAGCCAAGATGTCTGCTAATAACAAAATTTTATGTTCATGCAGCTTTTCCAATATTTCGAGTGCCCGTAATTTCACACTGTACGTCGACCTTTCCCTTGAAATAAATGTCCGGGCGTTTCACCCACGACGGCTCAAACAGATTTTTGAAACGATCGATAAACTTGGAATCGCATTACATTGCACTTACGTGTCCAATTTCGTGCTCACTCTGACATTGTTTGGCGATATAACCTCTTCACTCCAGTCATCCTTCTCGTGAACTTTAAAACACAATTTTTGATGCATATTTTTTTAATCCCTCTACTCTCGAACATTCTACCTTCACACACAGTTTCGGGAACCAATTACGTGCGAAAGTCAAGGGCTGCATGTATAACAATTTTAAAGTATAAAGTATTTACGAAAGTCAAGGGCTGCATGTATATGTATACGTATTTATCAATACGTATACATAACAAAGTTAACGAGGCGTGTTTAAGCGCTTTTGGGTTTTCTTTATAAAGTCGTCGAGAGTTAATCGAATACCGTATCTTGTTTTAAATTTGTCGAACCGGCCATTACTTGCTCGAAACACCGTGTTAGAATCTTCATTTAATCTAGTCTTCCAATCTTCGTGCAAACTAAGAACCTTAGCTTAAATAATTGAAAAACTCAGAAGGACATTATTTTGATGTTGATTATCAATCCACGATGACAAAGATCTTTCCATATCATCAATGCCGTGTCTTTTGGAAACAATCTTTAAAGATATATTTCCGCAATTTTGAACGTATTCCATAATTTTACTCTTACTTTTCAAAACTGAACATATCGTACAAACATCCAATCGAAGCAAAAGATTCACCATTTTCGGAAAATTTAGTTATTTCCATCTTTGTCTCGACGGTACGAAGTTTACGAGTCCTTACTTTCTTTTTGTTCATATTAACACAGCAGTTTCTCCATTTCTCACTCGTGTTTATCAATTCATAAGAACGAAATATTTAAACATAAACAAATAACTTGGCAAAACACACAACACATCGATGCACGCCCTATTGCAAGGCCAAAACCGTTTCGACCTCTTGCTCGGAACAACACGGTAGCGATTAGGATTCCGAGAAGTCCGTATTGTAGGAAGTAACAGAGAGGTTGCGGCCGAAGTTCAAACGTTATACGGCAAGCAGAAGTACACGTTTGACGTTTCGGCTCCAAGTAAAATACGTTGCATAGCACGTTCGCAATAATATCCCACGAGTCAGTGTGCGACGTGACTCGTGGGATATTGTTGAAAAATAGTGGAAACATTTAACGACGAGGAATGTTACCAGCAAAGGTAAATAAACAGATTAAACTATTTTAAAGTATTTATAGGATGCTTAATAACACTAAATAATTATTTGTAATTAGCGTCATTTCTCCTACCGTACGATAGGACTACCTCATACTTTTGTCGAGGGAAGTAGTGGCTTACGTAAATCCGAAAGCAGCTCAGAAAATTATTTTTAGAAAATTTACAATCGTATTACGCCGTTGACGGTAGAAGATGTGAAAAAACAAACTTACTCCTACAGAATTATGATAAGCTATTAGGAAGACAAATATATGTAAATTCGGTTAATGTTACCTTAGGTGCCAAGACGGCGGCTCGTCTCCGATTCCAGCAAGGAAGCAGTGGGACCCATGTTCTAACCTAACCTATTTTAATAAGTTACCATAATTATTAGCAACCAAATTATTAGAATAGGTTAGGTTAGAACGTGCGTCCCACTGTTTCCTTGCTGGAATCGGAGACGAGCCGCCATCTTGGCACCTAAGGTAACATTAACCGTAGGCACTTCGCACGACTTGCTAAAAAATTGAATAATTAAATAATTTCTGGATTAAAATCGTCTGTTTCTTTACAATATTATTCATAAATGCTTAAATAATCACTATTTTAATAAAATACGTCATAATTTTAACCCCAAACACAAAAAAATGAAGTTTAAACCGATCTTCTACTCGCCATGCTAGACGTAGCAAACGCCATTATCAACCTTCTAGAATTACCAGATGGCGGCACTCGAACGTCCGACGTACAGGTTTTGGGTCGAAAACAACGAATGTGTGTCCGAGAATGTAGAGCGAGCTACCGCACTTTGTAGTGTACGAGCGTTCTGCATAGATGCAAATTTTTTCATGACAAAATATTTTTGTCGAAAAATATTTAAATAGTTGAGTTTTTAAAAAATGTGCGAAAGTCGAGGGCCGCCTGTACTTCAGAGCAATTGAGTCAACGTAGAACTCTGTTCTAGATCACGCGTTTAGGGTGGAGATCGCTTATACATTCCTGAATTATACTGTGGTTTGGTATTTAGAGAAGTTTATCTTTCATAAACTTTGTTAGGAGAATTAAGCCTATTTCACGAATTGATTTCTGTTTATTATTACGAAATTATCGTACGATTATTTTAATAATTTGAGGATAAGTACCTAATTTTAACGATAGGAAGTTGACATCAAACCAAAATCTATTAATAAGTCAACCTAATTAATTTACTGCGACCATATTTTGTATAAAAACCTTAAATCTAAGTAATGAAGATGTTTCGAGTCCAGGTTCTATCCAAATTTTAACTACAAAAACAAAGAATTGCTTACTTGCAAGAAACGTTAGAATCAAAATTCGTCCGTAATGTTCCTAAATGAAAAAAATAGTAGAAAAATTACAGAGATTATCGCCGTTTTGTTAATCAACAAAGCGAGGTTGAGGCCGAAGTTTTAAACGCGCAAACGTGTACGTCGGACGTTCGGCGCCGCTTTCCTGTAAGCCTAGAAGTTTGGCAATGGCGTTTGGAAAGTCGGTACAATCGTGCTCGACATTCCATACGCCATTGTCAAACTTCTAGGCTTACAGGAAAGCGGTGCCGAACGTCCGACGTACACGTTTGCGCGTTTAAAACTTTGGCCTCAACCTCGCTAATATAAAAAAAAGAAATCGTTAACTTGGAAGCTATTGTTAATTAAGATGACGTCGCGAGAAATGCATCGGTTATTACGTGGAAATGTCTGTCAAACCGTTTAAATTACTATAAACGTCCAATATTTGTGTATACCGTATATTTCCGCAGATAAGACGATAGTTGAATCATAAAAAAGGCCCCGAAAATCTGGGGTCGTCTTATACGACAGATATAAAAAAATTTTAATTTATATAAATTTCAATCTAACCATTATAAAAAACGGACAAAACGTAATTATTTACTAGTAGAGTGGGGCATGTCCACAAAATAGAAATAGAATAGCCCGTACGACGTTTTTGCGAATAGTCAGGGTCATTACCCGAATGCACGAATCAGTGCAACAATAGCGAGGCAGAAAATAAAAGTTCGTTCGAAAAATTACGAATAGGACATAATTCCGTATACGCTATACAGTATTATCATCCAGATGACGATCGCCGATCTAAACTAAATTCATAGGCCGTTGATAGTTTGAGGGTCGTCTTATAGGACAAATACATGCTAAAACTATAAAATTTGACGAAAATTCATACCTCGTCTTATCTGCGGAAATATACGGTAATTTTTAAATTTCGTATAATTCGGAAATGAACGAAAATTGGACGTGAAATACCAGGGATGAGGCCTATCTCTCAACAACATACTATCTTATACCGTATTAAAAAGACTTAAGACATAACAAAGTTCTGGGAAAAGGTCATAACCTTTCCCCAGAACTTCACGTTTGAAAGAGAATTCTCGTGTTATAATTAATTCTATCGAGTTAGTTTAAATTTACATTTTAAGACTTTTACTTTAACTGCAATTTCTATGCTACGTTTGCGTTATCGACGGTGTTGTTTACGGCGATGCGACAAAAAAATTAGATAATCGTTCAATTACGAATGTTATCGCGAGGCGTGTTTATGAAGATACGTAATGAAACCGAATCGAATCTTCAATTGATTAATTTGATGCATTAAATGATATGTTTTTGGTGCTGAGATTTGCCGCATCACTTGTACGGCGAGACCTGGTCTTTGAGTTCGGACTGGGGCAGATGGAACCGTATAATTTGTACTGTACTAAATATGTATCAATCCTGTACACTACTATGAAAGCTAATAATGTAGTCTTTGCTTCAGAATTACTAGACTTCAATACTGTAGTTACAATGGTTCTTTTTAGAATCAATATTCAACGATTAAGAATAATCAAATTAACTGCAATTAAAATATATTAGTGAAAAATATCCCCACGACAATACTTTTCTATCACAAGGAAATAATTCTTCGCATTTACAAGTGTAAAATGCCGATTAAGCGATAACCTATATCGGATTATCATCAAAAGATATAACCTCGTTTTATGTTCGATTAGCGGTTGCAGTAAGTCTTAATAATTCCTGTGTTTTGTAAGCGGATATCTAAAAATTCTCTAATTAGTTTCGAAAAAGGGGGGGCCTAATTCTTGTACTCGTGAAAACGGGTAAGATCGGCTATAATGTAATGATCTTAATCTTCGCTACCGTTACTTTTTGTCCGAGCAACGCCGGGCTCATCTGCTAGTATAGATATAAATAAAAGTCATTAATCCGACCCTACGCGAGCTCGACACGTAATCACCCTCCAGCTCTCCATCCCGTCGACCTTCACCACCAAAATTTAACAGCATCAATGCCCCTTACACACAAGCTACCGTGCCAAATTTCGTTTCTTAATTTAATCTTCGTTCCATTCCGAGACATTAAACGAAACAGACGTCGACACAATACATTCCCATATTATGTACACACAACGAGTAAGTGTTAATTAAAAGAACGGGATAACCCGATACGAGTTTCGGAACAATTATGTATCTGTATTTTAAGTCGGAATTGTATTATTATTAATATATACAAGATGCGTATCAAATGAACACTTGGCTACGGTAATTAAATTCGTTCAATTTTCCTTTCTACGAGAGCTCATTATGCAAATTTTGATTACCATAACCAAAAAAACTTCAAAAATTATCAATTTATTTCTAAATAAATGGATGTGGGAGTCACTGGCAAGGTGTTACGCGTCAATAACTCGAAAAATTTCCAATTAAAAAAAATTTAGCAACGAGTTGCGTAACTTTCCCGGCCGTTATTAGAATTTATTTAAAAATAACTTTTATATTATTAATCATAAACAACATCGTGCGGGGTGCCATCTGTTATAGAAAGGTTTTATAACAAAATCTCGTATTATTGCAAAATGACAAATAGCTCGATTTTGAGGGAATGACGAAGTTGTGTTTAAAAAAATTGTAAACGCTAATAACGAGTAAAACCGTAAGTCCTACCCCTCTCGAGATACGACACGCGACCACCCACTCGACCTTTAACCATTAATAAAATTTAAATAGCAAGATTGGGAGGATTGGGAGCGCTCCCGGAATCGAATACAACCGGATAAGCAAACTAATGACGTAATGTGACGGACAACCCGACTTCATTTTGTTTAGTTTAGGCGAGATTTTCGCATTCCCACCGGAAAGAAATTGAAAGCATTCTTACCTTTCGCAATTCGCCTCCTCGGAGAACGTCGTGAATCACGTGACCTCCGTATTCGGAAAGAGAAACAAACCAAAATAATAATAAAACTAATTTATTTCTCCGATAAATAAACGGTGCGGTATTTTCGGGATTACGCGTTTCCCGACGGCAGCAACGTTAATGCGTAAATGCACGAGACTATGTAAATGAGGTAGACGACAGGTGTGACGTAGTTATACCGAAAGAGTGTAAATTGATGCGAGCTCGGTAATAGATTTAAAAAGTTAAAAATATATGTATTATTTAACTTAATTAATTGGGCTGTTATTTGAAAATTGCAGACTTACACCTTCCCATTGCCATCGGTCTTCGAGACCGGACATGAAAAGCTTGGCGGTCGGAAGTTTCAGTAACTAAATCACGCGACTTCCGGTCTAGACCGGAAGTCGCGTGATTTACAATTACTGAGACCGGTTACAATTTCCAAACGCGCCCTAGAAAGGTAGAACGAATCGAACTACTTGTCCGATGTCGCTTATGTATGGGTATTCGCGGTGGCGGCACGGTGGTCGAGAATCGCTGTGCTAGAACGACTGACACATTTCTGTGGTCGTACTGGCAGCTTCAAAATCCCACTCCCGTAGAAGTCCGTTCCGGCACCTGCAAACCTCACCTACGACTCTGTCGTCGTTGTTAAACTTCGTATCTTGCATTCTGTCTTTTGACGGCGTGAACGAGCGAGTCTTACGATGCTAGGTCGGGGCTGTAGAGAGGATGTGACGGCAACTCAGCCATCATTTCAATTACATTTTGTGACCAATGCTTGTCCTCATACATTTTGTGTATGAGGACAAGCATTGTCTTGTTGCAAAATGATATTGTATGGATGCCTGTTGTGTAGTGCTCGTCGCGGTTTCTGCAATATCTGCACGTACCAAGAAGTATTGATGGTCTTGGAAGAAAATCGACCCACACGCATCCCAGAACATGGTGCCCGTAACTTTTCCAGACGAAGGAACTGCTCCTGGGTTTTTTGGTCTAGGTGAGTTAGTGTGCTTCCATTCTATCCTCTGCTTGTTTCTGGGTTGAAATGTGTTTCCCGTCACAATACTGTTCAGAAAATTTTTGTCGTCAGTTTGATAGCATACCAGTAAGTCAGAATACGTGATCAAATGTGTGTTTGTGGTCATTTGTAGGAAGTTGCAGAATTTGCCTCGAACAAACTTCGTGATAGCGAGAGACTATCGTTTTCTGTACGGCCTTGTGTCCGACATTCGAACGACGTAGGATTTCCGTAACGGTAGTCCTCTCGGACTAGCTCGTCGACCGCGTCTGCGTTGCCGCTCGGAAGCTTATCGGCAACGTTTGTACGTCCTTCTCTAAAATATTTTACCCGCCTTCTTGTCGTACCGAGACCCGAACGGGCATCTCCGTAATAGTTCCGTAAATGCCGACGAACTCGTGCGGCGGCAAAGTTCTCGCTAACGAGAATTCGACGACAACACACCGACAAAACAAAATGTCTACGAAAGCCATTTTTCTGTTCGGAGAAATGATGGTGAAAGCACGTCTGCGCCAGCTTGTAGTTTGTGGAGTTCCCAACAAATGACGGCAGCTATCACCCAGTTAGTTTGAATCGCACTCCAATTGCCTGCAAGTAATCGCATACAGATTAGGAATTTTGGTACGTGCCACATAATTAATACCATAACTGGAACACAATTAGAAAATAACATTATTTGTAATTCAATTAATTTTTCCTGGGTGGCCCCAATTTCCCCCAAGTGAGGAACTCCAAAAATTTTTTCTGGGTGATCTATGCCATCCAGGAAAAATTTCTGGAGTTCCTCACTTGGATTTGATCCCGTACCTCCCAGAGCAGTAGGACAATGCTTCTACTGCTTCAACCATCCACCCAACAATAAAATGCTTTTAAGATAATTAACATTATTTAATTTCAAGTCAGCTGACTGTATTTTTATTAAAAATGTAAATACTAAGACACTTTATATCTTCTATACATCACTGGTGATTGTATAGATGGATATCCAATCTTCATCTAGACACAAAATTTTATTGGCGGCTATGCCTCTGCAATAATGCAAATTGGTTAAAAGGTCATTTCGGTAGATGAAGTTTGTATGTCACTGGCAATTGTGAAGATGGATATCAAACGACATTTTGTATCTTCTATATTTTCATATTTTATTAACATTGCTTAAGAATAAAAATTTGAAAATTGTCCATTGAACTAGAACTGTTAAATTTAAAATTGAAACAAAAAGAAAATAAGTTTAATAACTTATAATTTCAAAAGGTCTAGAGAAGCAAATATCTTCTCATCTGAAACTAAACTAATAGATATAAGAAAGCTACGATGCAATTCATTACTTGCCAACGATTTAAGATTTCCTATACTACAGATAATTTGGACATAGATTTAACCAACAAGAGATAAACTCTCGTAAGATGCCAACAATGATATAATATGAAAAATAAATCAACAAACTTCGTCATGTTTATATATCCTTATAATGAAAGCATCTTGAAAAACATAGAAAATTTTAAAATTAGAGTATTCAAATGCCATCAATTAGATTTTTAAAGTAAGATTTTTTTAAATTTACTGTATTTAAGAATAACTGTATAAATTAGAAATTAAGAATAAAATTTCTCGTAGACATTTCGTGAACATAAGCAATATATTTTTATTTTTTAAATCGATACAGAATAACAAAGTTACACGAAGATCATTTAAAAGGCACATATCAGAATTAAAACAATTAAGTGACCGGTCTAAAAAATCACAGTTGTGCAATTAACACTACTTCCTGTCTGGATGTTATTGCGGTAATAGAAATATCGGTGTATTATACGTATATTTATTTATATGTAATTTGCATTCGATGGCACAAATTTAACACTTTCCTACATTTTGGTGTACTTAAAAGATATTTATGGTATGTTCAAAACGGTAATCGAAATACCGTTAAAGAATAAGGCACTGTGCAATGTGGTGACAATAAAATTGTGTATTTCTAGTGCGTATTTATACACAGTTATGTATATACATACATATATATATATATATATATATATAAAATCAAATTTACATTTTAAATGACTAGATAATGTATATTCTTACGAAAATAATTGGCCAAATCGCATTAAATATTTATCACGATAATGATGGAAGCCATTGCTCCTTCACAGTAAAATCTAGTTACATTTATAGGCCACTAAATCAACAATAATAAAATTTTTAAATAATTTTACATCATTGGAAGAAATATTTTAATTCATAACCAACAGCTTAAATAATTAAAAATCATTAACAACACATACAACAACAACTAATTCAAATAAAAATTATAACTCAAAAAAATAAATATTTTGTGATATATGATTAGTATGAGATGATAATACAAGGTTTGGATAATAAACTCATAATAAAAATAACTTTCCTGTGGTAAAAAACATATTTTTGATTAACGTAAGTTTTTGGATTTTAAAATGAATTATCTGTGATTAAAAGATTTCTTATAATTTTATTAAAAATGTGTTACCTTCGTTTTCTAACAGCAACCTTTGTCAGAATTAAAAATTCAAATAAAATAATTTGAATAGTGTTAGTCAAATAGTGATTGTTAACACAAATAATTTACTGTTAAGGACATTTTATTCCAAAGAGTGATATAAATGGAATTGACCTTAGTTTAAATAAGATTTTGTAAAAATAAGTTAGTTGGATATTATTTTAACTGTATTTATGTTACACACATTATCATATTTTTTGGAACAATCTATTTTATTGTAAGAGAATTTATTGACTAGCATATTTTTCATATAATAATTTGTCAAAAATACATGAGCTTGCTTTGTGACTAGAATTTCATTAAACATGTTTCTGTTTTGTGTTAACAAATTCAAAATCATTACAACTGATTAACCAATAATCCTGTTATGAGAAAATGTATTTAAAATAAATTTAGATAATTGAAAACGTGCACAGATAAGTTGGTCAGACAATACTAGTAAGAAAGAAACATTCATATGATCTAATTCCGTACAGTACCTTTAAAATTTTGATATCAATTTGCAAAATATTAAAAACACCAAAAATAATAATGCTAATCTTGGTGTATGGCAGTAGTTCCTGATCATTGTGCTGAGAAGCTATTCTAAGCAAGATGAATAAAACATTAAAGTAACAAATTTTAAGATTTGTAAAATAAAATGTATTTTTGTGTTATCAACTACATTTCATTCATTTGTACTGGTAAACTATTGCAGAAAACACATTACCGAGAGATCTATGACCAATCTGTTGGCCAGTCCAGTAATATTTAATAATAAAGCATGCCACAACCTTCACATAATTGTTTAAGTGTGCAGTATAAATTAATGAAAAATATGTTAACATATTATTAGATAAATGTTACTATCAAATTAAGTAAATTTTTTGTATGAAACAGAACCAAATTATTTATATAAAGAATGTTGACAAATAATTTAATTAAACTATAATCTTGATTACTTTGATTATGCTAATATTCAACTTATTATGTAATCAATAAAATTATTCAACTGAAATATTAAGATTGTTTAAAATTACAATTTAGTTCTGGAATAAATTATCCTTAACAGTGTATCTGTGCATATAACTAATTACATAATTTAATTACACTACAAAATACATTTCCAAATACTCAATCTACAAAAATATATGTATGTAGAAATGTAATTATCCTTTATACTAGCATATGAATTGGTTTAATGCAGATTCGTAGAAATCATTAAAAAATCTATTCGTCTATACTCACAAGTGGGAAAATGGCCAATTTGATTATTTAAAATCTCATGTTAATAAAAATATAAAAAGTGTTTTAGATATGAGGGAAAAATTCAAAAATAAAACAAGCAACAATTTCATTCTAACAGTAAAATTTTAAAACTATGTAGCAATAACTACATTTAAAATATATATATATATATTTATGAAAATGTAAATCCCTGTTTCATAAAGATAAATTCTTAAAGGCAAATAATACATAGATATATTAAAAAATAGATATGTTTTAATGCAGATGTTAATAAAACAATTTTCCCTTTCTATGAGTATTAAATAGTAAAATGATTGGTTGATTTTTACCAGTACTTTGAGACTAATTCTGCATCTGAATCTAGCTTCAGTAGAAAACTTAGTTATAAATTAGCAAAATAAAATTAGATTATTGAATGACAATATCTTATATATATATATTTGAAACTAAAAAACATTAGAGAATTTACCAATAGATAAAACAGAATATTCATCATTATTCACTAATGAATAATCATCATCATAGTCAAACTTTGGACATTAATTTATCAATAATTGAACAAATTTGTTCAGAGCAGATATCAAACAAGACATGCTGGCATATGTCCGAATTTTTGAAAGACAAACCAGGAACCAATAAGATGCAATATGTATCTTTATATTAAACTTGCTCTTTTGGACTTGCATCATTCTCATTCTTGATGTGATTACTTCCATCATCACTTTGGCTTAGCTGTTTCTTATCAATATTTTCACAGATGTTAGTGACCTTGTTGGAATTTCTTTCATTCAAGAGATTCTGAAAGTAAACTCATATTATAAAAAATATATACATATATAAACTATTTACAAAAGAAAGATCACAAAATTTATTTTGCATTAAAATATTCATTTATATTTTTCATATAATAAATTAATATCTAATTTTATAAGATTTGTTTGTTTATAGAAGAGATAATTTCCTTTAAACATTAGACACGAACTCTTCTGAAACTATATGAGAATATTTTTTATTTGCTTAAAATATTTTAACTTATACTTTTATGTACAGTTTACATGTAACTATGTAGGAAGCAGTACTATGTAAAGTATTACCTAAGAGGTCCCAAGAGAGATACAGTAGTTATAGAAGGAATCATTAACTTACCTTTAAAAGAAATAACAAAAGAGAAGATAGTTTGAACAATTTTGTCATTATTTGTAAAAATCATAATAAGTTTAATACTTCTCATATATACCAATTACAGATATACCTCGGGTTACGTCGTTTTGAGTTAAGTTGTTCTTGATTATATGTCGTTTGTTTTTGTATATATAAAATATATTTTATATATATATATGAAAAAATAAAAATCAAGTTTAAATCATTTTATTCGACTTTACATCTGTCCACCACAAATATTGAAGTCGTAATATCACTAGAAAAGCATTAGAAGCACATAAAATCATATTACTATGTTACTATACAATAAATAAGAATAAAATTATATAAAATCATATTAAAATACATACATTTACAGTAAATGTTAATACTGTACATCATAAATCCTAGAGAACGAAATATGAAAACATCTGTGACTTTGTGTTGTTGTCTTATTTAGTGGTCTTTATTGGTAAATTTAATGTAAATTAGTTTATTTTCTACTATCACAATATAATTTTAATAACTGTGTTTGTTATTTAACCTTACAAAATCATTTTTTTTATAATGTCTTAGAGCAAACCACATTAACAAATAAAGAGTCCATGATGTACTGTAAACATCGCCAAATTGTAAACATGTACATTTACAAGTATGTACTGTACATGTATTCGTAAATTTAGGTAAATTTTAGTTTTTAATATAGTACAGAAAAAAAGTACTTTGTTTGTAAGCTTAAAATAGATTCTTATTAACCATATATTATTAAAAATGCATTAATAAATAAAATACAGAACTGGGAATGGTTATTTGTGGTTTAGCCTAGTGACAAATAATTTTGACTTAAGTCAAAAAATGATTTAAGTCGCCTCTCCTGGAACCAATTACCGACGTAAGGTGAGGTATACCTGTACATTGATTGAGAGTATCTAAAATTTTGATGTACACATAATTATATAATTTTTGTGCTATTGAAAGCTTTATTAAAATTAGTAGCAATATTAATTATTTTTTCAGAGAAAGCTTAGTAAATGTTTTATTATTATTTTATAGTCTGATTTTGTATTTAAAAAATGTCTAAAACATAATCTTATAATTAAGAATCTATTTCAACATAAAATAAACAAAATTACTGCTAGCTTTATCTATCTAATTTTCTAAAGTTAATTATAACAAATTTAACAGGTAATACCATTGTTAAAAGTATATTGAATAATGAATGTAGCAACAGCTTTCAAATTTTTGACATCCACTATTCATTTAGATTAGTGGCAATATTATTTAATAATGTTTCTGTAGTTGTTACATATAATTTCTTTACATTTAAATGATACTGAAGCTAAATCTCTAGCCAAGTCATCATTATTATTTTCTGCTAATATATTTTAAATCACCTTTGCATTTGTATACTATGTCATTTGAATCACTTTTCAATAATAATTTTAATTATGTTATTAAAAGTAGAATGAAGATTCAGATTTAAGAACTACTGACAGTAACTAAGCCTATAGAATTAATCATATAATATCTAAAAGATATTACACAAATGTGGAATACCAATAATATAAAATATATTTCCTGTGATTATTAAAAAAAAGTTATATTATAAAATTTTATATTTGAGTACATAATATGATCTAAGAATATCTGAATGAACAAAAAGTTATTAAAATTTTTTTTATATCAAACAACAATCTTTAACACTGTACAATATTAACTTCTTTTAAATTTTTCACTAATGTGAAAAAAATTTATAGTTAGGATAAATTTGTGCATTTTACATTCACTAATATCAGTTCAGATGCACGACTATAAAATTAAACCAAATCTTGTAATTCAACATATTTTACATTTTAAACAACAATGATCATACAATAAAGCTAAATAGTATTTTTGGATGTCATTAATATGATTTAAAAAATTGTTTTCTGTGCTACCTTTAAGAACTTACAGAAAGAAAGAGTAATAAAAAACAAGCACTGGTTAAAATATTACAGCAGTAACTAATAATGATTTTTTTTCCATAAGTCTCATATTGAGATTGATAACACAAAAAGAGCTGAAAATGTCTGTTTACTCAAAGATGATAACTGAACTATTAAAAATGAACATCATCTCTGATTACAATATTTGGTTAATGTTACCTATGATAGCAAAATATGGTGGTGCTTCCAGTTTCCATCTTGTTTGCACACGCATATCTGCAAACAAGATGTCAACTAGAATAAATATGTATGAACTAATATTTTAAAAATTTAGTTTTTATGATAATTGATAAATTGTTCTCTAACATTTATTTAAAATAACGAAAAATAAATTACTCACTTTAATGGTTGACATTTTCCTTTTTACGACGTTTTCTTTCTAACGAGGTTGATTCAACATGATGAAGTACGTTTTTTTTCCATCCTTTTAACAATTTTATCTGTTTTCTTGCCTTTATTTTCTATTTCCTTTTTTCTTAATATTAGATGTTGGAGCAACAGGAACAGACTTGGGTTCTTTCCAAATTGGTGTTTTTCCAGCACTGGGATAAATCATGCTTAAATGCTTTATAAAAATATGAAATCTCTCTCCTGGGTTTTTTGATAGCCATTTCCAAAATTTTTTATACATAAGTGCATACATATAGGTATCTGATAGATCTTCCATATAATGCTTTGGCAAATTCCTTTTATTTTTTAAATATCCCCACAGTCTTTCAATGTTTTGTGTATGTACTCCTGCATTTGGGTTGACAAAATTTTCTGAGTGATTTCAATTCCATCCAAGTCATCTATGTGATTATAGCCTTTCCATTCGTCTGTCAACACTACACTTTCAAAATTTACAAATTTAGATATAATCTAATTTAGAGTTATTTCAGATCTATCATTTACTTGGCATATAAAACAACTTTTGTCTTCCCTGCAAATACCTCTGACTACCCATTTTGTACTTTTCATTTTACAGCCCTTTTCGTATTTACATTTACAGATTACTGTTTCATCTACTTTGACAGTTTTGTTACGTCCACCAATTTTGAATGTCAAATTATGTAAGGAGACAAGCATTATGAAACGTATGTGATATGTGACAAGCATATGAAACGTATGTGGCAAACGATAGCTGCCTTTATGGAAATTCCTGATGCTATTGCTAAATTTGTTGTAGTACACTCCAACCCTAGATAGTGCCATATAAATGTCAAAACACATGCCCACGAAATATTTCCACATTTGCCTTTAAATGTTCCGTCAAAAGCTGAACTATTATGCCAGCTTTGGCAACACATCACACAGGAATTTCTATCTGTTCTATAATACAATTTGCATGTATTTGCACATTTACTGCAGACTTTCTCAGTATGTTGAAGACCTAACCTCACTGCAAATTTAAACCCACTATCTATTCTAGGGTCTAATCCTAAATCCGAGTACTCTGATTCAAGCAATTTATAGAATTGACGATTGGTACACTTCCTCCAGAAGTCGTCATTTTCAATATCACTATCAGACATTATTAATTAATTAATCTTATTCAAATTCGTAATTGTGTTATTGAGTTAATCACTGAATTGAAACCAATTATTTAAAGTAAAATTGCAAAAGTTACTTAATTCGTAAAAAAATCTGCTGCTTTTTTTGAATTTTTAGTGTCTTCAGTTAATACAACATGAAAAAATCCACATTAGCGAAATTTAATTTGCATAAATTGAGATTGGTTGTTTCACTGTGAAACAACCAATCTCGATGACAATAAAACCTCTATGAACATCCTCAACCTCTATGAACATCGTTACTAGAAAACCTTACTCGAGATTACCAGAAGCACCTCCATATTTCGCTACCATAGGTAACATTAACCCAATATTTAAGCAGTGTCTATTGTATATATAGCAAAATTAACAATTATTGCAAATAAAACTAAAATCTTACTTGTTTTTCTTGCTTTATCTTTCCGTCACGACTCAAAATAAATTTCCTAAGCCGTTGTTCAAGCTCATGTAACTTAACAGCTCTGTGAGCTTCATACTGCTGAATAACAGTATGAAGATTTTCTTGCAATTGTTCTTTCTGTTCTAACTTCTGAAGAAATTCGACTTTTGCATTTACATATTCTTTTTCTAATGTTTTATATTTCTTTCTGTAATTATTAAATTTATCAATATAATAATTACTTTTTAAATTAAGTTTTATGAAATAGAAGAATTTTATCAATGAATTAAAATTAAAAATTTTATTAAGCTAATTATTGCCCACATTAATAAAGTAAAAATATATATGAACTAATCTATTTTATATTGATAACCTGCATTTATCAAAATAGTAATCCATTACATTTTCAAATATACTTTAAAATATTTTTTAAAAAAGATTGCTATAGTTATAAAATTATGCATATAAAATTTTATGTAATATCCTTTTTAATAATTCTGATATTTTTTTATTTTTAAATTACTGTAAATTATTCAAACAATTAAAAACTTATTAAAATACTTACTGTGCTAAAGTGAATTCCTGACAAGCAGTTTCAATTTGTTTTTTTAAAGCAGTAACATGTGCTCTAAAAAAACTATCAAGTGTATTCAGTTCATCTTGAATTTCCCATATCTGTTCACATTCTGAATCTTCACCACTAAATTTTAAAATATATTTTTGGTTTCTTTAAAGAAATTAAATCTAAATATATATATATATATATATATCAAACAATTACCTAACAGTTAACATCTGATTTTGCATATTTTGTTCATCTTCAATTAAACTTTCAACAGGAGAGGCACTGCATTCTGATAAAGTACATTTTTTCTTTTCATCTTCACATTCAATTATCTCATAAGTCTGTTGAGATGGATTAACACGTATTAAAGCCATCATCCCATGCTGCATTTTCTGACCTTTTGTATCATCTCTCTTTACTGGTGTACTTTCTGCCGTAGTACATTTACTTGAATCCATACTAAAACTGAAAAATTTTTAAATTAATTTTCAATAATGCAAAAGTTTGAATATTCCTAAATTGTAATACATTGTTGTTTCCACAATTCTAATATGCATTTTTTAAACCTATTTTTTACTTCTCCAAAATAGAGATGCATCTTACATTCACCATTCAAAACAACAATCAACAGTCACTACAAGTAGACTTCATGATGTTATTCTCCACTAATTGATGTCTTTGGCTATACTGCTCAATGTCATACCACTCAAACAAGTTTTTCTAGTGTATTTATCATAAACTTTTTTGAATAGAGGGGTACATGTTTTTTATATCCAGGCTCTCATTTTCATATTTTTATTTATATTGAGATTTTGGAGGTTTTTAATGAACTGGTCAGAGTTTTTAATGCTATTAATTGAATTATCAAATATATTTAGTTTATTTTTAAGGAATTTCTCTAAGTTGACATTAAATTTTATATTCTTTACAACTAGGTAGTAAGATTCATTTAATTTATGAGTTTTTACTCTGATGTTGAGCCTGGGTATTCTCCAGTTGTATTCAAAAATATTATTAACATCATTAGTATTAATATAATTAGATTCTTTAAGTTTTTTAATTATTTTTACTAAACTTTGATGTATGCTTAAAGTAGGATCTTCGGTTAATGTGTGATATTGAGAAGAAGAGACTAAATTAAGTTTAACCTTATCATATTTTTCTTTTTCCATTATAACTATTTGTTTGGATTTATCGGCAGGGACTATAGTTAAATTGTTACACAAGCTAAAAAATTTCTAACTGATAAGTTTGCTATGGAATTTGATTTGTTTGATTTTATGATTACTAGTATGTTTATAATGATCTAAAATGTGTTTAAAATTGGCCCTGATAGTAAATTTAGAGGACATACTAACTAAAATAGAAATTAATGAGAGAGAACATGTCAGGGCTAATATTATTAGCCCTGACATGTTATTCATATTATGAAACATATTATTATTAATAATATTACTCTCTTCTATACCTTACATATGTTGATGACACACTTCTTCTCTGGCATAGTTTTTGAGAAAATTTTGGCCTTTTTCCACATTTTATAATAAAATAACATCTTTCCACCTATAAAGTTTAATTTAGAAACTGGAGCACTTGCTAATACCATTGCCTTTTTAGATCTGTTTGTAGTAAAGTTTTAAATAGCTATACACACCAAATATTAATAGAAAAAGATAATGTATACCACTGTTTGTTGGCATTACATAAAAATAATTTATTTTGTGAGTACTTTTGGCAGTGTATAACTGTCCTCTTCAGGATGAATTGTTCATAGAGAACAAAACATTTGAATTCAAGAAAAAGAACCCAAACATCAACTAACATTTTTTCAAATTGCTTGTCCTGCATGCAATTTGAAAATTTAAATTACACATATACAATTTACAAAATTATACAATAATACAAAAATACGATGATATGTAAAAGAAAAACATCAGGAATAAAACTGGATTAAAATAAAATATATAAATAATAATAGAGAGGTTGCGGCCAACGTTTTCATCACGAAAATGTGAACTGTCAAACTTCTAGGCTTACAGGAAGGCAGCATGGAACATCCAATGCTCACATTTCCATGATGAAAATGTTGACCGCAACCTCGGTATTAATTAAACAGTCAATAAACATATAGCAACATAATGCCACTACGAGGTGTTTTATTAGAAACCATGCAATCTACAACTTTAGAAGATTAAACAGCATTATCCACAACTCTGGTATATCTAGTGTGGGAGTGTTGCATGGTAACATTATTGAGATGTAAAGGTTTACCCATATGACAGACAGTGGTATAGGTTATCTTTTTCTAGATGTGTTTATTGAACAGATTGATAACATGCTCTGCTTCCACAAGTTTAAATTACCACCTTTTATTGTTCCTTTTCAGTTATCCATTAATCCAAATAGGTACATAAACTTGGCTATTAGTTTGCACATTTGTAGAGCTTATAAATTAAACTCACTACCGGCAGACTACTCACTACCCTAACAATAAGTTCAAATATTAGCTCCTTAAAATATTGTTAAAATGTTGCATTTAAAGTCATCATTACAGATAAAAATGCTGTCTTTTGATGTTAAATTATTTTAATGTCAAAGAAAAATAAAATCAAAATCACAAAACATTCTTTCTGGTGATAAAATTCTTACTTATTGAGAAAACAATTTCATCTCCATCCGGAATTGAACAGAACAAAGTTTTTTCAAAAATATTTGAAATATATTTATCAAAAAGAAAGCTTATTTTGTAATTTTGATTTTATTTTCCTTCAATATTAAAATAATACAGCAATTTTTACCAGTATCATATTAATGTTAAGTATACCTCCTTAAGTCATCATTGGATTATTATTTATAATGAAAATTTTTGAAACTGGTACAAAAAAGTTCATTGAATTTTTGAACATATTCCATATGTACAAACTGATCATAAGATATTCAATGAAAAATTTACTTTATGTATTAAAACAAAAATAACAATGAAAACAACTTCAACTTCTTTAAAATATGACCAAAAAAAAAAAAACTGTTTTATTGGAGCTTGCTGAAATAACAGTTTTTCAGTATTGTATATCCAAATGTTATGTGAACAAATTACAGTGACATAGCTACCAAGGTAATTCACTTACATATTGCCTGATAATGAGCTTGGTCAAAACCAGATTATGAGAGAAAATGTCTGTTGCATAAAATTTAAAGTTTGTTCCACACCTCATTCCATCTACAACTGAATTTTAAGAACATTCTCTTTTCTTCCCTTTCTTGTTCTTTACTCTTTCTTCTTCTTAGAGCCTGCCATTTCATGGGTGCCTCCAATTGATGGATATTCCTGTTTATGTACATTTTGTGCCTTATAGTTAATCCAGCCCTAGGCTTGGTTGCCCAAAAGTACTTGAGAAACTGATATTTGAGGTAGTTCCAATAAAGCAGATTTCTGTTGTTATATTGGGAAAAAATAAACTTTAAATATATATAGTTCCAAATTGAAATATTTAAAATTCATTATTTTCTTAACATTAAATCAGTTTCTCTGTTTATTTGACAAAATAATTAGTCTTAAGTTTACAGTATGAAGTAATAGATTTGGAAACACACTATTTCTTTATATACCTAATATTGGGAAGAATGAAATGGAACAACTCAAATAGCAGATTTGTTCTTTAGTAGAAGTTGAATTCAACAAAATCCAATCTGGTAAGCCAATGATTGAAAACAACTCTAGAATTCAATATTAGAGGATAAGTTGCATATACATTATTTTAACATTAGATCTAAGATATACATCATTTTGATGTATATTTCAGTCAATCATAATGAGATAACCTAAAATAGATGCACCAGTAAATGGTAACTGCCTTATTCATAACCAGTGCAGGGCTTAAAGCAGTCATGGCAATAAAAAAAAGTGAGAAAAGAGAGTTCACACTGAAAAAAAAGCTAAAAAAGCTAATAGTGTTAAAATTAACGAAAACAGGCATTATTAAAAAAACACACAAACGCGCACATATTTTGTATCAATAACATTGCGTATGATATTAGATTGATTATTAAGTGGACTGATAAGATTAAATATGAAAATAGTTAGGCTGAGTTTATACTCCAGAGAAGTGATCAGTAAGACTGCATTAAGCCAGAACAGGCCCGCATTAAGTTTTCATGTGCCCTGTACAGAATTCCCACCATTACACAGCAAAGCAAATGGAATAGTAACATAACTACCAGAATGTGTTTCCATATAACATGCCAAATTTCAAATGCCATTTATTTCAAGGTACATTTTTTGATTTCTTCATAAAAAAAATGTAATTAAAGAAGAAAAAAAAACAACTTCTGGCAGAATCAGTAGGTTGCATGTTCATTATATAGCAGGGGTGGGCAAGCAAAAGTTCAGTGGGAGCCGAAATGTAGGTTTTGCAAAATGCATGGGAGCCGCAGTTCTGTACTTTTTTACTCTGTACTGCAGTTCTGTACGTTGATTTTATTATATAATATAAAACAAGTATTGAATTTTTTTAATAAACATATTTTCAAAAAATTGTGGAAATAAAACTGTAAAAATAATAATAAAAGGCAGAAATTAACACTTTCAGCAAGAGCCACATAAAACTCAAAAATGCGACTCCGAGACCGCATGCGGCTCTCGGAGTCGCATTTGCCCATGTCTGTTATATAGCAATACCACTAGTAATTGTGACCCAATCATTTATTTGGTAATTTTATCAATATTTTTTAAATGATTAAAAATAAAATTACAGAATTCATTACTGGTAATACTAGTCTCACAAATCTATTCCCCTGAATACAATAAAACAATTTGTTAGTCATTCGATCCACAACTGACAGAGAAGAGAGTTTATGAAAACAATGTAATTAAACATTTAGCAGTTTGTTGTCCTTCACAGTGGGGAACTGGCAGAGTCTATTACTTTTATGGGAGAAAATATACAAAGCTTTCTACTACCCTGAAGTTGAAAAATAATACAATCCCATGAAATTTAACAAATCTGACATTAATAAGTAAATGATAAAATTATTTACAGAGAGTTGATATTTGATAAGTTTAGTTTTTTGCTCTTATAGAACAAATTACAGAAATTATAAATAAAAATCTCATTTTTTAAAAATTAAAATCATAAAATTTCGCTTACAAAAGATCGAGATGGAATGCACGCTTTTTATTTTTATAATCGCTTTGTTTTATTAGACACAGATATTATTCTTATATAGATTTATTAATTATAATAAACATACATTATGTATAAAATTACATTAAAATAACACTGTAATTAACGTCTGAAATGAAAAAGTAATTGAATTGAGTCTTGCCTCCATATTAATTAACGCGCATTGGTGTAGCCAGAGTTTGTTATGGGGGACCTAGAGGCTGTAATTTTCTGGGGACCCACTCTGTGGCTCCATCTGGAAACCCCTCACGCCACGCGACCTCACCCGGGCTTTGCAGGACACCACCATCGGCACCCTGATGGATTCCTAGTCAGCGGTGCTCCGCAACAAAGACCAGTACCACGTACGCCCTTTCGCCCCCTGGAGGTACAGTTGCACGTCATCTCGCCATGCGGAGACGCTTTTGGCCTGGCTCCAGACCGAGACGGCCCCATTACATGATTTCCTTTACTCACGGCATCTACACGACTCCCCGGGGTGCCCCCATTGTGGTGCAGCAGAAACTACACTTCATTACTGGCTACATTGCCCCAAATACACTATAGCCCACAAGGACCTAGGCAACACAATGACCCTAAACATCTCTTGTGCGCACGCTGACACCTATCTACTGGCCGCCAGCCTCCATCACTCCTAGTCAACACGTGGCGGCGCTGGAGCGCTACATTAGCCTCACTAGCCATTTCGCTTAGCAACTGGCAACGTCAGTCGGAGAAAGAGCCGCAAAGGCTATAATCTCCATATTAAATTGAATAAGAAGAAGAAGAAGAAGAAGAAGAAGAAGAAGAAGAAGAATTTTCTGGGGAGGGGCACCAGGTTAACTGGGGGGGCGTGCCCACCCATGCCCCTTCCTGGTTACGCCCATGTTAACGCGCCACAGTAATTAATTGATCACGTTGCATCAAATTAAATAATTTATAAAAATTAAAATAATAAATACGTTTATAAAATAATTGGCTGTATCTGTTCGCAATGATAATGTAAAACACACTGTACTTATAATTTAGCATTTCCGATATTTAATTTATTTTTGAATTTTAAAATATAAGAAAAACAATTTTTTAAATAAAGTTTTACGCATTGATATCTGCAACTTTAGATAATACAAGGATGTAAGAATCCATCAAAAAAGTTAGTTAATAATAATTAAAATTGAGAAAAAATATAAGTTTCTTTCGAGGTAAGGAAACTTGTAAAAAGTCAGGTATGCGATCACATGACGCCCATCTCCCCACTTTGCGTAACCAAACGGTCGAGGTTGAAATAAAACCCCAGCAGAAGTAAAAACGAACATCGGCGCATGTATAGGACAATAAACTTGAACGGGAGCGAAGATGAGACATGACACCATGTAATTTATGCTAATTACTTTCTAATATTAAAAAATTAAAATCTTCAATAAATTATAATTAAATTAATTTTTTGACTGAGTTTGACTAGAAGCATATCGAAAAGCTAGATTAAAGTGAAAATAGCAGTTTTTCGACGCTAAATATTTACAAATTAATTTTTTAATTTGGTGCCGGATTGACCGCAGCTGTTCGAATGCGCACGTGCGTGACGAGTTTTATAGTTTCTGTCGAAATGGAAAATGAAGGACACCGTTAGAATACAGAAAACCATGGTGCATGCCAAATATATAAGCACCCACTTAAAACCAAACTTTTGTCTTTGTCTAAAGATTGTCTCTACAGAAGTTATTAATATTTAGGATATTAGTTTAAAATCTTGTATTTCCTGGCACGAGATTCGCTCGATCTTTAATTTTACAGAGTGCTAGAAAGATACAAGCTTTGAAACGAGTGTCCTACAACGTTTTATTTAATAATAACAGTAGAAATCAAATTTATTATCGCTCAACAATTATTATTTTTGGTTTTTCTACGGTAGTCAAAAACGAGTAATGTCATCGTTTAAGCTAAAGAATAGCAGGCGGTTGGGAAGAAGTTTGCTTAGCAACTTACTTCAGAAAGTATTGGGTTCTATACGATTTTCTGTTGCTAAAACATGAGTTTCTACTGTTAGTATTAAATAAAATCTATTTCTTTCTTTTGTCCACTGCGCTTAAATAAATACAAATGCTAAAAATAATGCTGTATAAAAATCACTCTTAACGCTGAACTAGAAGTGTACTTATGTCTTAATGCAGCGTGATTATATCGAAGTGCCGCGGAGATCGGTATTTCACAAGGATACAAGCAAGGAGAACCCACGTGCAAATTCCTACAGCATGTGCAGAGTATCAAGCTTTGGGAAGCTCCTCGTTTTGTTAGTTTATATAAATGTAGTACACTACATGTGTATACGACAGTGCCTTATCATGTCGCGCACGGTCCATAAGGCATATGGGGACGTGCTGGTCGCTATTTCGCTCCTGAGCGCATTTACGAAAAAAAAATTTCGCATGGGAAGTGAAAAAAGCTAAAAAAGTGAGTTTTTCTCAGAAAAAGCTAAAAAAGAAAGGAGCTATGAAAAAAAGCTAAAAAAGCTAAAAAAGAGAGTCACTTTAAGCCCTGCCAGTGAGGAAATACCAGACTTTAAACTATTAACAATGGATATTAAAACTTAGAAAGTTGTGAGGCCGGTACTTCACACCCCCCGACGGGGAACTGGCTGTCGAGTTAGAGCCATTAAATCGGTGACTTATTTCGTAAACAGGACCAGTGTGGCCAAGGAATGGGGTGCGAGACGATTTAATTGTTGCATTCCCGACCTGATTGACAGATCTCCGATCATACATCGTGAGAACGACTGAGGGATCATCTGCCAGGGTAACTTTGGATGGTCACCTTACAGAGAGTTCGAAGCAGGACCTGCTAACACTCCTTTGGAAGGGATGGCGACCTGGACAGTTGCCTCTTCTCCAGGACAGAAAAATACACATTAAAGTAAGATTTACAAGTCCGTCATCCAGGGAAGGGCTTGACCCAACTCCAGAGGGGAACGGCCCAGACGGGAGTTCAGAGATGTTCGGCGATCCCACAGTCCAAATCGCATCCCTGGCAACAGACCAGGAACCAATAGTGTTACAGGGGACCACCATTTGGACCAACCAAAACCTTGGATAAAAATGTTATAAAAGCCCAAGGTCCCAAGGACACAGGGATATTGAGGTATTGAGTGCGAGATCGGACAACCTGGGATTGTGTTGTGGTCACTTTGGACTAAAATCAAGACACTGACTCTCTCCAAAAGAAGAGAAGACCCCGATTTTCCGGAGACAAATTTGGACTAAGCCATCACCCAGACTCCTCTCCACCTGCCTTGAGTCCAGCCAGACTTCTGAATCTCTCAACCACCACTGGAAGGGAACAGAAGACAACCTCAGCGAACCACTCTGCGGACCAGCATTACGGGCAGAAATGAACCTTCCTCCACAGAAACTACAGTAACTGCTGTACATCCTTTACCTGGACGGCCTTTGGCCTCATCTGTAAGCATGTCTTTGTCTAAATAAATGCGGTAAAATTTGTAAATCCAGTCTCTGTGTGAGTCATCTTTGCATCCAGCAAACCACTACCCCCATACAAAAAAAAGGCTTTCTTGCATCATCCTGACAAATCGCAGGCAAAGCAAGGGTCACAACCTTTTCACCTAAAGTCAACCCCAAAGGCGAGTAAGGTCAGTCCATATTATTTCTCACAAAGTTGAGAATTATTGCAAATGTTATTTTTCTAAATAAATAAATAATTTCTGCATATCAGTTCTAAAAGGTTTTATAACTGTTTTCTTAGTTGTTGCTGTATCACAAGACATCACTGACTCTATTCTTTCACTAATGTCTTAAAGACAGAGTCAATCAGAATTCAGAAAACTTACCAATATAATTAATGCATATAAAATTCAGAGTATCTAGTGTTCAGAAAATGATATATTTGGCTTAATGTGCTTAAATATTGTTATTTTTCTCTTAGAGAAATGCTATAATTCCATATTAATTATTAACAAAACCAATAAAATGTAAAAGTCAGGATTTTATTATATCAAATATTTTTGAACCTTCCATTTCAGCTACATTCTAATAAAACAATTTCTAAATCAAATAAATCAATTTGGAAGCTGCAGCTGAAGCCAGAACCATTCAAAAGTTTTAACATATTTCCCAGAAAATATAACCTAACAGGAAAATAAGCCCTAGCTTGATTTTTCAGGATGCTTGTAATACTATAAGCCCCAGTTAAGATAGTCAGCCAGATGGCTGTATTTAATACATCCATTGCAACCCACAACGAAAGTATAGAATTAAAAAATAATAATAACAACATATAATTAATTATTATTACTGACATTAAAACTTAAAATAAGTGATAATATAAATTATAATTAAGTATTTGCAAATATAAGCAAGCACCTTTGGACAAGACATCCCCTGAAAATAAGACCTAATCCATCTTTTGGAGCAAAAATTAATATAAGATCCAGTCTTAATTTTGGGGAAACACAGTAGTACAATAAAACCACCTATTCCTGTTTTACTCTGTTTTGTTTTTGTTTATAATTTGATATAAATTTAAGCATTACTCTGGGCAAGAATTATAAATTTGAACCCTGCTCTACGTTATTGTTTTTCCAGACTTAACATTTACAATATAGAATAATTCTATAAATTATTATCAGGGTTTCCATGCCTATAATTTTCCAATCAAGAATACAAAATAAAACTGCTCACAGAATATAAAAATGTAATCTAAAAAGTTTTATTACATATAAAATTAATAATGCAGAATTCCATACAACTCCAATATGCAAATCTTTCATGGCATGTACAATTTTCAAGCAGTAATCAATTTCCTTCCAATGTCTCCAGTATTTGTGGAAGAAATCATAGTATTTATTTATACTATGATTTCTTCCACAAATACTATGAAGTCTTACAAGGGGAGGGCACGACCTGGGAAATTCACTTTGGGATGAGACTTGGTATATAGGTAGTACTCCTTTAGGATGTTTAATCCTCAAAACAAGAAAGTGCAATGGCCAGCCAATTTTAAGAAAAAGGCCTTTAAAAATTTGAGCTCAGTTTATGTACTAATAAGTTTCGCTAGCTCAGCAGCTGCTGAGCAGCTCAGTCGACATCGTTCTTGGCTACCGCCAAGTCGTCCCGGGTTCTAATCACGAAATTGACTTTTTTTTTTTTTTCCTTTCTAAAAATTTTTTAAAATAAGTATTTTGAATATATAAATATTAAAATTTTATTAAAATAAATAATTTCATTTAAAAAAATGTTTAACACAATATTACAAGCCATTTTAATTATAATAATACAAAATAATTAATAGGTATATTAATAATAATAGTTATAAATGGTTATTATAAGAAGTAAAAAGTTTAGTTTGTGTTATTTGTTACTTTTACATATATTTTTTTATTACATACGAAAACCTGAATGATAATTATCATAGAAACATGGGAAACAATACATTTTTTGGCATCTAGCACAACAAATAAATGACGAACGCTTACAAGAGCAATGTTCTTTCAGAAGTTCAGTTGGAAAACAAACTTCATTCACATTCATGAATATCTCTCTGTCTTCAGCAAGTTTAGCAGCGTACCAAGCATATCTAATCATTTTATCAAAAATTGGCGACGACAATTAATGGTGAACTATTGATTGTATTTTAATACAGTCTTCTCGAGAATTTATTTCTCGATTTTGTTCGATCAAATAAGCAGAATTTTGAAAATTTTTGATTAAATTTTTTACTTGTCGATAAAAATAGACGTCACAAGGTTGGACAAGAGGAATACACTTTGGAGGAATTACTTTAATCGTACAAGTAGGTAATTCATTGTCATCCTGGAAGATTTCATCGTATAATTCTGGTTTTGTTTGTCCTTGCCAAGAGTCGATAAGTAGAAGAAACTGTTCTTTTCCCATGTAAGGTTTTAAACAGTTTTGAAGGAATTCAATATATAATTCTGTCGTAAGCTTTCCGGACTTTGATGATGTTATTATAACATTTTTATATTTTTGTTTGTATTCTTCCACCGTTTTCTGCACTCTTGGACCAAATTTACCAGTTGATTCTTGAAGACATACAAATACCTGAGGCAATAGTTTTCCAGATAAGGTGAGTGCATATTGTGCTGTATATGAATGTGTCACTTTATTCATATCGTGTCGTTTAACAAATACAGTTTTGCTACCTTTTTTTTGCAAGAGTCCTATTAAAAGTAGATTGGTACTGGCACCCTAAAAACGATAATAGCATGAGTTATATAAAATGGATAAGTGTACAATTAAAATTGAGCATAATTTTAAGTTTTTTTTATATCAACATACCTGTCTGGTCAGTATTAATGACGAAATTTTTGTTAAATTTAGGTATTAATTGTAATGCCTGCTTCCGAAAGGTTGCTGCAGAATCCAAAACTTGTTCTAAAGTTGCTGTTTCCTTTTGCGAAACAAATTTTGTTATTTTTCGTTGACGTATGTTATAAGTGCTTTTAAATTTCTTTACCCATCGTTCAGAAGCTTTAAATTCAAAATTTCCAAACTGTCCAGCAGCAGATAGAGCCCACTGCTGCAAGTTTCTAGTAGTTACTTGTTGATAATTCTGTCTAGCTTCAAAAAAACGATCATATGTCCAAGAATCAATATTTGCATATTTATCAAACTTATTTCCTCCTTTTTTTACTTCTTCTTCCCATTTGGATAAATACTCTTTTTTTTTTTAATCGACTACATCCATTTTTTTGCAATGTTTTCAAATTCCATGTAGGATGTTTTTTCGCAATGTTAATGACTTTGATTTTATAATCCAAAGGAATATGTTCCACTTCTCTTTTTTTCTTTTCATCGGGCTCATACTCGTCAGATGAAATATCAGCTTTCACCTGCTCAAAATATACTTCTTCACACACTTCATTAGCATGAATAAGCTCTTCATCGCTTACAAAACTTTTTTCAGCCAACATATGCACAGTATTTTTGTAAATTTCCTCACCCATCAACATAGCTTCATCAGAAATTGAAGCAGAACATTTCAATACAATTAAATTTTTTTCCGCAAGCAAACTTTTACAATATTCAAATGCATCTGTTAATTTCACTTTTAAACTATCACTATTTATCAATTCTTCAGCAGTTTCATCATCAACTGTTGGTAGACTGATAGTATCTTCATTTGCAGACATTTTACTGTAAAATATTGAAACTATTTGTATATCACGGAACACTAAGTTACTTTTGGATTCCAAAGAGATCAAACACGTTGTCTCTGAATATTCAGGTCAGTCCATAACTCTGCGTGCCCATTTTTATGACTTTGAGAAAAATCTTGTTTTGCTGTTAAAAATGTCAGTCTAATGTGAATAAATAAATATAAAATTGGCACCAAAATATCAAAAATTGCAATCACGGATAATAAATAAAAGAAAAAAACAACTTAATGAAAACATCGAAGAATCCAAAAACGTCGTTTACGAAATACCATGTACTTGCAAAGACCCACATACCTACATCGGAGAAACAAAACGGAAACTAAAAATAAGAATAAAAGAACATATAGCTGATATGAAGCACCAAAGGATGCAATCCGTTTTCCACGACCACTGCTTAATAAATAATTGTAATATTGATAAGGATAACACCAAAGTTTTGTATAAAGAAAAAGACATATATAATAGAAAGTTTAAAGAAAGTTTTGCTATAATTAAATCAAAAAATTGTATAAACAAAAATACAAGTATAAATATTAATAAAAACTGGTTAAATATATTATAAATTTTAATATTAGTTAAAAATACAATAAATCTCAATATCTTACCAAAAATACCGCTAGGAGGCTCACTTCGTTTCAACCCATGTAGTTATGCAAATTTTAAATGTCGCAAAACCTAAACAACGTTCAACAGGGGAAAGTTCAGACTAAAACTTATACCCAAAGTTGGTCTACAAATTTGTCTTTTAAAAAAATTTTTCTGGATTCTGTCTCAACATAAACGAGCCAAAAGTGCTCGAACGACCTTTGAAAATGTACTGTGTATTAACCATCTACTAAGAAGTACAAGAGAACAACAAAGTAAGAACTTGTCCCAGTTTTATTCACAGTTAATGTAAATTTATTGTTATACTAAATAGTTGTACTTTTTAACTCAAAACAGATGTAAAAGAATTTTATAACTTTTATCCTCGAGTTTGTAATGTCCAAACTTACCGTGTACAAGTGCCATACTGGGGGAGGAACTGGTATGTTGTATACGTTTAAATATTTATATAACTTGTCGGTAAAAACGCTGTTATATACGTTTAAATATTTATATAACTTGTCGGTAAGAACGCTGTATACATTATTTTATATTTTTTAGTTGACTGATGAGGGGCATAAGGCCCGAAACGTGTACCGTATCAACTAAATAAAGGTGGAAAAAAGCCAAGTGGTTGTTATTAACACGGATTTGTGTTTGATACTTCGAAGAATAATACAACACGGTTTCACAAAAATCAACAATAGCCATTGTTATAGAAACGGCGAATACCACCAGAAAGAAAAGAACGGAAAAGAACATTAGCGTACCTCAACCAGTGTAATGGGCACAGAACACATCACAAGGATGAAAGGTGAGATTCAAAAAATCTTAATAGACATAAACTACCTCAAGACACACCTAAAAGAAAAAAGACCGTTGAAAACACTCTCCTTACCAAAATCCATTGCCGCCATCATTCCAACTAGAGATAGGAATTATTTTAATTTAAAAATATTAAGATCAGCAATAAAGTACAAGTACATAAAACTAAGGCGATTGAAACGTAATTTGAGGAAAAGAGAAAATATCGATATCGAGCCTGACCAACATCAAGAGCAAAAACAAATAGAGAATTTAGAACACTACAAATATAAAAAAATTGGGAAATTAATAAAAAAATTTCAATATCCATCTACCACCGAAATAAGAGAGTGGGAAGATTCCATAGTGGAAAATAAAACTAACATAGATATACCCGAAGAAATTCTTGACGTCTTACGAAAAGGTTTAGACTACAGCGGCCCAAATAAATGGGAAACTTTAACAATTATACCAAACTTAGACAAAATATGCAACACCCTCCAAGACACAGAGTCTCAGTTCATGAAAATGAATATTAGCAACAAGATAAAGAAATATATAACAAAAGAAAAAGGAAAGAAAGTAATAAAAGACAAATATTACTACACATATAATAATAAAATTAGTCAAGTAAAAAAATTTTTGTTAGATAATAACTTAGATATACTTAAAGCAGATAAATCCAAGCAACTTATAATAGTATATTCAGACTGGATAAAAAAGAAAAAATACGATCTAGTGGAAAGTGAAAAATTTAGACTACTCCCAATAGACCCGAAAGAAGTTATACAAAAAGAACTAAAAAATAGAATTACTAAATTACAAAAATTAAATAAACTAACCAAACAAGAGAAAGAATTTATCCTAAATGATAATAATGATCGTACACCAAAAATAAATATACATTTAAAAACCCACAAACCAGGTGATAAAGTGAGGCCGATAATAGACTTCAAGAACTCGCCTTTGTATAATCTAGAAAAATTTCTAAAACAACAACTGAAACAATTCCAAAACTCTACTTTCACTATAATGAATACCGACGAACTTCTTCATGATATCAGAAAACTAAAAATAGAAAGAAATATGAAAATCGCCAGCCTAGATATTACTGATATGTATCCGTCGATGACATGGGACATAATAGAACCAAAATTAATGAAACTCAACGTAGAACCGGAAATAATAAATTTAATAGAATTCGCTTATAAAAGCAACTATTTCGAATATGAAGGCAATTACTACACACAAGAAGAAGGCATAAGTATGGGTTCAGTTATCGGTCCAAAGCTTGCAGAAATAGTAATGATAGATATTGATGAGAAGATAAACAACATACATGGAATAAACTTTTATAAACGCTACGTAGACGACATAATAATTATATATAATACTTCAATTATTACAATAGATAAGATAAATACGCTCATAAACAATATACACAACAATATTAAGTTCAAAATCGAAGAAGAAGATAGTATACACAATAATATAAATTACTTGGATATTACAATCAAAAGGAATATAAATAATCTAGAATTTGAACCCTTTAAGAAACCTTGTGCCATAACAAAAACTATAAACTACAGCTCCCAAATACCACTGTATATAAAACAAAACGTCTTCATCATGGAATACAAAAAAATTAAAAATAGAACTAGTAAACCTGAAAATGTTCAAAAACACGTAAATAATTTAAAGAAAAAGTTTATACTAGACGGATACCCAATTAGATTGATAAATACATGGGAAACACAAATAGAAAAATCAACCTATGAAAAACAAATCCAAGAAATAAAAAACCAAGATATAAAATACAAAAGTTTCCCATACATAAAAGGACTCTACGAAGAAATAAACAAAGAAATGAGAAAAATAAATATAAAATTGGCACCAAAATATCAAAAATTGCAATCACGGATAATAAATAAAAGAAAAAAACAACTTAATGAAAACATCGAAGAATCCAAAAACGTCGTTTACGAAATACCATGTACTTGCAAAGACCCACATACCTACATCGGAGAAACAAAACGGAAACTAAAAATAAGAATAAAAGAACACATAGCTGATATGAAGCACCAAAGGATGCAATCCGTTTTCCACGACCACTGCTTAATAAATAATTGTAATATTGATAAGGATAACACCAAAGTTTTGTATAAAGAAAAAGACATATATAATAGAAAGTTTAAAGAAAGTTTTGCTATAATTAAATCCAAAAATTGTATAAACAAAAATACAAGTATAAATATTAATAAAAACTGGTTAAATATATTATAAATTTTAATATTAGTTAAAAATACAATAAATCTCAATATCTTACCAAAAATACCGCTAGGAGGCTCACTTCGTTTCAACCCATGTAGTTATGCAAATTTTAAATGTCGCAAAACCTAAACAACGTTCAACAGGGGAAAGTTCAGACTAAAACTTATACCCAAAGTTGGTCTACAAATTTGTCTTTTAAAAAATTTTTCTGGATTCTGTCTCAACATAAACGAGCCAAAAGTGCTCGAACGACCTTTGAAAATGTACTGTGTATTAACCATCTACTAAGAAGTACAAGAGAACAACAAAGTAAGAACTTGTCCCAGTTTTATTCACAGTTAATGTAAATTTATTGTTATACTAAATAGTTGTACTTTTTAACTCAAAACAGATGTAAAAGAATTTTATAACTTTTATCCTCGAGTTTGTAATGTCCAAACTTACCGTGTACAAGTGCCATACTGGGGGAAGGAACTGGTATGTTGTATACGTTTAAATATTTATATAACTTGTCGGTAAAAACGCTGTTATATACGTTTAAATATTTATATAACTTGTCGGTAAAAACGCTGTATACATTATTTTATATTTTTTAGTTGACTGATGAGGGGCATAAGGCCCGAAACGTGTACCGTATCAACTAAATAAAGGTGGAAAAAAGCCAAGTGGTTGTTATTAACACGGATTTGTGTTTGATACTTCGAAGAATAATACAACACGGTTTCACAAAAATCAATCAATCAGAATAATAAATGAAAACTGTTGTTCCATAACTAATTATTTATAACTATTATTATTAATATACCTATTAATTATTTTGTATTATTATAATTAAAATGGCTTGTAATATTGTGTTAAACATTTTTTTAAATGAAATTATTTATTTTAATAAAATTTTAATATTTATATATTCAAAATACTTATTTTAAAAAATTTTTAGAAAGGAAAAAAAAAAAAAAGTCAATTTCGTGATTAGAACCCGGGACGACTTGGCGGTAGCCAAGAACGATGTCGACTGAGCTGCTCAGCAGCTGCTGAGCTAGCGAAACTTATTAGTACATAAACTGAGCTCAAATTTTTAAAGGCCTTTTTCTTAAAATTGGCTGGCCATTGCACTTTCTTGTTTTGAGGATTAAACATCCTAAAGGAGTACTACCTATATACCAAGTCTCATCCCAAAGTGAATTTCCCAGGTTGTGCCCTCCCCTTGTTAGTGAAAAAGTTTTTTGAAAATAATACTTATTTTCAAAAAACTTTTTCGCTGAGACTTCACTGGAATGGCAATTCTTACCAATTCAAGTTAATCTTTTTTCTTTCTTTTTAGACACTTAAAATTATTTGTCTTTGTCTAAAATTTCTAGGGCTTTGTTGGGAAGGTAATCTTCCACAATACAAGTTCAGCTCAATTTCTCTTTTCAGATGCTTAAAATTCACAAAAATGTCTTCAGAAGTCTCTTCCTTCTCATCATTTCCTAACACTTCCAATTTTCTTTGTCGCTTCCCCCTTTTATATCCCCCCTTGGCAACATGCTGGGTATTTTTGGCCTCCTGGCACAATAATTAACATGACCAGTTAGAGAAGGAAGATGTGGTATGACAAAGAAAGGGGATTGGTGAGAACAAGCAAGCATACATTATATATATTATTCACAAAAAATCTTTTAAAAAACAATGAAACTTCTCCTGTATAAAAAGACACTAGATATACTTTATACACTTTACCAGCAACTAAACTAAATTTAATCAAGCCAAACATTTTCAACCTACTTGATAAGTCTGTCAGGTTACAGAACAAAATTTAGAGATACTATTTTGGAATAAAATATTCTTTGACACAATTACATCTTTTAAATCATAATGGGTTTTGTTTTTCCCTTCAATGTTTCCCTCTTTAGGGGGTTATCAAGCAAGCCAAAAACATTTATTTTGATTAAATTTAGTTCTGCAAAAGCGTGTAAGATGTCTAGTGACTTCTTATATTAAGAAAATTATAAAAATGGCAGGCAGCCACAAAATCAAGTGCAAATCAGGTGTGCAGAGGTCAAAGAATTGATCCACCATGCCCAACCCAGCACCCAGGAAAATGCATGTCAAGAATTTCTCAAACAATAAGAGACCCCCCCAGACAGTGCGTCTTCTTGCTGGAATATTCCATTTAGCTGATAACATTCCAACTGGAATAGTAGATACTGCTGTACTAAGTCCAGATAAGTCACCACTAACACCATTTCTCTGCAAAATGTTCCAAAACTTCTAAACATGCCAAATAAAACATGGTATTTTTACTGTAAACTTTGCAAATTTAAAATTGTAAATTGTAGTTACAAAACAGTATGAATTAAAAATCACGTTTTATAAAACAGACCCATTGAAAAGCTAAAGAACATTTAAATATAGTAACAGCAGATATAAAATTTCAAACCATTGTAATACAGCAGTAATTTTTTTTATTAATTCAACAAACATTTAATATCAATATAAAACATGTAGCCTACAAATAATTCATAATATAGTTTTGATACCTAGAGATGCCTTTTTTTTAGTTTAACATCAATTTTAATAGCTATAATCAAATTTAATGCTAAAATTACTTTGAATGTTAACAATAGAACTCTTACATTAATCTTGATTAAAACTTTAATTGAGATACTATAGAATTGTTTTAAAATGTATGAAAAAATTAAAAAAATTAAAATCATTTGTTGAGATAGAGAATTTTGTTTTTAATGGTGGTTAGTGTTATTTATATAGATTTACTGCTAGAACTTTAACATTTAAAATGGTTTAGAAAATAGCCTGTAGATTAAAATAGTCAGTAATTTAGAAATAAATTTTTTAAATCTTGTCAACCATTTTAACTGATGTTAATTCTTCATATTTTAAATGATCTAGAAGATTCTTATTTCTTGTTTACTATATTTTTTTTGTCTCTATTTAACTTTTAAATACAAATTACTCCATTAAATTTATTTGTAAATCTCTTCTTAGCTCTGGGTATTTTGACTTGCAAGTCATTTTGTGAATTCTGGCAATAGATACAACTGGAAATTTCAAAGTGGACTATTCATCATCTACTTATACTTCACATTTGTAGATGATGATGATGATTAAAATTCTAAGGTTTTGGTAGAAGTATTGAGAAAAGAATTATCTTACTTTCTTTTCATCCCTATTAGAATATCTGATATGACCAAAAACAAAGTATTTGAATATACAGGACTAAGGTTTCTGTTTTACTTCCTTAGCTATTATTTTTATAAGATTTTTTATTGAGATTGCAATATTTTTGTATTTCTTCGTGGTTTAATAAAAGTATTCTGACTCTCTTCATATAATTAATAAATCATTAACAAACAAGCAAGATACTTTTTAAAATAAAGTTTAAAATTCATTCAAATTGCATTTACTAAGAATCCAATTTCCATATTTTTAAGCATAAAACCTCATGGATTATCTGTGACAGAAGACAATTTGAAAGGAGGTACAGATTATGTAATTATGTGCTAACTTTAAATTCCAATCAGAAAATTTGTGCCTATGGTGCAAAGCTGTTTCCACAGGCTCAGGGTATACAATGGATTATGCAAATGATTTATTTTTGTTCTAACAATTTTTTATGGAGTATATGTCATCAAGGATTATACACACAAAAATATGGTAGTAATGAGCAAACTGATATTTCTTTTATTTACAGTAATGGTTTTGTAATCTGGAAACTCTGCCAAATAAAAAGATACAAAAATTCATTTTCTAGTTTAATCTAATATAATAATAGGAAAGCATATACCAGAATCTGTAAACATTGTAACATTTAAGCCAATGTTATACAAGTAGAAAATAAAAAAGTTTAATGAACAGAATATACTAAATAAATTTAATAGCCTATATTTTAATTCACCAAAAATTTTTTAAATGTGTATATATAATTCTTTTCCAAAATAAAAATTCTTCCTCAAATTTAAAATTTCTCTGATAAATATATAACTTTTTTCTTTCTATAGAGAGGATTTTTTTTAGTTATTTTTGGATAAATATGTAGCCTTGTTAGTAAAAAAATTAGCACATACTTCTGGTTATTATTGTGCATGTGACATTCTAAAATGATTCAAATTTCAAAATTAACAAAGAATGTTCAAAAATTTTCTTCATTCCAACATATTAGCAAGTTTTAAATGCAAAAACGTGTACATTGGACGTTCAGCACTGCTTTCCTGTAAGCCTGAAAGTTTGACAATGGTGTTTGGAAAGTCAGTGGAATCATGCTCGACATTCCAAAATGCCATTGTCAAACTTCTAGACTTACAGGAAAGCGGCACTGAACATCCGACGTACACATTTTTGCATTTAAAACTTCGGCCTCAACCTTGCTATTGACCGCTAAACAGGAATCAGCAATTCATACTTTCCAAACTTCAGCCAAATTTAGAAGAGACTTTTGGAAGATGAAATTCATGTTTGTAAAGGTACAATCTGCAATCTTTTAAATGATGTCGAAATCACTCAGAAGTCCTGCAAACAAAACCAACCAGTACCAAAGAAATGATAATCAGCCAGAACAAAGGATCAGATCAGAAATTCCATCGCCACACCAAATCCTCTAACCCAAACAGTGTTGGCAAAGAAGTGTCAAGTGTTGCTGTCATTCATAAATCATATTATTAACAAAGATCTAAACATGAACACATGGGCAAAGAATGTTCATAAGCTATCAGATTTCAACAAAAAAAACTGCAAAACCAGCACAAGGAAATTATATGAAAGGCATTTGGCAGGTGGAAGAAGCAAATTTGCTATGATGTGAAACATGAGATTGTCCAAAAGATTAGGTATGACAATGCAGAGAAAACCATCTGCAAGGATTCCTGCCTGAAGGTTGTTTGATGGGAAGAAGCTCACTGCCACTCATCACAGTGCTCTTGCAAAAATAAAAATATCTGGAAAATATTATGTTGACCATGTTCTGAAACCAATGTTTGAAGAGCATTTACCACAAACACCCCAAGCATATACACCAATGAAATGCACAGTGTATATGCATCACAACAAAACAAGCTCTCACACCTGCTGACTGAACAATATCTTGAGAACTTTCAAAAATGTACGCATCAAAAAATAATTCCTATTTTCTGATGCATACATTTTTCACTGTAATTTCAAAAACTATTTCAATAGCAAACAATAAGGCTTATGCATATCAATGAATGTATGAACTTTTGTTATAATAAATACAGGTATACCTAGAGTTACAACGTTCTCGATTATAGGTCGTTTGTCAGAAAAGTATATGGAAAAATAAAAATCAAGTTTAAGTCATTTTATTCGACTTTACATCCATCCGCTACAAATATTGAAGTTATTAATATCACTAGAAAAGCATTAAAAGCACATAAAATCATATTAAAATATGTACATTCACAGTAAATGCTAATATAATCATCATAAATCCTAGAGAACAAAACATGAAAACATCTGTGTTTCTGTGTCGTTGTCTTATTTAGCAGTCTTTAAGTGCTCATTATTGGCGTTTTCCACCGTAGTTTCGACTTACGTTGTAACTACACAAGTAAATTCGACTTACGTCGCCTCTCCTGGAACCAATTACCGACGTAAGGTGAGGTATACCTGTATATCAGAAAACATTCAACTGTTATAGCCAAGAAACTTGCTAAATTTTGCTATTTATATTTGTACTAAATTTCTGTTTTATTTCATCTTATATTTACTTTTAATTGTATTTTATTTAATTTATATTATTTATTTTAACATTTATTTAAAATTCAAAACTGTACAGAATATTAATTTTGAATTTGTTCTAATTTACATATTCTACATTACACTATTCTAAGCTGTTAATTCTAAGGGTTTAAGCTGAAGATTGCTAGATTTCCACCGAAAACTGTTTTTTAATAAAAAGTTGGCTTCCTGAAATTAGCAGAAAATGTTTATTTATTTTGTATTTAAAAGTTTTGAATAAATATTTAATAAAATTACTTACTTGCAAATTATTTTAACCGTGCATCACTAAATCTTCGAGAAACAAGCTTAAATATCATTCGAAAGCATAATAAAAAATTATTTTACGCATCATCGACCAAATATAGCAGAATCGCATAACCCAGAAAATTTTCCACGGAGAAACAAAGAAAAAACACATTAAAGAAATGACTTTATACACGATTTAACTCCAATTCTATATTGAATTTAAGGTAAAATTGAAGTTCTGAATGAGGAGTTTCAACCCCCAAATTTTAGATCTCCTTTTTTCAGGGTCTCTGAAACTTGTGGAAGTCCTAACCCCTCATTTGTGATCAAACCCTTCATTTAAGGGATCCAAATCCTTCATTTGGGGGTCCAAACCTTCATTTGGTGATCAAAGCTCCTCATTCAGAGTTGCATTTCTATCTAATTTACTACTGAACTGCTGCAATTATTTATTATTGAGAAATCAAAATAAAAACAAAGATAATAAAGAAATCTGAGGTATAAATCTACAGTTTAATAATTCAATTCTCCATGTCTAATAATTGCATTTAAAACGTTTGATCGATGTAAATGTCAAATGCATTTGTAAACATTACTGCGCTTTAAAAAACATTAGAAAATAAATCATAGCTTTCAATTTAAAAAATATATACGTATAAAATGTATTCTTACTATTATTTTCGATTCTGAATGACTTAAGAAAGTTGGAAGGTCGTGACAATTAAGATAAACGCAACCACCCTCTTCGAAAATTTACGAAATTCAATCTATTTTAAGAAATTCCCGATTGCACAGGAAGCAGAAGACAAACTTATCATAGTAAAGCGCCATATTTAATGTCAGCGACGACACGCATCTGTCCTGATAAATTTTCTTTTTAATTAACTATTATAATGTTTCCGATTAAATATAAATATATTAATATTTTGTATTGAGTATAATATAAAAGTTTATTATTATAATACTAAAACTATTTAATATTTATAAATGTGTTTTTTTTTTTTTTTTGAGAATACAGTTCTGTAAACATAATTTTCTTTATTGATAAAATTATGTAATTTAAAAACTTAAAATAAAAAAAATAAAAAATGTGGTGTTTTACAATGCTTATTCTATTGAACATTATATAATTTAGAGTACTTAGATATCAAGGTACTCTAATATAGTTTATAAGAGCGATGAGGTGATATTCGATCATCGGCGGCAGGATTATCGAATTAGTTAAGGCGTCAACCTGCTGCTCTGGAAATCCGGAATTGAATACGAACGAATAATTCCTCAGAAATTCTTTTTGGGGGCAGTATTTCCCGGATATCTTGGGCTTTAAACCCACAATGAACACTGCCGGTGGTCCCGACAGTATCTATTGTGGGCCTGTCCGAATCCACGAAAACAGTCCCGTGAGACTTTTTTAAACTCTTTCCGCTTTGTGGGCACTAAGAGGGCCTTTCATGCAAGCCCATTATGGGTTTGCATGGGACGCCCTCTTTTAGCCCATGGGAGCCATGATAAGCTTGCCCCCCGGCCGCTCCATTGTGGGCCTGGCCGAATCGGCCAGGCCCACAATGGGGCGGCCGGGTGGTGAGGAACGGGGCAACCCGTGAGACGTTACTGCCCAAAGACTTTGTGTCAAAGGGGCGGAAAGAAACAGAGACAAAAACAAGAAAGAATAAAAATGATAATTAAGATCCAAATATTATTACAAAAATAATACTAAATTTCTTATTTGTAGAAATGAAAGAAACACATAAAAAAGAAATGAATGCATATTACTTAATTAAAATTTATTTAAATAGAAAGAAAAATTCGTCTAAGCAACTCAAAGGGTAGCTTTAATGCAATATTAATTACAATTAAATATAATATTACCTGTAAAATATATTATACAGCTTATACTATATGGTGTTATAGACTTAATTCAATGTTGTTATAGATATAAACTGATGACGTTTATACAGGATATAGAATTAGAACAAATAAAACTTTGAGTGGACAGATCCATTACGTAGGATGGGACAGAATAGCGTTATAATATAATATAATATAATATTAAAAAAAAATAATAATAAAGTTAAACTTAATTTTTCTCCGGATATCTTAACCTTTTTCATGCTTTCCTGCAATGCTAAAGGGGTAGTGCCGGGAACTGAAGATGTAAGAAATCACGTGCTTTTTGTTGTGACGTAATATACTGTACATCACAGTGGCGTGCCGTGACATTTGATGATAGGGAAGCTGTGTTTCTGTAAGAAGCCGACTTACAGGGGCAATCAATTAATTGCGCGTCAGGGCCCGTTCGTATTCGTTTGTTCGATAAGCCAGTAAAAACCGTATACTTCTTTAAATGTATTTTTAATAGATTATACGACGTACTTAATAAATAAGAAAGTTCAATATAATTACCTCCGTTATTAGATTCAATAAATTCCCTATGCCCTCTAAATGCCAATTCTCGCTTTGAGAAAAAACATAAAACATCTATTAATTTAGATATATCTATTAATCGTAATTATCTCGTTATAATTTTCAATATTTATTTTATATTGTCTACCAATGTTAAATTCTATTCCTCTTTGATTTCCAAATTGCTTCAATTTTACGAAACAATCGTCATAAATGTTATCGTCAAAATGTAGAAATTTTTTGTCGACGTATTTATATTTACTTTAGGCATTGGTCTTTCTCTTTTAATAATGTTTTCTTTTCCATTATACGGTCTCGAGCCAAAACTTTTTTAAAATAAATTTTTGAATCACTAACCACGATATAAGGGCTAAAATTAAAATTATCAGAAAAACTTACTTGGTAAAACAAAATGTGTGACGAATATACATACCTAGTACAAAAAATTCTTCAATTGTACGAATATACTTTTAATGAAACTTATAATTAAATATAACTTTGTGAAGAAACGTACATAAAAATAACAAAATATTCTGTACTTTTTAAATCTTAAAACAATCCACTTAGTAAAATACTGTAGCTCCCTACGAGTGGCTAATGAATGGAATCAGAGACGGTCCAGGTAGGTCTGGGCGTGCAAAATCCCGAGGGTGCCGATACCGGTCAATGTCAAATGCCTCTTTTGTCGCGTCACTAGTATATATCAAAGGACGCGACGGGGTTGTTGTAGACTTTAAACGTTTCTCGCCATAGCTATAAAAATGTAAATATGTTAAACTTAACAGATTGTCCGTCGTTCGTTTTCTAACTAATTCGTTTTAGGATCGAGTGTTCGCGGAAATTTCCAAAATTTACAACTTTTCGGTCACTCTCATTGAACTGGAGAAATTTCTGTCTTTATTACATCTAATATTACGAAGTGAACAGACCCCGCCGTACTCGGCAAGAGATTGGTTCGGTTAAGCTTCTGTTTAAGTAAAATTTCGGCTCTTTCGTCGGGGTTTTATTTATGTTTCTAATTCCCTAATCGCTTAATTATTTAACTACTTCTTAAATAGAAATAAGTCGAAACCGGTTACTTTGTACTCGAATATCTGTAGTCTCGGGAAAGAAGTGGAAAGAAATTTTTATGACAACCGATACATAAATCGTAAATTTAAGGAAAATAAATTCTAAAGCTTTTTTGTACCATTGTACGTCTCATTCATTAAATTTGGTTGTAAATGATGCAGCCAAACTAACAGTTAATTTTTTATCACTGTACTAGAATTGTACACGTTTTTTCTGCATTCCCTTACAGATGCGACATACTAAATCGTAATATCACCGGTTTAACATCGAAATCCGTAAGTAATATAAGATGGGAGAGCGGAATAAACGCGGAATAAATGTATCAAATATTTTAATGGATTTTTTTAAAACTCCCGTCAACTATACAGAACTATCATAAAAACATGCCAGTAAATTCCTATCGGTTGAGTTAAGTTATAAATCTAGTCTACAGTAGGCAACCCTTTTTATAACGTGGGCCAGAATAAATTTTACGTTTTTTTTTTCGCGGGCCGTAGTAGTTAATTGACGCTTTCTTGTGACTCGTAATTTTTTAGTCTGCAAATATGAAATAAATAAATAAAAAGTTAATTACTACATTTATTTCTCTTATCGTTTTCGAAAATTACAAAGAATTGGAAAAATAACTATTAATTAGTTATTTTTGCAATTTAATAATCTATTAAAGATCTCGCGGGCCGGATAGAAACTTTTCGCGAGCCGTAGCTGGCCCGCGGGCCGGGGTTGCCCGCCGTTGATCTAGTCTACTCGTGATTCACGTAATCGGGCGAGAGCGGCCGAATATCTAGCAGGCAGGCGGCTAAACAGCCCACAACCGGTCCGGGATATAAAGTTAGAAGCTTTATGTGTGAAGCATCCACCAGCTAAACCGGGTGACGTTGGTGCTCTGTAAAGCGCATGCGCCAATGCCTATAATCTGGCTGCTTGGAAGTTGACAGGCAGGTGGCTAACAGCCCACAACCGCTCCGGGATATAAAGCTGTACTCTTTACGAGTGTGTCGCTTACCCGGTTTAGCCGGGTGAGCTAAACCGGGTGAGGTTGGTGCACTGTAAACCGCATGTGCTAATGCCTATATAATCTGGCTGATTGGAGACTGACCCGGTTTCGACATTCCTTCCGCCACCGAATTATTCGAATATGCAATAGCAATCTTATCGTTTTTTTTTCACATGTAGTATAGAAATTTGTAAAAGATACATAATGCAGTTATAATAAAATATTAATTTTAATTAATTCAAAGTACGTTAAAATATGAAAATTTATATTTTATAAAATACAAGGGAAGGTCATTGGAAGGTGGAATCGGCGCTTCCATCGCTTCCAATGACGGCACGCCACTGGTACATCATTTTCTCTGACATATGCTTTTCTTAACCATTTACTAATTTATTTGTTTTTTATCACCCGATCTATATTATTTCTTTTATTTTTTCTTATGTTATTTTATTGTAAAATGACAATATTAGTGTTGTTTTCAATAATAAGGGCACTAAAAAATTATTTTTAATCATACCCATTGGGGATTCGGTTAGGCCCATAATGGGGACGATCGGATCATACGAGACGGACCCACCCATAAAAAATCCTTGAATTGCTCACTGGCAGTCAATTTTGGGTCCCAAGAGAGGTAGGCTAAGCCCGCCTCGGTCATCCGGTCATCAGAATACGTGAGCAATTGCACACATTCGTGGATGTAGTCCAAAGAAATACAACTTAATATATCTGTTTTATAATAAATAAAAATTTTAGAATCGTATTAATAATATTGGAATTAAATTTTATTGAAATAAAATATAAAACCGCGAGAAAAATTCTATAATTTCGAATTTTTGTATTGCCGAAATAATTGTCTTAAATTTTGGTAGATGAATTTGAAGAGTGGTGAATTATATCGATGAATTAATTAATGTTTGATTGGCACATTCTGGACAGTAGATATCGTCTCCGTCTGCAATAAATCCTTTTCCGACGAGAGATCGTTTGCACGTGGCACATAAAAAGCATTCATTGTGCCAATTCCGATCTTCGAAAGATATAAAGAATGTTCCAGCAATGCCTGTAACAAAATGAATTTTGCTGAATAACGATTTCATACGAGTATATATATGTACAAAAAATAAATAAAAATTAACCAGTAATTGGCCTATTGCAGGTGATGCATCTTTGTGCAAACAATTCTCCGAAACATTTGGCGCAATAGGGTTTCTCGTCTCTGGAAGTGAATCGTTGTCCCGCCAAACACACTTGACAGCTAGTACAAGAAAAACACTCTCTATGCCAAGGTTCGTTAAGATAATTAATACCACCATTTTCAATTACTTGATAGCATTTGATGCAACGTATAGAAAACTTTTCTTCGTAACAGCTAGGACAATATATGTTGTTATCTTTTCGAATGAAGCTTTTGTTGCCTATGAAATTAGCGCAGACAACACAGCGAAAACACTTTTCGTGCCATTCTTTATCTTTACACTCCATCTTTCTTGTACCTAAAATTATATTTTTAAATCGCTAATTAGTGCAATTAAAGAATTTTTTAATTAAGGAAATATTCAAATTTCTCTGTACCTGCTTTAATTACTTCACCGCAACTGTCGCATTTGGCCGCAAAATCCGATTCGTAACAGGCTTCGCAGTAAACTTGGTCTGCTTTCGAACCGAGAGGTTTATTTATCAATGAAGTGTGGCATTTATTGCATGCAAAGCATGTTTCGTGCCAATGTTTATCTTTGTAGGAGAGATCCTGAAAAAAATTTATGAAATTATACATGTATTAATTAAGAAATAAAAATAAAACAATGTTTTTTTTTTACTTTTAAATCTACTCCTATTGCTTTTCCACATTCGTCGCAAACAGTGGAATACATTTTTTCATAACAACGAAGGCAAAATGGTTGGTCATCTCTTAGAACATACCGCTGACCTGTGAGAGATTCATCGCATTGCCAACAGCAGAAATGAATCGTGTGCCAATCTTTTGACATCGCTCTGATATACTGCCCATCAAAAATAAGCTATAAAATCAAGATAAGTTATTTTTAATTCATTATATTTTTAAAATGACGTAAAACGAATAACCGAACGAATTTCGTATCGCGAGAGTAATTTCAGGAAATAATAAAAACTTTTCAAAAGGTAATAAATTTAAAATTATTCCGGTCCTCTGGGTTGGGGGTTTGGACGATTTGGCCTGCATCCTGTGAAAGAATCACACTGCAACAGAAAGCTCCAGGGAAAAAATAACGGATGAATTATATGGTAGACGACTAAGGCAAGGTAAATAAACAATGAATTTGGCTACATGGGATGTACAAGGGATCAAATCAAAAGGACAAGAGATATTTAAAGAAATAAAAAGAATGAAAATTGACTTTATGATCTTAACAAACAAAAAAGAAAGGGTCGGAAATGGAAGAACTGGAAGACTATGTGCTTATTTACTCTGGCGTGCCAAAAGAAGAAAGAGCAAAATATGGTGTATCCATGATGATAAAAAAAGAATTTAAGAGAAATATTGCCAACTTTGAAACAATAGAAAAAAGAATGATGAAAGTTAACCTAAATATTTTTGAAAGATAAATTACTATCATTGGAATTTATGCATCAAATGAGCAGTGACGTAGCGAGGGGGTGCAAGGGGGTGTATCATGCTCCGGGAACCACTCCGGGCACCCAAATGGTCTCCAAGACGAACTGGAAGGGGAGGGGGCGCCAATAAAGTGTCATACTCCGGGCGCCAGTTATGTTCGCTACGCTATTGCAAATGAGGATGAAATCCGTGAGGGTAAGGATTTGTTCTACAAGATGCAAGAGGTGATAGATGAAACTGGAGAGACAAGAGAAATAATGTTACTGGGTTATTTTAATGCAAGAACGGGATCATTGAGAAATAACAAAATTATTGGACAATTTGGAGAAAATGTAACGAATGACAATGTAAGAAGACTAATAGACTTCTGTAATACAAATTACTTTAAAGTCAATAATGCGTTTTTAAACATAAAGATATTCATAAATATATTATGGACTGAACATACTAGGCAGTGGAAATCAATTATTGACTACGTTACTACGAAGCAAAGAACCAAAATTAAAATTTTAGATGTAAGAGTACAGAGAGGTGTTAACTGCGGCTCAGACCACTATCTGGTAAGAGCAAAAATCATTATTTTTTACAAAACAATAATACAGACACAGAATGAAGAGAAAATAGAAATGGAAGTAATTAAAGATTTTAAATTTAATCTCGAAAGCTTAGTAGGAGAAAGTACGAGAGATTGTTTCAGACAAGATTAGATGAAAAATTGGAAGAAAACGAATATGATAACATTATAGAATTATACGAAAATACAAAAACAGCACACGAAGCATCGAATGAAGCTCTAGGACAAATCAAATAACATGGAATAATAAGAGAGCTAATCGAAGAAGAATATCAAACAAAAGCAAAAGATCAGATTGGATTCCGAGCAGAAAGATCATGTATAGACAATATTTTCTGTATAAAACAGATTATGGAGAAAAGACTAGCAACAAGACAGGAAATCATTTGTTTTTTATAGACTTAACGAAGACACGTGATAATGTTCTAACATCAAAACTATGGGAGACGTTAAAAGAGATAAATATTAATAACACACTTGTCAAAGCAGTTAAAGAATTATATAGAAAATCCATAACAAAAATAAAAATTGGAAAAATATATCAGAAGGATTTACGGTATCAAAAGGACTTTTTTTTTTATTTTATTTTTTTTTAACTCTTTCCGCCCTGTGGGCACTAAGAGGGCCTCTTTTAGAAGGCCCATTATGGGTTCGGCCAGGCCCACAATGGGGCGACCGGGTGGTTAGGGACGGGGCCCGACATATCCGAACGGACCACCCCCCGAAAAATTCCTGGGGATTATTCGACCCGTTCGGATTCGATCGCGGGTCCCCCAGAGCGGTAGGCTGCCACCTTGACCGCTCGGCCATCCGGCCGTCTATCAAAAGGACTAAGACAGGGGTGTTGTATCTCACCAACTTTATATTTAAAATCTACGTAGAAGGAGTATTGAAACATGGAAAAAGAAATGTTGTAATACGGGAATAGATATTAACTGTAAGTCGATGTTTAAATTGCAATTCGCAAATGATCAGGTGGTAATGGCAGAAGATAAGGATGATCTGGAATACACGACAAGAAAAATAAAAGAGGAATATTTTAAAGGAGGTTTATATACAAACACGAGTAAAACAAAATATTTATGCATAGGAGAGGCTAAACAGACACGGAACTGGAAGAAGGAGAAAAGATTGAGGGGTGTGAACAATACAATTATTTTCGAGTACGAATGCATCAAGATGGAAGCGATACAAGATATTAATTAATACAAGATCAGCACAACATAAGAGAGCAGTAAAAAGATTAAATGAAAAATAGTGGAGTGAAGAAATAACTAGATCAAGAAAAAAAATATACATATAACGCTATTATTATTAAAAGCATTCTATTATACGGGGCGGAGTCGTGGAGAATGACCGGGGAAGAGAAGAGAAAAGTAACAACAGTTGAAATGGATGCATTGAGAAGATCGTGCAGAATGTCGAAAAGAGAAGAATAACTAATGAGAGGATCAAAGACCTAATGAGATTGAAGGAGACGGTTTTGGAAGAAATACAGATGAAACAACTTATTTGGTTTGGACACGCGAAAAGAATGAGTAATGAGAAACTCCCGAAAATGTCAATGGAATACATTCCACAAAAAAAGAGAGGAAGACCCAGACGAACTTGATACGACGGAGTAAAGTTAGCATGTAATGAAAACGGGATTAAGGAGGCGTGGTATATGGATAGAGAGAGATGGAGAGAGTTCACAATCCGAATATAGATAGATATTTTTAAATAATCTAAAATCGTTTACCTCGTCACAGGCCGCACATCGAGGTTTTATTTGTTCCGCGTAATGACGTTCGCAATAAATTTTGCCGTCTGCAATACAAAAAACTAAATCCACTAATAATTCTTCGCATACCGAACATACGAAACAGCTGGGATGAAACGGATTCTTTTCTCCTAATTTCGAATTTACTACTGCTAAATCTCCGAATATCATGATACCTCCGCAACCGTAACACTCCTATAAACACGCAATATTGTAATTAAAATTTTAGCCGAGACAAACAAAAAAGAATTACTTTTTGTTTCAGTCTCACCGAAGTATGCTCCAAACCACTTTTGACGTAAGCAATGTCCATTGCTGTTTTATTACGTTCACAAATAAAGTCTGCGTATTGCTTCTGATATTCTTTCTGTAAAAATTTACAGAAATTTTCAAAGAAATCTTGTTTAGGAAGCTGTGTAATAATCTGTTTTTCGCGATATTTTTCACCGGATGTTCCGATCCGAGGCACTTTTTCACAAGGGATTTGAGTGAAGTATAATTGAATCTGAAAATATGAGAATGGATCAGATAGTAAAGTCATTATTAATACAATAGCGAGGTTGAGGCCGAAGTTTTAAACGCGAAAACGTGTACGTCGGACGTTCGGCGTCACTTTCCTGTAAGCCTAGAAGTTTGACAATGGCGTTTGAAAAGTCAGTGGAATCATGCTCGACATTCCAAACGCCATTGTGAAACTCCTAGGCTTACAGGAAAGTGACGCCGAACGTCCGACGTACACGTTTTCGCGTTTAAAACTTCGGCCTCAACCTCGCTAGTATATGCAAAATTAAGTCTATGTAAGACAATTGCCTACTTTATCTGGAGACAGCTCAGATGGAACCCAGGAATACCATTCTTCCAAAGCAGTCCGTTTCAACCACATTCTATTTTGTTCGTCTTGATCTTTCATCCCGATTATCTTCCGGACGTTAATTATATCATCGTGACAAATATCGTGACATTCGCGTGAGCATTTACAATTTTCGCAAATAGTTCTATTAGTGAAGTGAAATTGATTATTATGATATAAGTTAATAAGCGAATTATAACTTGAATATCTCACCTCCATGCGTGCGATTTGTAACCCGGGCATTTACTTTGACACTCCAAGCATGCTTGTCCCTCGTCTATTTCTTGGATTAGCACGTCCTTTTAAACAAAAACAAGTTAGAAAAAGATTTTAAAATTTTACTTTATACAGTTTAAAAACATGTGATTAATTAATAATAACCAAGGAAAAGAGATTCGAACATATTTATATAAAAAACTCCAACCCCAATGGGTTAAAAATATATAACAACTTGCCGGAAATGTGTTGTCTCTTCTCTCCATTATATTTTCTTTAAAATTTAGACGATGTTGATGTTATGAGAGTTTTCCTGCAACTATTATTAATGCTCATTGTTGTTTCACCAAATTTATTATGTTTCATTTATTGTTTTATTATTACCAATACTAAAATCAGAAATAAATAAACTCTTACTTATTAATTACGAAATAATTTAAAGATAAAATTTTGATTAAATTAAACTAGCTGTAACCCGTTAAATAAAAAGTAAAAACATATAGATTAAGTATTTCTTAACAATGCAAATACTAATTTTTATTTAATAATAAAAATTTTTAAATAAAATAATATAAATTTTAATAAAAAAATAAAAAAATAATATAAATTTTTATTTAATTTTATTTTTAATTTTTATTTATAGCACAGTACAATGTTATATAATTGTTTTTACGATATTTGACTAGTCTGAGAATTGCACTCACCAGAAGACAATTCCTCAAATGTTAGTCCAATCGTCCATATCCGGATCCATTGTTGATTTCTTGAAACCGCAAAAAGAAATGTCCTTGCCGCTGTTTAAGGGACTGTCCATAAATTACGTCAGCTTTTTACTCCTCCTCCCCTTCTTGCCCCAGTTTGTCGAAGATTCCGTAATCCCCGTCTTCGGACGTCCAACAAAACTCAATCCCCTAAAACCATTTTATCACTTTAAAAATGCTAGAAATCATAAGAAATTTTGAAATAAATATAACAAAATGCGTAAACTGTATAAAATTTTAATGAAATAAACGGACGTCCATTGAAGCTCAACCCCTTTCTTTCCCTCCCTTCGTCCGACTAGTCGTCAGCCCCTCCCTCCCAGTATGGACGTAATTTAATACTGTTATATTAACTTACCGCATATAAGAAAATGTATTTCGGGTATTTTAATATTACTTTTTACTGTAAAAAAAAATAGTTATTTAATTTATAATTTATGAAATGTTTAAATAACGTCTAATTTATAGATACTAAAACCCCACAAATTATGAGAACAAGTAGCATTTTCTTCATCTGATGTACATTTACTGCAAGCCTGTCCCTCCAGGAAGGGTTTGACTTTCAAAAATATGCCATTGTTATGAAATTTCGTAAAAAAAATTAAAAAGTATTTTTAAATATTTAGAATTATTAAAATACTTTAGAATAAAAGCTTAAAGTGTAGGCCTATAATGCAAATTGGTTTTTGATTCAAATAGGGAATTCTTTCTATTAAAAATGATGTGTTGTAGGGACTTGATTTAGACTGCCCTGTGGCAGCTAAGAGGACCTTTAGCTCTCTCGGCTGTTATGTATATATAACGAGGGAAAGTATTGGAATCGTGTCAAATTTGAACTTCCGAGCTTATTGCAAATCTCCATGTTTAGGGAAATGCCATATTTCAAAATAATGAACATACACAGTATAATGATTATGTAAATAAAACTTTTGATGAGACTCGAGTGCAGAAACTGTAATAAATTGATATTGTAATATGATTCTGATTATTTATTTATTATAAATAACAAGTTACATGTATGCACTGCTTAATTATGGGGATGAATTCCGTGAAATATGTCATTAGCAAACATCATAGATAAATCTATACAGTGCAGTTTACTACTGGCATAGGCTATCTGTAACACAATACTAAGAAAATTATTACAAAAGAAGCTTTTAACCCTTGGTATAATTAAATTAAAGTGTCTACTGTGAAGTAGGTAAAAAGTAAGGGCTTATCACACCAGTAATAAAAAGCACAAAACACTCAGGAATCAATGTGGACCATTTAATTAGATATAAAGTTGTACAGTAAAAACAACTACATGGGTATGAATATATGATGTAAATATAAACCAAAATGCATTCTGAACTATTGCAATAGTCCCTCTTCAGTTGGTATTAATATAAAATTATTATACATAAAACTGTGCTAGCTAAACTATTTAAATTTAAAAATTTAACCTTTATATTTATTTAATAATTATGTTAAATTTCTTTTAATATCAATATTCAGATAATATAACCATGCTTTCGAAATAAATTCAGTATTCTATTCAATAAAATATTAACTGAAAGTGTTGATTCAAGATTCTAAACTGTATAAAATATATCTATTTAAATTGCATATTTATTTCGTTTCTAACGTTCGATTAATTACAACGAAATTATATTTTTCTCTTGTTTTTGTTTCAATTGTGAAAGAATTTTGCAACATCTCTTGTTTTATTATTTCCCAATCAAATGTAATAAAACTGCTGGTTTATTTCCTTTGCTGAAAATATAATAAAAGTGATAGTCATTGTAATGAGCGCCATTGGCAAATTGAAAAATCATCTTCTATTCGCTATTCAGCCTGACATTTCTTAGGCGTTTTGCAATCAGCCCATAAAGCTTTAGGCAATTAAGAAAGTGTTCTTCAGTTCGTTCAATTAGCCTGATCGATTCTAGGTTTATTCTAATCTGACTTTTCTGCAGCGCAAGAATAATGTCCTTTTCTCCTTTTTATGTTAGTACCGTACGATTGGTCGTGTCTTCAAGCATGATTTGCTAACATGTATTTCATTTTGTGTGTGTGTCGTGTTTGTATTTAGAATGACTTAGGAATGGATATCAAATTGTTTTATAATTTATATAATACCCAAATATGTGAACCAAGCGTGTTTTTTTACTGTACAGCACAAACAATACACAAGTGTAAAATACAGTAATCCGACACCGCCGGTCCGATGTATTGATATGTCTGGTTACAGATATTTCTGTATTTTATTTTTACACCTACGTTTTTAATGTTTTATAAAAACATTAGGACATACCTAGATTATATGTTAAAATGACCACTTTCTTCATCACGTAAATCTCTGCCTGGCTACTACATAATTTATAAGTACTGTACATGCATTCGGGAACACAAAAACAATGTAATATTTTGAAAAATAAAATTATATTTTAATATTTTCAATTATATTTATTTTAATTTATTGATGTATATGTTACATTTAAGTAATTTTATTTAAAAAAATGCGTAATTAGAAAAACAATTGAATCGAAACAATGATTCAGAAATAAATACGAAGTAACAAAGAATTCGTTTGTTAGAATTGTACTATTGCGAAAAATGCATCTACAGGTTTAATGCCCGCTACGAGTTTTTCTTATTACGTGTGTCTTGCTTTAAATATTAAAAGTTTGAGATAGGCCATGCCCAGTGGTGATATTCAGCGGGTTCGCACAGGTTCGGCCGAACCCGTTGTTAAAATTTTCAGTTTTCCGAACCTTGTTAAACACACAGAACATTTCTCAGTGGGTTTGGTTTTTTAAAAAAATATATTAAAATATGCGTATTATACTCTGTAATACTACTAAACTAGGGCCTTATATCCCGTTTTTTTTCCCACTTTTTCCGCCCTGTGGGCACTAAGAGGGCCTCTTTTAGTAGGCCCATTATGGGTTCGGCCAGGCCCACAATGGGGCGACCGGGTGGTGAGGGACGGGGCCCGACATATCCGAACGGACCACCCCCCGAAAAATTCCTGAGGATTATTCGAACCGTTCGGATTCGATCCCGGGTCCCCCAGAGCGGTAGGCTGCCACCTTTACCGCTCGGCCATCCGGCCGCCTTATAACCCGTTTACACCGAGCATTTCAATCTAGATTGTGAGCAAGGTCAGGGAGTATGTCTTGGTGCGATCTCTCTCGACCGTTTCAATCGAGGTTTAATCGCGATCGATTCAAGAGAGTTTTTGAAAGTAGATCCAGTCATAAGAGAGATCCCAGAATGCCACGCGCGAGACAATACAAGATGGCTGTGGAACACGTGTCGGGCTATGGACACCGAAAGAAAAAGTATAATGTATCTCGAGAGATGATGAGATGTGCCTATTTCTAGAAGCGCCATATTGCGGTAAAGAATTTCTCTGCCTTGAAAAAAAAAAGGTCGACAGCTCTAAAATACTATTGTTACCTGGCCTTCTCCCATGGCTCGTTACGTTCTAAATACGCCACTGATTGTTAGATATATGGTTGCAAGAAAAGGTATTGTATTTATTTATAGCCAAAACTTCCATTTCGTTTGTCGGTGATTGTCAGGGAAAAATTTTCTGCTAGCGAACCCTTTTTTTTTTTTTTTTGTAACTCTTTCCGCCCGGTGGGCACTAAGAGGGCCTCTTATAGCAAGCCCATTATGGGTTCGGCCAGGCCCACAATGGGGCGGCCGGGTGGTGAGGGACGGGGACCGACATATCCGGACGGACCTCCCCCCGAAAAATTCCTGGGGATTTTTCGACCCGTCCGGATTCGATCCCGGGTCCCCCAGGGCGGCAGGCTGCTAACCTTGACCGCTCGGCCATCCGGCCGCTTAGCGAACCCCTTGTTAAATATTTCGAATATCACCACTGGCCATGCCTACGCAACTAAAAGATAAGTGTAAGTCCAATTTTTGATAATTGCAAGAGTTATTATTAATTTCAATCTTTTTATTTTCAGGTTTTAAGTAGTTTAAAAAAGAAATATGTGTCCGTAGTTAGAGTATTGCTGATTGATTACTTATGATTTTACTTTAATTTTCGATATTACACCGTTATTCTATACTATTCATTGTCATATCATAAATATATTGTAATTAATCATTATTTTTCCAATTAAAATATTATTAATTTATATTATCGTTATTATGCTGTATTATGTTAATTATTTTAATCTTTGTAACGGGTTAGTCGTTATTTATTTATAATTATTTTAAGGTTAATTAATACTAATGTAAATTATAAATTTGCTTTATTTGTTAAACTAATACATTTTTTTTTTTTTAATTATTTCGGTATGTTCTAGCGTTATGTAGTCTAATTGTAGTTAATTTACACCAGTGATGTTCGAGGCCAACGAGCGCTCGTCTGGGGCCAAGCAGGGGCGTAGAAATGTAAAGACAAAGGGGCAGGGCGCCGAGATTAACGAGCGCCAAAATTCCAAATTTGTTATACGGGAGAACTAATAAATTCATAGAAAACTGCCAGAGAGGTTTCCCCCATCTCCATCCTCTACAGTCATAGTGATGACTCACGCATGTTTAATCATAAACAATCAATTCATCTATAAATATGTGAGAAAACGGTTTCCTCATTAAATCCATTGAATAAATAGTTAAGTTAGCGACATCCTGATTTTGATAATAGCGACGTAAAAACCATGACGTAGAACTTGATACGAGAAATATTTATATAAACAAGTACAGTACATAGTTATTGTGAAGATGAAAATTGTCAAAAGTCCGTTCGTAGTAAAGACGAATTTATACAATTAAAAAAAAATTTTAAATATAGTAAAATAAATAAGACCGTCTAGCGAAAAATTTCATTGTGAAAACGAACGCGTAAAATGAAATTTCCCTCGACGGAAATGACGTCGCAAATAAAAATGCGGGGTATTAAATGCGTGACGCGTTTCCGTCGAAAGTAATCGCTTGTTCGGTTTCTGCAGAGAAGGTGAATATGGTCAATCTCGGAGACGAATTTCCTAACTTTTCGGTTCGTACGACGATCGGAGTCATCGATTTTCATAAATGGATCGAAGATTCGTAAGTAATCCGCGTAGAAATAGCAATTCTTATAACGTTGATACTTCGGAAAATTTATTTATTTTTTTAATTTTTCGATTGATTAATTTTTTTAGGAAAAGAAATTTAAATATGCATAAAAATCAGGATATTTCCCGCGATAATTACTTTATGTTAAAGTATTGATTCGAGCTGCGCTGTTTAGGCCATACTCGAATTAGAACACGTGTTCGAACTGAAATGTACATTTTTATTACTCTTCTGTTTAAAGAAGTGAATTCCTTAAAACGTGCTTATTTTTGAATTTTATAATCGTTAGGAAACCTCTAAATTTCCTTTCACGTGTGCTAATATAATAAATTTCCGTATTTCGACAAAATTTTTAAAAATTAGATGAAGATACAAGAGACTGTTGTATATCCTATTGACAAAAGTTGCTACAGTATTATAAATTTTACAAATGAAGTAATTTAATAATACTAAAACGAAATATTATATTGATGATGATAAAACTGTGTTGCAAAATGTATTTTTCAGCTACTTTTATTTATTATATATTTAAAAAAAAAATTTGTTTAATATGTTTTTCTACTTCCTTTGATGATAGTTGATGTAAATTCGTGCTAATGGAAATTTGCATTACTAAATTAAAGTTGCAATGGCATTTCCAGTGCGAGAAGTTATCGTGGAAGTTACGAAGAATCGTGGAAAATATAATTAATGTAATGTGACGGAGAGCGATCGGAATGAATCCGACGTATTTTTTCGGTTATTATTTTTTCCTCGTAATTAAAATGCAGTGGTTTGATCTAAATATATAAATCGTTGCATAAAATTTAAGATTCTCTTTGTAACATTTATTAAGTGGAAAAACATATCAATTAAGGAAATGAATTGAGTTAAAATTTAACACGAGGAAAACAATTTCGCATTATCGCAACCTACCTGTTTAATTGCCTCTTGGCTTCGGGACCGGCTCTCCACTAAGAAAGGGGAAATGAATTTTCCTTTTGTAATCTTATGAGTTAGTCTAGTTCCTGCAGTCTGTTGTTAATCCCTATGCAAAGCATTTGCAATCTCAAAGACTGTATATTTCATTTATAAATTTTCATATTGTGCATCTCATTTGAAGGATTTGATGACTGAAATATTAATCTGAATGTCTTTTTTTACGAATGAACTTTTAAGTTTTTTGGTACATCGCTTTTTATAATTTTTACTGTTTGTATTTTTATGTTCTGTAATATGTATGAGGTGTAAATTAAAGCAAAGTTATCAAGTTGGCATTTCCTTTAGACCTTTTTTTTATCTAGAATAAATAATGATTAAGCTCTTCGTTTAATAACTGAGTTGCTTAACAATCTAGTTGTAGGGATGGAACTCGGTTAAGTGAAGAGTAGCTGTATTTAAAAGTTTGTTTTATTTAATATTAGGAAAACTTTATATTCTAAAGTAATCTGCGGATGAAAGTCAGAGCTGCCAAGTGACCTTTGAGTGATAATTAAATAAAAATGTACTGTATATTTTCAAATGTTTGTTATAAAAATTTCATCGGCCTCTAAGATAATGGGTAAAACATACACCAAATTTTTTATCTAATACACTTGTTTTACCACATCCAAAAGTTTTTATTTTCGTTATCAACAAGGTTAGGAATTTATTCTATTTCAAGTGTAATCATATTCTCAGAATCGCTTCGTAAACATTCTTAAAGATAAACTTATCTATTCTGTGAATATCAGTAATCAATTTTATTTACTTATTTTTTTGTTAGCATTTTCATTGATTTTTATATTGCATTATATTTAATTTTTTTTAATCACCAAAACTGTATTCCATAAATAGTAAAATAGTCTTTTTTCTTTTTTTGGATTTTCTTAATATTTATGCATTTGGAAGATACATTTATCTTTTTAATAACTAGGGTTTTAATTTTGTTTCAAAAGACAGCAGGATGAGACACCTTGTCATCAGAGATGTGACAGCATCTCATGAAGAAACATTTCCAGGCAGATGGATTGAGTGAGGGGGGACCAATAGCCTGGCTTTCTCACTTGCCAGAGCTAACCTCCAAGAACCATTTTTTGTGAGGTTTCATTAAAAACAACTATTTCACTATTGCCAAGAATGATAATGGAACTATAGATAAGAATCACAGTAGCCTTCATCAATGTCAACATGGATGTGCTGCATAGTGAAAGATAGAATATTGTCTAGGTAAATGTCAGTCAACAGCAGGTGTCCATGTTGAATTGGACTGAGTATGAAACATCCTTTGAAAAACTTTCTCTATTCTGAGATCTACAAACAGATTATACAACAATGATCCCACATTTAGTTTTAAGTAATACGGTGGAACCTCACTTACGATCATAATTTGTTCCAAAGTTTTACTCGTAATGCGGAACACTCGTTAAGTGAAACAATTTTTCCCATAGAAATTAATGTAAAATACGATAATGGGTTCCGTGCCAAAAAAATGCTCAAATGTTTTTTGTATAACATTTGTTCAAAAAAAAATTGTACAATATACACTGTTAAGGAGCATGAATCATCATCGTCATCTAGCGCGGAATGAACCATCCTGGAATGAGAATTCAATTTGCAGAAACAAAAAAAAAAACCACAGCTAATATATTTGATAAACACTCCAAACAATATGCCAAATTTTTGGGTTATGTAAATGCTATAATTAAATATTAGAAATTAATTAATTTGACTAGAGGCAGGCAGTTATGTTTCCATCTCATATTAAATTTAATAATTATAAATAGTTAATTTTTAATCCAGACATTTCTAAAATTTAATTTGGAATCAGTCATTAAATTTAATGACTCAAGAATTTGGCATATCATTTGGCATGTTTATTATATAATGGGCTATGGTTGTTGATGTTTATAAGTAATATGTGTAAACACAAGTTTGGAAAATTATGTGATCACAAGCGGCAGTAAATGCTAGCGGAACATGTGCTAAACACAGACTGATGGAGCTTGCCGCATGCGCACAATTTGAGACTTCCCCTCTCCTCATCAGTCGTTATGTGCAACATTGCTTGTTAAGCGAGGAAAATTTTTACAATTTGTTTTGCTTGTTATGCAAAATGCTCATTGTGAGAGGTGCTCATTAAGTGAGTGCACTGTACATCATCTGAGTAAAATCATTTGTAATCACCCTGTATATGTAAATATACTGATTGACAAAAGTTATGCACTAATGAGGATGTGTTGGAATTGAACAAAATGTACTTTGAATGTAATGATAAGTATATTATAATATCATAAGAAAGGGACAATAGTTTTGGTAATTCCAAAAATTAAATATAACAATATAAAAGTCAGTGAAAATACTAACAAAAAACATAAAGTAAATAAAATTGATTACTGATATTCTCAGAAGAGATAAACTTATCTTTAAAAATGTTTACAAAGATATTCTGAGATGATTTGAATAGTACAATTTAAAGCAATGTTTAGTATCTTGTAAAACTTTCTCTTCTCTGGATACATGCAACAATGTGGTTAGGCTTGGAGGTATACCACATGCTATTCTGCAAAAGATTTATCCACAATATTGCAACTTCAATTTCAGATCTCTCACATAAGTAGATGACGTGCTGGCATTTCATCTGGTTTTACAAATACTCAACATGCAATAAATCTGAAGACCATGCATTCCAATGAAATGTGGCAATGTGATAAGACATTCCTGTGAAATCCTAATTATGTGCTGCTGAGTATTTTTTTGTTGACAAATGGCTGTTTGCAGCCATGGCATAAAAGGTAACACAGGAAAGTGCAAGATTTCCAGAATATACTGCTGTGTGTCATCAGTGTTCCTCAAACTACTAATAAGAGTGGATTGATTGTTTTGAGATGGCTCCCTAGACCAGCAAGCCAACAGTGATGGAGTGTTGCACTCAACAGTAAAGTTAGATTGAAGTGCTCACCAATGAATTTTCATATGCTAATGCGGTGGTTGTCTATTCCCAAACAGAACTAGGATTTGTTGCTAAAAACACAATAGGCTGCCAGTTCATAGTGCACTATGCATCTATCATGGCACCACTGCAAACAGAACTGATGTTAAAGTGCTAATGGCAAGATACATAGTGATTGTTGCGCATATAAATTTGCAAAACTTATTTGGAGATTATATTTTTGTAAATATAAGTCAAATATTAAAATTTTAATAATGCTGTAACAGTTTAGTATTTAAGCTGTTAAAAATATAAATGGCAACCAAACTAATCATCATGTTTAATTGAATACTTTGCATGTAATAATTAGAGCCAAAAGTTTTTGCTTTCGGTGAATTTCTTAGCTATATTCACCTAGAATGAGATTTTTTCAATTGGTACTAATTTAAAAATCCGGTCTCAATATGGCTGTTTTTCTTTTGGTGAAAATCGGTGATTTTCATCCTAACTGGCGAATTTGGTGATAGGTGGCAAAATCATCAGTTTCCCATGTGCTTCGTGCAGAAATGTCTAGAAAACAGTCAATTGAGTTTAAAATTGATTCCGTGATTAAGGAATCAGGTGGCAATTTTGCCGTACCAAAAAAACAATACTCTGTGTTAAGTGCTCTAGACACGTCAACTACGAACGTGATACAATTAAGAAACGATTTTCGGAACATCTCAACTGCAAAACACAAGAAAAATAACACGCTACAGTCACGAACACTGTTGTTTGAAAATAGAAGCAATTTTGATAAAGAAATGGTTGAAGCATTCACCAGTGCAGATATTCTGCTTGAAAAATTAAATAACGAAAAACTGAGATTGTTTCTCGAGAAATATATGAAGAAGCCGATCAAAAGTGTTCCACGTATTTTTTAATTGTTGTTAGTTTTTTTAATGAAATGTTTTATTGAAATTGATGCTGCTGTTTGCGATTGTGCTCATAATTTAGCCGAAATATGATTTTGAAGTCTCATTGCATTATTTATTTTTTCCAGCACTGCAGGCACATCAAAAAACTATCTTAAACTCAGCAACAGAAAAAATTAAGGATGAAATTAATGGACATGATGTCTATTTCATTGTTTACGAAACTAGTGACAAAGTGCAACGTAAAGTGGTCAACGTGCTTGTAGGAAAATTGAATGGCGAGAAAGCAAAATCAATGTTAATTGATGTGACATTTCACTCAACAATTGACGACATTATAATACAAGACTGTATAATCAATGTGTTTAGAAAATTGTGGCCAAATGATTTAAAATATTCAAAACTGAAGTTAATAGTGACAGATCGAGCAAAATGCATGAAGAAGGCAGTAAGTGAGATTAAAAATTCATTGATTTTTCCAAATGTACATCACATGTCTCGCTCATGCTTTACTAACGTTTCATTTAGGATTCAGAATGAGTACAAATTCGCTTATATCAGAAATGAAGAAGTTTTTTGTGAAGTCAAGAGAAAGAAAAAATGATTTTAAGAATGCAACTGAAGTTAATAATCTTCCTCCAGAACCAATTATCACTCATTGGGGGTACTTCATTTTGAACTATAAACAAAAATCTCATTCAAATGCTAGAAATGTTTTGGTGAAACTATTGCAAGAGAAGAAAGTTGACCTCAAGAAAGAATTATTTGATCTCTGTAATCTTGTCAAGCTATCAAATATTATAATTTCACTGGAAGAATAAAAACTCAGTGTAATTAAACAAGCCGAACTAATTGAAAATGCAAAAGAAATTGTTTCTGGTTATCCTATATTTTCTCAAAAATTGGAAAAAGTTCTGTCAAGCAATCCTGATCTTATCAAATTTACGTCTTTTGATATGAATTTAAGTGATAAAGTTAATAGCAAATACGCTGCTTTAGTTGCAGTCGACGTTGAACGTTCGTTCTCATTATATTCATTCATATTGAGTGATCAACATCATAGTTTAAGTGAGGATTATTTGAAATATCTAAGTGTATTTCATTTTGACTTGTTTTTGAAATAAATAATTGGTGCTGCCTTTTTTTTTGTGATTTTTGCCATGATTTTAGGCCCAAAAACTGGCGAAAACTTTTGGCTCTAGTAATAACTAAGATTAGATGTTTACATAAAAATCATAAGTTATAACATGATTTTTAGTGTCTAGATGTTCTAGCTCTAGTAATAACTTTAAATAAAATACAAAATATGTTTATTTAGAATAGAAACAAATATAATTTGTTTTTCTTTATATTAATGAACTAATTTTTCTATTTAAATTATTAAAATTTATTTTGAAAGTATGCATAGTATTGTAAATTTACTTTTATCAATAGGATGAAATGCCCAGAATAAATATTAATATGAGGATAATACCAATAAAAATATCTAGAAAATGCTTTAAATAACTAAATAATTGTTTAGAAATAGAATATTGCATAACTTGTGTATAGAAATTAATATGTTGTTCCAAATGAAATGTAATTGTTATGATAATTGAATTACATATCTAATTACTTTTTACAAGGACAGATGAGTTGCACTCATAAACTAATTGAGAAAATTAACATATTAGAATATGCAATTTATTTTTATAATATAGTATATTTTTTATATATTTTTAATTACAATTTTAAAACTTGCAATTTGATGATGATTAAAAATTTTTGAATTCTGTTATAAATAGTTTAAATAAGTTTATAAAATAAATTGTATGGTGCATTGATATGAAATTAACAATAACAATGTGTTATGTTAATGTATATACATTAATTTAATAATTATAAAATATAAACATTAAGTACTGTAATTTACAACATGCTTATTATGGTACAAAGAAATTATAAAAATTCAATACATAATTTCATAATTATGTTAAAATAATTTTTTAAAATTGTTTGATTTATTTAGCTGGGCTATTCTGTTTTCTCATCCTGCTGATTTTACTCCCGTATGCACAACAGAACTTGGACGGGTGGCAAAATTAGTTCCTGAATTTAATAAACGAGGTGTGAAATTAATAGCTCTTTCCTGTGATAATGTTGATAGCCACAAAGGATGGATTAAAGTAAGTTTTTTTTTAATAATATTAATATAATTTATTGCCTTAGTTAAGTTTATTTATTATATTTTAGGACATATGTTCTTTTTCTGAGCTTGATAATGAAGAATTTCCATATCCCATTATATCAGATGAGGGACGAGATTTAGCAGTTCAGCTAGGCATGATTGATCCTAAAGAAAAGGATGAGAAGGGTTTACCACTAACATGTCGTGCTGTATGTAAAAATAAATTTTAAAATAGAATGAAACTTAATATTGAATTTTTTTGAATTTATTTTATAGGTTTTTATAATTGGACCAGACAAGAAATTGAAATTATCAATTTTATATCCTGCAACTACTGGTAGAAATTTTGAGTAAGTATATAATTTTAACTTTATACATACATTATTTCATACTTCTAACTCTTCTATTATATATTATATTACTGTATTTAATTTGCTATAACTATGTAGGTTATCTACATAACTGTTTATTACACCAACGGTTGATAAACCCTTATGTAAGACAACTTTCATGGTTATATAAATCAAATACAGGTAACCCCCGTATAACACTGGAGTTACGTTTCAAAAAATTGCCATGTTATGCGAATCTGTGTTATACGAAACAAAGAACTAGTACAAAAAGGGGGGTTAGGTTCCAAAAATTAAAAAACATGCTATTATATTTTCATAATTAAGATAAGAAAATTTTAATAAAGATATTTAAGTGATACATATTAATATAAATTAAACAATGTTTTCTTCGTCATCACTAAGCACTATTAATCGAGGGCGTTTTCTTTTTGGCAAGTTATCCTTATCCTCTGAGCATTTTTCTGCATTATCTTCAGATCCATGCTTTACCTTTTGCAAAAAGTATGTAATCTTAGATTGCTTGCTTTTAGTTAAAAGATCTTTATAAATTTCCTTATATGGTGCTAAGCACTTATGAAGAATAAAGCAAGTATGGAATAAGGGAAAAACATCTGGCAACATCAAAAGCAGAAGCGTCGAGATCTGGCAACATTGAAACAAGTTTCGAGAAGGACCACATGTATTGACAGAAGGTGGGAAAAGAAAATTTACATAAGTACTAACAGTTTACGAAAATTATTATTTTCATGAACTATTAGTACTTAAGTATGTAAAAATTTATTACATTTTGTGTTGTACGAGGGTTTTACCCAATTCTCAAACCGTGTCAGAGTGAACTTGTGCTATAGAAGTGCTGTGTTATACGGGGGTTACCTGTAATATACTTTATATAAATATGTTGATGTACAAAAATAACAGTAATGACTTGAGCAGTTACATTTTAATGAGTAACAAAATGCAATGGTTTGATGTAAAAACTGATATTAAATTAGTAATTCCAAAAAGAACTATGGAAGTATTTTATATTTAACATTGTATGAAACTGTCATTGAAATTAAATACATTACCAATAAATTCATTTTTCTTATGTAGTTTACTATTTCTTCTTCAAAACGTTTTTAGTAAATACTTCATGTAATAAAAGAAAACTTCAAACATACCCTGCTTGTTGTTTAGTTATCTCTTTCCTTAATAATTTTGAAAAATTCAAGCTTTTCTCCTGTGTAGTCAATGGGGAATATATATCAAATAATTAAATTTCAAGAAAACAGCTCTTCTTCAAGAAATTGGTATGTATAATCCAAAGAACATTAAAATAATTTTTACATTTGAATGTCCTTTTTTTACATCTTGTTTGTGTTGGATTTGACTTTCACTAAACAGATTTCTCATACTTGGAGCAGGATTAGCTTTTGTGAATTGTATATGTATAATAAATGCAGGACCATTGAGAGCTTTTATGGGGTCTGGGAAGTAGAGCAGGTCCTTTTATTCTTTTTGTGTTTTTAAATAAATGAAATGTTTAATGAAATAAATTAAATATTTCTTTATTAATAAAAATCAGTCTTGAAGATTTTATTTTCCATTAGTAAAAATAATGTTAATTTTATAAGGGTAGGGGTCCATAGTGATTCCTAAGTTTTCTCTGGACCTGGGGGAAAATCCCCAGCTCCCTCACAGACTCAACAGTTCTGAGTACATGTCTGGAAAGTAAATATTACAGTACATACATGTAAATCATTGTGAATGTTGATTTTGCACAATGGAAAATTTGCAAAAACATTAACAGACACAATCTTATAATAATAATAATAATCATGCACTTGTGACAATGCAAGAAGTACCCCCTATGCTTCCACACCATGGGACTGAAGGATCTACATTGTGCCGTCAGGACTGACACCATTGTGTCTGAGGACAGACACAGAAACCTCAATGGCCGTTAAGTTCATTTTCTTTCATGAGCAGTCACGTGTGTAGGCACTTGGGCCTGGGATGTTGATGGTCTGAGAGACAACTGAAAGGAGGTCACTCCACTATGAATTTAACATTAAACAATACCTGTTTATTTACATAAGCATTTTACATTTTTGTACATAAGTTATATAAGGAACTTAGCTAGATGCTAATTTTATAAGGATCTCTACAAAGTAGCAATTATTATTAATATCATGGGTTCCTGATCGCAAAAGAGAGTTTCCATTAGTCCTTGAGTTGATAAATACCTTAGTTAAATCGAGGTTGATTCTTTCATAAATTGGAGGATTTGGTGAATTGATTGATTTCGCAGGATTGTTCAGGATCTTCAATGAATCAAATTGGAGCATTGATAAGATAATTTGATTGGATAGGATTGATAGGATAACTTACTTGCTAGGATCAGCAAGATGGGCAATGTATCTGAGATGAGTGATGAACTCTGGAGACGAACAAACTCTCGACGTCGACGAACTATTGAGATTAACAAACTCTGTGACGGACTAACTCTGTGTTGTCATTGGGCATTGCCTTTTATTTGGGATCCTCCCCTCTTTCTTCTCCTGCCTATTTTTCGTAATGTTGATTTCTCTGTCCAGTAATGATTTTTTGTTAGGTTCCTGGTGACACATTCAATGTGTTTACTGGGAAAGGAAGTGACTCCAGCAAAAGATATAATCATATCTTCTGATGATTAAATTATTTTTTTTGCTGGGAAAATTTTTTTACCTCGAATATTTTGGAAAAATTTAATTTTTCATGTACCCTTGATGTGGGTTCCTGTCCGTGGTGAGGGGACCTCCCAGAGATGGTTTAGTAACTCCTCTTTACCATTCCTGGGATCTGAACGCCCACCCACGTGTTTGCTGTGCGTGGTGGCCTGTATGCCGGAAAGGGGGATCCTGGTAGTTGAGGGGCAACATAACGTCCCCCAACACACTGCTTTGCCCCTGCTTCGGATAAACGGGAGGTTCAAATCAGGCTTCGTTTGAGTCAATCGGCTGGTCATTGAGTCATTCTTGACCTCGGCCTAGAGTCAACCAATCGATGCAGACCGGGCGGACACATCAGACAAGATGTGCTCTTCTTGACTACATTGTGAGGGTATAGCTTCTGGAAAACCCTGATGTGATGGTCTATGGGAATCTCCCATGTGATGACATCCCCTTGTTGGGCCCTGTGGTAGATGGAGTCACTAGGAGCTGAATGGTTATTTCTTAATCACGGATTTTCAAAAGGAAAAAATCCAGATAAGCCAACAATGAAAATAAATGAAAAGACCTCCAGTCAACCAGCGTACTAAGTAGTCCACGCAACTGGAGAAAAACCTCTAAGTGTTCCCCTTTCTTGATCCAAAAATTATTTGAATCAACTATTGGGCGTTTAAAAAAAATACAAAAATTGAGGTCGGGACCTACTGGTAGAAACAGCCTCTCCTCAACAAACAACAAAGCTTATGACAATGAGAACACTTGGAGACATGGCAATATCAGTCACATCACACGACAGTTTGAACTCATCGCATGGTGTGATATCTGAGTTCGATTTGATTTCTGAAGATGAATCAGACATTCAGATCGGCCTCTTGGACCAAGGGGTCACTTCTGTCCGATGCATTTTGATCCATCGAGACGGCAAGTTGATTCCTACAAAACATTTAATTCTGACGTTCGACAAGCCAACATTGCCATCCTTCATTGCAGAGGATACCTGTGCTGCCAAGTGCGTCTGTATATTCCAAATCTGCTGCATTGTTTCGAATGCCAGCGATCTGGACATTTTCAGACCTCCTGCCGAGGCAAAAGCTTGTGCACAGTATGGAACTGAAGGTCAAGACAGTGCTGAATGTAAAAGTACTCCACACTGTGTGAACTGCCAAGATGCCCATCCTGCCTACTCCCGGAAATGCCCGGCATGACAGAGAGAGAGAAATTTAACACCTAAAAACAGTTAACAACATACCTTACCCAGAGGCTCTGCACATGGTCACTTTAAGTGCACCAGTGAAACAGAAAACATTTGCTGCCACGTCCACAAAGATGTGGGGTTCAGACAGACATTTCTGTTTCACCAAATGAATCTCTCACTTGCCATGCTAGATGTTTGTTAACTCAATGTAAAGAAACAGAAATAAGGGAGAGTATAAAGAAAAGAACACCCCTACCTAAAGCAGGGGTAGTAACCAGAAATGTGAGTTTCAAAAAAGCTAATAAGAACCCACTCAACAAACAAAAATTAAAATCAGCCCTCTCTAAATCTAAAAGATCAGAGACTCAGTCTATGAGTTCTCTGACTTCTCGGATGAGGAGACTAATCAGGTGGTTAAACCACCAACCTCACCTCCAAAAGGAAAATCAGCTGTAAAACTAAAGAGGGATACCTTTACTAAGAATGCTGCTTCAAACACACAATGGATTACAAAATAATCCAATGGAACTCGTGGTTTCCGCAATAACTTCTCTGACATTAAACACTTGACATCATCTACCCATCTCTCTGTGTGGCACTCCAGGAAACCAGTCTAAAACCTGGAGAAAGAATTTCTTTAAAAGGATTTGATCTCTACCACAAGGATGATGATAGCCACACCCGCGCCAGTGGAGGTGTGGCTATACTGGTTTCAAACCACATCCCGTCCTTACCGGTACAAATAACTACTGATTTGCAAGCTGTGGCAGTCAGAATATCTATTGGAGTAACTGTCATAGTTTGTTCTATATACTTGCCACCAGATGTCAGAGTCGATGAAGATGAATTGGATGCCTTGGTTGAACAACTGCCAACTCTATTCCTCTTACTCGGTGATTTTAATGGCCACAATCCAATGTGGGGCAGTCCCGACATCAATCGTTGAGGCAGAGCCATTGAAGGATTCATAGGCAATCACCAACTGTATCTATTTAATACTGGAGAAGTGACATACTTTCATGCCCCACCAAAAACATTCACTGCCATTGATTTAACATTAGCAACTCCGAACCTGTTTTCAGCATTTACATGGGGGGTTGGATCTAATCCACTTTCCAGTGACCACTTCCCAATATTTCTAAAATACCAAGGCAGAGAAAGCTGTGAAACGTCCACCACATCTGGAAACTTGAAACGGCAGATTGGCCTGCATTTTCCTCTTTGGCTAACATCACTGAGGAAATGGTCAATACTGCTGATATCAATGATGCAGTTGAAGTTGTCACTTTCAGTATTATTCACGCAGCCAAAAAAAAAATGGGGAAAACATCAACTAGATATCCAAAGCATCCAAAACCATGGTGGGATCAGAATTGCGAGGCAGCAATTAAAAAACAAAAGAAAGCACGAGGGATTTTCAGAAGATACCCCACCTCTAGCAATTTGATTGTTTTTAAAAAAAGCAAAAGCAAATGCCAGGAAAATAAGGAGGCAAAGCCAAAGGGATTCTTGGAGGAAGTATGTTTTCTAGCATAACATCAGCTCAAAAGCAGTCTGGGATAAAATCCATAAAATTAATGGGAAATATGCTTCTCACACACTGTCCATGCTGGAAAATAATGGCACAATAATCAGCGTTATACAGGGTATTGATGATTTGATGGGTGAAACGTTTTCATCATCCAGCAATACAATGTACACAAGGAATTTTCAAGCTTATAAAGCCCAAAGAGAAAAACAAAATTTAAATTTTCCATTTCTCATCTAACGAAGAATATAATGTGCCATTCACCAGAGTTGAATTATATACAGCGCTCTCTTGCTCGGGGAATATTGCTGTAGGCCCAGATAAAATCCACTACAGCATGATTAAAAATCTGTCAGACAATTCCCTTGGAAATCTTTTGAATCTGTTTAACAGAATATGGACGGAACACTTTCCCTGACTCTTGGAGGCTATCAATTATTATTCCCATTCCCAAACCTGGCAAAGACTGCAAGAATCCCTCTAATTATAGACCAATCTCTTTGACGAGTTGTCTCTGTAAACTCTTGAAGAGAATGGTAAACAGACGTCTGATGTTTCTCTTAGAGGAAAAGATTACTTTTCATCACGTCAGAGTGGATTTCGTAGGAACAGAAGTACCATGGAAAATTTAGTAAGCCTTGAAACATCTATACACGAAGTGTTTGTTAGACACAGCACTTAGTGTCTGTGTTTTTCGATATAGAGAAGGCCTATGATCGCTGCTGGCAATATGGGATATTCTGTGATGTACTGTACATGAATTCAGATTGCGGGGTAATTTGCCAATGTTTATAAAAAACTTCTTGCAGAATCGAAGATTCCAAGTTAGGATGGGCAACACTTTATCTAGGCTTTACACACAAGAAGGTGTTCCTCAAGGTTCTATTTCGAGTGTGACTGTTCCTAATTAAAATTAATAGCATAGCTAAGTGTCTCCCTCCCAGTGTCAAAGACACTCTGTATGTGGATGACTTTCAGATCTCCTGCCAGTCTAGTAACACGAGTTTCATCGAGAGACAACTGCAGACCTCCTTAAATCGCATAGACAATTGGTCAAAGACCAATGGATTTAGTTTCATCGTAGAGATCTTGTGCATCCACTTTTGCCAAAGGTGTGATTTGCATTTGGATCCCAAAATTTATCTAAATGGGGTGAAAATTCCAATGGTCAAGGAAGCGAAGTTTTTGGGTGTTATATTTGATGGAAAACTGACGTTCATTGCCATACTTGCACAATTTGAAGAGTAGATATTTAAAATGTTTGAACCTTTTAAAGGTATTATGCTGCTCGTCCTGGGGAGCAGACAAATGTTCTATGCTCAGGATTTATAGGATCCTTGTCTACTCTAAGCTGGACTATGGAAGTGTTGTGTAGGCTCTGTGTGAGAATCTACTCTTTGGATGCTGGATCCAATCCACCACCAAGCATTGCGGTTGTGCACTGGTGCTTTTTGAACTTCTCCTGTTCAAAGTTTGTACATGGATGCTTATGTACCTCCACTATCTCTTAGGAGAGAACAGTTGTCTCTATTTTACTACATTAAACAGAAATCTCAGAATAAACTGTTAGCTGATTGTTCAGATACTCAGCTGAAAAGATTATTTGCATCTTGTCCAAGTTGTGTCCCTACATTCGACATTAGAATGGAGAATGTAAGCAGCACGATTGACCTGGACATAAGCAACATTTCACAGGCCAAGGTTGATAATATATCACCTTGGTCAATTCCTTTGATAAATGTTGACATTAGCTTAAAGCAGTTCCCTAAGGAATCCACCCCGGACTACATTTATAGACAGCACTTTGCAGAAATTCAACACCACGACAGGAATTTAATTCCTATTTATAGTGATGAATCAAAATTGGTTGATTACATTGGCTCAGCCTTTGTCTACCAGGATGAGATTGCGGCAGAACAAATTGCATTGAATTCTTCCATCTTTACTGCAGAGTTGCAGGCTATTCACCTAGCCTTAAAATATGTAATTAGGAAAGTTCATTGTCGCTGTGTTATTTACACCGACTCAGTTAGTGCACTTCAGGCTTTGATCTCACATGAACCTAGTTCTCACTCCATAGTGATTAAAATTTGCAAACTGTTTTGCCATCTTATTGTGAGTAATATTTCTGTAAAATTTTGTTGGGTCCCAGGCCATGTAGGTATAAGAGGGAATGAAGAAGCTGATGCAGCTGCAAAGTCAGCAAGTCCTTCTCAGCATGCAATGCATATTGAAGGAGGTGACTTGAAGCTGGTCGTTAAAAAACGACTAGCAGAGAGATGGCAAAATGTGTGGAACAAACAAGCCCACAATAAACTACACGAGATCAAACCTATAATAGAAAATTAGACACACAACAAACAGTATGATAGATCTGAAGTCATTCTTACTCGTCTGAGGATCGGACATACTCGGCTGACTCATCAATACCTTTTGAAGGGTGATGACCAGTCAGTATGCCAGTATTGCATTTGTACTTTAAGTATTAAACACATACTGTGTGAATGCCCTGAATTTGCAGGTGTTCACACAAGACAGTTTGGGAATGGAAGTTTATCAAGAATTTTGGGTCATAGGCCAAGTCTTGAGATGGTTTTGAACTTTCTGAAAGTTGTTAATTTATACAAAGAAATATAATTACGGAGTTATTTATTTATTAATTTGTTTGTTTATTATAGTTTAGATGTTACATTTTTATTACCATTGACTTTTTAATGTTAAATTGTTATATTTTGTATGTATTTATTTATTTTGTACCATGTGTCATGGCACAGTATAGCCTGCATGGCTCTTGTGCCACTAAAATCCAACCAACCAACCAATCTTTTCATGTCCAAATTTTTAGTCAAGTCTGTGCTCTCACACACTATCATCAGATTGAGTAGTGCATATGTAAGAAAAGTGGGGAAAATACAGTAGCATGCACTGGTACAAAATGTACAACAAAGTCTATAATGTTCAGATTGTGTGCAATTTACTAAATTTTGCAAAAAAATAAATTAGTGATCTGACAGATTGTACTCATACAAGTTTATATACAGTAGAGTCGTTTATCCGAACGCTTTTCAGTCGGACTGTGTTGTGCTGAATTTAACATTTTTGATACTAGATTTACTTCTAAAGTATAATTTTTGTTTTTATATTCTTCAATATATTTATTTTGTTTGTACAAAATGAAGAAATAATTTTTAACGATACGATAGCCTCGATTATTATTATAAAAATTTTTGTTAGGCTTAAAATCGATGAAAATTCAACACAAAGCGATACGCAACAGAGAAAAATTTCAACGTCGGTCAAGTTAATATATTTTTTCATACATAATCGGTTATCCGAACAACCCCAGTCCCGAATTGATTAGGATAAATGACTCTCTACTGTATATGTATAAAATTGGAGATAAAATTTTTAAATTATTGATTTTACTGTTTTTCAGTGAAATTCTAAGAGTCGTCGATTCTTTACAATTGACTGCAAACAAGCAAGTTGCTACTCCAGTTGATTGGAAGGTATGTTCAAAAAATATTGTTGTTAAAAATTATCAATTTAATTTTAAACACAAAAACTTTGAATTCAATTACTTCAATTTATAAAAACTTTTTCATTTATCAATATTTGTAATGTTGATATGAATATATATTAATACACCTTAAATTTTTAGCAATGATGTTTTTTTAATGTCTGAAAATATAGTATTTACTATTTTCAGTGTGCCTCATGCAATCTTAAACCAGAACATCATATTTAGGATTAAAACGATAGTCACAGTCTACAAATTCAAACTTAAATAACTTTAGCATTCTAAAAATTGAAACATTAAATAGAACATTATAAAAGTTTTAAATTGACAGTTACAGAATAAAATAAAAAAGAAACATTCAAATTGAAACAAATACGTAAATATTTAGAGATTAAATAAATATATCACTAAAGAGTGTGGACTCTTCTGGCAGTATCTCATCTATTGAATCACTTTTTGGAAAAAAGTTTTGTTTGAAAAGCAAGGTGTGCTGATATATTAAGAAGAATCCAGTTTGACATACTGTTGACACAAATAGTTTAATATATATTCTAATAGTTAAATTTTCCTTTTTCTTTATATCCATCTTATAGTAGTAATAATAATTGTTACTGCTATAAGCCAGTTAAAATTTTAATTTTTAGGAAACTTAGCAAAACAAATACAAATGATACACTGTAAGTATTTTTTGTTTAAAAAAAAATATATTGTTATTTGTATAAGCACATACTTGATGAATTTACATTATGCAGTATACTGCTTGAATTGTATATAATTCAATCATGTGTGTAATCAAATAGTTCTTTTCAATTATTTTTGTGTTTTTAAAGTTGGCAAAATCTCAAATGAAATGCTTCTGATGCTTCAATAGTTACTAAAGAGAATAAAGAAAGCTCTTCTGCAATCTAGTGATTGAATTTCTTAAATTTTTAAAATTCTCATTTAATTCAAAATATAAAATTTAAAACAACTGGAATTTTTGTGTATTCTAATAGTATGAAAACAGTCATATATTAATGTAATGTATTTATAGTGTTAAATTAATATAAATTTAATTTAGAATCAATATATATAGCAGGGAGAGTGAATCTTTGAGTCTATGTCATACAGTAGGAATTATTATTATTAAAAATTCAATGTGTATAAATCATTTGACTTTGAAAGCTATTTTAAAGAAATGAAGTTGAGATAAGCAGGGGACCGCAGGGCAACTCCCTAATGACCACTTAATCTGCACAGATCGGCAAGATCTGATCTCCTTGTCATTTGGATGGTTCAAATCAAGTGGCAAGGGAGGTGAGCAAGTCGGCAGATTCCGTGTTCTGGAACGACAGGAGACAGGTTTAACAAATAAAGAAAGCATTTATTATATGACTTAGAACCTCCTATAATCTAGATTTAGAGGCTAAACTCGGTTAAAATGCGGTTAAACAACAACAAAGTTATCCTACAAAAAGGGTAGCTCTTAGCTATGTGTATTCCCATTAGCATTGGAGAGAGAGTTCACAGATCGCTACCAAAAATACCTCTATGTGGGAAGGAACTGTATGCGACGATTGGTCCGTAGGAAGAAGCGTAGTCGTCTGTCGTCTTCTCAGGCAGGATCGGGGACTCGGAGACTAAATGTGCACTATCTCGGGTACAACTTCCTTTCAATTACCCTGAGCTGCTGGTAGCTCTCACTTTTATACTATTGTCATGGAAAAGGAGTCAGGTGATCATGAAATGTTGACTATGACAAAGCATTTTTGGCAGCTAAGTGTCAACTTTCCCACTGGCTTGTTATTACAACTGGTAACTTCTGCCCCATTTTCCATTTTTATATCCCAGATATTTACATGTCCGAAAAAACACAATTAACATTAATTTTAAAAGTCCCCTTAAAATTTGCAGGCTGACAAAGTGAATATATTTTAAATATAATAAATTAAAAAAAAAAGTTTACTAACAAAAGGTTGATGCTCTAAATTGAAAATAAAACTGTTATACTGGAAATGATAAATGAAATAGTTTGCATGCAAAATAATTTTAATTAAACATCATTATTATTATTTCTTATAGTGTTTCATAATACAATCTACTAATGAAGCAGTTTTATTACATATTTATATTTGGTAAAAATAATCTTAAAATGCTTAAAATTATTATGGAAAAAATATAGGGCAAATAATTTTCTTTTAATATGACATTTTTAAAGTTTAAAAAGTTACATTAAAAAGAAATCAAAAATAATTTATGTATGTGTACTATAGGCATATTTTCTATGTAAACTAAGAAATTTCACATTATTTTGATTCAGTTAATCTCGTTCAGTATAAACTACAACTAACTTCGTAATTTATATATAAACTACCTATTTAAATTTAATATCTTTTAAGCTATTATGTTTAATATGATTTGAAATGGCAAAAGAAATATTGCTAGGCATATTTGAAAATATTACAATTATGTAATTACAGCAAGGAGAAGATTGTATGATTTTGCCAACTGTTAAGGATGATGATGTCCCAAAACTATTTCCAAAGGGAGTGAAAGTTCAAGCAGTTCCTTCTGGTAGAGGATATCTTCGCTTTACTCCTCAACCGTGAGTGCCTTAATGTAATGCGAGCTGCAAGTTAGTAATGCTGTAGATTGATATATAAAGATGAGATGATATATTTGTATATTTGTTTTGATAATTAAATCGATTGAAATAAGTTTTGAATATTCTGGAATTGAAAAAATAAAAGTTTTTGAATTGCCAAAGTCTATAAATTTCTTCAAAATATTCATAATTTGAATGATACAAAGCTCTGTTATCTAAATTTTATTCAGAAAAGAAGATAGTTTAATATGCTTTGCTATATAAAATTCAAATACAAAAATGAGGGACAAATTTGGCTTAGCCATTAATATTTCAGTATTGGTTCAATCAGTTTAAATATAATAATTTTTAAATTTTACCATAAATATATTATTAAATAATTCAAGCTTCTAATTATAATAATAAATGAAAAATACTTTAAAATGAATTTAGACAATAGATTCTTAATCGCATGAAATTTGATTTATCAATGCTTTTTCTAATCAGCGAGATTTCTTTCTCCATTTTAAAAAATTTGTTTATATCAAATCATTTAGTTTATCTTGTGTGCAACAGATAATAGATTTTTGTATTCATTTTCAGATATTTGTAAATTAGATTTTTCTGGAATTTTGCTATTTATGATTATATGCTAGACATGATCAATGTATATATTTTACTAAAGTTTATGAAGTACATTTTAAAAAGTGATATAGAATTATTATTTAAAATTTATCTACCTCTCAATTTGATTTACATGAACATATACTTTCTTAACCAGCAGAATGAATTAGACACATTAATTATTTAGTTAATGTTACCTTAGGTAGCCAAGATGGCGGCTCGTCTCCGATTCCAGCAAGGAAACAGTGGGACGCACATTCTAACCTAACTTATTCTAATAAATTACCATAATTATTAGCAACCAAATTATTAGAATAAGTTAGATTAGGTTAGAACTTAGAACGTGCGTCCCACTGTTTCCTTGCTGGAATCGGAGACGAGCCGCCATCTTGGCTACCTAAGGTAACATTAACCAATTATTTAAATAGAATAACTCTGAATTTAATTTTAAGATTCATCTACCAAAAACTTAAAATGTAAATATATTTTTTCTTTGGTAGTAATTAAAATAGTTAACTTTTAATGCTATTACTTAAATATCATGTTTCCAGAACAAGAACAAGATCTTGAATATGTATCACTGCTGCAACAAACGTTCTTCGAAACGTAATTGAATTTTTGAGAAACTGAAAATTCAAATATTGTATTAAATTATATAATGTGACTTTTTGTTTTAAACTTTAAATCTATTTGAGATTAAACATATTAGAAATACATCAACAAAAAAGTCATACAGATAGTTTTTTAATGAAAAATTCTACATAAACCACTCTCTCTCTCAGGTATAAGTAGGCCTACGTAAATGATTGGGCTGCAATTTGAAAAAATTGTACACCTATAAATTCCCACCGTTGTCCGTCCGTCTTTCTTTAATCTCAAACGGAGTTATTTAGATAAAATCCGAGACCAGATACGAAAGCTTACGGGCAAATCGCTACCAAACACTTTTTTCATAAGCGTTATTTCTCTGCTTTAAAAAATTTTAAAAAGTGTTGTGTACAGTCAAACCTGTTTTTATGCGGGGGATAGGGACCGCATTAAAAAAAATCTCACGAAACTTCACGAATGGCTGTAAATAATAGTTTTCGCGACACAATTAAAAAATATTTTTTTTATGCGGTCAACAGGGACCGCATAAAAAAAAGTCTCACGTAGAAAATAACTCAAAACCGTACGAAATAGAATTTATTGACAACAGATGTCAGCACTTGACTGCATCGTCTGGTCTATCGTCTGTTTTACATATTTTTGTCCAGGTGGTGTTTTGTTGACTTAAAAAGTAAATTATTTCATTTTTCGCATATTCATGCAATAATATTACTATATAAGTGCATTTATGCTATAATAAGTTTATTTAGCTATAATAAGTCAACGTAAGACATGACGAATCGCACGAGACTAGTCGCCAACTATACCGCACAAATTAAAAATTCGCATTAAAAAAATCGCACAAATAAAAATGGCACATAAAAAGAGCGCATAAAAACAGGTTTGACTGTGTATTTTTTTCTTTTGGTTTCTTTGACAGCCCCCAAAAAAGTGTATACAACAACATAAGAATTGGTTGGTCTCAATTCTATATTTAGGGAATCACTGCTTTACACTACTGTATTGATATAATGAGTGCAAAATGATCAAATGTACAAAAAGGATGCAATAAAATCTTATATCATTGTTTACAATTTATTTTACCATTTTTGTATGCCTTGCACTAGAGAATTCCATCAAATCCACTATATTTCAATTAAAATTCTGTCTATCAGCTTTTTCGGCTATGCTATTAGCTCTCTTCAGACTCGCAGGTTGAAAGCTCTGGACTATACAATAAAAATTATATACATAGTACATAGTACGTTTATAATTTTCAAAAGTTCATAATGTATAAATATATGTAAAAATAAAATTGCAAATAATCTTTTATGCAATTATAATAATTTCTTGAAATGAAAATCATTATTATATTCAAAATTAAGGAGTACAACAAATGACTATATATGCCATCAGTTGTCATATTTATTTAATATATTTAACTGCAGGTTACTGTCAGAAAATTACAATCACCAAAAGAATTATTCTAAATTACGAACTTTTCTAGATATTTCGACGAACATTCTAAAAAATGGAAAAATTCATTTTCATACTTTTCGGCCGATGATCGCGTCTCCACCGAAAATTTAAATATTTCGATGAAATTTCTTAATATACTTATGCAAGGATGCAATTAACATCTCGCACGCCTGGAAATATTGTTATGAGGGAAATGCACACCCACAAATAACTTCACATTGATTTATTTCAATTTATATTCAAAGTTCGGCAAACGTAATATTACGCATGCGTAAACGACATCTCGACACGAGCATAATGTTCCATCTTATTTTCCAATTTCATGATTTCAAATATTGAATAGAATTCGCTTCGGTTATTTGTTCCGTTCCATTGGTATTTCAAATCTCTTATGAACTGTGCCCGAGGAAGACCCCGAAGGGGTTGAAAACGTTAGCTGTTGTAGAAACACGCATCATGGAGTTTAAAGGTTTTTTCATGGAGTGAAGAATTATAATTCATCCAGTATATATTAAGAAGTATATTTGTTATATATTTTATGAAAGCGTTTATTGTGCTGATCGAGAATACGTCAAGATTAAGAAATTCGGATACTTCTTTGCAAAATTATAAGTTTGAAGTTTCAATTTTTTCGAATCCGATTTTAAGGACGGACTGGAATGATTAACCGGAAGTTGATGTGGATTTTGTATTGCACTCCTTACGTGAGTACATGTTTAAAATTTTGGGATTCTAGGCCCCATAGTTTCCGAGATATGAACCACTTCCGGTTATTTTTCGGCAAGGCATATTTCAAATAATAATTGGGTGTTTTTTTGAGGGGAAGAAATATGATTTCCCCTGAAAATTTCATAGATCTAGCTACAACAGTTTTTAAATTATTCGCATTCTACTAAATCAACATTTTTCAACATTCCTGTCTCCGTAGCAACGGTCAATGACCTCTTCTTTTGGAACTTTCTAGAACTTTTACCGGAAATCGCATTTTCTCAGTTCGTATTGATATTTACCCCATCATATATATTTTCAGACTCGTCTCGAGTAGAAGAACACATTGAGAATATTTTTAAGTTAATAAAACTAAAATTTAAGGTTGGAAAGATTTTTTAAGTTGGCCTTATTACTTTATTAATATGGATCCAGACGTACAAATTTTTCATGGTGCCGTCGATACGGCATTATCGAAGAAATTAAGAAATATTCACAGCAAGATCGGAATGCCAAATTTGGCGTAGATTGTCACTTAACATACATTTTGACACAAATCACAAGAGTCATTGAACTAGCACAAACTACTCTAAAGAAACATAATTTAATTAAGGAATATTTACAAAACTAGTTTTTAAAGAAGATTTAAATAGATTTAAAGAAGCTCAAATTAACGCTTCTAAAAAAATTTAATAGACATACAACACACTGCGCATGCTCAGAAAAAAATTTATTATATTAAATTACAGCAGAGCATCGATTATCCGACCCCCGATCAACCGTCGCATCGGTTAACCGACCGCGTTCTAGTCGGCAAATTCAAATGTCCGCTAGTGATGTGGCGCTACAATATTTGGCTATGTCTTGGCTACTTTCATATTATTTTTGTTAAATTTTAGCGTGTTTTAGCTGACATTGGCTCGACCATGAAAGGGAGGCCAGTATTTAAATCATGCTTAATTTTTTTATTTTGTCTTTATTTTTGTATTTATTTTGTGGGGAAAATAAAGAAATAATTTTTAACGATACGATAGCGAAGATTATTATTTTAAAAAAATTTCGTTAGGCTTAACATCGATGAAAATTCAACGCGAAGTAGGTTAATAGCGGTATACTAATATACTAATTACATGGGATATACTAATAATGTATTTTTTCATACTTATCGGTTATCCGTTTTTTCAGTTATCCGACCAACCCCAGTACGTCACGTACCCCAGTCCCCAATTGAGTCGGATAATCGATGCTCTACTGTATTATTCTGTTGTAATAATTTTTTCAGATATCGCTACCAATATTATAAAAAATCGAAGTTTATCTTTCTTCAATTTTTAAAAGTTGATGGCGTCTCCGCAAAATATTTATTTACATACGTAAAATTAGGTTTAAACGTTTCGGCTAAGCTTTTGATTAATGTTGCGCTTTTAATTAATATCCAGCTAAATTCGCTCGCTTTACAAGTTTTCCGCGAACAAATTGCACTCCTTACGTGAGTACATGTTTAAAATTTTGGGATTCTAGGTCCCATAGTTTCCGAGATATGAACCACTTCCGGTTATTTCCCTCCACCGAAGATTTTACTGCGTTTAAATTCGTATTATTTTTTATATTTTAATAATATATTTTTTTGACGTTTTAAATATTGACACGTTTGATAAATTTAATTTAATTTAAATGGAAACAATAATTTGCAAATTTTGCAGACCAAGAACAACATTAACTGAATTGCGTTTAAACCACAATTTTAACACAGGTTGGTGAAAAGTAACTAGTAATTAAGAAGTCGATTCGAAATTTTGTAAAGTTTATTTTATTTTATTAATTTTTTAAATAATAAATTACAATTTGTTTACAATTTTCATTGTGTAATTGTAAAAATTTTTCAAGATATTAGATGATTGAAGCGGATGCGATTCTTACGGTAGAAATTACGGTTACAGCTGCAGTTGTGACGTGAGTCAAAAATATCAGTAATTTTGTTTTCTGTGATGTTCTGATTTCTAATAGAAGTATTTAATAAAATTTTAAATATTTACAAATATTTACATTAACACTATTACCTATCTTTGTTCCAAAGTGTTTATTTTTCATGTGTGCAATTAGATTATGTTTGTATTTATATTTTTTTTTTGCATATTGCGCATTCAAAGTCTTTTTCGTTGCAATGTGATATCATATGGACGTTAAGTTGTAATTGGTATTTAAATTTTTTATTACACACTGGACATTCTAATGCCTATTAAATAAGTTATAATATAATACAGTGGGAGTCAGTTAATCCAGCACTCGATAATTCCGGATGCAGAATAATATCATTAATCTAATTATAATGCTGAGACATAAAAACATACATATATATAAGCTACACTTTCGTGTGTTCGATAAACGAAGTACAGTATAATATAGTACTGTACTTTTTCTTCTTCTGTCAACTTTTCATCCGTATTTTCACAAATATTGAATTCAATATAACAATTAAAATAAATTGTACGTTTTCAATTAATTATCTTCCAAATTGTTTCAATACAACCTATTTATTCGTTTAAAAATTACTCGATCATCCATTTATTAATGCCGTCAACTTTTCTCCTCTTCAATTACTTCATCTAATTCATAAATTTTGACTATCGAATGTGAATCTTTACGCTCCTTTTAAAATCCGTTCAGAAACTGACATAAAGATGTTTATCACGCTCATATGCTTATAATAATACGTGAAATGCGATGTTTTTACTGTTGTCACACACTTTGTATTTAATTTTGTAACTTAAATTTATTATTTTTTAAAATTTTTAATTATTAATGATAAAATGAATTAAATTTCCTTAAAAAATTTTAGTGTGAAATTATAAAATTCTTTTAAAACTGTACTGATCATAGGAACTGATTTTGTATTGATAACAGAAATCGCTGTAATAACTGCACTTGTCCAGTAAGTCAATAATTTCAGTATTTTCGATGTCTGTAAGAAAGAATAATAGAAGTATTTAATAAATATACGTACTTAACACCTTACTCTTGCCGAGAAAAAATATATTTATTTGCAACAAACAAACAAACGTTTTCAGCCTGCTTCACAGGCCATCTTCAGGCTTGGAATACATTTGAAATTTGAATTTCAAATGTATTCCAAGCCTGAAGATGGCCTGTGAAGCAGGCTGAAAACGTTTGTTTGTTTGTTGCAAATAAATATATTTTTTCTCGGCAAGAGTAAGGTGTTAAGTACGTATATCTATAATGATTTGCTGAGTGCTTTATAATAGTATTTAATAAAATTTTAAATATTTTCATTATCTAACAGTATTACCTACCATTGTCGGGATATGTGTGTCTTTGATGTGTCTTATCAAATTTCTTTTATATTTGAATTTTGCGTTACATATTTCACATTTAAATTTTTTCTCGTCCGAATGCGAGATGAGATGGTCTTCCGGTCTTGATTTATATTTAAATATTTTATTACATTCTGGACAAACGAATGCCTATTAAATAAGTTAGAATATAATACAGTGGGAGTCAGTTAATCCAGCACTCGATAATTCGGGATGCAGAATAATATCAATAATCTAATTATAGTGCTGACACATAAAAAGATACATATATAAAAGCAACACTTTCGTGTGTTCGATAAACGAAGTTCAGTATAATATGCAAAATAAATGAAAGATTTCACTTACCATTTTAACTGCGGCTATTATTGCAACAATTAAAAGTAAACATTGTAACTTCATTGTTCACTTTTAATATTATTGAACATGGTTAATTGCACATGTCTTCTATTTTGGATATGGATTTCAATAAATAATTATTTGTGCTAAATTTACTGCTGTTTTGAGTTTTTCGGTCTTTGAGCCTAACATATACATAACGAGGGTCTCGAGTAGAGTCGGACGATCTCGGGCCCCCCTCAGAACGATAGGCTGTTTGACGGCCGGATGGCCGAGCGATCAAGGTGGCAACCTACCGCTCTGGGGGACCCGGGATCGAATCCGAACGGGTCGAAAATCCCCAGGAATTTTTCGGGGGTGGTCCGTTCGGATATTTCGGGCCCCGTCCCTCACCACCCGGTGGCCCCATTGTGGGCCTGGCCGAACCCATAATGGGCCTTCTAAAAAGAGGCCCTCTTAGTGCCCACAGGGCGGAAAGAGTTAAAAAAAAAAAAAAAAAAAAACGATAGGCTGCCACCTTGACCGTTCGGCCATCCGGCGGTCGGTCAATGGTTCGGTCAAACGAAAAGTGATTGACACACAAAAACATGCCTATAGATTTTCTCAAGGCAAAATTCGCTTACCCCGCGTTTCTTTATGCAGCGAGAGTGTACGAAATGACGTCACAAGCAGTGTTGGCCAGTTTCAGTGTGTTCGCTGTAAAGTGTTTCTCGACACTGCATAATGGACACGTCTCGATAATGTATATAGAAGCTTTAATCCTGTCCCTCTCCCCCGTGGGGAGGAATTTCGAAAAATCCCTTCTTAGTGTGCGTTCTCGTGACGTACCCTAACTGCGTACCAAATTTCAACTTTCAACTCCTAACCGTTTGGGCTCTTAAAAGCGAAGATTTTATTGCGCGAAAATCAAGCTGCGCATAGGTTCGTATCGGTATTTATTAAAATCCTGTCTATTCAAGTTTTTCACAAGATCGATTACCGGTAGTTGTTTCGATTTATGGTACATCTGTCGTCTGGTGCGTCGAATAGTCTTTCTGAAACACAAAAATCGTACTTTAAGCAGTAGAGCGTCACATCTGTACGGAAGTTTTATACGAAAGTTTTAACAAATTTATAAAACGATACGCGCATAGGTTCGTATCGTTTTATAAATTTTCAAACGTTTCGGCTAAGCTTTTGATTAATATGTACAAAAAAATCCCTCGCTTTATAACTTTCCCGCGAAGAGAAAGCGAAGATTTTACTGCGCGGAAATCGGTCTTCGTAAAGGTTTGTATCGTTTTATATATTTTAATAATGCGAGGTCAGTTGATCGAGGTGAGTCTTTTTGGATGGTGTTTCGCGGTTAGCCCTTCCGAGTGGGCGAGATAAGGCACACTGAGATAGGTTTCCCATTTACAAAGCATTTAATAACAGCGGAAAAGGATTCACAAAACTTACATAGATGAGCCTCGACGGCGCACTGTCAGAGTTTTTATCGATCTATTCGTCGTCGGGCACTGTTTCGATCGTGGTTTCTCCCGATACCGTATATCCTCGTCTTTCGGAGATAGTCCTTTGACGCCGCCGGAAGGGTGGTTCACTGCGGCTCGCTCGTTGGGACGCTACCCCACAAGCCGGTTGTTCAGACACTGTCCCAAAAGTCTTTCTTTCCTTCACTGTATCCAAAACGTACGTCGTTTCTCGCACCTCACCACAACTGCTGGGCGCACTACCGGTCGCTTGCTCGCCACACTCTGGACTCCCTTCCAACCGTTTCTTACCCGTACATCACCTTAACCTGATCCCTCGACACGTTATCTTATTGGTTTCATCTCGTCACCCGGGACAATCTGAAACTCACCGGAGGGCGCGGTAAAGGTCAGCCGCCAGTTCGAAGTGGATCCCCTCTTGCTATCTCTGCTTCGACTGTGGACCCGTTATTTCACTCGCTTTCTCCGCTTACACCTCTTTAAAGGAAACAACCTTTATTGTTCCTTCGCGCGGTTTATTTTTCTTTTAACATCCGAAACCGGAACTTTAACGCATTCCGAGGTCTCTCACCTAGGGTGACGATTCGGACCTCGTTCGGGTCCCCACAATAATAATATATTTTTTGACGTTCCAAATGTTTGATAAATTTAACTTAATTTAAATGGAAACAAAAATTTGCAATTTGCAATTTTTCCTAATTATACAAACTTTAATTTATTATTTTTTAATTATATGTGAAAATAAATTACATTTTTTTTAAAATTTTAATGTGAATATGTAAAAGTCTTTTAATAGTGAATTTAGTTCAATTGATTTATTTCCAATGCAACATATTATAGTAACAGCTGCAGCGGTCCAATATGTAATAAGCATTAATAATTTTGATTTCTGTAAGAAAGAATAATAGAAGTATTTAATAAAATTTTAAATATTTTCATTATCTAACAGTATTACCTACCATCGTCGGTGTATGTTTTTCTCGCATATGTCTAATTAAATTTCTTTCGTATTTGAATTTTGAATTACACAATGAACATTTAGAATTTCTCTCATCAGAATGGGATATAAGATGATCATTTAACTTGGATTTGTATTTAAATTCTTTTTCACATATCGGACAGATGAATGCCTATTAAATAAGTTAGAATATAATACAGCGGGAGTCAGTTAATCCAGCACTCGATAATTCGGGATGCAGAATAATATCAATAATCTAATTATAGTGCTGACAAATAAAAGGATACATACATATAAGCCACACTTTGGTGTGTTCGATAAACGAAGTACAGTATAATATGCAAAATAAATGAAAGATTTCACTTACCATTTCAACTGCAGCTGTAAAAGTAAGTAAAAGTAAACAATGTAACTTCATTGCCTAACATATACATAACGAGGGTCTCGAGTAGAGTCGGACTTAAGTAAGATTTAAACGTTTCAGCTACAGTTTTGCTTAAATGTCTTTTCTTTCTACAGGAATTCGCTCGCTTTTCAACGCTCCCGCGAAGAGAAAACAGATTTTAGTGCGCGGAAATAGCGAGGCGACGCTGTAGCTCAGAGTTAAGAAGAGGAAATTCTTCCTCGTGCATTTCTTTCAGTTTTTACCGTATTTGCCATTATTTCACAAAAGTGTTATATATTCCACGAAAGCGTTTATTGTGCTGATCAAGAACACGTCGAGATTAAGAAATTTGGATACTTCTTTGCAAAATTATAAGTTTTTGAAGTTTCAATTTTTTCGGATCCGATTTTCCGGACGGACTGGATTGATTAGCCGGAACATAGTGTGGATTTTGTATCGCATTCCTTATTTGAGTACATTGACTACAGCGCAGTTCGCGGGAAAGTTGTAAAGCGAGCGAATTTATGTGGATATTAATCAAAACTGTAGCCGAACGTTTAAACGAAATTTTACGTATGTAAATAAATATTTTGTGGAGACGCCACCAACTTTTAAAAATTGAAGAAAAATAAACTTCGATTTTTTATAATATTGGTAGCGATATCTGAAAAAATTATTACAACAGAATAATAATAATTTAATACAATAAATTTTCTTCTGAGCACGCACAGTGTGTTGTATGTCCATTAAAATTTTCTTAGAAACGGTAATACTGTTAGATAATGAAAATATTTAAAATTTTATTAAATACTTGTATTAATCTTTCTTACAGACATCGAAAATACTGAAATTATTGACTTACTGGACAACTGCAGTTATTACAGCGATTTCTGTTATCAATACAAAATCAGTTCCAATGATCAGTACAGTTTTAAAAGAATTTTATTTTTTTATTTAAATCTTCTTTAAAAACTAGTTTTGTAAATATTCCTTAATTAAATTATGTTTCTTTAGAGTAGTTTGTGCTAGTTCAATGACTCTTGTGATTTGTGTCAAAATGTATGTTAAGTGACAATCTACGCCAAATTTGGCATTCCGATCTTGCTGTGAATATTTCTTAATTTCTTCGATAATGCCGTATCGACGGCACCATGAAAAATTTGTACGTCTGGATCCATATTAATAAAGTAATAAGGTCGAGTTAAAAAATTTTTCCGACCTTAAATTTTAGTTTTATTAACTTAAAAATATTCTCGATGTGTTCTTCTACTCGAGACGAGTCTAAAAATATGTAATATGATGGGGTAAATATCAATACGAACCGAGAAAATGAGATTTCCGGTAAAAGTTCTAGAACAGGCATGTAAAACTCATGATATTACGAGCCACACGATCTATTTTGTATTGAGTCGGGGACGCATGTTTTCAATGTTCAAAAAATTAATAAAATACGACTTTTACAATGATTATGTTATGTAGTATGTATTTATTAGACTCAATGTATTGTATTTTATACATACGTAGACATTTTATTTTTCATGTTATTTTTTAAACTTAAACTATAAATATTTTATATTTTTTTTATAAAAAACAAAAATAAAAGTTATAATAAGAAATAAACAAAATCACAGTTTAATATCACTTTTTAGAAGATATTTGACAACGTTTTTCACAAAGCGAGTCATCAAAATTTGGTTGAATGTATTGAGCCGATGAAATTTTTAAAATTGATGATAAATGTTGATCGGTTAATCTTGACCTTTGTGAATTTTCGTTATTTTTAATAGTTGCTCGCATAAATAAGTGCTTCCGAACATAGCTAGTATACGCGTAACAAACGATAACATTTTAGGAAACCGATCTACAGATAAATGTGTAGGCCTATCAAAATCTGGAATTCCAACTTCCATACATTTTTGCTTCAGCAAATTATCGCATTGGATTTTATTTAATTCCATTTGTAAGTTTTTATCAACAATTTCTAGAACAGTTAGAAAAAAGAACAATGAAAGATTCCTAAGCCTAACATAATATAATAAAATATGTACAAATATACAAATATCAGTATGGCTGACGGCCACACAAACACGTGTTGTGTGTGTCGGATTAGATCGCTCCGCGTTCTATCATGTTTCTAATCGTTTTGTGTTTTTATCTCTGTTCGGCTTCGGCCGCCGCTTTTCATTTGGCGCCTCGCGCCAGCGCGCAGTGTCCCGAGCGATCACGCGATCACACGCGACGCCAGCGTCAACGAAAAAGTTCAAACTTTCCAATTTCAAGCGTCAAAGCTCGATATTTAAAAATTTTTTAAAAGTCTCGGCGGGCCACAACCTATGTATTGGCGGGCCGCGTGTTTGACATGCCTGTTCTAGAAGAAGAGGTCAGTGACCGTTGCTACGGAGACAGGAATGTTGAAAAATGTTGATTTAGTAGAATGCAAATGATTTAAAAACTGTTTTAGCTAGATTTATGACATTTTCAGGGAAAATCATATTTCTTGCCCCCAAAACAATACCCAAATATTATTTGAAATAACCCCACCGGAAAGAAGTTATGCCTTGCCGAAAAATAACCGGAAGTGGTTCATATCTCGGAAACTATGGGGCCTAGAATCCCAAAATTTTAAACATGTACTCACGTAATAATGCGATACAAAATCCACACCAACTTCCGGTTAATCGATCCAGTCCGTCCTGAAAATCGGATCCGAAAAATTGAAACTTCAAAAATTTATAATTTTGCAAAGAAGTATCCAAATTTCTTAATATTGACGTATTCTCGATCAGCACAATACACGCTTTCATAAAATATATAACAAATATACTTCTTAATATATACTGGATGAATTGTACTTCTTCACTCCATGAAAAAAACCTTTAAAATCCAGTGGTGTGTTAACAATGAACAAAATAAACAATGAAGTTATATTGTTTACAGCTGCAGTTGAAATGGTAAGTGAAATCTTTCATTTATTTTGTATATTATACTGTACTTTGTTTATCAGACACACGAAAGTGTGGCTTTTATATAGAGGAGAGGAGGGTATTATGGAATACCATTTACATTTCTAAAAATAACTTTACTGGTTTTTGATTAAAATCCCCAAAATCATCATGAGTACATACTATAACTAGTTGTAATGAACTGTCACTTGTAAAAAAAGACACTATTTATTTTGTTATAAAAAAAATTATTTATAAAAAGTCACAAATGGAGGTTATTATGAAATAGTCGGGTAATATGGAATAGGTGGTTTAAACCATTTAAAAACAAATTATACCTCATAAAACAGTTATTTTTAACTATAAAAACCACATTTTTAAGATTATGTGCATGTCATTTCTGCTTCGAGTCTATTTACAGAGTCAGGGATATAATTTTCTTTCTCTGCTCCGGTACAGTCAAGGCGAGCTCACAGGAAACAACTGAAGCATTGAATCCAAATTTCCCCTCGTTGATCTTCGGAGAATTTTCCGTTACAGGAGATACATTCAGCGTGTTCGTTTTCCAGTTATATGGAATACTATACTTTTACGTCGGGTATTATAAAATACCTAGTATTCCATAATACCCGACACGCCATCTTAGAAAATGAACCTTTACACTGATGGACAAAACATTGCCAGCTAAAAAACGACAACAGTATAACAAAGTACAATTATTTTAGTGTACATTATGCTTAACATCAATGTTCAAGTCACATGTGTACTAGTAGGTTAAAATGTTTGAAAACTTGCTTGCAAAAACTCTTGAAAATAACAAAACACACTTTGTTCTGTAGCGAGTGGTACGACAACAAGCGGTCAACTCTCACTGCACTGCATCATAGGAGTCTGTGGCAATCGACGCACCACTTGATTATGCGTTCGCTGAGAATATATATATAGAACCTGTAGTCATATATCTCACCATTTGCTTTATTTACACAATGTATATAGAAATCTCGTTCTACACTATCGGTACGGTTGGATAGGGTCCACGTGTCGGTACATGAGAGTAACCCGCGTCCGGAGAGTAGCTGACAAGTCGGAAAAAGAATATGGCGGACGGCTTGCACATGTTTTGGTCTTAAGGTCGACGTTGGGCGTCAGTTACTCGGACTATTGCGCCCTGTGGTGGTGAAAGATGGCGATACTACAGTATTATTTTCCTCAGTATTTATAAGTCTGCTTATAAACGGTGAAAAAAGTGATCATGCTTTGTATACAAATCTCAATGGGTGTAAAATTTAGACAATCGCTTATCTTGAAGATATTGTAACGTCTGATATTATTGTTAAGAATTTTTTTGCGGACGGGGTCAAAATGGTAACATTTATCCAACCGATGTCTCGTAGTGTCTTGTTCTGTCGGGCAGAATCTGCAACGATCAGTATTCATCAGGTTACGTTTGTGAAGAAAGGAATTAGTGATAAGAGAATTGGTTCTGGCCCGATGTATTAGGATGGTTGTGTATCGGTCCGTGTAATCTATGACCGGGATGTGGCGGCCGATGGTGAGCCAGTGATAGTCTGAGTGGCTAGGAAAATTATGCCAATCAGTGTCCATTTGCTTTTTGATATCGGCGTTTATGATGCTGATGTAATCCTCCGGTGTGATATAACGGGTTTTCTTGGTGTCATTAGGAAGGCTCTTAGCAAGTTTGTCCGCTTGTTCATTTATAGTTATCCCTTTGTGTGCTGGGGTCCATACGAGACGCGTCCGTAGATTACCTTTGTTGCGACTGTTGATGAGATTTATGATGGTGTAAATGATGGATGAAGACTTATCCTGGTAAGCGTTGATAGCGGTAAGGATAGCTTGGGAATCCGTGCACACAGTAATGTTGCTGTTATACTCAGTAGCGTGTTGCAACGCACATAGGATAGCGAAACCCTCCGCCGTGAAAATGGTGGCCTCGGGGTGCAGGGTGTAGTGGGCTTTGATGCTATTGGAGTAGTCGGTGAACACTGCCGTAACATTCGTGTCGGTTTTGGAACCGTCGGTGGCTAGGAAAGTAGAGAGGTCTTGTGCCGTTGCCCACTCGTGGAAAGTGGATTGGATAACAGGGTTTGGCAGGGAGGAGTCCTGGAATGGGAGATCGCCGATATGTATGTCGAAAACGGTGGCGTCCGGGAGTATAGAGTTTTGAGCCGGGTGCTTATTGATAGGGATGTTATGCATGTTAGTCCAGTTCCGGATGTAATGGGTAATGGGACTTTTCACAAGGGTGGCGCCTTCGTTGCTGTGGATGAGATGTATAATTTTCCGAGAAAAGTTGTCCCTCGGTGCCTTCTGGAGATAGGAACTATAATGTTTTATAAGATACTTTCTGTAGCGGCATTCTATAGTAGTGGTGTTGGTCGCTCTGCGGGTAAGGATGTTGTTTGCGGTCATAGGGAGACCGTAACTGAGTTTAATAAATTGTATCTGTAAGGATTCTAGGATTGCCATTTGGGTTTTTGTTATGGTTGCGATGCTGGGGATGACGTACTACATGAGAAGGCTGCCGATGGTGCTATTGGCGATGCACAAAAGATCCTTTGGTTGGCCACCGTGTTTTTTATTGCAATAAATTTTAAAGATGTTTAGTAACTTTCTGCTCTTGTTCCGAATGTATTGTATGTGGGCGTTCCAGGTTAAACGTGCAGTAATGTAGACACCAAGAAGTTTAATTTTGGAGACCTCTGGGATTGGTTGATTATTGAGAATGAAAACTTGGTTGCCACGTATATTGATGGGTATGCGCAAAATTGCGCACTTCCGTGGCTGGCACTGTACAGAGTTTTTCTGAGCCCATCTGCCAAAATTGTTGAGAAATTGGCCCGTGTTATAGTGTAAATGAGTCGGGTCAGTACCATGCGTGACAGCTGTAACATCGTCTGCATACTGGTATACATAGATTTTAGTGTTTTCATTTTCAAGATGAAAGATGTCATTCATGAAGATGGCAAACAGGAAGGGGGATATCACACTACCCTGAGGAATTCCTAAGCATTGGGTACTACTATGGGAGAGGTAGCCTCTCCATTTGATTTGTGTCTGCCTGTTGGACAAGAAGTCTTGAAGCCAGAGAATTGAGTTGCCTTTTAGACCTTTTTCTAGTGTTTTCCGTATAATAAGAGAGTGATTGACTTTATCATAAGCACTACAAACATCGAGAGTAGTAATGTTGATGTAGTAGCCTTTATTCCGGAGGGTATATAGTTGTAACATGAGGTGCGTAAGTAAGTCCCGAGTGCCTTTGCCGGGTAGGCCTCCAAAGTGCTTATAATTAAACCAATTATTGTGAGTGGCTATGCGCTGCCATCTGTTTAGTATCATCCGTTCCATTGTTTTCATGATCGTGGAAGTGAGCGCTATTGGCCTATAGTTCTCGACCATAGTCGGATCTTTACCATGTTTGTGGATGGGGAGGATTATGGTGTTTTTCATTTTCGGAGGTATGTTGCCCGTCGACCATATGGTGTTGTAGACCGCCAAAAGGTGACTTCTGGCCTGGTAATCAAAACCCTTTAGCATGTTTGTCATGATGCCATCGGCCCCGGGAGTCGTGTTGCGTCCTTTTTTAATTGATATATCCAGTTCTCTGTTAGTGAAGGGGAGGTTGTAGGGATCTTGCTGGTATGTAGTATTATTAGGACGACTGATGATTGGCTGCTGATCTCGTAGTTCAGGGATGAAGAAGTTGAGGAATTTGGCTGCTTGATCTTTCGGAGTTATTATTGTGCAGTTGTCATGCCGTAGGATGAAGTGGCTTGATGGGGAGTTGTTATTGTTGCGAAGGCGGCGGAGAATGCTCCATATGTTATTCTTGTAAAGGGGAGAGGACGCCATGGATTCCCAAAAAGCACGCTTCTGGGTGATGATGCAGCGTTGTAATTCCGCTGTGGCTTTTTTTGCTTGGATCCAATTGTCACGATTGATGTGTCTTTGATATCGATGATAAGCCTTACGCTTGGAGGCAAGTGCTCGTTGGCAATCGGTTCCAGGTTTAGGAGGTTGACTGCTCACTCTGCGATTCTTCCGCATGGCGAACAAGTTATCATATTGTTGAACGAGGTCATCGTAGGTCCATTCGTTATGTGCTGCCCAGGTGATAAAGGTATTCATGGCGTTTACGTCATTCGTGTTACCACTCCTGTCAGTCTGTTGACAGCTCTTGGTCTTGGCAGGATTGGGCGTGTGGAAGTTTGAGTTATTGTTGTTACGGGATTGATTAGGGTGGTGAGGGCGAATGAGAGGAAGATCAATAGTTATCATACAGTGCTTGCTACCATAATCTTGGAAGTAAGGGTCCCATTTCACATGGGGTGCAATGTCGGTAGTGGTAAGAGTTAGATCGATGGCGGTGCCTGGAACGTTATCATTTAAGTGTGTGAGACGTCCATCGTTGAGCAGGCACAGCTGGGAGAGGTTGATGAGGTCAGCCAAAATACGACCACGTGTGTCAGTGGAGCGATTGCCCCACATCACGTGATGGGCATTAAAATCTCCACCTAGTATAATAGTCTGGTCCGATAGGTGACGGAATAAGTCGTTAAATAACCCTGGCGGAGATTGAAGAGGAAAGTACGCATTTATTACCTCAATCGCTTGTGGTACGTAAATTTTAATACTGAGCCATTCTGGATCACCCTGACCATTTGAGGTTCGGGAATCTATATAAGAACACGGAATGGAATGATGAATGTAAGTAGTTAGGCCACCTCCTGTGGTGCCGGTACGATGAGTATGGAAGGCTGTATAACCCGGTAAGTTGATGTGATTGCTATGTTGGAACCAGGTTTCTTGGATGAGTATGATTTGATAGTTTTTCCAAATACAATCGGTGTTTAACTGCATCATTTTGTTTCGGAGACTGTTGGCATTCCATTGTAGAATTTTCATGAACGTTGCGATCGGGTGTGGATGGCAGGCGTTTGTGAAGTCATGGGTGGTGGATTGTTGATGATCTTCCCGTTTTTGTTTTTGGGTTTTTAGGTGGTTTTATTTGGGTTCTCTGTGGAGTGATCGGGTGGAGTCCCTCTGTCGCGTCGTTTGGTGGTTGTCGTTCTTCCTGAGGAATCTTCGACTGTGGTCCCCGTCTCGATGGGTTTCGTTTGTGGTTGCAGTTTGGGTGGAGAGCGCTTCAGCTCCGTTTGTACGTTGCTAGTGTGAGCGTCAGGTTCCGAATAGACCTCACAGGCGGTCTTGTTGTGTTGTTGGATAGTACTGGGGGTAGTTTGAATACTTTGTTGGGTGAGAGACGCAGTGAGTTTGCTTTCTTGTAAGATTTGTAATAACTTGGAAAGTATGTCGTTCTGTCTGGCTATAGCTTGTTTTATAGTGATTAATTGTTCCCACGGGTCGTCGGTCGAGGTTGGTTGAGTCGCTGTTTGGCAGGGCCGTCCGTGGGTTTGATACTGTGAGTAGGTTGACTGTTGTGTCACATTGCTGTAGGAACCGCGAATGTTATCAGAAAGAGGGTGCATGGCAGCCCGGGCGTCCTTTCGTGAACAGTTGTACATACGTTGATGACGTAGTATGGCTTTTTCATGTTGGATTCCGGGGCATTGTAATGAGGAGTATGAGTGATTGCCGTTGCAGTTTATGCAGCGAGTAGATTCAGCTGTACATTGTGTTTCATATTGTGGGTCTCTACACCGTGTACATCTTGGAATGCCTCTACAATAATTTTTGGTATGTCCCAGTTTTCCGCATTGTTGACAAATTCTAGGACGTTCCTCGTAAGATTCCACGCGATACGCCATCAGGTAAAGCCGCAGATGACGAGGGAGATCAGTCGTAACTAGCGAAACTTTAATTGTTCCGGTTGGGATCGTTTGACCGTCTACTTTTCGACTACAACGTTGTACACTAATTGGGAGTTGGCCGTCCTCTTTGAGTAATTGGTAGATTTCCTCTGCGTGCAGCTCTAAAGGGACGCCTTTTATTATGCCTATGCGGGCATAGGAACCTCTAGTGAGACTAATACGTACCGGGATATCGTCGATCTGAGTAAGTTATAGTAAAGTGGGGATGAAAGATTGGATCGCTGTTACATAAATTTTTCCAGTTCTGGTGGTAGTGATGTTCGATATTTTCCCGTGTATATTTTCATACGAACGTTTAAAATGTTGATAGATTCGTTTGCCAGTTAGAGAGGGGTGCGTTCTTTCCGTTTGTAGGACACATGTCGGGTTGTTTAGAGTAACAGTTCGGGAGTTTATCCGCTGTAGGAGGTCCGCGTTAGATGGTTCCTCATGATAAAGCCAGTAAGTAGGGTTTGGTTGGGGAGACTCAGTCGTAGTAGTCAGCGGGGAGTCGGCTGACCACATGTCACGTCCGTTCGGTTGGGGAGATTCCATGTATTCCTCCTCCTCCTCCTCCCGACCGCGGCCGCTGGGAGATGTTAACATAAGATTCGTACTTACAGTTTCTTTGATCACTGGTTATCTTTCGAATTTGCAACGATATCCAATATAAAAATTTAATTTTAGTAAACTTTTAACGGTTCGGTTCGATTCGGTCCGTTCCGGTCCGGTCCGGTCCTAGAACACCTGCCGACACGCTACTCGTTTAACATCACAGCATTTGGGGGCGATATCAGGAACAAACTTTGATATAATAGAAAGCCTTGTCGATCCGATTCGATTCGAATCGATGCGATCCGACTCAGTCCAAAATGGCGGTTGTAGCAGCCATTTTGGACTGAGTCGGATCGAAGGTTTTTGATTGTTATTTTTTCTATTTTTGCTTGATTTTTGGGAAATTTTGAGTGATTTTGATTGAATCAAAATTATAACCATACAAATATTTTGGGTCAGACACAATCATCCTTTTTATAGTCCAACCAGAGACAAATGGTAACAACTTACCATCTGTCTCTGGTTGGACTATACCGACGATATGACATTAAAAAATACATACAATACAATTGACGCCGACCTTTTCTTAGAGGATCCTAGAGGATAGAAAATATTTGTATGGTCATAATTTTGATTTAATCAACAAATTTTTCCTCGAAACTTTGTTACTTTGAGTGATTTTGTTTGATATTTTCGCGACTTTTGAGGCATTTACATTTTGATGGGGTAGAAGCGGGGTCGATTTCCTACTAACGGTATTTCGACTTTTGATGTTATTCGTCGATTATCTAAAAAAATTAGTAATCGGGATTAGGTTTTCTGACGTTTCTGCTTTTGATACAATAGCTTGCATCACTATTTAGTAAGCAATTATAAATATTTATATAATGCATGTAAATAATTTAAATAATTACGCGTGATTTATATAAAACTTTTAACGTTTATACGTAATTTATATCAAACTTTGATATAACTATATTATTAATGTCGCTGGTTTCCTGACTGTGGCAAGCACTGAAACGTACCGAAAAATGTTACGTAAATTTAATAACTTTGTTTTACAATAGCTGTTATTACAAGTTGCAACAGCCCATGTTGCTCCTGGAATCTAAAAATAATAATAATAAAATTTAGGTATTTTTTTATTTTCCCAAATAAACTAATCGAGATATAATATTCTGAAGTGGTAAAAAGTAGTATTAACATTTCTTACATAAAATTATTATACAAATAAATAACACTACAATAAATTTATACTAAATATATAAAACATTTTTATATTTTGCATTTTTATGCATTTTACGTAAATATGCATATTTTAAAAAGTTATATTAATTAATAATAAACAATATTTTTTTTACAACTCGAGTTATCTTTAAAGTGTTACCATCCTGTTACGGGGCTAGTTTATTATTTGTAGTCGTCGTTTCATCGTGCAGATACTATTTTTATAAATGCAGAAAACTATTCTTAGTATTTTAAAGTATTTTAGTAATAAATATATTTTATCCGTAACCATATTCTGAAGTTTCTACAGAACGAAGAGTAAAGACTACAACAGAATATCGAACGGTTCTAGGAACACTTTTATTACTTCCGTACAATTTTTATCGAAATAATTATGTTTAATAATAATAATAACCATAGATATAGTTACCTTCGAAGATTAAGAGTCTAAAAACTCTCAACAAAGTAACAAAAATAGTGAAATTCCAAAATTTTCTTCCTTCGCTTACTGTAGTGAAGCAGTCGCTCGACCACGGCTCGACTGCGGATGACGTATATCCGGAATCTGGCAGGAAGTGGCTAAATCGGCTGTATGAGCTAACCTTGCCCATTCTTAACATTTCCATTGTTAACACTTCCCCCGAGGGGAGAAGTGTTAACAACCTCTCCCTCGCGGGGGTAATTTCGAAAAATTCCTTCTTAGTGTACGTACCCTATTAAAACGCAATAAAAAACGCAAAAAACCGCATCTAAAATAGTACAGTAGAAGCCAAGCTCTTCAGGGTAAACCTTAATCCTCTCCCTCGAAAAAATCCCTTCTTAGTGTGCGTTCTCGTGACGTACCCTAACTGTGTACCAAATTTCAACTTTCAACTCCTAACCGTTTGGGCTCTGCGCTGATTATTATTATTATCAACTCGTCTCGATTATATATATAGACTGATTATACATTTTTAAATATTAACTTCAACACTTGAAAGTTTTTATGTTTTTAATGTATTTGTATGAGGACAAATTACATTTAATCAGTAGTAGATGAAAGTTTTATTACTGGAAGCAGACGAAATTTCTTGTTGATTTGATGACGTAAATTCCAATTTTAAAAATAAATTATATAATTTATTAATCGTATAAATAATGTCTTTAAATATTTTTTTTATTTATCAGTTCAATTATTTATTAAAAATCTGACGATTCGGTGAGAATTTGACTACTGTTTAGTATATTTTCACAAAAAAGGAGAATTTTTTTATATATATATATTAACCGTAAAAATCTCCTTTAGAGGGCGCTGAAAAGTGTAAACAACCAAGATGGCGAGCGTAAGATAAATTCGGTAGAATTAAATATTAAAATAGGATAATAATAGCGAATTAAAATAAAAACTAAGTAATTCGTTAGATTTATTTTAAGTTTTAGACAATTTTGTAATGTTTAAAAAGAAATCGATCTTACCCGAAAGGCCGTCTCCGCCTTCGATTGAAGAAATGTTAGAAGATTTAAGTTTTGCTAAACCCGACGACGTGTTATTAATCAGTCCAGGTATTAAAGCCACGTTTTAATTTAATGAACTTGAATAATATTGTTGTGATTCAGTCGCTTTGTCTTTACGCCAGTTAGAAATTATTTGTATCTTCATTTCAGGAAAATTTCCTCAATTTTCCTCAAATTTTCTCAAAATTTCCTCATTTAAGAATTTTTACTCATTTCTTCAAATGAGGAAAAATTGAAATTTGTGCAGAAAATGTCTTCTGGATGTCTTTTAAGTTTGAATTCTAGTTGTAACAAGTGCAAAATCTATAGCATTTGTTCACGTGTACTGAATATTTTGGCATCCATCAGACTTAATGAAAAGGCAAATATGATAATCTGGTAGAGAAGTGCATCTAAGTAGCCTCAATGGTGGTACTTCCAAGGTTGTGGCGTTTAATTATTTGGTTTACTTGACTGTTCGTGGAGTACTTGATGTTATGTAGTTTTAGGGGGTGTGGGGGTTCGCCCTATCCCAGGTTCCAAAGAACCGCCACCCGGGTGTGTGTCTATGCGTGAAGCGTGTAGAATAGTATTTAATCATCTAACACACCGGGTTAAATATAAATCATCTTACTTGTAGCCAATTAACCAAAGCAACATTCGTTTTTTTAAAAGAAATTTGAAAATTTAAAACCAGCTTGCAATGATTTTAAGTGAATGCCTGAGGAAGAGCACAGGATGGGCATCAGAAACGTTAGCAGTTTTAAAAAAACGAATGTTGCTCTGGTTAATTGGTTACAAGTAAGATGACTTATACGTGTAGAATAGGCAGTAGAGTGATGCAGGGGAGGTTAAAAACTGACCTTTGTGCCGTAGATACTACCTATATGCACTTTTACCGATAATCTTTATAAAGTTACCTGTGCGCTACCGTTACTCGAGTCCAATGTGAAAGGACAATTCTTTTTCGATGTTGCTGTCTATTGAAAAAGATTAATTAGATGAATTGGAAGCATAAGCAATTATTGACGGATTCTCACAATCACCTAGTGAATTTAAATGATTGTTCTTAATAGTGGATTGCATGAAATATGCTTTTGATTTATCTGTTAATGTGTAAAATGTTCGGTACAAGCAAACTATTTCAAAATTTTTATAAAATAAAAAAATTAAAAATTTAATTTTAATAATTTGTATTTAGATTCAGTATCTATTGTATATTGCTAGTAAGGTGTATTGTACAATATATGCACACTGTAATTACTAAAAAATATAAGTTTATTTAGCAAAAATTTTAATTGCACCTTTCTTTCATTTATGTATTATTTAAAAATTTTATTTATTCAGTATAAAAATTAAATAATTGCCTTATAGTTGGTGGTGGGTCCATTTCGTCTCCTGGCAACCTAATTTTTATATTTGGTCTGTGCTTACAATGTGAAAATGAGAAAGAGACTGAAGTTTAAATCTCGGCATACAATGCACAGCTATCCTGTTTCTTCAAAAATGATGGAAAGTTAAAATATTATTCAGAGATTCCTTGGTATTTAGTTTCTTCCAATTGTTTGGATTGTTTGTGTTCTGTTTGGAAGAATGTACTTGCATTCATTTTTTTATATTAATTTAGATTTCATTAATAGACATAATAGAAACAAAAAAAATGTTCTATTAAAAATTGTCTGTTTAATTAAAAAATTTATTGGATTTTAGAAAAAGAATTTATAATGAAAACATGTTTTTATTTGCTTTAGTTAACTAGAGAATTTATATTTGATTTCATTTAATTGGACATTGTTGAAGCTGTCACATGTCAATGTTGTGATAAAATATCTTTTTTGCATTCTCATGAATTTGCCTTCGAGTATTTTTTTTTACTTACATAAATAACAATTCTTATTCATTGATTGTTATATTTCATATTTATTGATTAATTTTTCTAATTATGTAATTTTTAAATATTTTTTTTGGATATGAGTATTTTACTAATCTAGCTTTTTAAATTGTTTGCAGATTCAAGTTCTAAAGTTGGAAAACATGTAGATAATTTATCATTAAAGGTTTTAGATGATTATAATCTTTCATATTTAAAGGTATTTCAGATCTATTAATTATAATTTAAAATAAATTTATTGTAAATGTAGTTTAGTATAAAAAGTACAATATACTATTTTATTTTAATTAATGTTATTGAATTAAAGATTTGTATACTTTAAGTATTAGTTTCATAAAGAATCACTTTTTTGAACTCATAGGTACTGTACAGTACATAGCTCTATCTATATACATTTATACTATACATGTTACTGTGAAAGACCAAAATTAGAGAATGTCAATATTCTCCGGTGAATGTCGACACATACAAAATACATCTGTGAAAGACCGAATATTTGGTTATATTATTATACCTTCAAACAATCACCAGTGTATGTTGACAAGCACAGATAAGCTTTTGGTGGAGGTCGAAATGACACCCGAGAAGCTGGTGCCCCAGCTATATTGCATTCAAATAATGGTAGGGAATTCTGTAATCAAGTTATATCCGAACTATGTGCTATGTGGAAAGATGTTGTGATAGTTTATGGAAAGCCTCGTCATAGTCAAACACAAGGCTCAGTTGAAAGGGCCAATTGGGATATACAGAATATGTTAACTGCATGGATGAACGATAATGATACAAATAAATGGTCAGATGGTTTGCCTTTTGTATAATTTGCTAAGAACACTACAAATCACGAAGGAATACGCCAAAGTCCTTAAGAAGCCGAGTTTGGCGTTAAATCAGAAGAGGCATAGCATCGTCTTCTTTGCCTGGCGAACAAATCGCAAATATTGAAACCGAAGAACGGCTCAAAGAAATTGTTAATACTTTTGAAGAAAACTTGAGCAGTGGCCATAACGAATACCATATTTCAAAGGAAAATATTGAAGAGGAACTGCAACCTACCATGTCTTTGTATCAAGCCCTGACTGAACAACATGAAGTTATTTCTATAAAAAGAGAATCTTCTACTGCAAGCAACGAAAATGTTATGAACCTCAAAAAGAAAATTTCCTTCTGCTCAAATTGGTGATACCATACAAATACAAGTCCCTGATGTCGACCATGGCTGTACAGATTCCCGAAATGTGTTTGCGGTTGTTGTTGGAATAGAAGAAAGACTCTGACTTTTTTAAAGTAGCAAACAAAAATGGTACCCTCGAGCAGCTTTATATCCGTAATCAGTTTGTAATTTGTAAAGAAAAGTTACTTTTTATAGATGAGATTTCTTATCAAGAAATATCGCTGAGAGAAGCAACTGCAGCTAATTCAAAAAGTGGATAACAAGGCTATACACACTGTCATTGCATAAAGAAGTGTTCCACGAATAAATGCAGTTGTAAAAGCAAGGGACTCTTGTGCAATTCAAACTGCCACAACAATTTAAATTGTTGAAATAAATATGATTGTATAACATTAATCACATAATTTATGTGTAAGTTTATTATTGTATTATTTTCTTTAATGATTTAAAATGTACTGTTTGTTTTAAGTTCAACTTGTGCTGTTACTTAAGCTTTCTCCTATTTTGACATATTAAAAGTTGCATTTTTGTCTTAACGTAATAAAAATATTTTTATTCAACATTCGCCATCAGTGCATGCTGAATGTCGACATTTGCCGGTGTAAGTGAGAAATGATGATATTTAACAAATATTTCGTACATACACGAAACGACTGTGTGAATGCTGACATTCTCTAGTGAATGTCAGCATTCACCGGATATAACATTTGCCAGATATCAGTCATTCACAGTAACATACATATATATCTACACTAAATAGATTAAAAGTTAAACATGGCCATAAGGCAAGAGTTAGGTATAATAATTAGTCTCTGTTTGAGCCAATGTAGTTACAAATTTCCAGAGCTAATTAGTTGTGATTTCTTGTAGCTGGATGATTCTTTATGAAACCAAGAATTTTAGTGTATAAATAATAAAGTATATGTTTTTATACACAGAAGATGCTTGAATTGAGAATTGGTATTACTCAAATATCAGGAACAGAATACGTTAGTGTTTAGATATTATGAAGGAAAGTTAATAAGTTATATACTAATGATTGTATATCTGAAAAGTGAACAAATGAGATACAACTGTACACAAAACATTTATCTTTGTACTTAATCTCCTCTACTATTAATGCACTTATTGCTTTTTATCAGTGCCTTGAAACCCACAGCATAGAATTATTTTATCTTTTGTCTACATATAAATGACTGAAATAAGAGAAGGAATAACTTTAAACAGTTATATTTATCTATTGAAAAGTTTTATTAAAAATAGTCTTCAATTTATAGTTTCATTAAAAATGTTTTCAAAGAATAAATGTTGGAAAAGTATCCATAGTTAGTTTGAAAAATAATTTTGGTTTGTTGTAATCATTATGAATGAAAATAAACTTTGTATTGTTGAAGCAAAAATTGAAATTATTGTTTTTTTCAGATAATAAAATTATCAAAACAGTATTTTCAGTATAGGCTTATAAACAAAGAATTTAAGAATGTAATATTGTTTATATATTGTATGGAATAGCAGTACAGTAGACTCTTCTTGTAATTATGGGTATTATCATCAGTTGTTTAACGTTAACAAAATCTGTATTTCCCAAAACTTGTAAGGTAATAATTATAACATTAACTTCATCATTAAGCAGGGTAATTAACTTTGTTATTTTGAAAGTATTAATCAGTTATCATCATCACTATAGATGAGTTTCCAAGTGATACAATAAACAGAGATGATTATTTTTGGAAACAGAAAAACAAATCATTTAAAAAGATTAAAATATTTGCAGTAGTAGATTTTAATAATTATATGTTAATAGAAATTTATTAAATTCTTATAATCAATGTTAGTATCTGATGATGATTAACCATTTATTGTTATACTAAATTTCCTGTATTAATTAAATTACTTTTGATCTAAAATTAGGCTAATTATAATAAAAATTTACTAGAATTAAGCTAATTATTACTCCACAGATAATCTGTGGAGTAATAAAAATTTACTACCAAACATATATTCTAAAAATGTACATTTTATTAAAATTATTTCTAACTCAAATAATTTTATGAAATATATAATTTGTTCACAGTACAATATTCATAATAATCTATATATATAAAAATCAAATCTTGCTGGTTTATTGGTACAAACCAACAACATACCTTTATACAAATCTTTATTTTTAAACAGATCTGAACCAAAGTTTGTATGAGTATTACTTAGACTCTAGAATCAACACTAAGCTATATACTACCTCTAAATATTGGAGTAGTATATAGCTTTTACATGTAGCACAATCTGTTTGCAAAAATGATTCTTGTTGGTTTTTTGTTTGTTGAATAATAATTTAGTAGTACTGTACAAATAAAAGAATTTTAACCAGTTTTGAAAATGTCATCAAGAAAGCAAGCATCAATTGCCCAAAAGAGTGCAGATGTGACAAAAAGATCATTAAGAATTAGTGAAAGTATTAAAGATTATTCAGTCTTTCTCGAACAAAACTGCTCGAGAATGTCTAAATTGAGGGCCAAACTGAATTTGCATATCCAAGCACAACTTCCAGGAACTTGCACAATGTGCAAGTCAATTGATTCTGTTTTCAAGGCAGATCAGGCAGACCCACTGGAGTTGTTAAACTATGCATTACTGCATTGATGGTATCCAAAAACTAAAAGCTCTGGAAAATATTTGCATTTAATCATACCAACTTTTTATGGTCTTTAGCATTTATCCATTATCTATACTGTATTTACTAATTCTATTTGATTTTATTCATTGTATAGTTTTTACTCCTTAAGCTTTTAAAAATTTTACATAAATCATTAATTAAATATTTTCACGAATTAATTTATTAATGTAGTTATACATTCTCTTATTGAGAAAATGAATTTATAAAATTTTATTAGCTGAGTTTTATACATATTAAAATATTTTTTTCTTTAGGTCAAAACTTTTGTAGAATCCTGTAATACATTAGAGAAAATTCTTCCCAATTTGCAACGAGAGAATGAACAATTGAAAATGTTAAAGAATGAACTTAATGAAGAATTACACAACTTAAAACAGAAAGCTGCAGATGATGTAAATTTAATAAAGCCATGATAAATAATTTATTTATTATACATAAATGTTTTATTTTTTTTAATATTATAGATATTTGAAACAGAAAATTAATTTTAATAACATTACATATAAGATGCATTGTTTATAAGATCAAAAGTTATTTATAACTGAATTATTTGTATTTGTTCACTCTTATTCTTTGTATTTGTTTCCACAAATTTTTTTGCTGCTTCCTTCATGGATGCACGACACTCTTCAAGATTTTCATCATTATCACTTAATGAAGGATTCTTAACTGTGGGTTTTTAACACAAGTAATTTAGTTTTAATTTTAAAAAAATAAGATTAAATATTAATTTAAATACCTGATAATTCTTTTCTAAGTTTAATGTCTGAAACTATTACTGGTTTTAATTGTTCCTGAAACTGAAAAACAAATTTTATTTATTCATCTGTTAAATATAATAAACAAATAAGAGAGAGAATTGATTAAATTTACTCCTTCTAGTTCTATTTTTTTCTTTAGTTCTTGTAAATTATGATCTTTAATATTTTTAAGAAGAATTTTAACAGCATCATTACATAGTTCTAATAGTTCTTCAGTTGAAAGATTCTTAGTTGGAATTTCATAATTTTCCTATAAAAATTAGATATTCCAATTTTTACATTTTTACATTCCTTATACAGCTAATTCTAAACAATTTTATACCTGGATTAAAATATTTTGGAGACTTATGAAAATATGTTGTAAGGATAATTTTATAGTTCCCAGTAATTTATTAATTTGTTTCATTTCATTTTCATTTTGTTGTTGTTTTGCTAACAGAGCTAATTCTTTTTGATTTAAATCTTTTGCAATATCCCTACAAATAAACATTATAATTTATTTTTAATATTAATGAAATGTAAATAAATTAGAAAGCATACATTTTGTTATAATTATTAGTATCTCTTAATTTCTCTAAGGTAATTTCTAGTTCTGTTTCTTCATTTTTCAATTCTTTTAATCTTTGTTGCAATTCATCACGAAGTGTTCCTAATTCCTTACGAGTCGTTTGCTGTTGGAAGTATTTTTCCTCAAATTCCTAGAATTATTTTCTCATTATTAGTTGTAAAAATTAATATATTTAAGTAAAAAATTTGAACTCACTTCAATAGAAGATACACCTGTAATATCTTTAATCGTTTGTAGTGTTTCTTCATAGAAATTTTCTTCTGCTTTATCATTTTTGTATATTGAATCTTCTTTTTTAATTGTTGACTAATTTTGTTAATATTCAAATAAGTTTAACCGTATATAATATATTCTATTTTATGATAGAATATAATCTTACCTTTTTTACTGTTTGTTTATCTTGTTTCGTTTTAAGTTTTGACAGCTGATTTTGATATTTAACAATTCTTGTCTTCTGTTTCTGTTTAGTCTTTTCAAGTCTATTTTTTGATTTATCGAATTTGTTTGACTGTAGATCTCTTGCTAATTTAGCCTTTTCTTTTAATAATTCAATGCTTTCTTTTTTACTTTTAGAATCTTTCAATTCTTCTATTAAAGTATCAAGTTGTTTTTCAAAATGTTTTTGCTCCTAAAAAAAAGCAACAAAAGAAACAAAAATTTAACAATTTTTCAATTAGTATTATCACATGTATTGAAACACTAGTGGTATTGTATGACTAATAAATATATCAATATAATTTTACTTTCACCACATACACATACAGTGAAACCTGCTAAGGTGACCGCTTTGAGTTGGTTTCTTCGGTGGTCGTGTTAACGGGTTTCACCGTATCAGTGGCGTGCCATCATTGGAAGCGGTGGAAGTGCCGCTTCCCTTGTATTTTCTAAAATATGAATTTCCATATTTTAACGTAGTTTGAATTAATTAAAATTAATATTTTATTATAACCGCATTATGTATCTTATTACAAATTTCTATACTACATGTGAAAAAAACGATAAGATTGTTATTGTATATTCGAATATCAATAGCTGAATGGAAGCACTGGAATGTCGAAACCGGGTCAGCTTCCAAGCAGATTATAGGCATTGACACATGCACTTTACAGAGCACCAACCTCACACAGTTAAGCCAGTGGAAGCTACACACGTATAACGCTTCCAATGTTTCTATCCAAGAGCGGTTCTGGGCTGTTAGCAGCCTGCCTGCTAGATATTCGGCCGCCCTCACCTGATTATGTGAATTACGAGTAGACTAGATTTATAACTTAACCCAACCGATAGGAGTTTACTGGCATGTTTTTATGATAGTTCTGTATAGTTGACAGGAGTTTTAAAAAACTCCATTAAAATATTTGATATATTTATTCCGCGTTTATTCCGCTCTCCCATCTTATATTACTTACGGATTTCAATGTTAAACCGGTGATATTACGATTTAGTGCGTCCCATCTGTAAGGGGATGCAGATAAAACGTGTACAATTCTAGTAGTGTTAAAAAATTAACTGTTACTTTGGCAGCATCATTTACAACCAAATTTAATGAATGAGACGCACAAGGTACAAATAAAGCTCTAGAATTTATTTTCCTTAAATTTACGATTTATGTATCCATTGTCATAAAAATTTCTTTCTACTTCTTTCCCAAGACTACAGATATTCGAGTACAAAGTAACCGGTTTCGACTTATTTCTACTTAAGAAGTAATGAAATAATTAAGAGATTAGGGAATTGGGGACATAAATAAAACCCTGCCGAAAGAGCCAGAATTTTACTTAACCGAACCAATCTCTACCCAAGTACAGTGGGGACTGATTTCTTAATAATATTAGATAATAAAGACAGAAATTTTTCCAGTTCAATGTGAGTGACCGAAAAGTTGTAAATTTTGGAAATATTCGTGGACACCGGTCCTAAAACGAATTAGTTAGAAAACAAATGATGGACAATCTACTTAGTATTAAGTTTAACATATTTAGATTTTTACAGTATGGTGAGAAACGTTTAAAATTTACAAGAACCCTGTCACGTTTTTTTGAGGTACACTAGTGATGGGACGAGAGGCATTTGACATTGACCGGTATCGGCACTCTTGGGATTTGGCACGCGCACACTGCACACCTACCTGTACCATCTCTGATTCCATCCATTAGCCACTGGTATCGAGCTATTTGACTAAGTGGATTGTTTTAAAATTTAAAAATAATATTTTATGTTATTTTTATGTACGTTTCTTTACAAAGCTACATTTAATTATAATTTTCTTTAAAAGTATATTAATACAATTGTACAATACAGTGGCATAGCTAGGGTTCTCCAGGCCCGGTGCAGAACCAGATTTGTGGGCCCCCAAAAAAATTTTTCGGCAGGGGTGTCCTTTTTCTGTAATGATAATCGGGAACGTCCAAACAAAAACAAGTAATTTTTTTTGTAAATTTTAGCTTTGAAATTTATTTATTCCGTTGAAAACACTGCTTTTAGATGTTCTCTTTGAATGATGCGTTAGATATTTTGTTTTGTTTACGTAAACGGCGGACTAAAATATTTTTGTTTAGTGGTTTATATAGTGTATAATTAGATTACAGTTAAGTTGCTGGTTTTCCTGTGTAATAGGGGCCCCAGCAGCTCGAGTAGCCAAATTCTAAATTTCGCTTCGTTCTGATTGCTGTGAACATTTTTCGGGTCTTTTTTTCCTGATTTTGGGGCCCCTATGAGCCTATCGCTTTCCAGGGCCCGGTGCGGACCGCACCTACTGCACCCTAGCTACGCCACTGGAACAATATATTGTACCAGGTATGTGTATCCACCGCACATTTTATTTCACCGAATAAGTTTTTATAATTTATTTTTAATTTTAGCTTTTATATCGTGGCTAGCGATTCAGAATGTAACTGTGACATTAAAAATACATTTAGAGAAGTCTACTGTTTTTACTGGCTTATCGAACAAATGAATACGAATGGACCCTAGACCAGGGATGGCGAACCTTTTTGAGTCCGCGTGCCATATTGTAAGCATACTTAGCTTTAAAGATGTTAATGCGTGCCAAAGTCTTAGACTTCTAATAATGATATTTAAAGAAATTAAACGAATACCCTTTAATTCGAATAAATGTTAAAAATCTGATTGAAAAAAGGATGATCAGGTGATAAACAGAAAGGATGATTGAAAAAAACAGAAATCATATGATACATTACGTGCCAAGATTTCTCTTACGTGCCACTTTGGGCACGCGTGCCATAGGTTCGCCACCCCTGCCCTAGACCATCACTGACGCGCAATTAACTGATTGCCCCTGGAAGTCGGCTTGTTACAGAAACACAGCTTCCCTGTCATCAAATGTCACGGCACGCCACTGCACTGTATATAAAAAAGTCAAATGGTTTCTTCCTAGAGTCAACAATTCTTTATTAATAAAGACTTTTTGGATGATTAAAGTAAATCTGTGCTGAGCAGAGAATTGTTTTTAAAATTTGAAATTACGGAAAGTTCGGAAACTGCGACGTTAAGTGAAACGACATATAATACAACCAAATTTATCATAGGCTAAATAATATAATTCGGTTAGTAATAATTTATCCAGAAGTCGCCTTAATAAAAAAGAATGAGAATGCCGAGTATTCCCCGAAGAGAAATATCTGAATTCAACACTGTACGTGGAAGACCCTTAATTCAAATTTTCCTTTGCCCCATAACGCTACAATGAGCCACTGCGCTGACAGTACAGATGATGATGCATTATTATAAAAAAAAAACACTTACCTGAAGTAAAATATCTTTAATTTCTTTATACTTTTGGTTAATAAACTGAGCTTCTTCTAATCTCATTTTCTTCGTTAACCATTTATTCTCTAGTTTTACAATTTTCTACGTAATACAGATAAAACATTTATTTTATTGTAAAAATATATACCGAAAAGTTTTTGAAACTCTGAATAATTAAACGGTTTAGTCAGTAGACCGTTAAATTATTGAGTTTCAAAAAAAGAAAAGAATGTCACTAGATTCTAATGAGGATTTATTAAAATATAGTCTAATTCTCATCTCGAGTGGACAAGCCAAGAAATAGTTGGCGACCAGATTTCGAGGACCACACGACCGTACTTTAAGGCGGTACTTATTGTTTTTATACTATATTACCTGAGACTACCCTAGAAATTATGCAACGACATACAATAAAATGTAATAACGCACAGGTACTTTAACTTAATTCTTATTAAAACTTACTTTATTATTCCATATATTAGCGCTTCTTTTCTTTTTAATTCTCCGAACTGTTTTTGCTAGTTCGCTGCATTGAAGCTTTTTATTTTTCAATCGTTGTTCTTTCTCACCACTGTAGTAACGAAGTAAATCCAACTGTTTAGTCTGATCAAATAATTTTTGCTTCAGTTTGTCCATGCTTTCCTAAAATACAGCAAAAGTTTGAAATTTTGAAAAATTTTGAAATTTGAAAAAGTTTGCTATTGTAAAACACTGCGTTACTGTATTTATACTGTAAATATGAAGACGCCAACACGATATACACAAGAAATCGAAAATAATGCTACACAACAACAACAGGTTTTAATTAAGTTTTGTGTTGAGGAGACCAAGTGTAATTGATTCAATTTCAGTAATGAACACGTCCGGATTCGATCCCGTGTCCTCCAAGGTATATACTGTATAAGAAGGTCAGGACACGCATACTGGAGCTGCCATTTTGGGCCTTTTTGAGTCGCATGTTAAACAAACTTGTACAGGCAGTCAGTTTTATACGACATTAATTAAACTAAAATTGCATAAATTAGTTTAATTAATGTCGTATAAAACTGACCGCTCGTACAAGTTTGTTTTAAACGTGCGACTCAAAAAGGCCCAAAATGGGGCTCCGGTACTCGTGTCCTGACCTTATATAGACCTTGGTGTCCCTCGGAGCGGTAGGGCGCCACCTCGACCACTCAGTCATCTGGCTAGGGTACTATATATATAAGATTATATAGCTCACTTGCCATTACAAATCCTAAATTGAGACACGCTTGTTTATCAGGCTACGTGCTCTGACGTGATAGTGAGGTACTGCAGACAGCAGACACTGTTAAAACACATGGTAATAACTGCCCCGTTTCCCCTACTTTAAAATTTGAAGTATTATCAAGCAAGTTAATAGTTTAAATTGTTACATAAAAACATTGAATTAAAAATTACTTGCACGTTTAGTGAATTAATTCTTCCTTCCGAAATTGCAGAATGATCGATTTTAACATTCTTCTCTTGAACTAGCTAAAATAACAACGGGAATTACTAAAATACTTCCGAAGACGGGTTGTTAAGTTGAAACTACTTACCGAAATTAGCAATTTTTTTCTCTGGTGTAATTCTTCAACCTCTTCTTTCAATTTTTTAATAATTTTTTCGTTGTTTCGTAGTTGTTCTTCGTAGTCTTCTTTCTGGGCCTTCCTCTCCTTTTCTACAGATAATCGAAGAATTATACTAGAATTTGAATTTTTCGCATGTAAAAATGTACTTACCGATCACTTGTAAGCGACACGTCAATATTTCTATATCTTTTTTGTAAGAATTTTTGGTTTTGGAGGATGCCTTCATATTATATTTTTAACGGTTTTATCCAAGTGTTTGTACTAAAGCTGCTTAAGCGTTGCTATGGTAAACATTTCAGGTGTTATCGATTACCACTTTGAACAACAGTTGTCTTATTCTACAAATACAATAGACTAGATAACTGCCAGTGGGAAGATAAAGATTTTCTAGCTTTTAAAACAGTCTCCACACAAATATACAGGGTATGTGTAAAAAATTTGAGGTGATACTAATGTATGAAAATATATGTTGATAATTGCACGTTAGTTTGATATTCGTTACTTATTATCTACAATTTTATTAATTTGTAACTTGGATTTTGAGTCTTTTTTGTAACAATACATGGCTTAACTTTATAACTATGTTTCAGGCTTTATTTGAAACTCTGCCATAATGGGCTTGCTAAAAGAGGCCCTCTTAGTGCATCTTTTAGCAAGCCCATTATGGGTAGTGAGGGACGGGGTCCGACATATCCAGACAGACCACCCGAAAAATTCCCGGAGATTTTTCGACCCGGATTTCGGGTCTTCCAGAGCGGCAGGCTGCCACCTTGACCACTCGGCCATCCGGTCGTCTTATGCTTCGGCCGGTGGTAAGTTCCACAATTAGTCAAAATTTGTATATTCGAAAATGTTCTTAGAAAATTAAGAATATGGAATGTTTAAAATGTGCTCTTTTAGTTATCATTTCATTATTCGCATACCTTTTATCATAAAAACAGTTAAAAGAAAATGGCTGGTTGCAACAAAGACATACAAATCGTATGTTATATTGTTATTAATCTGTAGGTCATTATCTTGAGCATACTTTTGCGTTTGAACTTGATTTCTCCTTAATTATCATCAATACTTTATACATATTTTTTTATTTGCAGGTGTGTGGGAATGGATGAGTTCCGCAGGGCCCGGCGAGCTAATTTCCATCGACGGCCATCTGACTGCCCACGAATATGTCGACATTTTAGAGAATAGCTTAATATCATCCCTACAAGCTATATATGGGATGGACGTCGTTGTGCCGTTTGTCCACGTCAAATCACCAATTCGCATGCGAAAATTACTGAAGAATGGATGAAAAAACATCAAAAGCTGGGTGTTAAAGTGGTCAGGGAGGAATGCGGATCTGAATCCTATTAAAAATCTCTGGGCCGAAATTTCCAGAGAGCCTATAAGAGGATCTTCCCCGGAGGAATTGTGGAGTATCGTCTACCATAGGTGGGAAAAACTCCGGGAAGCTCTGGCTGTTTGCGACTCTGGTCGCCATAATGCCAGAGCGCATACAGCAAGTGTTGGAGAACAACGGCCTCTAGACTCGATTCTAACACTCCTCTCTGGCAATAAAACCAGCGATCTTCTATAGTCAGCCGTGGACGATTTGAAATATCTTGTTACGTTTTCTTTCTGTGTCGCTTTTGTTAAATTTGGGCGAGCTGCCCTACCGGAAGGACTTTTCTTCCGTTTTACGTTTTAATAAATTTCTAAACAGTAGTCTGTTGAGTTGAGTGACTCTTTTCAAAAGAATCGCGTCATTTTGTTTAGAAATATTCTTAGAACTGAAACAGAAATGCACCAATTATAACAAAGGTTTCGAGAGAATCGACTTTTTCTTAACGTCGTAACTTGTACAAAAAACACTAATATCAATCAAAACTAACAAAATTGTTAAATGATAAAGAAAACGTTCTATTATTCTTCCGTGTATATAACTGAAACAATAACATTGTCATCTGATCCAATTACAATCAGACAACCTTTTCTTTTTTAGACAGTAATAAAACACTTAGCGCTTTGTTTACAGTAGATACCGGTGTGACTCCTCACTAGCTCATACCTCCCTCAAAAGTAATAAACACTTACCTATCTCTCCTATCCAATTACGAAGTGACTCGTGGTAATACAACACTTAGCACGTTGTTGATATTAGCAATGGGATGGATGAAATGACACTCTTCAGTAAAAGGAATAAACAGTTTCTGTTATTACCTTGACACCCAACTCTACCCCTTCTCCGGCTACAAAGAAAGCCTAGGTCAATCGTTGAAACTCGAGATAATTGACACTGTAATAAAGCACTTATCGGTTTGTTTACGTTAAAAATGAGTGTTATTCACACCCTTCTGTGAAAGTAATAAACATTTACTATTGTGACCTTGACTTCCAACCCCACTTCACAATTGAATGGAGAGCAGAAAGGTTAAACAGAACATTATTAGAAAAGGCTAGAGCTCTCATTTTTGATTCTCATTTGATTGAAAAAAGATTAGAGCTAAAAGCTAGAAAGAAAAGGTTATTGAAAAATCTCCACTATTTTATTTCGTGGTTGTTACGTAATACGGACGGTTAATAAAAGAGTTAAAAAAGATTAAGTGCTGTCTTGTCGATCCTTGAATCCTTAACAGAAATAAGATATTTTTGGGAAATCATCAGGACTTCAGTGAACTGATGAGTATATCGACCATAGCAGGTGGGACCTAGCTTCTGATAGTTCTGATTTTAAATCACTGATCGCTATTAATATATTTGTTCGATAACTGCATCTATATATACCTCTATTTAAATTGAACTGGGGAAATAGGTGCTGAATGATTTATGGATCTTTATTAGGTATATACTGTATTTCCGGGCGAAATTTGCTAGTCCGATGCTGCTCCGAACCTTATTACTGTTCCCAGCCTCCTGCACACGAGTGAATCTATAATCTTTCTCACACATATATTAGTTTAGCAAACTTTAATCAAACTGTAAATTTTGAAATTTCTCGAAAAACTTTAATAACAGGTTGTTTCAATTGCGTATGAATTTCTTCCCAAAGATCCCGAATATACGAGAAACAAGTAAAAGTATAAAACAAAGAAAAAAAACATTGTCTCCGGTGTTCATTACACAATATCTTTCAATTTTCACGTCATCCTTCCTTCGCAAAGAAAAAACACGGGAAGAACAGTTTGTTCAGTGATTTTTTTTTTTTTTTTTTGTATTTGGGTCCATCCTTACTTTAATTTATCTATTATTTTCGTTTTAAATTTCAATGTATAATGTTAGGACGTTCTATCGTTACAATAGAGGACGTGCACGTGACGTCACTCGACTCCCGTCAACAAGCGGGCGCCATGTTGGTTGCCGATCTCGATATCGCCATCTAACTCATATTTTTTAAAGTTTAATTTTAATTTATTATGGTCCATTGCGTAGTATTTGGTTGCGATTCCAACCGCGGAAAGCATAAAGATCGGTCGTTTTTCCGAATTCCGACGGTAATTCACCATCGAGATAAAAAAACCGAAGATCTTTCCCGGCAAAGGCGAACGGAATGGCTTTCCAGAATTAACAGGCAAAACTTTACCGATTCCTCTGTGACGGATAATAAACGTGTTTGCAATAAACATTTCATTTCAGGTAAATGTACATAATTGGTCTTGTTTTTGGTATTATTTTTTATAAATTGAGATTGCGTTACCTTGTAATTCGTATAGGAGAGAGTAGGGAACTGTGAGATGCTTTTCTTAATTCACGCTTTACTCCGGTTGTTTAACGATTATTTTAATCCTGAGAAAAATAATGGATGCCCCGTAGAAAACATTGGTGGGTCAGTCAAATATTATGTACCATCCATCTTTGAGAAAATTTTTCGTGGTCATAAAATCCTGTTTCCTTTAGAATGAATATGGTGACACACACAATTAACTTTTAATTTAAAGGTTACAAATAAAATGTAGAATTTTACTTAATATTTAAACTGAAGTAAAAGGTGCAACGAAAAGATAAATTTCTTTCCTTGATATCTCTTTCATACCTGGTACGTGTTCAGACAATGTTTTAAAGCCAAATTACAGAAGAAAAAAATTAGTTAAATGGAACAATAATGTTTATTAAGAAACTAATATGCATTTACATTTTCTCAGACTGTTATGCCATAAAAGAACATATTAGGATGAATTACAAGGGCTAATGATGGAAATACTTTCTGTAAAGTTACTTTCTTATTATAAATTTTGCTGTCTCACTGCTTCCTATTTTTCTCTACTTGTAAACACAAAAGTATATATGTATGTGAGCAAAACTTATTGTGAAACTATTTTTTATTTAAAGGAAAACCAGCAAAGCTGTATGATTTAGAATCTCCAGATTGGGCCCCAACTATAAACATGGGAGAAATTAGCAGATCAAAGGAAGCAAGAGCAAGACAAGAACGATATGAACGTGCTACGAAAAGAAGAAAAAGTAGACAGTGTGAAAAAGTGCATCAAACTGAAGTTTCTTCCAATGAAGAAGTTTCAGAAAGCATTGTAAATTTAAAATCAGCTTCAGATTTGTGCAATAATGGAAAGAGTACTGTTTACTTGCAAACTGAGAACGAAAAAGGAGTTGCATCAATGTCACAAACAGAACTTACTTCCATTATGATACATAATTTGGAACAGGAATGTGATGCACTTCGGAAAGAACTGGCAACATTAAAAGCAACAGCCACCATAAATGATTATTATTCACTTCAGTCATTTCGAGGAAATGATGAAAAAACAAGATTTTTTACAGGAATGGTAAACTTCAATGTCCTTCTGGCTGTATTTGACTTATGTTCTTCTGCTGTTCAACATTCAGAACAAAGCAAATTAACGCAGTTTCAGGAATTTTTGATGTGTTTGATGAGATTCAGAATGAGTTTATGTCATCAGGATCTTGCCTACAGGTTTCATGTTTCACGATCAACAGTTTCAAGAATCCTGGAAAAATGGACAAATGTTTTGTATGTTCGTTTGTCTGATTTAATTCACTGGCCAGATAGGGACATTTTACAGCAAACAATGCCTAGTGTATTTAAAAACTGCCTCGGAGAAAACATTGCCATAATAATAGATTGTTTCGAAATTTTTATTGATAGACCTTCATCATTAATCTCTAGAGCTCAGACTTGGTCACAATATAAACATCACAACACCATAAATTTTTAATAGGAGTAACACCTCAAGGAACAGTATCATTTATTTCGGAACCATGGGGAGGTAGAGTTAGTGACCAATATTTAACTGAGCATTCTGGCTTTTTAAATTATCTCAATCCCGGTGATATTATTTTAGCCGACAGAGGGTTTAATATAGCTGACAGTGTAGGTTTCTATTGTGCAAAGCTTCTACTTCCAGCATACACAAGAGGAAAGAAACAACTTTCAGCTACAGATGTGATGCAGAGCAGAAAACTTTCACATCTGAGGATACACGTAGAAAGAGTAATTGGCCGCATCCGAAATCAATATAGAATCTTGCAGTCTACACTATCAATTGAACTGCTTACAGTTAGAACCAAAGATTCTGTAACAACAATTGAAAAAATTGTCACAATTTGTTGTGCTCTAATAAACTTATCGAACAGTGTAGTTCCATTTGATTAATAATTTTGTTATAACACAATTTGTTATTTGGGAGTGGAAATCTTTTGCCAACTGACAGTTCCAATAATATGTATAATAAATAAATTTTATTTATTAGTCAAATGAATTACAATATTTATTCAATACTGTAATACATTCTGGGTTTTTATTTTATTTTTTTTTTTTTTGCTTAAAAGTGGCAATTTTTACATCAAACTAAACAATTAGCTGTACAGTAAAGTATTTTATTCTATAAAATTTATACATTTTCTGGATCTTTTCGTGGGAGTAGAGCTGGCTGGGAAGAAAATTTTTTTACAATTAGCTCTGGTAAAATACAGTGCACAAAAAAGGCTTTACTTTGTTGCACGATGCTTGCCCACAACAATTCGTCACGTGTAATGCGTTCAATGTAAATGGACTTTTTTGTCCAAACAACAAAATCACAATAACTAGCATTGCAAATAAACAGCTGAGTTTGAATTTGATAGTAGTACACACGATCTTTCTTTAGCGTGAATTTACTCACTTTATTTAGAAAATTTGGAGGGTTTTCTTCTATATTTTCATCTCTCTTACACCATGGGCACTTAATTTCTATTAAACCTGCTCCACAGCAATTGCAATTTACAATTCCATCTGGTGTTGCACCAATGTAAGGCCAGGACGAATTTAAGTGAAGTCCACAAACTTTCATACTAAAATTTTCATGTTTTTTGTGTTGTAATCTTTTATACTCATCACAAGCAATTTGTTCATGTTCACAACCCCATGCAGTTGCAGCACTCCTAAAGGAGAATTCTTTAGGGTAACAAATTTTTTTAATTAATGAAACTGGTGGAGTCTCTATATCTGCTCTACACACACTTTTCATAACAGAAGCAGTTATTCTTCCTGATCTATGCACAAACCACAGCTTGCTTCTACTCTGTGCTTGTGTGTTTTCTTTAATAAATTCAATTTCTTCATCTGTCAGATGTAAAGTTTCAAACACTGTCCTACAGTGATTTAACAGCTGATCCCAAGGTAAGGCAGCTTTTTTGGCATCAAATAAAGTTGTAAGTGGGTTCTTATGTAAAGATGAATTGACATGGTTTGTGAAAGAATTACAGTAACCTGGCATCACTGACAAAATTGCAGCAGTTGGATTATGAACAGAAATTTTGTTCAAAAACTGCTCAAGTTCTTTCTTACTTGGTTTGTTTATACAGGTATTCCAAGTTTTATCACTCGACAAATAAGGTTTTTGTATATTTTTTTCTTCAAGGCGTTGCCGTTTGCTTGCAGTTGCAGCTGACATAAAGTTTATTTTTCGTAGTGGTTTGTAACCACAATCTTTTACATGTGGCACAATCCAATTATTTGGTCGGTCAGTACATGTCTGGGAGCTCCTTATTTTAATTCCTTCTGCAATGGCAAAAAGAATAGCACCAACACGAGAGCAGGAGGAAGATTGTCCAGCCATGCAATTGCAATGCCCAGTTATCACCTCTCCATTTTTCTTTGCTAAAACCCACACTACTAAAGCTGGCTGCCGTAGATTTTGTGAGTGATTAACCTGTGTACAAAAACAATTGTAAGAAACTGTGCTATTTACTTCTAATAATATATTTAAACAATAATAGGTTATTAAATAATGTTTCTAGCCCACAACATAAATTAAGATTAAACTAATAAGCCCTAATATTTCAAGCATTTCTGTATGGATGTATTAGGCTGATGTGGGGTCTTTATGCCTGAAATATGCTGATGAGATGCTTGAAATTCATTCTACTAAAAATTTGATTGTGGTTAATTAAAGACTATTTTTTTGTAAAAATTTAGTCTATTTTGCTTCAGTCAATCCCTGATATGATAAATGTAGCTATAAAAAATTGGAGGGTTTATTAGGCTAATTAATTTAATCTTAATAATAGGTTGTTAGACTTGCACAACACAAAACCATGGTGACAAAAGAAAAAATTTGATGGTAATTATAAATACAACTTAATCAACTTAAAATGTGACTAAATATAAAATTAAATTCGGTACATCTTTACATAATGCAGTTTATGTTATGAGAAATGGAAAGTCTCAAATGAAGATACGTACCTTTCCTACAAGCAAAATTAAATCATTACGAACGGCTCTTGATAAAATATCACGATGGATAAATCCGCTTGTCAAATAATTATGAGCATCGAGTGATTTGTATGCCTTCATCTGATCCAGTGTGACAGCGTTAGTTGTTAAAACCAAATAATTTACTATGTCTCCATGTTCTATAGTGGGCCACGTGGTTAAATCGTTCGAGGAAAAATCCGTTGGTTTCATTTCGTATGGATCCCATCCAATAAAAGAAATTTTCTTTTTATATTCTATCATATCATTATCTTTTAAATCGGCTGCATAGCCAGGTAAGATGCCTTTCTTCCATGTTGACATAATAAGCGAACGAGCAGGGTAAAGTCAAATCAGCAACCAATATGGCGGATGATTGTTTTGGTGGGCGTGGCTATGACGTTTATCACGTGACTGCACGTCCTCTATTTTAAAATACGTTCGAATTCAATTACACCTGAAGCTGGCCTTAAAGCACTATTAGGCTTAAAACGTTAGTGTTTCGTTAAATAAACATTTCTCAGCGATAGAAGGTGTTTGATGTTTCAGTAAGACACTCTGATGGATGAGGAAGTGGGTACTATATTAGATTACGAGAGTATGTACCCATCCGTGAAAATTGAGTCCTGTTTGGAAGCGCTAATGGAATCCTTATTTAAAGTAAACCCAGAGTTGTTACACCACAGGGACGATGTTTTGGAGATGGCTAACCTGGTATGCTGTGAATCCTTTTTTGGCTTCGAAGGCCATACTTACAAACAGAATAGGGGAGTTCCTATGGGAAGCCCTATGTCGGGGCTTCTATGCGAATTAGTGGTTAAGAAAATTGAAGAAAAAGTTATACACAGCTTCAGAAACAATATAGTTTACTACAAGAGATGTGTTGACGATATCCTTATATGGAGAAGTAATAGAGGAATCAGTACCTTTATAGAAAGAATTAACGATAACGAAGACGGCCTACGTCTGAAACTGGAGCAGAAAAGTTCAGTAGAGATACACTTCTTAGACATCAATATCACTTTTAAAAGAGGGCATCTATCCACTAAAGTGTATACTAAACCCACGCATAGCCCACTCTACATCCCGCCACAGTCAAATGATCCATTTCGTTATAAATTGGCAGCCTTTCGTACCTTAGTCAGGAGGGCTTTTACTTATTGCGATAACGTTATAGGCAGGCTTAACGAAATCGACAGGATCATGCGAATAGCTGAGAACTTGGGCTACAGAAGAAACGTAATTAATGGTATCGTGAGGAAGTTTGAAAAGAGTGACGCAAGAACCTCTAAACAAAGGCCTAGTGGATATACTAAGTTTACATTCAACAAAAATATACGGGGCATTATGAAGGAGATAGCGGTCATTAAAAAATCAACATTAATCTTAAAACGAGCCCCGAACCTCTACAAAATTCTGAGAACTGATAAAGGGGAGATTAAGAAAGAGGATAAAGCCGGGATCTATAGGATCCCTTATGAAAACCAGCAATTAGGACTAAAACGGGAGTATATAGGGGTTACAACAAGAAACCTAGGTGTAAGAATCAAAGAGCATAAATATGATGTAAGGAAAAGTTCTAACGCAACTGTTCTGGCCCAGATGGCCCAGGCCGAAGGATCCGTCGTTGGATAGGAAGAGGCGGAAATCGTCAAACAAATATATTCTCCAACTTAGCAAAGACGGCGGAAAAAATAGAAATATACAAGAGTAGACTCGACAACAGATGCATTAACGCCAGGGACGCTGAGGGATTACCGTCAGCTTGGAAGTTTGCAATTAAGAGGCTTACAAATGGCTCATGATTTGCGATGTGTTTCGTATTTGGAAAACATTAATATTTTATTATCTCTATCTTGAGGAAACCGTGTTTTGTATTTTCGTTTCTTTTCTTTTCTTTCGAAGACACAATGTAGTGACGTAAACTTAAACACTGGGCGAATTTTTCATCCTTTTTATTCGGTTGGATTCCTGAGTTCCTCAAATCCAACCGAATAAAAAGGATGAAAAATTCGCCCAGTGTTTAAGTTTACGTCACTACATTGTGTCTTCGAAAGAAAAGAAAAGATTTTATTATCTGTTAAATGACGTTAGCGTGTACTAATAACCTTGGTATTGTTATGTGTTTGTTAGTTTACATTTATGTATTTTTTGCGCTTTAATTCTAATTTTAATTAGTTGCTCCGTTGTCGGTTTTTTTGAATTTAAATATTTTGTGTTCCATTCTTTGGAATTATTTTTGTTCGTCAGATCAAACCTGAGGATGATCTATGGAATAGATCGAAAACGTTAGTTTTCTTAATTAAAATTCCCTTAGCAACTTATAAGGTGGTGGTTATTGGAGTTTCAGTAAGTGTTTAAAATCGCTGAGTATGATACTTAGTTATTAAGAATACATTTTCGGCTATCGTCGAAGTTATTTATTCGATGCGGATTTATCGAATGCTAATTTTGTTTTAAAAAGTGAATTTTTAGAGCGAGTTAAATTCTGTTTTTGTATAATTATATTAACTCTTATATAACGTGTTCGCAATGAATATAAAAACATAAAATTAATAGTAATTTTTACCAGATGTTTAAAAATTTCTACAAGAATGCTATACGGTGGTAGCGAATACATTCTCTCTATCGAATGCAGATGATTCCAAGAAAATCTCATTAAAATTAATCACGTTAATTAACAAATCTAATTGTGATTGTTTTCAAGCTGAAATAACGAGTTTTTTCTTTTCTATTTTATATTCAAAAATTTGTTCAAATACAGTAAGACCCGCTTAACGCTGATTCGATACAACGCGGTCTGCTCGAAGCCTAAAGAAACGCTCAAAATTTACGCCGATTCAAATTATCGCCGCTTTTCATTGATTCGTATATAATACGATTATTTACAAACACCAACCAATCAGCAAAAGGTGACAATCCTTCAATCTATGTTTGTTTTGTGCAATTTTGAAAAAAACAAATTTATAAAATCATGGATGCCATAGGAAATATCGGCAAGAATTAACTGATAAATGCATGAACGGAGTGTGGAAGAAGTTATGGCTGGAGGTATCCAAGAATTCTCAACGACAAGAGACTATCGCTGTATCGTTAGGTTGACCAAATTGTCAACCTAATCGATACGGCAGGACTAGGAGATATAGACGACAGGATATCGAAGAGTTACTCAGGGTTTTTGGTGAGAATCTTACCAACTACGACCTTCAAGAACTAGCGGAACAAAGAATTCATGTAAAACTGGATAATAGTGATTCTGAAAATGAAAAACCCAAAGAGTTTCTCTACAGATTTCCTTAGTAAAAGTAACAATAACCAAAATTGTTGATCAAATTGTAGCGAATGATCCAGATTTTGAAAAGAGTGCAAAAGCGAAACGAGGCGTTTTGGATGTGATCTTGTGCTATCGACATTTGCTTAAGGAAGTAAAAAGCGACAAATATGGCAAAAAAAAAACAAGAATTTCAGAAGAGCCAGGACCTTCGACACAAAAAATGAATTTTACATTTCTGCGTGCATATGTTCGTGTTATTTAACATATATTATTACGCAAATTAATATAAAAATAACTTAAAATTAAAGTAAAATCCGTTGACTTTTGGTCGCGTGTTCACCTTTCCCTATTTACTCTATGTTAAAATGACCCGGTTTAACGTGTTTCGAATTTATATATACAGTATATAGGTTATTTTTTGTAATTCTTAATGGTTTTTGATTATTTTAATTTTTAAAACAGAATTATAATAATTTATAAGGGGTTAGATGAGTCAAATTGCAAAAGTATTAAGAAAATAAACGAGAGGATGCGGAAGGGACGAGAGAGACCGGCAGAGGGCGACGAGTAAAGGCAGACGACAGTTAAGAGAGGCGGGAAAATGTGATTGAAGTTGCCGACGCTAGAATATTCGGTAATTATTTTTGTTCCTACATTTATTTATTAATAATAATTATGTAATTTGAATTTTATAAATATTTTGTAAGAAAAGCGCTACGCATTCCAAAATTCGAATGTGAAATTAGTTGTAAATATCGAACATAACCACCAGGCCAGTGTTTTTATATCGAGTAAGTTGTCTTTTCTAATTTATTTAGTGAAGAGTTTATTTTATTTATTTAAAAAGTTTAAAAGTAATCACCCGTTTGGTGAATACTGAATGTATTCGTCGTTATTCAGTAATTTTTATGGAACAGCCACGAAAAAATTGCAACTTTGAATAAATAATTCAATTTTATTTCGAAATATCAATTGGTAAGATTACAAGAGAATAGGACTTTGCATACATTTTATTTAGTTCGGATTATTCGAAATCATTATGGCACTGAAGTAACGGTTTGACGTTTAAAGTAACTGAGTTTACTTTTTATTCAAATACACCTATCCCTCGTTTTACACGGTACTTTTTTTTACACGTTTTCGCTTTTACACGATATAAAAAATAAATGTAGAAAATAAACTGACTATGATCAAAAGGAACAATTTTTAACTCTAATCTACATCTATATTCCAATCCACCTTAATTATATGTTATAGTTGATATTTAGGATACTAGGTGACAGTTTTATTTCAATCCGTCAAATAGTAACCGATAAACCGATATAAGGTACTCCCCCATAAGCACGAAGTTGCATTCATTGCACATAGTTTTAAACCAGAAAATTTTAATTTTTCATATTCATAAGTAACAAACGATTACATTATTTTTAATTACATTTTTTACATTACATTACATTACATTACACAATTACATTACATTTTTATGAATCTTTCAGATTTTATTTTTTGTTCCTTTGTACTTTGTATTTAATTAATAAAAGAATATATTTTTTTGCCTTTCAATATTTTTGTTTGATTTATGTACCTTTAAAAAATTGAAAAAAATTCATAATTAATAAACAACGAAGATACAAATTCGATTTACACGTTTTTCTCAGGAACCTATCTTCCGTGTAAATCGAGGGATAGGTGTATTGTTCTAAATTTAGTAAATATCTTCGAAAATATTCTGGAATATTCTAAACATTACATTACGGATGACTGCATTATAATATAGGCTCCTCGCAGTTTAGATAGGAACTAAAATATTTTCAGACAACTTATTGTGGATTACGTAAAAGTTCGGTTTTAATACATGGCGCATTTTTTCCGAATTTTGCTTTCTTAAGAGACCTCCCTAGTAGACGTGTCCTAAACAGATAGAAACTTTTGGGGGCGAAGCGTATAATAAGAGTTATAAACGAAAACTGATTGGATTACTAACTACGCACGGTAGAAGCCGCCATTGTTTAACCCTGTTTACATCGCGGAGTAACACATCGAAGGCGGACGCTTACAAACAGTGTCACGTGACCTGGCCTTGACGTCACTAGATCACGTGACATCATCGTCGACGTGTTTCCGTTCGATCTATATTTCTGCTATAATTTGAAAGCGTCACGTGATAAGCAATGACGTCATGTTCAATTCTTCTCTGAAAAATAATTATAACTCTAAATTTAAATAGATCGCTTTTAATAATAATAATAATAATAATAGTAACCCAAAGTATATCTCACTTAACCCAACATAATAATAATGGGCTCGAAAGGCACTCCATGGCAGGCATCCTTATGACCTGGCCCAGGGTTTTGTTGACAAAACTGCGTCAAACAGCTGGTTAGCTCGGGGATGCCTCTTTGGGGAGACGGAAGGATTCATGATTGCCATACGGGATCAGGTCATAAATAATAAAAACTACAGAAAACACATACTCAAAGATGCAACACTCACAAATGACACATGCAGAAAATGTCACATCATGCCAAAAACTATACGACACATCACTTCTGGTTGCAAGCTCTTGGCACAGACAGATTATTTACACAGACATAATCAAGTAGCAAATATAATACACCAAGAGCTTGCAAAGAAACACAAATTAGTAGACATCCACGAACCATACAACGAATACATTCCACAGACAGTATTGGAAAACAACACGCACAAAATGTACTTCGACAGAGTCATAATCACAGATAAAACAATTTACCACAACAGACCAGACATCACACTCATTGATAAACACAATAAAATCAAATACCTTCTAAAACCGATAACCGGTGCGAACTATTTTCCGAAATGGCGAACGTTTTCACTACCCCTCCTGGTCTCTTCCTCAGGCCAATTCTGGATTTGATAATCGAACAGCAAAAAATAAATGGAACAATAAAATCACATACATTATAGACATATCCATTCCAAACACTCACAATATACAAAACGCATGCACTGAAAAAATTAGCAAGTACACAGAACTCGCCCAGGAAATAAGGCATCTGTGGAGGATGGATAGGGTGCTTATTGTACCTGTTGTTCTCTCCTCTACAGGTGTCATACCACACACACTACGCAAAAGCCTGGGCACATTACAATTGAATAGAAACACATACATCACACTACAGGAGGCCACTATATTGAATACATGTCATATTGTGAAAAAATTCCTGAATACAGACACACACACTGATACACTTCTTTAATTTCTGTTTTGGTTACTATGCCTTGACTTTGGTCCGGCATAGTACACAGCCACCGGTGTTAGCCGAGTATATCTCACTTAACCCAACATAATAATAATAGAAATGCGCCATGTATTAAAAGTAAACTTTTACCCAAATTGTATATATAGAGTATACAGGTTGGAAAACACGTAAATACAAGATACACAAAGAGTGATGCCTCACCTACTGATTGGCTTTCGGGAACTATTACAATCTGGAGAGGCTTTGGTCAGTCTGTGGAGTGACTCTACTGCACGTTCGTCAGGTCTCAGCACTTACCCGTCTTTGAGATAGTTACCAGAGGAGTATGCTCTCCCTAAGCTTAGCGGGTTGCCCGAGACCTCCGTGTTACCAGTCTCGAGCCCTTCTCTCCTCCTCTTTTTCTTATTATTATTATGGTTTCATATGGAGATTATAGCCTTTACGGCTCTTTCTCCGAAAAGCCTTCTCTCCTCTCCTGTTTGCTCTGCAATTTAAGGATTTCCTGGCCGGAAACTTCCGACCAATCGCAAACCTTTCTTGCGCGAACAGCTTTCACCCAGGTCCGCTTTTATCAGATGAGAATGAAGCTTACGTTTACGTCCGCTGATATCCGACTCACTTGTAGTTCACTATCTGGCAAGTGGTCTATCGCTGGATCACACGTGGATCCAATTGGCGAGGTCGGCGCTTCTTTTGTTCCCCTTCCGTTTACAAGCCAACACTTTACTACCGTTCTTTTTGTATAGAATTATATATTATATATATCCCATTGAACGCGTGTCCGTCCGTCCGCGTAACGGTATGCCAAAAACGGGCACTAGAGGTGCCCCTATCGTATGTCATATTTCAAACATTTTAATTAACAATATAAATTATTATTATTCATTTAGGCAATAAATTATTATTTGGTCAATATAACAGTCTATCTATATAACAGTGGCGTGCCGTCATTGGAAGCGATGGAAGCGCCGATTCCACCTTCCAATAACCTTCCCTTGTATTTTATAAAATATAAATTTTCATATTTTAACATACTTTGCATTAATTAAAATTAATATTTTATTATAACTGCATTATGTATCTTACAAATTTCTATACTACATGTGAAAAAAAACGATAGATTACTATTGCGATTGATGAAAAAAGATTGCTATTGTATACAGTATTCGAATAATTCAGTGGCGGAAGGAATGTCGAAACCAGGTCAGTTTCCAATCAGCCAGATTATATAGGCATTGGCACATGCGGTTTACAGAACACCAACCTCACCCGGTTGTGGCCGGATGGCCGAGCGGTCAAGGTTAGCAGCCTGCCGCCCTGGGGGACCCGGGATCGAATCCGGACGGGTCGAAAAATCCCCAGGAATTTTTCGAGGGGTGGTCTGTCCGGATACGTCGGTTTCCGTCCCTCACCACCCGGCCGCCCCATTGTGGGCCTGGCCGAACCCATAATGGGCTTGCTATAAGAGGCCCTCTTAGTGCCCACTAGGCGGAAAGAGTTACCAAAAAAAAAAAAAAAAAAATCTCACCCGGTTTAGCTGGTAGAAGCGACACACTCATAAAGCATCTAATTTTATATCCCGGACCGGTTCTGAGCTGTTAGCCGCATGCCTCTCAACTTCCAAGCAGCCAGATTATAGGCATTGGCGCATGCGCTTTACAGAGCACCAACGTCACCCGGTTTAGGTGGTGGATGCTTCACACATAAAGCTTCCAATTTTATATCCCGGACCGGTTGTGGGCTGTTAGCCGCCTGCCTGCTAGATATTCGGCCGCCCTCGCCCCATTATGTGAATCGCGAGTAGACTAGATCAACGGCCGGCCATCTACGGCTCGCAAAAAGTTTTTATCCGGGCCGCGAGATCTTTAATAGATTATTAAATTGGAAAGTAACTAATTAATAGTTATTTTTCCAATTTTTGTAATTTTCGAAAACGATAAGAGAAATAAATGTAGTAATTAACTTTTTATTTATTTATTTCGTATTTGCAGACTAAAAAAATTACGAGTCACAAGAAGGCGTCAATTAACTACTACGGCCGCGGAAAAAACGTAAAATTTATTCTGGCCCATGTTATAAAAAAGGTTGCCCACCCTAGACTAGATTTATAACTTAACCCAACCGATAGGAATTTACTGGCACATTTTTATGATAGTTCTGTATAGTTGACAGGAGTTTTAAAAAAAATCCATTAAAATATTTGATATATTTATTCCGCGTTTATTCCGCTCTCCCATCTTATATTACTTACGGATTTCAATGTTAAACCGGTGATATTACGATTTAGTGCGTCCCATCTGTAAGGGGATGCAGATAAAACGTGTACAATTCTAGTAGTGTTAAAAAATTAACTGTTACTTTGGCAGCATCATTTACAACCAAATTTAATGAATGAGACGCACAAGGTACAAATAAAGCTCTAGAATTTATTTTCCTTAAATTTACGATTTATGTATCCATTGTCATAAAAATTTCTTTCTACTTCTTTCCCAAGACTACAGATATTCGAGTACAAAGTAACCGGTTTCGACTTATTTCTACTTAAGAAGTACTTAAATAATTAAACGATTAGGGAATTAGAAACATAAATAAAACTCTTATGAAAGAGCCGAAATTTTACTTAAACAGAAGCTTAACTGAACCAATCTCTTGCCGAGAACAGTGGGGTCTGATCTCTTCATAATATTAGATGTAATAAAGACAGAAATTTTTCCAGTTCAATGAGACTGACCGAAAAGTTGTAAATTTTGGAAATTTCCGTGAACACTTGGTCCTAAAACGAATTACAGGTATACCTCGACTTACGTCGGTAATTGGTTCCAGGAGAGGCGACGTAAGTCGAAAAACGACCTAAGTCGAATTTACCTGTGTAGGTACGACGTCTAGTTTCGACTTACGTCGTAACTAAACGCCAATAATGGAGGAAACGCCAATAATGAGCACTTAAAGACCGCTAAATAAGACGACAGCACAGGAACACAGATGTTTTCATGTTTCGTTCTCTAGGATTTATGATGATTATATTAACATTTCTGTAATTATACATATTTTAATATGATTTTATGTGCTTTTAACGCTTTTCTAGTGATATTACGACTTCAATGTTTGTGGCGGACGGATTTAAAGTCGAATAAAATGACTTAAACTTGATTTTTATTTTTCCATATACTTTTTTGACAAACGACGTAAAATCGGGAACGACGTAACTCGAGAGGGACGTAAGTCGAGATATACCTGTAGTCAGAAAACAACGACGAACAATCTGTTAAGTTTAACATATTGAATATTTAGATTTTTACAGCTATGGTGAGAAACGTTTCAAATCTACAACAACCCCGTCGCGTCCTTTGATATATACTAGTGACGCGGCAAAAGAGGCATTTGACATCGACCGGTATCGGCACCCTCGGGATTTGGCAGGCACACACCTACCTGGACCGTCTCCGATTCTATTCGTTAGCCACTCGTAGGGAGCTATTTCACTAAGTGGATTGTTTTAAGATTTAAAAAGTAAAGAATATTTTGTTATTTTTATGTACGTTTCTTCGCAAAGTTATATTTAATTATAAGTTTCTTTAAAAGTATATTCATGCAATTGAAGAATTTTTTGTACTAGGCATGTATATTCATAACACATTTTGTTTTACCAAGTAAGTTTTTTTTATAATTTTAATTTTAGCCCTTATATCGTGGCTAGTGATTCAAAAATTTATTTTAAAAAAGTTTTGTCTCAAGACCGTATAATGAGAAAAGAAAACATTATTAAAAGAGAAAGACCAATGCCTAAATTAAATATAAATACGTCGACAAAAAAATTTCGACATTTTGACGATAAAATTTATGACGAATGACGATTCTTTCGTAAAATTGAAGCAATTTGGAAATCAAAGCGGAATAGAATTTAACTTTGGTAGACAATATAAAATAAATATTGAAAATTATAAGGAGATAATTACGATTAATAGATATATCTAAATTAATAGATGTTATATGTTTTTTCTCAAAGCGAGAATTGGCATTTAGAGGGCATAGGGAATTTATTGAATCTAATAACGGAGGTAATTATATTGAACTTTCTTATTTATTAAGTACAGATACGTCAGATAATCTATTAAAAATACATTTAAAGAAGTATACGGTTTTTACTGGTTTATCGAACAAACGAATACGAACGGGCCCTGACGCGCAATTAATTGATTGCCCCTGTAAGTCGGCTTCTTACAGAAACACAGCTTCCCTATCATCAAATGTCACGGCACGCCACTGATTCTCAGCAAGATGGATTCCATTCAAATGTACAGTACTTTAACTGAATTCTTATTAAAACTTACTTTATTATTCCATATATTAGCGCTTCTTTTCTTTTTATTCTCCTAACTGTTTTTGCTAGTTCGCTGCAATGAAGCTTTTTATTTTTCAATTGTTGTTCTTTCTTAGCACTGTACTAATGAAGTAAGTCCAACTGTTTAGTCTGATCAAATAATTTTTGCTTCAGTTTGTCCATGCTTTCCTAAAATACAGCAAAATAGTTTTGTTAATCTATTGTAAAACACTGCGCTACTGTATTTATACTGTAAATATGAATGACGCCAACACGATATGCACAAGAAATCGAAAATAATGCTACACAACAACAGGTTTTAATCAAGTTTTGTGTTGGGGAGACCAAGTCTAATTGGTTTAATTTCAGTAAGGAACACGTCCGGATTTGATCCCGCGTCCCCCAGAGCGGATACTATATATATATAAGTTTATATAGCTCAGCTCACTTGCCATTACAAATCCTAAATTGGGATTCGCTTGTTTATAAGGCTACGTGCTCTGACGTGATAGTGAGGTACTGCAGACAGCAGAAACTGTTAAAAACACACGGTAACAACTGCCCCGTTACCATACTTTAAAATTTGGAGTATTATCAAGCAAGTTGGACGATTTCGACGGTTTGATTACAACACATCCTTACAAACACCCCTCACAATAACATTCACAATTGAACGGTTATGTAGTTCGTTCGTCGCATCCAATCATTTACAAATCACGCTTCGTTACACTGTCACATAACACCAACACCGCTTCCCAAAATCAAACCCTTGGTCCTCGTCCTGGGAAGTGGAAACGTCACTCGATGTTTTCGAGTGGCAGCTAAAGGGGCTCTGGTACATTGGAAATACACCTGTGCAACTTTGTCAACAGAGATGTAAGGATATTTGCAAAATGCTAAAACTTTATAAAGATGTTTTCATTGAAGAGCACGGATGCTGTTTAAACTGCTTCATAAGTATAAAAGAATCATGTAATTGTGAGTTCCCAGACGAGGTTCGAAATCGAGTAAATCGCAAAATTTTTGCAGTAAAAATTATAGCGATAAATTGTGTCGAGAGAGAGAGAAAAAGAAAAAAAAAACCCTTTAATCTAAACAACGCGACACAAAAATGTAAACAAGGAGACTCTGAACTGCTCGAACACGTGTTAAACAATCTGTCAATGTCAAACCGAAAGGTAAACTCTAGCACGAGCGCTGATAAACAGGTAGATATTTGACTCGAGTATCTATAAATTTTTGACCGGGATAAACCTTCTCGAAAAAGGGAAATTTTTGATAAATGAAAAACGATCGTTAAAATTTCTAGACGTCAAAAAATTTACAAACAACGAACGGCCTGAATTATGAGTGCAGGTGTTATTGTTTTATAAACAGTCTCCGAGCAGAGTCGATAAAGAGGTAACAGATGGACACCTCGAATCGGACCTTTCCTGCCACCCGAGATGGTCTCGTTTTGCACCTGAAGACAAGGGAGAGACCAATTGGAGAAAGAGAAAGGGGACGAGAAACCAATCAAAAGTACGGATGACGGGAGAAAACGTATAAAAATTGGGACTTCAAGGTCGAAGGGATTCTCTCTGACAGTCTCCTCTAACCCCGGAGATAGCTCACCGTGTGCTAGTGTGGAAATTTGTGTCGCCTAGAACGCCGCAGCGATTTTCATCCTGTCGACAACGCCCAAGGACTTGAACTCGTTCGCCCCGGGGCCTCTACAGAAGAAGGACCGAGGATGTAGAACTATAGACCTGATGTAAGCTATGGATGTTCCCAAATAAACGGTTTTAAATTGTAAAACACTTGTTTTTCATTTGCCTCCTTCGCCACAGCCCACATACGTGGTTTCCCTTGGACTCATCCTGACGCCAGATTGATTGTACCCCTGTACCCCCTTTTTAGTCGGCAAATCTTACATAATATATATATATGAGAATGTTTGTTTGTTTGTATCGCTACACAATCCTAGGCCGTTCGACCAATTGCTACGAAACTCGGTAGTTACGCTTAAATACTTTTAACTTAGATCATGCCGTATATTACATTCCAAAATATCTATTGAATTTCTGTAAATCAATTACAGTCAAACTTGTTTTTATGCGCTCTTTTTATGTGCGATTTTTATTTGTGCGATTTTTTTTAATGCGAATTTTTAATTTGTGCGGTATAGTTGGCGACTAGTCTCGTGCGATTCGTCATGTCTTACGTTGACTTATTATAGCTAAATAAACTTATTATAGCATAAATGCACTTATTATAGTAATATTATTGCATGAATATGCGAAAAATGAAATAATTTACTTTTTAAGTCAACAAAACACCGCCTGAACAAAAATATGTAAAACAGACGATAGACCAGACGATGCAGTCAAGTGCTGACATCTGTTGTCAATAAATTCTATTTCGTACGGTTTTGAGTTATTTTCTATGTGAGACTTTTTTTATGCGGTCCCTGTTGACCGCATAAAAAAATATTTTTTAATTGTGTCGCGAAAACTATTATTTACAGCCATTCGTGACGTTTCGTGAGATTTTTTTTTAATGCGGTCCCTATCCCCCGCATAAAAACAGGTTTGACTGTAATTTCTAGCTACATTTAATTTTCTGATTTACACGTAGCGCCATATATTGGCAATAAATTTAACAAAATCATAAACTAAATATAATTCATGGCGGACGGACCAGCCATGAGCAGTTTTCCGATTTATCTTCACGTTTGTAACACCTAAATAGGGTCCAGCTTCCCATAAAAGTCTTCCCTCAGCAGATTTATCACGTATTGCGTTAACACCAAATAATCCAAACTAATTGTAAAAATCATTACTATTTTGACATCAAATGCCGAGCTGCAACGTTTAGTCACAACGTTCTCAATTCTTTTAGTGGTGGTCTTGCCCCTGTACATCATACTTTTCCTGTTAGCAATAAGGCCGTGTCGGTCGTTTATCTAACGCCGTTTGGGGGAAAATTTTGAATTTTACTTTTGTAAATTTTCTTTTCAATCTTATTATGTACTGTACAAGAAATTATTCAAATCCAACATTAATAATTTTGGAAAATAAGTTGCTGTTGTTAACACTGATTTGATATGACAATTTTAGCATCATATCATCACTAAATTTGTGCAAATATAATTTAAATGAATACAAACTGAAAGAAATAACCTTTGTATTTGTTAAATGTAAACAAAAGAACAAATATTTATTTAATATTTATATGTACAAACTGATATAATGAAAATTCTATGGTCTACAAGCATCGTGATACACATCCAAATTTCGAACGTCTCTCCACGTGGGTGGCATATTATTGTGAAGACGATTGCCACATCGGCGACAAGGAGCAGTGAAAAGGGAAGAATAACTATGCAACCAAGTAACAAATGATTTCACTGCTAGATCGGGTAACAATGGTGAATAAAAGTGCAACATAGCTGCGTTGGCGTGATCTGTCACCTACGAAAAGAAAATACTGTATAACTGTATCAAGAATTTTGATTATAATAAATATGATTTTCTCCAAACAAACTTGTTCAAGCAATCTCTTGCATGCAACAATTTTATAAAATGTATTGATTCAATTTTAGATTGGCATAAAAATTTTGTAATATTATATTCCTTAAAAACTAGGACATTTTGTATTCAAAGAATACAAACTGTCCCAATTTTAAGGAAGTCTGTATATAAATAGAACAAACTAAAGGAATATCTATTTAAAAATCTATTGTTTATCTACTTTATTATTATTTTTTTTTACAAAACTGCATTTTATACCTTTTAAATTGCTACAAACTTTCTCAGTTTACCTTGCACTGAATGGTGGCTTGAATATACTGAAATAGTTTCCAAACAAGTATCCCAGATGAAAAAATGTAATACAGTCAAACCTTGGGTTACGAACAATTCGGTTTTTAAGAACAAATTCCGAATGCCTTATTTGACCTGGTTGCCATATGATAACTCGGTTTCCGAGCAAGCTGCTCGGCAGAGCCGGCCACGGTCGACTTCCTATACTTCCTACGTTAAAGTCGGCGGTCCGACCAATCGACAGGACTACCGATTTAGAAGTTAGTGGAGCAGAGATAGTCTTGTGTCATTACACGTGACACAAACCGTCAACGACATAGTTATTCAAATTATATTTCAACATGCATGCAAGTAAGCTACTACTACCATTTTTTGGTACTTAAATAAAATATTCATTAATTGATTTATTACATTGTATGCAGTAGAGTCAAGTCTCTATTTACAGCACTTTTTTGTAAAGTGATGGTTTCAGTCTCAGTTGGATGACAAAACATTTTACTTTTAATATATATATATACAGTAGAGCATCGATTATCCGACCCCCAATTAACCAACTTATCGGTTAACCGACCGCATTCTAGTCAGCAAATTCAAATGTCCGCTAGTGATGTGGCGCTACAATATTTGGTTATGTCTTGCTACTTTAATATTATTTTTGTTGAATTTTTGCATGTTTTAGCTGGCAGCACTGGCTCGACCATGAAAGAGAGGCTAGTATTTAAACCAGGCCTAATACACTATACTAATAATGTATTTTTTCATACTTTTTGGTTATTCGACTTTTCAGTTATCCGACCAACCCGTCCCCAATTAAGTCGGATAATCGATGCTCTACTGCAGTGGTTCCCAACCTTTTCTAGGATGCAGAACACTTTTGTGAGCAATTTTCTTTAGCGGAACACTTACTTAAGTTAATATGAAATACATAAGCTTGTCATCAGTTATTTTAATAGAATTGAGCAGTTATAATTCAAAATCTCTACTTGTATTATTAACGCCAATTCTAAGACAGGAAAAAATATACCTAAATAACTTTAATGGGAAACTTGTGCCTGATGTTTTTTACATATTTCATTCAGTTTTCATCATTGCCTTTATCTTATTCGAAACAGTAGTACACTCCATAAGTACGAGTCGTACATATATATTAAAGTTTATGAAAATTTTATGATTTTAATTTTTTGATATTCGGCGGCTCGAATACGATTGTACACTTTCCGATTTGCGACTAAATCTGTGGAACACTTGGGAGATGCTTACGGAACACCAGGAACACCAGTGTTCCGCGGAACACCGGTTGGGAACCACTGCTCTACTGTATATATTATATCTATATATATAATCGAGACGAGTTGATAATAATAATAATCAGTGCAGAGCCCAAACGGTTAGGAGTTGAAAGTTGAAATTTGGTACACAGGTACGTCACGAGGACGCACACTGAGAAGGGATTTTCCGAAATTCCTCCCCACGGGGGAGAGGGACAGGATTAAGGCTTAACACTTTCATCAACAATGGAAGTGTCAACAATGGAAATATCAAGAATGGAAGTGTTAAGAGAAAGCGATGTGCAAGACGCAGATGCAGTTTTTTCGTTTTTGTGGGAAATCGAACATATTTTTAGATCCATCTAAAAATTCTCTAATTAGTCTGGAAACAAGGGTCCCAATTCTTGCATTCTGTGAAAAAGGGTAAGGTTGACTATAACATAATAATCTTAATTTTCTCTAAAACGGTTAGGAGTTGAAAGTTGAAATTCGGTACACAGGGTACCAAAGTGTTAATTAACAATGGAAGTGTTAAACAACAATGGAGAACAAGAGAAAGCGACGTGCAAGATTTACGGGCGCTGGAGGAAAAAAAGAAAAAAGAGTAATATGTTAGAATATATTCGATTTTCAAATTTAAACAGATTAGTTTGATTTTTCTCAACTTTTCTTCTTTAGAACATTCGATAAAAATCGAACGATATAATCAGAACACGTCGTGAAAATCGAACAATATTAGAACATTCAATTTTCAAATTCGACCTTTCTTTAGAAATATTTAGTTTGTTGATGAAATTACTCTTTTTCTTGTGACTATAACGTAATAATCTTAATCTTTGCTATCGTCACTTTTGCCCAAGCAACGCCGGGCCTACCTGCTAGTATATATATAATGGATATATAGATGATAATATATTATATATAATACTATCTATTATGTATTGCTTTTGTAGACAATTTTATGAATGAAATACAGCTAAAATATAAAATAAAAAAAGGTTTTGTTTTGGGACTTAGAGTAATCCATTTTACATTGTTTCTTATGGGAAAATTTGTTTCAGTTTGAGAAAAACCTTTAAGAATGAATTAAGTTCATAAACTGAGGTTTGACTGTATATCAATTAAGAAAAAAATTGACACTTTGCTTAGATTTTACCTAAATCTATACTCTGGACATGTTACTATTTCCATGAAGCCATCATATTTCATAGACAAATATGAGATCTGTTGCTATTTTAGTACATTCTAATTTAATGATCTAAATGCCATTTCCTTTTTGATCATAATAAGTTCTTTATACTTCATTTTTTTTTTAAATGGACATATTTCTTTTTGCATCTGGACTCCAACTAATTGCAACTCCTTAGTCATAACATTCTACAACATGACTGTAGAATGCTATCTGACTTAGATAATTTAATTAAAATTTAAAGTTCTCACACAACAATATTTAGATTTTTTTAACTTGATATTTATATCACATTAAAATTATTAAATTATCTGTTGATTTTTAAAATAAAAATAAAATACATCATTTAATCTTACCTTCTGAAAAACTTTATATCTAGAATCAGACCAAACATCCAACTGGAAAATAAACAATTTTAATTAGTGCACATGAAATAAAGTATGCATTATTTTTTGAGTTTATTGAATGAAATCCTTACTTTATCGTCATCAGTATAGAAATCCTCATTATATCCTTTTATGACTACCCATTCAATTATCAAACCTCGTAATATTACAAGAGCTTTTAAAGTTCTGGCCAATGTAATCTTTAATAATAAAATACAATTTATGTATAAAAGAAGTAAAAGAATTATAAAGATTTAAAATAATTTTGGAGCAGATACATACTTTCAGCATAGCTGAACTTCCACATGGTCTCATAACCTCAATAGACATGTCAGGAAAGAGTCTGTGGAGACCTGATGTAAAAGCATCCACATTTCTGTGATGACAAGGAATGTTTTGATTAAACTGAGTAATATTTTCATAAATTTTAAAATTACTATAATACTCACTGGGGAGAAACGTTGTGACCATTGTGCTGAGGTCTTCGGAATCTCTTAGTTGCTAAAAGGGGGTTTATATTTGATCTTTTCAGTGAATTTTGATTGAGAATTGCCGAGGCGTGACTGGCGTGTTCATGAACCTATCAATAAAATATTAGAAATTTAAAATTATTATTTACTATAGTACATTTTTCATAATGTATATTTCTCATAACTACTATAAATAAATAAAGTGCATATAATATATATATCATTTTTATTATTAAAGTTTTGTTATTAATTAAAATTCGACAGTATTAGCTCCATAATTTAATTAATGATTAATATCAGAAATTATTTTATGTTTGTTCTCAGTGAAGAATAAAGTAATAATATCCATCTAAATAACATTTAACTTTTGATTAAATTACACAAATAAATTAATTATTTTACTTTATAAAGAAAATTTGTTTGCATATAGTTTTACATTTGGACCATTGTTTTATGGACAACAATAACCTATATTTAAATAAAGCAGTATATGTATCATAGTGTTATGTCATGATGTGCAGATTAAAAACAATACTTTTATAACTAGAGATGGTACAATTTGTTTCCAGTACACAATACAATCACTTATGGCACCACATTTAAAAAAAAAAAAGTTTTACTTCTTAGGAAACAGCCTTCCAACAATAAACCAGCGTACCTGGTTATATAACCGGTATTGCATTTAAAATTTTAACCGTTATTGTCACGGAATATTTTAAACATAACGTATGTTCTCTTAATGAAGGTAAACAGAAATATTAACATCAAAGCACATTGTAAATAGTCATGTTTTCCATTTCAAATATGGTGTTGTAGTGGTATAGTACACACTTAAAATACATCATCTTTACTTATAATAATTTTTGAATAGCTGCTATTTGAGTGGGCAGATATACACACAAACAAAGTAAAAATTTCCCCATTATGCTACAAAGCAGACTAAGACCGAGAGGACATACGTCCGTACGATACGAACAAATCAAGTTCCCCATCCTAACTCGGTCCATTTGTATTAAGGTAGGTATCTGATGACAGAAACTTATAATCTACTTTTTAACGCAACCGAGAAATTTGGGTACGATCGTGGCTCCGAACGAGACGGTCGAGACCTCGTCGGAGCCACACACCATATCCATAGAAGCAAAAAAGTTAAAGGAACCACATCTCTACACGCCACCCTTTGGGAGATACGGCCCGACGTCGGCCTACTTTCGGTGGTGCACGATCGGGAGTGGCGTCGTTCCTATATTGCCTTTAACTATATTGCCTTTAACTATTTAGCCCACGAAACCACAACAGCTTCGAGTTGCCCACCCGACCGTTCGGAAGTACTCGACGTTATACAGTTTTAGGAGTGTCGGAGCTCACCCCCACGTGAGTGACGAGGCGCAAGCGATAGCCTCGATTGACGTGGAGCATGAAGAACAGATCCGATACCAATTTGATGTAAAAACTGACGTTTGGAAGCAAATATCTCACGAAGATTTGCATGTACAGGTACGGATCCATTGACATTTTTGTCCGTACAAGTTGGGAAATGTAAATTATAGTGATCGTCTCAGAAAGTGTACACGGCCCAGAATTTCTCACCTTATCGCACCATCGATAAACTTTGATCATATCGGTATATAAAGGAGATTTATCGTAAGTAGGATCTTGACTTAATAATCCAGAGTTACCAAGCGTTAATGGTGTCGTCGGATTTCCCAACAACGTGCAGGCAGTTTCCAGATCCCTAAAATATACCAAAACCGATTATTTACCATATGAAAAAATTCCGCGAAAAGACGCGTGATGTCAGCCATACCTGAGACGAGAAATGACGTTAGCCAAAGAGGTTTGTAATTGAGAAAGGAATTGCTTTTCCTTCCCTTCGTCGCCCTGGCAAGCCTTCATGCCATCAGCTAACAATTTGAATACTTCTCTAGTCGTATTCCTTAGAGCTTTCACCGCTTTTAATCCAGAATTAAGCGCTTCCATATTCGGAACCTCGGCCATTTTAGTCTGCCAAAACGCCATCTCGCGGCGAAAAACGTTCATCACTTAAATCTTTTCCTGGAAAAAAAGAAAAATGATTAATGATATTTGTGTCTTGAAAAGAATAAAAATTTCAGTTACATATAGTTAATAAATATTTTAATATATAATTTATAATCTTTTAATGCTTGTATATATATAATCTATATCGACGTAACGTTAGCGACTTCGAACCCATTCAGGGATCAATTGCTGACGTTGCCGATTTTCGGGGGTCCATTTCTCCGTCCCCTCAAATTCTTATATTAATTTTGAATATCTCGTCCGAAAGATACTTGTTTTATTGAATAATGTGCAAATTTTCAGGTTTTTCTATAAAGGAGTTGTCGAATAAGTAATCGAATAGTGTAAAAATGGCCGAAAAAGCTGTATTTTCTTCCTTTAATTCATCCTTCATGGCAGATGCTCTTAGAGAAAAGAACTACTGTACTGGATCCAGAAAGCTCAGATTTTAAACTTAAGCCTCACTCGTTATTATTTTTTTTAAACTCCTTTCGCCCCGTGGACACTAAGATGGTCTCTTTTAGCAAGTCCATTATGGTTTCGGCCAGGACCACAATGGAGCGGCCGGGTGGTTGAGGAACGGGGCCCTTTTTTGCTGAAAAACTTTTATTGCTTATTACGTAAACTGATTGAATATTGAATAAGAAATATAACAAAATAAATAATATTTTATTAATTAAATATCTTATTTATGTGGATCAGTTTTTATTTACAGCTTTCGAATTTTTTCCGAATTTGGCATTCATATGAGGTACCGTTGTAATTTTTTTCGTTTATGACGTATGAATACGTGACGTATTACAACGACTAATTTCATTGTATAAAATATGATTGAATAATAACACAATTAATCTTAAAATGCACTTAAATTTTCATTTAAATTTAGGGGAAAAATTTAGGTGAAAGAAAAATTTTAGGGGATTATTAGGAGGAATTATTTTCATTCTAGGGGGAACTGCTGGTTGGGACTTGGCAACAGTGATGTGGCGGTGTATTTAAATGTAAGAGTGAAGTTAACGACCGCTGAAAGATTATTTCAAATTTGTAAGTAGGTCCAATTTAATAACGTGTTATAAATGTATGAAATTTAATTTGAATGTGACGTTTCTGTAGATATAAGAAAAATGGAAAAGGCTGGAAAATCCACGACGATGGAAAAAGAGAAGAAGGAATCGGCGGTACCTTGGAAATGCTGGCCACGTGGTTGCAGACGTCCGGAAATTCACGAATTATCGTTTTATAAGTTTTTTCAAAGTGGATATCAATTATTTCCTCCTCCTAAGCCCAAGTCAGAAAAATAATTAACTTTTCTGACTGTAGTAGGAATTATAGACGTGACAAATATCTCCTACCTGTTCCTACTCTTGTTTTCTGCCGTGAAATTTAAATGATGTAATAATAATATTGAGCATTTGCATTATTATCCGTTTATGTTAACAATTTTTGACAAATAACGATAAAATGTTAATTATTTATTGTAATTAAAACGAGTAGTCTTAAACTTTTACAAAAATGCACACTGTATCGATTAAAAAAATTTTTTTTCTTTTAATATCATGAAAATAAATTAGCCACAAATTAATTAAATTAGTCTTTATGTAAATATGTTAATTTAATTGTATTACGTTTTAGTAATAGGATTTAAAAAATAGCGTGTGAAATGTTTTATAAGCGAGCCAATGACATAGCCCGTGCTGCCATCTATGGAGGAGATTAGAAAAGTTATGCTTATAATTAAATGATGAAATTTATATTTTAAATAAATAAACACACACACAAAAAAAGAAGAAATATTCAATTTTTATATTATCAAAGAAAAAAATAGCGTAAGCAAGATATTTTATTTATTATAACATAAACCATTCTGGAATGAATACGAATTTCTTTTATTTATTTTTTTTTAATAAAAGATTATATTTCATTCGCCGACACAAATTGAAATTGAAAAATTTTTAAACGTCACAATAAAAAATCGGAGGAGAATCGTCCAATGAAAGCGCTAGGATTAGACACGCCTTCTGAATTTAGTTTCAGAGGTACAAATGATCCTTTCACATATTTTGTTGTTTGTAAATAAAAATAAGTAAAAGATCCGTCATGAAAACGAAAGGATGGCGGCTGAAAGACAGTTGGGTTGAACCGGAATTCAAAAGGAAATAAATACTTCCTTTCTCACAATTATATTTTATTTCAAAATATCTAATGGTAAAGAGATGAAGTTTTCACAGCATTTTTGGGTATGAAACATTTTCTTTTATTCAATATTAATCGTTTATTTCTTTATTTATAAACCTGAAATTATATAATTCCACTCCTCGATTGTTTATATTTGCTCTAATAATTGTTTTAAAATATTTCAATTAATAATTTTACAAATTATATGCACTTGCATGACTAATCTAAATGTTTATTGCCATTTTTAAAATTTTTTGCATGCTTTCCTCACTTATTTAACTGTATATAAGCATTTTATAATGCTTAAATGTTCTTCACATGTAATAAAGTAGATAAAATGTTTACTGTTATCTCTCAAGTTTTTTTTTCTTTTTGTAGATAAGTCAGAAGGTTATAAACATTATATCTTATCTATGTATATTCTGCTGTATCTGTGAAGATGCTATATTTACATTGATTTTACAAAACTTTTTAAAAATAAAAATATTTTAAGATGTTAAAATGCAATCAATTAAAGTAATTAATTTGTGTTTTCATTTATAAAAGATTTATTGTATTTTTAAACTATCATTTTGCATTGAAATAAACAAAAATCACATGTAACAAATTATCATTTGTTTGTAGGAAGGAAAGCAAAATGTGTTTATTTATATGTAATTAATGTCAGAATTTATTATGTTTGAGAATTTATTGCCATAACGAGGACGGTGGCAATTATATTACTATTAAATTAATCGTAAAAGTGTCGAATTGGTCGGAAGTTTTTTGGCAAGAAGCGTAATATTTTATTAGCTTCCGAAATATAATTTGTAGAAATACGAAGACGAGTAAAAAAAGAAATTTTATAAGAGTATATTTTACCGTTGCCGACGCAGATTAAACCGAGTTTTACTACGAATTATGTTTACGTGGAAATATTTTAAAAATATAAACTGAAAAGTTTTGTCAATGATTCGTCATTCTAGTTAATTCAATTTGTATTAATTTAATCATTTTTCAAGTGTGATTCATATTCATTCATTTATTTAATGTCGAAAATAATATCTATTCGTAGTATTTTTTATTTCGTGATATTTTAATTTTAGAATCCAAATATGTTTTTTAATTTTACAAAAACTGCAAATTTAACTAAAAATTTCTAAGATGATGGAAGCATTGAATGTCCTAAAAGATATCGTTATAAAAAAATTTGAGTTGGATTCATTTTTGCGATACTTCTGTAATCGGGACTGTAGAAAGAGGGAAAAGTAGTCTGGCCCAAAGACAGAAAGTGGTTGCCACAATTATGGCTGTGGTCTCCTAGTTTCTTTACAAAGTTTTCGTATTCGGTAGATACATAGTTATTTGAAAATTTTTTAATTTCCAAATCTGCCTGGATACGGTATATATGTGTTTCTGGGGAGAAGGAAAGCGATACACTTTCTCCTTATAGAAAAGTTTTGGACGGTATTGTCTGCTAGTGGGTAATTTGAAATCGGATTTGTATTTGTAATGGCAGCGAATGACGGTCTGGCCATTGCCGGACTAGGTGGACCTATTTCTATGGCCTTTTTAATACAAATGTATGTGCTCGGGTTTTTTGAGAGCTTGCACGGGACTCGAAGGTAGAGCAATTTCTTTTTGCCCCTTAACTAATTTCTTTTGCCATTTTATTTTGGAAGAAATGAAATATGTAAAATGTTTTTATTTAATCAACAAAAGTCTTAAATATTTTAGTTTTTGTTTGTAAAAATAATTTATTTATACGGGTAGGATATACTTAGGGGTAGAATTTATAGGGGAAGGAATAACCTTAGGCCCAGAGAAAACTTAGGTACTGGCCTCTAAGTTTTCTCTGGGCTTGGACAAAATTTCCCAGTGCCCCCTTGATGGCCCTACTCTTAATTTGATAATTATAATTAAATTTTAGATTATTTAGCTTATATAATAGTTTCTATATAATATAATTCATTATAATTCACTAAATTTGAAGTATGGACATTACATGTCTAAGAATATTAACATCTTTTTGTAAAAATGATTTATTTAAACATTCATTTTCTTAATAGATGTAGTAGCCATTGTATGCAGTATAATACAGTTATGTTAAATTGCATTATATACATAATAATGTTTTCTCTATTCTATAAAATCCAATTTATTAAGCCAAATTATTACTAAGCCGTAATAAATAAATATATAATTTGATTAAATAATACAATCAAAAATATTAATTTATTTTGAAATATTAACATATATTTACAGCTTATTTATATAATGAATTATTTTAACAAATATTCAACAAACTAAAAATAAATATTTTGTAAATTATAAGTTTAGATTTGTATCATTATAGCAGTGCCAACTCTAGCCATGATCAAACTATATTATCATAAAGCATACCAAGAGAAAATGATTGCAAAATGTACACCCTATTAATACATTGATTAGCATGCCTGACATGTGCCAAAATATCTTGCACAGAGTGTAGGTGTGGGTAGAACCAGTACTTCAGTGCACTACATATTATGCACCTTTCAATGATTATGTGTAATAAGTAATACAATGCACTACTTGTTCTAGCCATATCTACACTCTGTGCAAGATATTTATTTGTCATATATGTGTATAACTATTATTATATAACTAGTAGTTTTGTTAAATTTGTAAAATAATATGTTTAATGTAATTTTACAAAGTAACATACTTTGTCTTGTTGCATTAAAATGAACGCTTTATTCAAACTTGCCATAAGACAGAATACATTACTTTGTAATATTACACTAGATCATTATTTGGTGTAAAGTGCATTTAATTTTTTAACCAATATTTTTAAACTACAGAATTCAGAAATCTGCAATTTTTCTGGATTTGATGTCCTTTGCCAACGAATGAAAGAAGGTAGGAAAGTGTGTAAAGACTATGCAGATTTCCTACGACAAAGGTATTGAGTGATATTAAATTTATATTGTTTATCTGACATTTTGTAATTTTATATGAATGTTTAATTAAAATCACAAGTAAATTCCATATAGTTAATTATTTTTGATTTCTTCAAATTTAGGGCTCAAGTCCAAGAATTATATGGAAAAGCTCTTATAAAATTATCCAAGTCATTAGGAGGAAAAGAAGAAATTGGGTAAAATAAATGAATTTTGAAATTCAGTTGCCAATAATTTGATTGAATAATACTCTAGCATTGAATTACAGTAATAGTTTTCAAGCTTTTTTGAGCTAGTGACTCATTGATAATTTTGACTGGCACACCAATGTGCCAGGATTGAATCAAAGATGCCCTTGTACATATACACAAAACATTATGTTGAAGATGTACAGTTTTTATACAGAAAATATACAAGTAATAATAAAAACTAATCAAAATATAATTTAAAAATGACAATTTTTAAATGATATTTTGAAATTTTGTAGTGTCTATGAGAAATTTGTAGCATCAGCACACTAATGTATCACATCAGTTGAGAACCACTAAATGAGACACTACTAAAAGACTTAAAAAGTTTTAATAATTTATAGTTATAAGGATAAAAAACATTTCAAAAGTAGTTTTTATTTTAAAAAAAATTTGTAAATTTTTAATTAAATCAAGAACTTAATATAATTTGTTTAAAAATTATTGATCTCTAACAATGAATTTTTTACCATTGATTGTTATTAGAGACCATTTATTTCAAATTAAACATGAATCAATGAAAACTGAAGAATGGATAATGGGTTATTCCTTATGACATAAATTAGTGTTTTAATTAAAACATTTGAGTTTTTTCATACGTAATTAACTTATTAGTTTCTTGTGTAAATGATTATAGCTATATCTGGCTCTTGCATTAGTTAGGCTTATGAGTGTTCGATTGTATCTATTAGCTCGCATCGCTAATTAATCAAACAACGGTGATACTACATCGGAGTAAAGTAAACAAACATACCACCGAGCCTGTTACCGGTGTGCGTCTTCTAATAAACAGACCGTTATGAACGTTTTCGAACTCTCGGGTTCTTCTTCAGGTAATTAACAACTCTCAAATGAATGCAATTCAAATTAAATTCAATTGGAACACCAGTCAGAACTCTATCATGTGGATATTGATAACGTCATTCGGGCATGCGCCCCTTTAACCGCTGTAGATTATCGTAAGTTCTTGTCTACGAGCTCCTGCCAGACTGTTGACAGAGTGATTTCATTCTTATGGTTAATGCAATTACCATCTTTGAGTGTAGCCATGCAGATGTAAATAGCCTCTAGCCATCTGAGATGGTGTACGTGTTGCGTAGTGTGGATCACCTTCGCTTGATTGAACATTGGTTCTACGCCCGGGTCTGAGTCATAGATGGCTAGAGCAGAGGTGGTCCTCGCATGTAGAATATCCGCTGTGTGCTCTTTCATTCCCACTTCTAGGGAGCGCTTGGTGGATCCTACATAGACAAAGCTTCTACCCCATCTATGGTTCTTGAGTGGGATGGTGGTACACACCCAGGAGTTGTTCTTTGTTGGGGGTGTCTTTTCATAAGGATGAAATCACTCTGTCAACAGCCTGGCAGGTGCTCGTAGACAAAAACTTAGGATAATCTACAGCGATTAAAGGGGTGCATGCCCGAATGACATTATCGATATTCATGCGATAGAGTTCTGACTGGTGTTCCAATTGAATTTAATTTGAATTGCATTCGTTCGGGAGTTATTAGTTACCTGAAGAACCCGAGAGTTCGAAAACGTTCGTAACAGTCTGTTTATTAGAAGGTGCACATCGGTAACAGGCTCGGTGGTATGTTTGTTTACTTTACTCTGGTGGAGTATCACTGTTGTTTGATTAATTATGATTATAGTTAATTGAATTTGCAAAAAGATAACTTAAAATATACTGATCAAGTATTTGTTTATTACAGCTCTCTCAGACAGTCATGGGAAGTTATGAGAACTGAAACAGAAAATATTGGCAAACAACATGTAATGACTGCAGGAAGTTTGACAGAAGAAGCCAATAAAATAGCAGATTTAATGGAAAAACAGAAAATGCAAAGAAAACATGCTGAAGACCAGTTAAGGAGGACACAAATGATTATGAAGAATGCAATGAAGAAAGTGTTGGAGGTAAATATCTGTTACAAGACAATATTTTCCGTAAAGATGATACAGTTGAGAACCATATAATTGAGTAATTTAATGGTTATCAAGCTTCTATATTGGCTTCTACTCTGAGGACTTATCATACCTTTTGGGGAATGTTTTCACTTGGACCAATGCCTCCTAAAGAGAAAAAAGAAGTAGTAAAATGTGACATCACAACTTGTCCCAGAGGTTGTAATAATCAGTTTTTTCATTCTAAACGTCGCTTAACTCTTTTAAAAGAAGTTTCTTTACTTTTTTAAAAATTGTGTCACTAAAGATTATTATTTAGACTAGTATTAGGTTTTTTTTAAAAATTGTATTTTCTTAACCCAAATAGTTACAAAAAACTCACAAAAAAATTTACAAAGATAACATTTGAGGTTTTTAATATTGTTATGACAACAGTAACCTGCAATATAAGTTAAAATAGGTAAAACTTGCATTAATAATGATATTAATGTTAGCAAAATCATTTTCATTGATGACTGCTGTCATCCTTTCTGAAAAAACTTTAGCAGATCCTTCAATGGTCACATCCTCATCGGTTATGTTTTCCTGAAGTCGACTTTGCCACACGCAAATGACCTTTCACCTGATTGAAAGTTGATCTTTTACTTGGAGATTAACAGAAATATTACCAAAGTTATTTGATTTAGTTAGTTTTGGAATTATACTTTGTAATCGTAACTTGCATTCATTTTCATAAACTTCTCTTTATGTACTGAGTTTAATAACGTCCTATATTTGCCAAATCTGCATTCTAGATTGTCAATCTGCACCTTACCTGTAGAAAATAATTAAATTTTAATTCCACAATACAATATTGAGCCATTTCGATTAAGCCATAAGTGCTCTGGTTAATACAGAATGTTTCTTTTGTCAAGGTGCCAGTTTTCCGATCAAGAGATCTCCATTTTTCTAACCAATCAAGTAGTTTGTTAAGGTACACATATTTTAAGTCATTGTTTCCAACTGTAAATAGTTCTTGATACTTATCTAATTTATGCTGACCTTTATAATTGTTTTTACATTAACAATATACTACCAAATGTAGATGATTTTAAGAAAAGAAGCAGTTCCCTGACAAAAAAGTAAAATATTTTCATGTCCAATAGTTAATAAGTTCTCAGCAATCCGAGCATTGAATACTTGTAATGCTATTGATAGTTTGACATTTTGTCATTCCAGCATTGTTGGATATAAAGCTGTGTTAAACCATATCCATATTTCACTAATTTACCTGACTATTTTATGCAAATTCTTTAGCACGGCAAAACAAGCAGTTTCAACCGACAATGAGTTGTCAAAATTAGGATAATACAAACACAGATCTGTATTTCTTTGATTAATCCAGTTATTTCTAATCGATTGAAATATGCACAGGATCAATAATAATGAAGAGAGGACGGCTAGCCTCAGCAGGATTATTATAAACAATACTAATTTTAGGTGGACTTTCAAACATGGACATGGCTTTTTTATTGATTTCATTATGGTTAGAGATAACTGCAACTATACTGAAACTAATAGTTTCCAATTTGATGATAATTTTCTTCAGAAATGATGTAACTCACCTGCACTGATGGTTTAACAGACAAAATATGTGCTACAACTTCATACGAAGATAGCAAGTTATGAATCGTGAAAACACGAGCGACTTGTTCCTTGTCAAAAGCCATACCACAAATTTCACCACCTTTATAATCAAAACATGGCTTAAGGTGTATTTCATTCATCATTAATATGATGGTTTTCTCATGACACTAAATTTTTGAATTTTTGATTTACGTAACTGACAAAGTTATCATCAGTTTGTTCTTTTCTAGGATCTACTTCCAAGCTATTACACACTTTCGTAATAGTTTTAGGATGTGGTAACAATATAACCGGGGGTATGCAAAATTTATGTGTATGGAGTGATAATCTATTTAGTAAGCTATAAAAAATTAATAAATGAGATGAATACCAAAAAGAGTTTTTTCAAAGAGGAATGTTATGAATTTTCATCAAACATTTCAACTTCTCTTAACACTTCTCAGGTGGAAAATGCAGTTTGCAAACCTTGTAACTATCAAGTTACAAAATAAGATATTATATACTTAATTAATGTATGTATTGTATATATATATAAATGAGGATGATCGTTTGTTTGTTTGTTATACACTCCTAGGCCATTCGACCGATTGCTATGAAACTCGGTAGTTACGTTCAAATACTTCTACCTTAGATCATGTTGCACATTCCACTCTAAAATATTGATTGTATTTCTATAAATCAATTAATTTTTATCTACAATTGATTTTCTGAGTTACATGTAGCATCATCTATTGGCAAAAAGTTAACAAAATAATTAGCTAAATATAATTCATACAAAAAAAGAATATGATTTAAAAAAATATATATTTTATTCAGTGAATTAGTGCAACAATGATATAGTGCAAAATATATACACCATTACTGCAACTGGTAGCACATAGCACTTGCCTGTGTGGAGTGTGGAGTGTTTTGCCCCTGTACATCATACTTTTTCTGTTAGCAATAAAGTCGTGCTGGTTATGTATTTCACTCCGTTCGGGGAAAATTTTTGATTTGAAATAATGTGACTTGCGGTACAAATCAGAAGTTCATATATGCATAATCTGGTCCTTTTCTCTTATGATTTCCATGTCTGGTCTCAGCTTTCATCTGTTTAACTCTGTTCTCGAGATTAAGGAAGGTCAGAGACGGACAGATGACTGGAAATTTATAGTTCCGCAGTTTTGAAATTGCAGCCCAATAAGTATACTTTAGTAACCAAGTGGATAAAACCACCGAACACCGTTAGTCAGTCGTGGGCTCATACGTGGCAAATGGACTGGTCGAGTGGTGTTTTCTAGGTTTTCTTCATGTTAGTAACACTTCAGTTGGGGCCAACTCTACATAAACATCTTTCCAGGATGCATCCTCCTTGGCAGATCACTCATATTTTGCGTTGCTGTGACCGAACAAACCAATTTTAACAAGCGATTATTTATTGTGACGTCATCGTAATGCCGGGCTGCAACTTTTCATTACAATGTTCTCAATTCTTTTAGTGTTGGTCTTGTCCCTGTAATTATACTTTTCCTGTTAGCAATAAAGTCATATATCTAACTCCAGTTAGGAAAAAATTTTGAATCAAAGTAATGTTACTTCTATTCTAAACTGGAAATTTGTGTATAGTTAATCTGGGCTTCCTACCATAAGCTTTCCACATCCAGTCTCGACTTTCATCTATTTAACTCTTTTCTCAAAATTAAGGAAGAACAGCTAGGTAGGTGACAACAGTGGGAATTTATAGGTCTACAATTTTTTCAAATTGCAGTTTATTCCCAATAATTTTTCCATAAATGCAATACTTATGAGAATACATTTTCCTCATAGTTTATACAATCTGTTGCCAAAATTTTAAAAAATTTATCATCTCATAAAAGCCATTATTCTAGCATTTTTACAAGATTTTTTTTTATTTACACAAATCATACGACAGCCTTTCAGATGTTAAGATTAGAAACTTCGATCACACGCGAGGTCATCACAGTCCATCCAAACATGGATCAGTTTTCAAATATTAATAGTAGACCAGTATTAATTAGTAGTCTTTGGCCATACTCTCTTCTGGGAGGAGGTCGGCGACTACTTTCGGTCGAATTAACTTCGACTCCCTTCTTCAACATTCCTTCTTTCTATTGGACTATGGGTATGGTGGCATACGAATAGAAAAATTACACAATATAAGGTAAGTACGAAATATGATTTGAGTGGTTTTCGAAGATTCCAAGTTTAAATATTTGGTCTGTTTTTATTTTTTTGCAAGATTTGATTGGTTGGTGGATTACAGTTTGATATTTGGCTGCGAACGGTACAGTTTCTTAGAGTTAACATTAGAAAATATTATGATATCTGAAAAATTTGAGATATATTTTCAATTCCCATCTACTTGACTAATGAATTTGTACTATCCGAGAATGGCAATAAACACGACATTGGTAGGCTGAAATAACCAAACTTCTTATATGGTTTTTGTTTTAATGTTTGCTATATTATATTATTTGATTTATATAAATAAAATGAGGTTTAAAATGTTTATTTTATAATTAAATATGATGAAGTCCTTTTACAAGAATTTTTTTTACAATTTTTGTAACTTTGATATTTTAAATTGGTTTTGTTTATTTTAAAATGAACATATTAGTTGTAGTATTGTGTTTTAAAATTAATTGCTATTATTTTTTTTCTATAGTCTAAGAAAACTTATTACACACGATGCAAAGAAAAGGAAGTTATAGAAGAGACTTTACAATCTGTGGGACAAAATATACAATGTAAAGAATATGAAAAGGTACTTGAACTGTTTATGGAATTTCTTTAAAAATTTTTTAGTTTAAAATTTTAAAATTTCAATAAAATTTAAATAAAAATACATTATATTAATTGAAGTAAATATTAAAATATTAGTTTATGCATGTTTAGAATAAATTTGTTTATTTTGGAATTATAAATTAATTATTACAAGAATTGCTCTTTTCATTTGCTTATAATTAATTAAATATTATTAACAAAATATTCTTCTAATAATGAATCAATGAAGAGAAAGTATTCTAATATATATATATATATATATACAGGGTGACAGTATATCCCGGTTTGTCTGGGACAGTCCCTGATTTGTTTTTAGCCCTCAAAAAATGGAATAAAATTTTAAATGGAACCATTTTATAGGTGGAATATAACCAATTTATATATCAAGAAATAAATAATTCTAGAAAAACATTATCTATTTAGCCACTTTTTAGATCATTTTTCACTCGCTCGTTCTTAAAAACTCCTGATTTGTGCAAGAAAGAATATGGTCACTTATATCATAAAAAAAATATATCAATGTTTAAGTTCGCATTGAAAGATTATTACTTTTCTGTTTTTTTAAGACATTTAAAAGCTATTTACATTAATTATTTTATATACATTTTATAATTTACAATAGATTTACTTACAAGTAGTGATTATCATTTATTTTTAGAACATAATGTGAATTTTTATTCAAGATTTTCATTAGACTTTTATCTTAAAAATAAAAATCAAAGGTCGTTATTACATAATAGAAAGATAGAATTTTTGCTGACATTTAGACTAAGCGATATCAATAACGTAAACAAGTACAATATAGCCGTAAAACCTCACGATATGATATAATATATAAATAACATTTCGACATTAACGTTTAAAAACGTCAAAACTATAAAATTTTTATACAATTGGAACTTATGTATATTTTAATATATCATATTTATATTGGATTTCTCAATACAGTGGACTCCCGATATAACGCACATGTTGGGCAGGAAACAACACCTGCGTTATAAGGTGAACCGCGATATACCAAGCAGTGCGGTGGTGACACAATAAATTTACTCAGAACAATTTGAGCTGTATACTGAAACCTCCCATCAACTACATACATATTATGTATTTTAATAAAAAACCCAATTTATTTATTAAGTGTTTTATTAAAATTCACATAACATAGTTATACATCTTAATAAGTACATACTGTATAATTGTTGTTGTACATACTGTAGCTTGTCTTTTCTTTTACTCATTATGCATACAATAATTAAACACTATTCAAAATACATACAGGAACTCAATACATACACAATTACTCAATACGCAGTGAGAATAAAATGCACTACTCACTAATGCCACGTGGACCTGTATATACGTGTTTGAGCTTATCGCGTTGCGAACGTCGCCCACGCTATAACCGAGTGCGCGGTATAGTGAACGGCGCTATAACGAAGGTCCACTGTATGTTGAAAATTAAATCATTAAGTTTTTAAATATTCATATAATGAATAAAATTTTATTAATGGTTTAAACTTTTTCGATATCACCCTTATTCAAATTAGAAACAGATATGTTGATATAATAATATATTAAAAAAATGAATAAAAAAGGGAAAGTAAAAATATAAATTATGTATTTTATTATAGATAGTATGAATAATAAATATATTATTTCTATTAAAAAAAATCAATATCCAAATTTTGATTTAGATCTGTAAAGTATTTTGAGTTATATTTATAATTTGGCTAGTTTTACAGTTTTTATCCAGACTATATATAAACAATTGATGTTTTTGTTTTTATGTTGAATATATCAATTTGTGTTTTAATAATAATTAATTAATTTACTTTCCTGCCTGTTATACATAACAGAGAGAGCTTGGTGATTGATCAACAATGGCCCCAAAGATTTTTATGTTTTTTGGACTCGGGACCTTGACACATCAAGTAATGCCAAGACAGTTTGGGAGGTTTTCTGTGTGGATGGGTGATTTTGTTCATTTCACTTCGAAGCTTAATAACTCCCGTGCCTTTTGTCAAAATTTTCTGGAATTTTTCGGGGAAGTTTGCGTATAAGGGGCATTGATGCTGTTAAATTTCGGTGGGTAAAGGTCGAGGGAGTGAAGAGATAGAGAGGTCGTATGTCATATCTCTAATGAGGTCAGACTTAGTGAAGATTTTATTCATAATTAACATTTGTGATTTTTTATAAAATTCATCTATCCTCAAAATTAAGCTTTTTTTAATTTTATAATAATTAATAACACGAGATGTTATTAAACATTGTTTTATAACAGATGGCATCACACACAATTTTAATTTTTTTACTGTGAAAGTTAGGGTAGTTGTTGCTAGATTTTTTATTAAAGTTTTAATGAAGGATTTATTGAAAAATTAATCATAATATCATTGTTTTTATTTATAGATTTGATTAGACAGATCTGTACTTAAAAATATTACTTGTCGAATTTTCTAATTGAGGAGAAAATATTTTGAGATGTATAAATAATATAGTAAAATTAATTTTAGTACTATGAACATTCTTAAATGTATATTTATGAACTATATTTGTAGCTTTATCTGGAGGAAGTCCAAATTAATAGAGTTGTTTAAATGAAAATATGTATTCATAGAAAGAAAAGTAACAGAAGGAAGGAAATAGACTGACAATGATTAATTTTTAATCATACTTGATGTATTTTGTATGAATGTCGATTTTTATAAATTTTTTATTTACAGTTGACTCAGAAACATAATAGAATAGAACAAATTATAGAAAATTTAAATTTGACATACAGTTCATCTTTAGAATCTCTTGAAGAAATTCACCAGCTTTGGGAAAACGAAATGTATTCTACATGTGAGGTATTTTTTGCATATAACAATTATTATTAAGACATTATAACCATGTGGAAATGCTAAACTTACTTTATTTCTTTTAGTGTTTTCAAAAATTAGAAGAAGAAAGAATCGACGCACTAAGAAATTCTATGTGGATATTAACAAATATAAGTTCTTTACAATGTGTAAATGAAGATGATGTGAGTTACTTGTTTTTCTCTTACGAATTCGAATTTTATTTCTTATTGATGTCTTATTCTTTTCTAAGATGAATGAAGAAATTCGTAAGACGTTAGAAAACTGCTCTATAGAAAACGATATAGAACTTTTCATACAACTTCGTAGAACTGGAACCGAAAAGCCAGGTAAAATTTAAATTTATGCAATTTATTTACTTTTTTATATTATAATACTTATTTAAATAAATAAATTTATATTCAATCTATCTGTATACAGAAAGTTTTAGCTCTGATTAACAAGCAGAATCAATGACTAAAACTTCAGTTAGTTTATTTATCTTATGTGCTATCCTAGTTTAAAAAGATTAATAGATTTATAGTTCATAATAAAAGAATTTTTATTATTGTTTAATAAAGTATTTATAATTTGAATATTTTTATATTAATTAATGATATAGAGCACATGATATATGAAGCATATCAAAGTAATAAGAAAATTGAGAACTGTACCTCTCAAATAAAGAAATTATCAGAAAATGAAAGCCCAAATATAGAAGAAACACTTGGTAAATATGAAAAATTGTTTTAAAAATAATTACTTTTTATTTCAGCAGATAAGATTTCATTGAATTATCAAAAAATATACTGCAAAACCAGGGGTCATTTTTCGAACCAAATAAAAAAAGTGTTCTTAAAATTCTACACAAAATACTAATATAGATTCCAAACCACCCAATAAAGCATTTTTAAGGTAGTACAAAACAACTGCTGTAATGTTTACAGCAAATTTTATTTTTATTGTAAATTCAAATTATGGAAATATCTATTGAAGTTATATTTAATTGCCAATTAATAATAATTGAATAATGAATTTAATAATATAGTGATAATTTGCCACTAAAATGAGTAAAGAAGCAAATGTAAACCTTATTCTGAGAATGAGTGTGTATTAATTTCCATGGCACATATCTCTATAAATATTGTTGATTAAAGAAACTGCATGCAATGTCTAGAGAGGATTGAGCATCTCAATGATTACTTAAACACTGCGGTGTCTTACAGTGACTGCTCTACTAACAGTGCCTATTTACATCTGTGCATTCTGCATCTTACTGTATCAATGTATTGTTATATCTGTTATATAACTGATTTGTGATGATAAAACTTCATCACAAATGCCTTACAATCACCAACAGTGTACTGGATGTATATAGTAAGAGATAAATGCACTCAACTACCAAAAATCAATAACAAAGAAGAACTTTAATGTAAAAATGTAAAAAACAAAGGTTTTCAAAAGTGCATTACGCATATGCAAGACTCCTCATGCACAATGTTTTGTCAGTTTGTTTTAAGTTAAATATGTATTCTGTATTTTGTTCCATTTAAGAAACACAAAGATGACCATTTAATATGGAGATTTGTTTTTTACATTAAAATTCTTCTTTGTTGCTGGTTTTTGTGTTTTAGTGCATTTATCTTTAATAACAACTTACACAACAGATATAACTAAATTTAGAGTGAAATTTGAGCCTCACTTTATCTGAAGTTCACCTTATCTACTGAAATATATAACATTTATGAATAAAAATGTAATATTTTGTTGAAATATACAGTATATTTAATATAAAAATCTTTCTATGAGTTTAATTTTTATTATTTATTTCAGAAGCATCACCTAAAATTGAAGTAAATAATTCTATTTATGAAACAATTCTTAATGATGAAAGAGAATTTGATGAAGTTTCATGCCATGTCTTATATGATTTTGATGCTAGGGTAACTAAAAGTTTTGTTTTAGTTTTTCATATTTACAATTCAAATAATATACTTCATCATTTTTCAGACCATAATAATAATAATTTCAATAATAAGAAAAAATTATTTATTTAATATAATATAATTTCTAAGATTTGTTTACTTTTATTTACAGGATGAGACGGAAGTATCATTAAAAAAAGGTGAAGTTGTAAGAGTAATTAATGCTTGCGATCCAGATTGGTGGCAAATTGAAACAAAAGACAGTAGGATAGGATATTTTCCAGTTATATACATGGAAATAATAGATTCAGAATAATAATCAAGTCTGAATATATCTGTTTTAAAGGTTAACTGCATAAACAAAACCTCGGGTAAAAATATTTCTCGGAAAATCCTAATTTTTGTACGTATAAATTGGGTTAATGACATTTAAACAATTTATGGGTTTGTGAATTTATACAACATAAGAGTTAAATTTTTAATAGGAAATGAAGATAACATCACATGACCAAAATGATGATAAACATTCAAGGAATCATGTTACGTGATGAAAAGTTTTTTGATGTGGCTCACATCTACGTGGATCTGCAGATAAAATATGAACCAATTCAAAAAGCATTATGTTGCATAAAGTGACTCCTTGAATAAACATTCACAGAGTCACTTTATGCAATTTAATTAGCATTAATAAAAGTATAATCACAATTCAGTACAAAATTTTGTTTATGCAGTCATTTCGAAATCTTTTTACAATAGAATAAAATGCACAATAACAAATTTACATTTATTATGCTGTCGTACATGGAACGTTTTCTAAGTTTATTAAAATGAGGTCAAAATTAATACCTTACAGAAAAGTAAGTAATGCCAAATTATACAAGTATTCAATTTTGTTTTCACTATCGAATTTGGAATAGATTTACTGTTTCAAACGATTCCAAATTCTGTGATAATTATTGAGTCAAATAGCTTGATATAAAAATTGTTAGTCAAAATGTGTTTAACGTTGGTGCAATGACAACATAAACTTTTTATGTTAAGAGTTTATGGAATTTCTAATTTTTTAAAGTGCAATGCAATCTTCTGATATAAGTGCAATCTTTACCTCTAGAACTACTTTTGTAAAAAAAACTAATTTTATTTTATTTTTTTAACATTTCTTACTTGTTAGTATCAAATTATAGTTCAAATAGAGTTGATAATAAAGGTATATTTAAACATATTTACATTTAATTCGTACCAGATACCCGTTGCGATTTAAGTTGTGTGTCGGTTTCTAACGTAATGTATCTTAAAATAGCATTAATTTATATATAACAAAATTTAAGCTGTAAGTTTATTATTATAATTAAGGAAATGTGCAATGTGTATGATTTAAATGAAATCAATCTATAGTCATTTAATTAATAAAATTTTTTCTTTTATATAAATTATCCGTAAACACGAGATTTCATCATCGTTACTGGATCTGTTGAAAGGGAACACTTGCATTTTGTTCTTTGTTGTATTAGTATATTTTCATCCTTTATTTATGTTAAAGAACAATTTGACAATTTAGAGTAACTTCTTATTCTTTCGCGTCATTCGAATTGATAATTTTAATCTCTCTTTCTCGAGAATTATTTTCCCTTTTTTGGCAATAACGCCAATTTTTAATTTGTTTATAGAGTTGAATATCATTTTAGAATGTTATAGAGTTAAGTTTCAAGCATTTGAATTTTAAAATTAATTCATATCTGTCATGTAATTCGTGATTTTTATGTATATTATTATTTGAATTATATATAATTTTAAAGTATTCATTATGCACCATTCAGTTGTTGTATTAAAGGGTTCCATTGTTTTCTCTTATTTCTATTAAAATATTTTTACATTAAGCATTTATTTTAAGAAACTAAAAAACAATGAATTGGCTGTAACATTGCAAATGAAATAATTGCTCAAGAAAAAGAATCAGATAAAGTTATCAGAGATCAATTAAATTTTCTTTTTTATGCACTCGTAAATCTGTTTTGCAACGAAAGCTTAACAGTTTATTGAATAAATGTAGTTTTAAAATATTTTTGTGTTGTTAATTAACTTAACCGAGTCAATGTAAGTGTAAATTGTCATAAAAACTGTACTGTTTTTATGCCATTGTTGTTCTTATGTAATTAATTCTGCATTCGATATAACCGTCGACGGTTATTCGGATTTAGAGATGATGTTTATATGTAATTCTGCATTCATTGATAAAACAGAAGTAACAAGTTATATAGATGATATATAACTTAGCAAAGACTGTACGTGCGTCGAGACAAATATAATCGATGTGTATAATCCAAATTGAAACTTTATAAGGGTACGATACTATACGTTATGCCTATATTTTTGGCATCGTAATGTAACTAGTAAAGGTAATACCGATAAATGTTGTTCATTTTATCTTTCGTAATTATCTTTATATTCGTGATTGATTTCTTAATATTTTGAAAGGTATACAGAACTATGCATTTTAAAAACATTTAAAAACTTTTTATAGTACAAATCAGCAATAAATTCTGCGTCAATCATTATTACTTGTGTGGTAATGACTCACACATTCTAATGTGTGTTTTAATGGTTCTGCAGTGAATTTTAAACATTTACATTAAACAAAATAAAAAATTTATATAAGTTGTATGTAATCTTTTATTGATTTTGTGAAATTATTGTCTATTAAAACACTTGTTTGTTGTCAATGTTATATATTAAAAACTGAAAATATCAGTATTTTAATAATAATTCATAAGTTTTATTATCATATACAGTATATAACTGTAACATTGTTAACGTAATGTAGCGAATGGATTATTTTACGTTAGATGCGTTTTTGATATTTCTAGTCGAGGAAGTTAGTCATATTTATACAAATTATGCATGTTAATAGTAAATTATTTACATGAATCTAGAATATTTTATTGTTATTTATTATTGTAAAAATATCAATTGTATGAGAACGAGTTTAGACATTGTTTAAAATCATGTATCCTGGTTGTATTGTTTAATGGAGATTTTGTATTATTCACCTATTGTCTAGTTACAAATAAAACTTGACAAGATTAATAATGTCTTGTATTCAATTGTTTAATTCCTCTGCTAAATATTCCATAAATGGTTATGCAAGATACTTTAAATAGTTGACTTGTGTAATATAAAGGACAATTGTAAAGAAATTTGGAAGAAGCTTAACCAACAAATAAATGAAAACCTTTTCTTTTTTTTTCCAGCAAGATTTTATATACTTACAATGTTTTCAGCCTAATTCACAGGCAAATGTCTGGTCTATAACACAATATTGGAATGAAAGAATAAGGTGTTCCCCATGTCTATCTTCCACATATTCTTTTTCAGACACCTTTGCATTCCAAAGATTGAAGATACAGATTTTATGTTAAGTTCTTGGACCCGACGTTGGCCTGCGAAGTGGGCCGAAAGCATTCGTCGGTACATTGAACTCTGTGGAAAAGAAAACGTTTTTATTTATTTGTCGGTAAAATTCTTTAAATCACTTTGTAATGTTAAATATACTTAAATATTTTATATTCTTACATATCACACACATTTTACATTTAGTTAAGCTTCTATCGGAACTGTCATACTCTTTTAATGAAAAGGAAAAAAACACTTCTATTTTTCTCTTTCAATAATACATAAATATATAATTTTTGATGTATTTCCATAACTGAAAAAGTGTTATTTAGTTCTATAAGCATTTTATATATAAAAGATTTAAAAAATATTTTATAATTTTAGTTTACAATTATTTAGAAGAGTAATTGTTGCTTGCGATATTTAATAATTACAAAACAATGAGTATTTTTTCATTCTATAGTTCAGAATTTGTATTGTAGTATCTCTTTTTAAGTTGGCTTTTAATATTTTCCGAAATAATTTGCGGCTATTAATTTACTACAAGAGTCAAAATGCAAAACTCATTGATACTCCCATATTGAGTAAGTAATAGTCATTGTTTAATTATTAAAAATATAATTTCTAATGCAGAGATTTCGACTCGTGTATTGTGTGAACATTTCCTTAATCATCATCCTTTTGATCTTCATCCCGACATTCTGCAAATTCTTTTCCAAAATGGAATCAAAACTGTGTCTTTAAGTCCTTATGAACGTAATCTTCCAATTAATGACATTGGAAAAATCTGTGAGGTAAGTGTTTCTCATTTATAAATACTCTCCATTAAATTTAAATTTTTCTTTTCTAGGGGATCATAAATATGGATATCTTTTTCTAAAATTTCCAAAGAGAATCTTCAATAATTAATTAAACACCTTCCAAATATTCTAACTCTTACTTTGACTTATACAGAAACCACAGATCATATAATGAAATGTATAGCAAACTGCTGCCCTTGTTTAGAATATTTAGATGTTTCAGATTGCAAAGTAACAGATTTCGGTTTCCATTTATTTGCTAAAGAAGGGAAATGCTTACATTCGAAGAAATTAATTATTCAAAATTTAAATATTTCATCCGATTCAGTAGTTTCGTTGTTGAAAAAGTTTCCTTTACACAAATTACAAACCGAATCGACAATATTGGAAAGAGCAATTTATCGATATTTAAATTACAATTCTCGTCAACTATATCTTAAAAAGCTACAGTTGATTAGAATTAGGAATATAAGAGATGTAATATTAGTACTGAGTATTCTCTCTCGTCTAGAATCATTGTTTATTCGTAAACCTCTTCTCGTGAACCGTCGTACCCCGTATATTCCACGATTTAGCCATTCGAAAAGGTTATCTTTAGTGTGTCAAAAACAGAGAAATCGTTAAAATTTGAAGAAGTTTGCCAATTTCTTTCCATTTCGGGCAAAGTTTTAAAGGAACTGAGATTAGATAATTTTGAATATGTAAATATCTATTTGGTTGGTATCTATTGCAAGGAACTCCAAATATTGGAACTTGTCTCAATTCTTCATCTTTATTTTAAGAATACACTCTCTACTTCAATTAATTCACTATTTAACAGTCTAAAGTGGTTTAGAATGGAAAGTTTTCTAAATAATCCATGGAATGATTGCTTGTTCAATGTATTCAAAAATTGCACCAAATTGCAACGTCTATTTATGACATCAATGGACTGTTTAGACAGGCTACTATTACTGGAAATTGCTCCTTATCTAAAGTCATCGAGAACCTTTAATGTAATCAACTGCGAAAACTTTAATAAATGTGCAGTTTATACAGTCTTTGATGTATTTCCCGAGCTAAGTTGTTTCTATTTGAAAAGCAAGAAGAAAGTTTTGTCTCGGCGAAAAGAAGCAACATTGAAGATAAAACTAATGCCTGGACTGCAATTTTATTACCATTATGAATGTTGGAGAGATATATACACTTCAGATGATGCGAGTGTTGATATTGAAGAAATAAGTTTTTTCTAAATTGGTTTCTAAAGTGCTTAAATTATTTTTTCATTAGTATTATTTTTGGGCAAAGATAAGGCTTGATTAATTTTGAATTAAATAATATGACTAATTTGATCAAATGCTAGTGTATAATGCTAATTAGCTAGTGTAGTTATATAGTAAATAAAAATAAATGTATGTTTGGAACTAAAGATCAAGCTGGAAATCCAAATATAACAGGTAATGTGTTGGGTGTGTTGCATAAATATTATAGAAGTAAGTTCAAATTCCATTCTGGATCAATCTTTTGTTTCAGAATTTTCAAATTATTTTATTAAAATTCAAAATTAATCAAGTGTCTATAGCTACCTTAATTTGATTTGGGTTATATGATTATCTTAGATGATATGGGCTTTAGTGTCTATTAAAAGGGATAAAAATGTTATAATAGATACCATTTTATGCTATTTATACTAATCAATATGAATAATTTAACATACATTATCATGATTAATGGGAAATTTTGGTAATAAATCAATGTAGAATGTTACATCAGGCTTGGTAAACTTTTGGAAACATGCACCAAAATATTCACAATTAAATTAACTTTAAAAATAATGATATATATGTAACTTGTGTCTAAAAAATAACTTTCTCGAAGCATATAAGTTGCCCCGTCGTACGAGTCGATCCTAAGATTTTTAACTCAGAATCATTCGCCTCTTAACTTGTCCCAGAACGTAGATTCGAATCGAAATAAGCATACGACACGAGCGTTAGGATTCAAAAATTTGGGTTCTTAGCATATAGTTCCTTGCCTCGAATAGTTTAAAACACCGACACACTACCACATTCAAAATAATCCCCTTGGGTGATGATGATACACTTTTCCTAGTGCTTGTACAGCTTCTGGAAGCCTTCTCTTACAACACTACTTATACCTCATTTGAAAACTCAAAACGATATCCTTGCAGATGTCGTTTCTTCAGTCGAAAGAAGTAACAATTTCAAAGGGACGAAAGTTTGAGTGAATAGGCGAGATGTGGAAGCACATTAGTACCATTTCTGGTGAGAAACTTTGACCATTAATGTGCAGACATGTTGTCCTGGAGATCTGTATGTATAAACTTATAGTATTTCTGTTAGCCATCAAATAAATTGATCTTGAGATTTCTCAAGCTTGAAAGATCAATTTTTATACAAAAATTTATGATAATACAATAAAGTGCAATTTCATGTAGGAAATTTTCAAAATTATTTGAAAAATTATTGTTCTAGATACTGCTATTTGTCTTTCAAGCGTTATCTACCATTTCATTGTTATTTTTTAGGTTTAAATAAATGACAAATTACAATCGAATAGATTAAACTAAATTGTCTGAATACATTTTATTTACGAATATAAATTATTTCATTATAAACACGAAAACAAAAATATAAGAAATTATTTTTTAGACAGTGATCCAAGTGAAATTTAATTACAAATCAATATATTGTACTTTAATGATATCTTAGTGAATGTTTTTAAATGGCTAACCAATGGTGAACTAAAGGACTGAACTTCCATAAATCAGGTTGACCTTGATGAGGAGTGTTTACGAAGTCACTTTTACTCCATTGGAAAGGTGGCTGTTGGTCATACGTTGGACCAGCATATGCAATAAATTGGTATTCGTTTTGCAAAGAATAGCTAGTGAGCTACAATAAAGGAAAAAATTTGATTAAATAACTTATTAATTTGTTTTTGCATATATGAAAATTATTATTCATATTTTATCTACGAAATTAAGTTCAACAGTTTTTTGTTTCGAGACTTCACGTAAAGCTAATTATTAAGCATTTGACACAAACTTTGCATTTAATGCAGATTTAGATTTATTACTAAATTCGAAACCGATTCTAAAACTTACTTTCATATCAATGGCTCCGTGAGCACGATGTCCCAAAGCAGAAAAAGGATAAGTTCCGTTTGCGGGATTAAGATCCGAACGGGCAGCAATTGCATTTTCTGCACTGTACGGTGGGGTGCAATTGCAACGAGATAAAGGATCTTTCTTAAAATCATTATATCTAAAATACACAAATTTATATATTTAATTAATTTTTGCAATCTGTAACTGTAAGAGAAGTATAAAAATATTCAACATCGCCGAATTAAATATTAAAAATCTATTATTTAAATTACTTATTACGGGAAAGATTATTCATTTTAAAATGATTTACCTCATAATTTTTGTCATAGATGTCAAACTGTCGACCTTTCCTTGATCTCGTTTAAATATGAGAGCTCGGGGTGTTTTATCGTAACTAAACCAATCTCCATACTTTTTAACCATTTCTCGAGTTCCACTCATGTTAAAGATTTTAGGGAATGAACTAATAGACAATAAGTTATTAAATTTTAAATTAAGAAAATTAATTAAATGCAAGTCCTTAGCTACCGTACGTACGGACTATTATAGGATGGCCAATACTCTTGTGCTAAAAGAAGTTCGGTTTTATCTGCATATTCAACGTAATTTCTGATTAAAAAATAATGATAATAATTATATTAGATACAATTAACTTAACGAAAGATATATTTTACGATTTCAAACTTACGGCAACTGCTCTAACACAATTAGCAATCCCTTCTTTGATACGGTGCCGGGAGAAAATTTGTTAAAATCGACAATCATCCATTGATTATTATATCTGACATATTTAAAAATAATTAATGATTGATTTATAAGAAAATTTTTATTTTGATAATTTTTTAACATTAATTCCTTATATATAATAAGAATAAACTATTTGTAAAAGTTGTATGGATCAAGCTTTCCAAAAAAAAAATTCAACCACTTTAAATTATTGTAATTATGTTAATATTTACTGAGAATATTGTAGTGTACTTTAAAACATTGGAAAACTACCCGAGCTTTACATTTGCCCATTACAATTTTTCCTGTGTCATACACACTTCCAAACAATACTCAAATTCTTCCTACACTTGTTACAGCATATCTGCCGTTACTCCTCCTACAACAGTCACAATTCTACAGCTCCTGCAGATTACTCACGATACGAAATGACTAGTGATTTCAACTCTGTAAACTGCGGAGCATAAAATGCTTTCTCTATTGCAGAGTTGCCATTCTCAAATATGACATTTTCTAGAGTAATAGACAGCAAGATGTTTAGATTCAGATGGGAGATTAACTCTGAAGTTATTCTATCAATTGGTGTACATTACGTACTTCTCAGATGATAAATAAGATAATTATAATAATTTAAAATGATAGAATTCCTTTCGGAAGACCCAGTATATACTGGGTAATTCATTTTTTTAAGTGAAAAATTTCAGAGATTGGTTCTTTGAATAATTTCAAACATAAAAGTTCACTTAAACATATGATCAAAATAGCACAGTTTTAAAGTTGTTGCACAGAATGTTTAATGTGCAGCCATGTATCACAATCAATGCAGCAAAGAATGTGTGTATATGTTACCAATTCGTACGTTATCATACAAAGTTATTTATCAATGATTACCAATATGAAATGAAACAGCTTCAAATAACCTTTTATTTTATCTAAAAGCTATTGTAGAAACTCGTCTTAATCCTTGACGTGTCTTAATCCTTATCATATTGATAATAAATAACAAATTTATTTATATAATTTGAATATAAAACTTACGTTCCACTATTAAAAAGTTTAAACAAAGAAGCCCATTCGAGACCGGACGTAGCTAGTCTGTTAGAAACAATATTTCTAATCCATTCAAGAACAATTTTATCTGGTTGAATATACTTGAATAAACTAGTGTTGCTGTTTCCAATAGTAGTTTCTAAAGCAACCTAACGACATAAATTTTTATTAAATTTATACAATTTAAACTGTTATTTTAGATTTTATATTTTCAAAAGATAACATAAAAAACTTACTAGTCTAGTAGATATGATATAAAAATCATCTCCTGAAAAAATAGTTCCTGGATAGGAAGAGAAACTCATTGTATGACCGGGTATTGTCTTACCTTCTACAAGAAAAGAAAAAAAATTACACATTTATGAATAAAAATGTCATTTAAAACTAAAATTTCTTTATTTACAGCAATACAAACTTTTCGAAGGAGAAGTTTTGAAAGGAAAGACATATTTTTTAAGTATCCTTAGCATTGATTGATAGGTATTCCAGGAATCTTGTGCTACGTAGAGATCTTCGTGATTCTTTAGAAGCTTAATTAAACCCGAACAATGACCACTTCCCAATAGCTTTTTATTTGTTGTTTTGTTAAGGAGAGCTTCTAAGTCTTCCAGATCACCAAAGAAGTTAAAAAACCTTAAAATAATTATCAAAATTAACCTTACCTTCTATTAAAATGTATATTATATTCTACTACTATAATGAATAATTTCAATAAAAAAATTATATCAAACAACTCTATTAAAATTTCTATTCTATCAAATGTTTACCAGACCAAGATAATATAAATTATTGTTAGCTTAGTTTAGTAAATGGTATCTTGCAATATTTTAATTATAACCGTTCTTAAATTCTACAGATTTTTAAAGAAAGTTTAATCATTAACGAGAGTCAAATTCTAGTATTTTTGCGCTAAACGTCCAACGTTAGAAATCACTCCCGACGACGGGCTATAGCACGAAAGTACTAAAGAATTCGAGAGCAATTTTCAAATGTAAAATGTAGAAAATAATGAATTAGTAGTTTTCTAGCCATAATTATTAATTATCTTGCCATCTATAAAAATAGGAAGAATCTATTTATTATTAGAACAATAGTAATACAATTGAATTAATATATCTTTTTGCATTATTACTTTGTCTTTTAATTATACATTAAATGTCCTCGTACAAATAGTTTATTTTAAACTGATTGCATAGGCTACAGTACTTCAATGCTGATTGAAATTGCAACTAATGACTTTCAAAACATACTTAATATCTCTAATAATCATTTGTAATAATCCATAAATGGAATTTATATATTATTAAGTTCTATAATTAGCATTATCATCAATATTTAATAACTTATCAGTATTGATCCAATTATCTTTGTTTTATAGGAATATTTCTTTATATATGTTTTATGGTAATTAAAAAGTAACAGTAATTACTACTGTTTTAAATAGTAAAACAGTGATTATTATTATTTTTTTAGAACTCACTAACTTCATTATCTATATAAAAATATTCATATGTTAATGTATATTTGTGCACAGTAGGGTATCATATAAGCTTTGATTTGTCTTTATCTAGTGTAAACAAGATCAAAAGTTCGAAAAATTTCACATGTATTTTATTTATCCAAGATTTCGAGCTAGACAAATTTACAGGATACTTTGTACTTTTAATATAGAACTATAGACATTGTATGCATATTTTTACAATACGAGCAACGTAATGAGGCACGTTATGTAGAGGGCTACTATATTTTACTTCACACGACAGCACCCGAAAATCTAATTAATACAGTTTAAATATATAGGTTATACATAATTATGAAATATCTAATATGATATTAATACAAGAAAAATGATAATGTAGGCCAACTTTGTAGTGTATGAATGACCTATGCAATGATAAAATGAGGAAATATTTCTACTTATTAGATATAAGTGATAGTTTATTAGAATAGGAATTATTTTTTATTTCTTCTAATTGCAGGCCTTATTTAGGCTCAAATGAGAATGCCAGATTAACTATCAGCTAGGATAATTGGTTAATTGAAACTTATTCTATTATTTACAATTTGGCCCGATAATTAATCTAGCCTTGTCTTTTAATGATTAGAATAATTTGGGCATGTTGTCTACATGTTTTTAAGAATTATTCAATAATCTATAGAATATATTGTATTAAATCTTTGATCTTTCGTGTCATTTGTGAGATATTACATTTTATTACAAATAAAATAAACTTACATAACACCCATCACATTTGGATTGGTATTAGGGAGAGATGGGGTTTTCTTATATCCATCTTCTAATCCTTGAACTTGTTCTAATATCAATGCAACCTGTAGTTAATTGTAATAAATCAATTAGATTCAGAATTTTAATTTAATAATATATTATAACTGAGTAATAAGCATTAAAAATATTTTACCTGATGCCAATAGGTGTGCGACCTTTTGCGAAGAATTTGCTTATTCATAAAATTCATGTTTATTTCTAAAAAGTTTTGTAGTTTTTTGCAATAAACTCGATCCTTTTTGCAATAGTTTGCGTATAGATTATTCCAATGTTTACCGATCAAATCGGCCGTTAAGTATCCTTCCACCAGACCGGCAGCATATGCTTGAAAGGAATCGTTATAAGATGCATTTGTGTGTACTTCTAAAAGGGACCATCTGAAATTTAATAAAAAATATTAAATAAATGCAGCATTAATAAGTAATTAAAGGCTAATTACTTAATAAAATATGGTACTTTAAAAATGAAAATAAACTTTAAATTTAAACTATTTCAAAGGATTACAACATAAAAAATTGAACACTTTTTCAAAGAAAATTAAATTTCGAGAAAATAATTTACTATAATTATTTATTAAGTTAATTAATTATTAATCTATTATACTTATTATATCTTATTAATACTAAGTAATTATTTCCTCTATGTCAATTGCTATATCATAATAAAGTATCTATTGTCATTTTAATATCTGTACCACTATATCTCGGCTTTTAAAAAAGTGATAATTCATTTTATAATTTACATCCGGAGTATATATCTTCCTAAATACTGTATTGTTAATACATATTATCCTGAATTATTATTTAAAACCTTTTAAAAATATTGCTAATTGTATATTTTGAACATTCAATACAGCAAGGGCATTGAAGGAGGACTTGTGGGTCCTCTTTTGCTATTTTTTTGAGCAAATAAAATAAATAGAATGCTTTTTATTAATCAAAAAACAGTCTTAAAGATTTTATTTTCTGTTAATAAAAATAACATTAATTTATGGGGGTAGGAACCGCTACGGATTCCTAAGTTTCCTACGTGCCCAGAGAAAAATTCCCAGCTCTTCCTCCCTCTCCGTGGCCCCGAATTCAGCTACGAACAATTTAAGCTGTTACTTAAGATAATTTTTAGAAGCAGAAGTATGAATTTAATCTACAAAATGTATATATAACAATAAAATAATTTAATCTATTATCTAATTATATATATAATTTTCTTTGTTTTTCATTTTTGGCTCTTTCTGATTGTGGGATCTAAGAAGGGCTATTTTCCATACCCATTGCGAGTTCGGCCAGGCCCACAAAGGAGACAGTCGGACGTATCCAGAATTCATTCTTTTTGTCTCTACGTCCTAACTTTATTGTACCTTTGTTTACATCGGCCTTTGACTAGTAACAGGACTTATTACATTGGTGTTGTTTCTCTTTAGCAAATAGAGATCTTATTAAATGTCATTTAAATAAAATATTTTCCTTACCCTGTTTCAGCAATTTGGTCTTTAAAATTACCCCAAGCAACAGAATTGTTTACAATGGAGTCCCGAATCAAGAACTTATTAGAATTTGCATCCCACACGACCGATGCATTTTTCTCTTGCGATGATAAGATGCAAGGCAGGAGAGTAGCAATTACGAATAAAATGATCATTCTATCATAAAAACAAAATTATAATGAAGATATTGTTTTAAATTAAGTTAAACAATTAACCAGAATATAATTTCTAACTCACGTATAAACCTTCCTGTCGATAACTGAAGTCACCGCATCACGGGATCCAAGATTTTGTTTTGATTACACTGAACACGTGAGTGTGATAAACGATTAGTCACGTGTTTACAGTTACAGCGCACGTCGTCGTCAGCTGTTGCTTGCTTTCACTATCAATTAATAAAATTTCTATTATTAAAATAATAGTATTTAATTTATATAATTTTTTTTACTAATTTACTGTTTTTATTAAATATCTATCTTTATTTTATTTCATAATAGTAGTTGAAAAATACAGTAAAACCTGTCCAAAACGTTTGTTTTTCTTCTGTTTCGATAATGAATTATACACAAGACAGTTTTCGTTTTAAAACCTCTACTGTTCTTACACGATGACAAATGCTATTTCAAATCCAAAACCGAAAGCGATTGCCATAAATATTTGTGGCAGCTTACCGCTCTGGGGGACCCGGGTTCGAATCCCGACGGGTCGAAAAATTCCCAGGAATTTGTCGGGGGTGGTCCGTCTGGATATATCGGGCCCCGTCCCTCACCACCCGGTCGTCCCATTGTGGGCCTGGCCGAACCCATAATGGCTTGCAAAAAGAGGCCCTCTTAGTGCCCACAGGGCGGAAAGAGTTAAAAAAGACAAAAAATATTATAGTTTGTGTGGAAAATTTATATAGCCTATTTATAAGTGTAATAACAGAAATCTATTGATAAAAATCGATCTAAAATTCTAGAAACTCTAAAAAATTGTCATTTACGCAATCTTATCAGTGACAAATATGATAATTCATCATATTTCTCACAATAGCATTCTTCTACATTATGACAATGCTATAAGATGAACATTTCATAATTTCATGCAACCGTGGATGACTTACAAACTCTTGCCTCAGCAGAGAAAGTGCGGAAGTAGTGTCCAGATTTTAAAATCTAACAGATATTTTCTTGCCTTTTCTATGCCCACAATGGGGCGACTGGGTAGTCCGTGTCCCTCCCGGATTCCTCAGAGCGTTAAAGTAATGGGGTCCAGTATTGACAGTTACTCAGGATACTTTGACTTTTAAAAATTAGATTATCCGATTTCTCAGACAGTAATCGCTTATATAAAGGATTCTTTTGGAACACGCGGCATACCTGATATACTGAAATCCGATAATGATCCACAATATTCGTCAAAAGCATTCCACAAATTTACAAAAAATTGAAAAATTCAACATATCAAGTCAAGCCCACTTTATCGAAATCGAATGGACTAACTGAATGCTATGGGCAAATAGCAAAGCTAATCTCAAGATATGTTATGGAACAGACGGAAATACATCTGGCACTTTTGAACTGGAGGAATACTCCTCGAGGGAACCTTCCCTCTCCTGCCCGACATTTTTTTGGACGATCTACTCTTGGTTTAATATCGTTGCATCCATTATCACGGTGGCCTAGAAAATCGGTCCCTGCATTTATTTAAGTAATCAGAGAATAGCAACGTGTGGCAGCCACTACTTCTTCAAGAAATAAATCTGCAAATGCAGTACAATCAGTTATGTCAGATATGTAATCAGTTAGACTGAAGACAGCACCTAGAAATTGGCTTCCAGCTACAGTTTATAGCATTGCAAAGACACCGCGTTTTTATATAGTTAGAACTGGTGACAACGGAACCCTTCGTCGCTATAGTGAAGTGCTACGACCAACCACAGCGAGGATCACCCAAACGCCAGATAGCAATTAGACCTTTAAGTCTTAATCGCAGTCAGGAAGTGAAAGAAGCTCGGAACACCAAGACGTAGTTCAGTTTCTGAATCCGACAGCGTTAAGTAATGTCTGTGACCAAAGGGTACCTCATTCATACTATAACGTAGTGACTACTCGCTTCGGGATAATAAGTCGTCATCCGGAACGATTAAATTTATAAATTCTCTTTGTCTTTATTTTCTTTTCCGTTATCAGTAATTTATTTATTTATTTCTTGTTGTAAGAAAATATCTCAAGTGTAAATCAATTTATGTACATTAGTTTTTGTACCGAGAGAGAGCTGAACTGTACAAACGTCTACAAAGTAAATGTTAGTTCAGATATGTTAAAAACTGTCTTGCACTACCTCAATTGTTTAGTGCGTTTTCCAGTCATTGACAGAGTAACCCGTTAATACAGCATCTAAAAATGAACGTGTCTTTCAAAATAAGAAACTGTTCTCTTTTAGATATCGCATAAAAGATGCGTGCTTCATTTTCATTTTAAACAATACTCTCCTTCTATTGAACCTTACACTGATATTCTTCTTTCCAGATTAATTTTTCTCTACGGATAACGTTTCGACTGATAAGCCAGACGAAACATTATATGAGCTACCGACAGGTATTTGCTGTTGCACAAAAATCAAAAAGTACTATTTTATTATTTAAATATTATATAAAATTACATAAATTTTGAAACGAAAAATTAATCATTCGTATAATTCACTTTAAAAGTTTAATTATTAAATTTAATTTAATTCCAGTCATTGTTTTGATACTTATTGTTAAACAAACAACAAAGACGATTTTGTGTATTGTTAAAGCTTTTATTTCGTTTTGAATCTTTTGATGCGAGATTTCCATTGGTATAATTTTGTAAATTAGTTGAGTACCCGGGAGTACACTTTCGTCCAATGTGGGATCCAAGGTCTCGAATCCAAAATTAGTTGATACTTATTACTTGTTTGACACGACGTTGACTAGTATAAGATTAATAGGTATTTACCAGTACCACAAATTGCACGCTTCATCTGCTTCAGTCCGAATGCAGTGACCGGGTCTAGGCCCGGAAGTATCGTCATTTTAATTACGGCAAACCTCGGCGCCAGGTAAGGATGTATTATTTAATGCATCTATCGAAGATTCTACGATTTCGTCAGTTTCATTACAACACATCTTTACAAACACTCCTCACGATAACATTCACTGTGGGTACCGAGGAGGGTCGACGAGGTCAGACCTCTGGTTAGTGTCGGCAACAAGTCGGAGGGACTTGCCCACGAGTCAGAGATGGCTTATTTGTCGGTAAGGATCCCGTAGGGACGGGACTGCTTTTTATCTGGTCGAGTGTAGGAGGGAAAGTGGAGTCGTGGTAAGACGATAAGCGAATATTCGAGCAAACAAGACACCATTTAACAGGATAACAACGATTTAATGGAAAACAAAGTATACGTTACAAAAATCTGACATTAAAAGGGGTGACATATATATATATATATATAGCTCTATATATCCCTATCACGCGACGGGAGAGAGAGAGTTCACATAAGTGGGTTCCATACCTCTGGGACAATCAGTAATTCAAATATGCTGTTCGTCATGATGATCGAATATTCCTTTCTAGGGAAGGTTCGATGGCACTTACGGCACAATAGTCAAATATATTCTGTAGGCACACAGGGTAAGATCGCGACTCGATCTTAATCGATGAAAGACTCTCCACCCAGAGGGAGGAAGGGAGCCTCTTATATATCTTTTTCTGCTGGGAATTTTTGTCACGTGCAGGTGCTTAGGCCATAGGTGTGCCCGGGATTGGAAACAATACGGCGAATTCGGACGCTAACTATAAACTTAAGTTGCAAGATGATCTGTACGCAGCATAAGAACAATGGATAGTTGATAGTTATACGGCCGGGGACGCATATTTTCTCGTCCGGGACCGTTTTTAGGCAGGATGTTTACATCCAAGTCAGTTTTTAGACGAGATGTTTATAATAGGAGAATTTTTCGATTCGATATAGGGATTCATTTTATTATAATTCGTATTATATTCGGATTATAACCGGATAGAGGAAAGGGGTAATTATTAATTCGAATATAATATATTACAACGTTCGTTCCAGGGGATTTCCAGATCTCACATTCACAATTCAACCATTATGTAGTTCGTTCGTCGCATCCAATCATTTACATATCACGCTTCGTTACCGTATACGACAGCGTCACGTAACATCAACACTGCTTCCCAAAATCCAACCTGTAGGTCCTCGTCCTGGGAAGTGGAAACGTCACTCGAGCTTTTCGAGTGGCGGCTAAAGAGGCTCTGGTACACCGAATATACACACTCTTAATCTTCTCTGTGCAACTTTGTCAAGAGAGATGTAAGGAATATTTAAAAAATGCTAAAACTTATAGGGATAAAGATTTTTAAAGATATTTTCATTGAAAAGCACGGATGTTGTGTTTAAACTGTTTCATAAAGACGAAAGAATCATCTAATTATCAATAATTTCGACTTTGGGGTAAAGAACTGATGGTTCTTTATTCTACTCTATTTTTATGGTAAACTGGAAAGAGGTTCGTCTTATTCCCCTATTTACAAAAAACATAGCAATGAAAGTAACGAGCCGAAGACTTTTGCAGCGTAAATTTGTAATTTTTGTTTCTTGTGACTGGAACCGCATTAACGCACGAACATATCCACCCGTGGCATGAGCAGTGGCGTAGCGTTGGTGTCAGCCGCCCGGGGCGGAGGAAAATTTCGCCGCCCCCTTATTTAGGTATTTTTATAAGATATTATTATTTATTGTGAAATTTTGCCGCCCCCTAAAAGTGCCGCCCGGGGCGGGCCGCCCCTGCCGCCCCCACTACGTCACGCCACTGGGCCTAAGACCTACCTCTGAACAGCTTCGCACCGCTATTTTTCTTTTATATCCGTAACTGTATAATAACTCCAGAAATAGGGCCGGAGACATCGTGTTTAGTTCAAAACTATTTTTAAAATATTTTATTTGTAAAAAAGTGGTTGTGGACTTTATTCCAACAACGTTAAATATAAATAAATTATAACTGCACAATGAAGCAATTAAACTTTCAGATATTTGAGAGATTTTTATAATTATTTTATTAATTCATTATACAGTATTATATAATAAATAACAATCCATTACATCATCAACTGCCGTAAATAATCGGGCTATAAACGATTAAAGATTAGAAATAAATTTGGCACTAGAGTTAGGCGTTAGGCGCCATCTCTTATTAAAATTAATAATTATAATAATTTAAATAAATTTAGATTATATATAATTATTAATTTTAATAAGAGATGGCGCCTAACGCCTAACTCTAGTGCCAAATTTATTTCTAATCTTTAATCGTTTATAGCCCGATTATTTACGGAAGTTGATAATGTAATGGATTAATATTATCGGGTTTGATGAGTGTTTATTAATAAATAACAACTGATGTTTTATACTTTGAAATATTTTATTTCTTTGTAATGGTATGGCTCGAAATTGACCGAATATTATTTTCCTAATAACAATATAGCGAATTGATAGTGTTATATTTTATGTATTAATAATGTGAAATTATTTCGTAATTTTTATTATTTTTCAAAATATAGTTAAATATTTATAAAAACAATTATTTTTAATAATTGTAAAGTTAATTTTGAATTCAAAACATGAGCGTAAATTAAGCAGTTCGGTGATTTATTTAAAGATTGATATTTACTTTCTTTTTACGATAAGCGTAAAAATCTTCCCAAACTTCGCACGTACTACAGAAAAATAGCGAAAGTGAAAGGAAAAGGAAATAAATCAGCTGTGAGATTATTACAATAGTCACATAATAGCAAAAGATTAAAATAATTTCCATACTTTAAAAATATCTACGGTGTAAAAACTTTGCTTGTTGCATCGAGAGGATTCTGACGCATAAATTAGTTATAACATCGATGTTAAACGATGTAATTTCGCGCATATTAACGAGATATTAGCAAGTGAATTGCTGCTTGATACGCGTCATCATGCAGAAGCTTTCCAGTCAGAAGAAATTCCGTATTGTGGATACGCCGAAAAAAGGTTTTTCGGTCGAGAAAACAGCAGTAGAAGTTGGTGTTGAGCGTTGGAGTATACCGGAATAAAAAATAGTCAGCTACCGTATCAGGAAAATTTATGAGCTGGCAGGAATAACACGTGGAGCGCCAAAACAGAAACGTTTAATTACGACTGGGCGTTGCGACACATCATCACAAGTAAAGAGAGAATTGGAACATTCTTCGAGTATTTGCAGATAACAATCTGAAAGCCCAAGTAGCCTAAACTTACCAAATTACATAAACAGAAACGCTTTATTTTGCCACACGCTATAAATACTGGATCGTACAAAATTGCAAGAGGATTGTATGGTCAGATGAGTCTAATATTAATAGACTTGGTTCGGATGAACGAAAATGGGTTTCGACTACATCGATTAAGTCTATAACTGAGCGTGAAGTACAAACAACATTGAAATTTTGTGGTGGTACTCTTACGGTCTGGGGCTGTTATTACTTATTTTGGGCCTGGAATGCTATGTTCTATACCTAATAGAATGTATAATTTACAGAGTTATTTACACTGACATACTTGACAATTATTCGTTACAATCTGTTGATTATTACCACATTGATAGTAGATCTTTCATTTATCAGCAAGATAATAATCCAAAACGTAGATCCAGGAGGGCAAAGTCGTGGCTTCGGGATCAAAATATTAGCCCGCTTGAGTGGTCTCCTCAATCGCCCGATCTCGACCCGATTGGATGCATTTGATTCCTTCTGAAACGTCGCTTGTCTGACTATGCAAGCTCCGCCTAAAGCATCCACCAATCATGGGAACGTGTACGGGATGAGCGGAACAAAATTACATTGCACGATCGCAGGTATATTTTAATTCTGTGCCTGATCGAATTAGGAAGACTTTAAAGGCCAAAGGAGGCTGTACTGAGTATTGAAGTGCACTTGTTCCACAAATATGATATAGATTTTTGTCGGCATCAAAATCCTCCAATGCCTATGTCCTTTGTACGTTACTATTATTAATAAAATAATTACGTTGTTCGGATAATTATATTATATTTATATACGTAAACATATAAGTATGCAAATAAATATAACGTTTATCGTACTAAATGTGCTTTGCAACGTTTTCCAGTTCTTTAAAATAATCTCCCGCCTTCATTGGTTGGATTTTGACGCTTACTGTATATAGTGACAAGGCGAAGTGTCGACTTCAATATATCGTATGCTAACCTACTCCTGTATTTATTTTGTAAGAGATCCTAAATAATGAGCACAATTCGAAGCAATTTTTTTTAAATTTAAAATGTTGAGTAGATAAAGTTGGAAGCAAATTACATCATATATGCAGCAAAATCTGTAGCAAATGACATATGGAAGAATATACGTACAGTACATTTATGAACAACAAAATCTGTGTAATGAAAGGCAAGTTTTCATTACAGGTAACTGTCTGAGAGAGGTTTTATAACGATTATATCTTATGTATTCTGCATTACTTTTACTTACGAACACATTCCACGCAGAAAATGGTAATTCGGCAGATCGCAGTAACAAGATCCGTATTGAATACGAATTATGATAAGAAGATCAGAATTATTATTGATTCTTAATACCAATTGTATTAATCACATATTAATCTATTTAAGTTCCGATTGCCGTAGTCGTTTATAATAAATAGAGAAATGGATCCAGCAGACACTTATTAGTAACGATGCATATGTTTTTGCAGTTGCATTATAATTGCAAAATGTAAAATATTTTTGTGTTTTCTATTATAATTTGGTAATAACGACAGCTCTAATCAGGAGACAGTAGAAAAGTTAAAAAAAATCAAGTTAGCGCAGAGCAGTTTAGCATCTCCCGCATTCCGTGGTAACTTACTGGTTCGCGACATTATAGGAAAAACAAAAAATGGTGAAAATAGTTTTTTTTTTTTTAACTCTTTCCGCCCTGTGTGCACTAAGAGGGCCTCTTTTAGTAGGCCCATTATGGGTTCGGCCAGGCCCACAATGGGGCGACGGGTGGTGAGGGACGGGGCCCGACATATCCAAACGGACCACCCCCGAAAAATTCCAGGGGATTATTCGACCCGTTCGGATTCAATCCCGGGTCCCCAGAGCGGTAGGCTGCCACCTTGACCGCTCGGCCATCCGGCCGTCCGGTGAAAATAGTTGAATTAAACATTTAGTTAGCATGTGGTAACGTTGTAACTAGTAATTACTATTTAGTTTAATTTAATTACATCAATACTTCCAGAGTAAGACTAACAAATTTCAGCCCGAAAAAATATATCAAATATAGGCCCATGTTATTATACCCATAGCCGTTTTTAATCAGATGTAAAGCCGTCGATTCAGAGAATACTACAATTGCTTAATTATTGATAATTAAGCAATTTCTATTAAGTAATAATTTTCTTCATAATTCTGAGACATTGATATTTCGAATGAAACATCAAGGTTTTTCAATTAATATATCTTAAAAAACTATCTGTATAATTCTTATCATTTTTTAAGCAACCCTTTTACCGCTCTGCATTACAGTAAAATATGGTGTGTATATTCGGTGTACCAGAGCCCCTTTAGCCGCCACTCGAAAAGCTCGAGTGACGTTTCCACTTCCCAGGACGAGGACCTACAGGTTGGATTTTGGGAAGCAGTGTTGGTGTTACGTCACGGTGTCGTATACTGTAACGAAGCGTGATATGTAAATGATTGGATGCGACGAACGAACTACATAATGGTCAATCGTGAGGGTGTTTGTAAGGATGTGTTGCAATGAAACTGACGAAACCGTCAAATCTTCAAATAATGCAATTTGTGCTATTCCTTCGCTCTTAATACAGTGGAGATTGGGTTGCGTAATGGACCAAAGACTTCGATGTCTTTCTATCTTTCAATCACTCCTCTGAAAACACAACGGTTATATCGTCAGTTTTTTTTCGTTAGGTCTTCATCGATCTTGTCCATCCACCTCTTTCTGTGTCTAAAATTTGTGCTGATTGATGAATTACTACTTACTTGGCGCCGAGGACGGTTTATTGCACTCCAAACTGGGTCAGATGTAGCGTTTAATTTGTGGTTTATCTGTTGCTAAATATCTAGCAATTCTGTAATAATAAATGTCATATCAGTTACGTAACTATATTAACAATCTTTGGATTTGTGTTCCCCAGTTTCACGTCAGAAGCGTGCTCCCGGGCACTCGACTACTGTACGAAATTATTACATTGAAAATCTAACAGCCCTACGATATTCTAAACTATAAATTTCAAAATAATCGACCTTACAATGCAACAATTATCTTTATTGTTTTTCGTAATAATAGTATTAAAACAATTATCGAACTATTACATTTTGAAGTAAATTATATGAATTATTAATTTTGTTTTTCGTTTCAAAATTACTATATTTTTCTACAGTATTTGAATAATTCAATATTAGTTTGTATCATACAATTTGAAATATCTGACAGTGGCTTACATAACATAATGTTTCGTGTGGTAAGCCAGATGAAAGGAGAGAAATTTTTCCGAAAAGAAACACTGCTGGTATGGTTAAATATAAGGACGGTATTAATAATAATGCTGAATGAAAATAAAGCGTATGCTTAAAAGCACTCTTATATTATTTCAAAATTGTACTACTTGCGTAGTTGTGTTTCCGGATATAGTGAAAAAATAAATAAATGTTTAAATGTTTTGTGACTAATGAATGACAAATTATGCATGACCATGGGTGAGAGATTTTAGTAGCGTCTCTTGCTGAAGGTGCCGTATTGACTAAGCTCGATCCTGTTGACAATAAAAAGATTTAGTATATTATCAAAACAGAATTAATTACACAGATTCATAAATGTATGTATATTCTTCCATATGTCATTTGCTACAGACTTTGCTGCATACGTGATATAATTTGCTTCCAACTTTATCTACTCAACAGTAATGTATTTAAATTTTTAAAATTTCGCTTCGAATTGTGCTCATTATTTAGAATCTTTTAGAAAATAAACACAGGATTAGGTTAGCTTACGATTTATTAAAGTCGACACTTCGCTTTGTCGCTATATACAGTAAGCGTTAAAATCCAACCAATGAAGGCGGGAGACTATTTTAAAAAACTGGAAAATGTTGCAAAGCACATTTAGTACGATAAACGTTATATTTATTTGCGTACTTATATGTTTACGTTTATAATTAGCCGAATAACGTAATTGTCTTATTAATAATAGTAATATACAAAGGACATAGGCATTGGAGGACTTTGATGCCGACAAAAATCTATATCATATTTGTGGAACAAGTGCGCTTCAATACTCAGTACAGCCTCCTTTAGCTTTTAAAGTCTTCTTAATGCGATCGGGAATTAAAAATGTTCCCGCAATCGTGCAGTGTTGTTTTGTTCCACTCATTCTGTACACGTTTCCATAATCGGAGGAGCAGCGTAGTCAGACAAGCGACGTTTCAGAAGGAATCAAATGCGTTCAATCGGGCCGAGATCGGGCGATTGAGGAGAGCACTCAAGCGGGCTAATATTTTGATCCCGAAGCCACGACTTTGCTCTCCTGGATCTATGTTTTGGATCATTATCTTGCTGATAAATGAAAGATCTCCCATCAATGTGGTAATAATCAACAGATTGTAACAAATAATTGTCAAGTATGTCAGTGTAAATTACGCTGTAAATTATCTATTCTATTAAGTATAGAACATAGCATTCCAGGCCCAAAATAGGTAATAACAGCCACAGATCGTAAGACTAGCACCATCAAATTACAATAAGCGTAAAAAGAAAGTAAATATCAATCTGTAATAAACCAACGAACTGCCTAATTTACGCTCATGTTTTGAATTCAAACTTAACTTTACAATTATTAAAAATAATTGTTTTTATAAATATTTAACTATATTTTGAAAAATAATAAAAATTACGAAATTATTTCACATTATTTCAGCATACATTAAAGAAATAAAATATTTCAAAGTATAAAACATATAAAGCATCAGTTGTTATTTATTATATAATATAATGAATTAATAAAATAATTATAAAAATCTCTCAAATATCTCAAAGCTTAATTGCTTCATTGTGCAGTTATAATTTATTTATATTTAGCGTTGTTGGAATAAAGTCCACAACCACTTTTTTACAAATAAAATATTTTAAAAATGATTTTGAACCGGACACGATGTCTCCGGTCCTATTTCTGGAGTTATTATACAGTTACGGATATAAAAGAAAAATAGCGGTACGAAGCTGTTCAGAAGGTATGTCTCAGGCCACGGGTGAATATGCTCGTACGTCAATACGGTCCCGATCACAGGAAACAAAAATTACAAATTTACACTGCAAAAGTCTTCGGCTCGTTACTTTCAGCGTCGTATTTTTTGTAAATAGGGAATATGACGAACCGGTTTCCAGTTTAAAATAAAAATAGAGTCAAGGAATCAACCATCAGTTCTTTACCCGAAAGTCGAAATTACTGATAATTAGATTATTTCTTCGTCTTTATGAAACAGTTTAAACACAACATCCGTGCTTTTCAATGAAAATATCTTTAAAAGTCTTTATCCCTATAAGTTTGAGCATTTTTTAAATATTCCTTACATCTCTCTTGACAAAGTTGCACAGAGATAATCAAGAGTATGTATATTCGGTGTAGCAGAGCCTCTTTAGCCGCCACTGGAAAAGCTCGAGTGACGTTTCCACTTCCCAGGACGAGGACCTACAGGTTGGATTTTGGGAAGCAGTGTTGGTGTTACGTGACGCTGTCGTATACGGTAACGAAACCTGATATGTAAATGATTGGATACGACGAACGAACTACATAATAGTTGAATTGTGAATGTTATCGTGAGGGGTGTTTGTAAGGATGTGTTGTAATGAAACTGACGGAATCGTAGAATCTTCGATAGATGCATTAAATAATACACCCTTACCTGGCGCCGAGGTTTGCCGTAATTAAAATGACGATACTTCCGGGCCTAGGCCCGGTCACTGCACTCGGACTGGAGCAGATAAAGCTGTATTTTGTGGTACTGGTAAATACCTACCAATCTTATACTAACCAACGTCGTGTCAAGCACGTAATAAGTATCAACAAATCTTGGATTCGAGGCCATCGGTCGAAGTTGTGCTCCCGGGCACTCAACTATTCTACGAAATTATACCAATGGAAACCTCGTATCAAAAGATTTTAAACGATAGTTCCGAAATAAAAGCTTTAACAATACACAAAATCGTCTTTGTTGTTTGTTTAACAATAAGTATCAAAACAATGACTGGAATTAAATTAAATTTAATAATTAAACTTTTAAAGTGAATTATACGAATGATTAATTTTTCGCTTCAAAATTTATGTAATTTTATATAATATTTAAATACAGTCAAACCTGTTTTTATGCGGTGGATAGGGACCGCATTAAAAAAACGCATAAAAAAAATCGCACGAAACTTCACGAATGGCTGTAAAAAATAGTTTTCGCAACACAATTAAAAAAATATTTTTTTATGCGGTCAACAGGGACCGCATAAAAAAGTCTCACATAGAAAATAACTCAAAACCGTACGAAATAGAATTTATTAACAACAGATGTCAGCACTTGACTGCATCGTCTGGTCTATCGTCTGTTTTACATATTTTTGTCCAGGTGGTGTTTTGTTGACTTAAAAAGTAAATTATTTCATTTTTCGCATATTCATGCAATAATATTACTATAATAAGTGTATTTATGCTATAATAAGTTTATTTAGCTATAATGAGTCAACGTAAGACATGACGAATCGCACGAGACTAGTCGCCAACTATACCGCACAAATTAAAAATTCGCATTAAAAAAATCGCACAAATAAAAATCGCACATAAAAAGAGCGCATAAAAATCAGGTTTAACTGTAATAAAATAGTACTTTTTGATTTTTGTGCAACAGCAAATACCTGTCGGTAGCTCATATAATGTTTCGTCTGGCTTATCAGTCGAAACGTTATCCGTAGAGAAAAATTAATCTGGAAAGAAGAATATCAGTGTAAGGTTCAATAGAAGGAGAGTATTGTTTAAAATGAAAATGAAGCACGCATCTTTTATGCGATATCTAAAAGAGAACAGTTTCTTATTTTGAAAGACACGTTCATTTTTAGATGCTGTATTAACGGGTTACTCTGTCAATGACTGGAAAACGCACTAAACAATTGAGGTAGTGCAAGACAGTTTTTAACATATCTAACTAACATCTATTACGTAGGAGACCGCTACGAAATAACCTTACACTTGACAGATACAACACGATAACCTTACATAAGACAATTTATACCTTTTTTAAATGATTCAATCGAGATTTAGTGGAAAACGTATCTTCAATGGTGTTGTTAATGAATACAAACCTCGTAATTGCCAATCCGTGTAGAAAACACATAAGATATTCATTTTATCTAAATTATTTTTTCGGATAAGGACTAATATTTCAAAAGTACATTAATTAGTAGCTATTAATTTATCATAGTCTATCTCAGGCTGGCAGTCGATTTCGTGCAGAGTAACTTGTAATTATATCGCACTGTTTCATTTAAAATAATTTTTGCTCTATTCCACAAGAGGGGTAATAATATTGGAATCAAATTGAATCGAAATCAAAATGCTATATGAAAATTTACTTATATTTAAAGTTAAATTAAGTAAAACAATGGAAAAGTAGTTATCATAACATATTAGCCTACATTAATTAAGATTAGTACTTTTAAAAATAATAATTATAATGTTACAACAATAAGAAAACTAATGTAAAGTCATAGAGGGCCCACCAGTGGCCAAACGGTTCCGTTCCCTGTACACTGGCTGGTTTCGCACCTGGCCACTACGGGTTGGCCAGATGGAAGTTTTCCGGGTTTTCTCCACGTCTGCATCGCCTAAATAGGGGCCAGTTATTCTTAAAAATACCTCCCGAAGGGAATGCTACACTTGAGCGATCTGCCTAGGGGGATGCACCCTAGGCAGATCGCTCAAGTGTAGCATTGCCTTAACCAAAATAAATACACTTACAGAGAAACAATTACATATTCTAGATTGTGCAAGCGACCATCTAGAATATGTGTATTTTAATATAACTCCTTAATAAATAAAAAAGAAGAGGAAGTAGTCATTATTAAAACATATGGCAGGAAAGGTGCAAGTGTTTTTTGTAATCTGGAGGTCAAGGGTACAATAGATGCGCGTGCAAAATTTATGCAACGAAAAATTACGTAATTTTATTGTCATGATAACTGTTCTTTACAATCTAAAAAATTTTGGGATTGTGAATATTAAATGATTTTATTAATAAACCGTTATGTGTATCTATTGTTAAAGGAAAAGTACAATGTACAGAGGCAAGACACTACAGTACTAATTTGAGATGGAGAGCAAAATCTCTATTCCATTTAATATAAATTTATTGAAACTTAATCTACGCTATTTAAGTTTAAGGTAATTTTTCGATTTAATTAATATTTTTCCTCATAATATTATAATTTACATATGCTTTAAATAAACTCATGTAAACAATAAACACACATAAAATCTAACTACATTACATTTACATAGACATATTTTTTAATTACAAGTCCTTATTATTATATTTTTAGTCCCCCTTTATAGGAGAAATTTCATTTGAATACACTATATAATTGTAAACGACGAATAATACCCATTTAGAAATTGCAAATAATTGTCTTTTTATTTATGAGTGATCGATTTTCCACTTGTAATTTCCAATGTAGTTGTTAATACACGTTAAGGTACGAATTTTCCTTGAAACTAAGTCTTTCAAGGTAATTCAGTTCAAGGTAAAGTATATATATTTACTTGTAGACATATTACGACGCATTCCTTGTTTCTACGATTTAGAAAATGCTTCGTTTCCTTCTTTATATTCTTGTACTTGTCGGAATCAGCATTTCAGAATCGCAAGTTTATGTTTATCCGTATGGATCTAAATTGATTTTGGTAGAACCTAACCACGATCCTTCGAAAACTTCTCGAAATTGCTATTTTTATGAAGATGGGTATGCTTAAGTTTTTTCCCCTAGAAATATTAATTATTATTATTATTATTGTTCTTAGTGGCCAAGCAATTCCGTTCCCTAAACACTGGGAGATCAGTCGTGGGTTCGGATGGGCTGGCCACGTGGAGTATTTCCGGGTTTTCTCCACGTCTGTAACGCCTGAATAGGGGCCAGTTACCCTCAATTGAGCTCTCGAAAGGCATTATTTCCCATCATCAATTACTATTACATGACAATTAGGCCACACTGTACCACGGGGCGATATACCCTAGAAGCTGATATTGAATTTTAATTAAAACAAAACTAAGTAGACGTTTTTTGATGTTATCTGCGAACAAATGATAATATATGAGTCATAATTATAAACAAAATATAGAATATAGTGGATTTTAAAATAATCGTTTTATAATTATTTTAATTTTAGAAAAATTGGTAACAGTATAGGAGAGAATAGCGAAGATGTTGAGGAAGAAATCATAAAATTTTTGAAATGTGAAAGTGCAACTACCGAATCCAAGATCAGATCTAAAAGAACCATTAATAAAGTTTTAAGAAAACTCGCTATTTTTCCAGGTAAGAATTTTTAATTTTTAAATTCTCTGATAAATAACAAGAAGCCAGTAACTTTAACTTGTTTTCTGTCTAGGTACAAACTGGTGTGGAGCTGGCAACGTATCGGACAATGCCCGTGATTTAGGAGCATTCAAAAAGAACAGATGATTGTTGCCGCAGTCACGATCAATGCTTTCGATGTCATCAATGCCAATCAAACTAAGTACGGTCTTTATAATGCTGGATTAGTAACTCTGTAAGTTTGTTTTTTATCGTATATTTGCCCAATAATAACAAAAATAAGAATAAATATAACTACTACGATTTATTATTTTATTAAAATACCATATAAATTCCATTGCCCGTAATCAGAGTAGGCGCTAGAATTTATGCAGCCCGGAGCAAGACCCGCATTTGATGCCCCTTATCCTCCTTCATCAAACATTTCGTTTTGAAATGCCATACCAATTAGAAGTGCCGTCAAACAATATTCAACTCGTGCCGTGTAATATAAATATAAATATAAATAAAAACATAAAAAATAATACTCCTGAAAATTTTGTATAAATTTATGAAAATTTGCCGCCCTGGGCAAACGACGAGTTTGCCCATACGGTAGTGTCGGCCCTGGTATTAATCATAAGGCCTGACTAGGCTGAAGCACAGAGGCCCGGCAGAGACTAAGGCCTGTCAATTTTTAAAATATACTGGTAAAAAGTTGCGAATAGAATTTTTCAGATCCTCAAAATACATATACGGCTATTTATTACGGTGTAGTATTTACTGTACCAGAGCCAGGTTGTCAGCTGTAATGAGATGAAAGGTTAAAGTGCCGAAGGGCCCGAAATACCTGAAAATATAAGCCTCGGTATTAATACAGCTCTAATTCAATGACAAATTTCCCGCAGTAAACGAGTTAATAAAACCATTGAACATTTGTGGTGATTCAGCCTGATCAAAGGTCTGTTGCCAGTTGATCAGGCTGAAATGGCTCGGCTAACACCACAAATGGCCCATTGATCAGGCTAATACCCATCAAGTTTTCCGGGTTTTCTTACGGGTTTAACACCTAACTAGAGGCCAGTTTTACGCAGAAGTCCTTCAAAAACTCCCTTGATAGATTTCTCACGTCTCATTGTCTGAGTCTATAAATCCAATGTGTTTCATAGACGTGGCATCAAAATAATGTGGTCTTATTGATGATTATTTTAATTTTTATCTTTCTAAAATAGCGTAAAAAGAAGTGTATATTGTAACAAATTTTTTATTTTCAACAGAAGTCATTGCGATTGTGATGATGAATTTTACGAATGTTTAAAAGAAGTAAATTCTCCAGCTTCCTTTTCTATAGGAAATTTATTTTTTAACGTACTGAGAATGAAATGTTTCCGTGAAGATTATCCAGTGAAAGGATGCATAAAAGAGACCGGGTAATTTCAATTATTATTGATATTAAAATTTCTATTTACAATATAACTTATACTTCATTTTTTTTAAACAGAATTATCAAGGTATGCGAAGAATACGAATTTGACTTAGAAAAGCCTAAAGAATGGCAAATGTTTGATCCTAAAATATATTAATTAGTTTTATTTGATGATTTTTTAAATATTTTTCTCACTAATAAAAAATTATCATTTTTCTTATGATTTACTAATAAACAGAATTAATAAAATGGGCGTTTATACTCGATAGTTACAAGCAATTTATGGAAATGACAATAAAGTGAAAGTTATATATACAACCGAGTCTTTGCCACTTTTTAACTCTTTCCACTTTGTGGGTACTAATTAATAAGCCCATTGTGGGTTCGGTCAGGCCCACAATAAGCCAGCCGAGTGATGAGAAACGGATCGAAAAGCCCCTGAAAAGTTCCTGAGGCTTTTCGATTCATCCAAATTCGATTCCAGATCCCCCAGAGCGGTAGGCCGCTACTTTAATCGCTCGGTCATTCGGTCTAACGACATAACTACAAAACCGTTCGGAGTTTTTCTGTTTAGGCAGGTTTTTCCGTTTAAGACAAGTTTTGTCTTAGGCCAGGAACACACATGCGTAAAATTGTTTGGCAGAAAACTCAGAAATCAGCTTTCGGTTCAGTTTCTGTTTTACGCTTTTATGCCAGAACACATATGTAAAAATTCTGGCCGAATAGGAAACACCACTGCCACAGTGCTAATTTTATTAATTTTTCCCTCTTTTTTTTTTTTTTTTTTTTTTTTTTTTTTAACTCTTTCCGCCCTGTGGGCACTAAGAGGGCCTCTTTTAGTAGGCCCATTATGGGTTCGGCCAGGCCCACAATGGGGCGACCGGGTGGTGAGGGACGGGGCCCGATTTTTTTTTTTTTTTTTTTTTTTTTTCCCTCTTATATACCTATTCCTTTGTACCTTCCATTTTTTTCTCAGCTTCCTCTGCTATAATATAGAAAATTTAAATTAATATACTTGTATTCCGAATTCAAATAAAGAACGTGTGATCTAAATACTAGGCCTATATATCAATTCTACTAGACCTACTTGTTTGAAATTTTGCACCTATAGTCATCCATAAACGTTGTTTAAATACAGTGTCTTTATACATGACACTGATGTGGTCGAAAGGATTCGATAAACCCTCTATTTCATTTATTTTTCGTTTTTTCGAGACCGTCCAATTATAGGGTTAACCCTCATTGCGCCATTGTTAGAATAAAAACCACGTGTCTACTTTGACGTCACAGAAAAGACTTCTGTTTATTGGAGGAATTTTGGCGTAAAAATGGCTAGATTTTACGCCGATTTTTACGCATGTGTGTTCCTGGCCTTACATAGAAAACAAAAAACGTTATTAATGGATAAAGCTTACAAGAGTAACAAAACATTAAAACACTTCGAGTATTTATACGTCTCATTAATTATTTTAATGAAGGTAATAAAATAATTTATTACATATCATTTCTTAAACATTTTTTATAACATAATTAGCTATATTTATTAAAATTATAATTGTTTAGTTGCCAATGCAAGTCATCGCTTAATATTCTTTGGCATCGAATATTTGCCAAATCTTTCTTTTACTTTTGTCAAACTCGTATTCCTTACATCTTCTTGCAAACCTAAGAAAATAATTATGCTTAAAGTAAAATTGTACACTTAATTTCAATTAAGATAATTTAAATGAAACTAACCAAGATTTATTTCTGCATCCGACGATTGGATAGTCTTTTCGAAAACATCTCTTTTGCAAGACATTGAAAAACATTATTCCTACTTTATTAGATACGACCGAATTAACATCTTTTAAACAGTAATAAAACTCGTCGTCACAATCGCAATGGCTCCTGTTTAAGGAAGAAAGGATAATACACAATTAAATTACTACAATTCGAATATTTTAATTAACTGTTATAGTGTTAAATATATTTACAAAAGTTAAGAAAATATGGTAAAAATAAGTAGAGTACCAGTAATTATACAGTATATACAGCTGTTAATTAATAGTAATTAATTGTAATTAACTAAAACCAGTACACTTATGTGAAAGTCTTGGACTTAGAAACCAAAAGAAACCATAATAAATTTTAGGTCTTAAAATACGAAGTGTTCATATAAAAACTAATAAAATGTGGCAGTAAAATAATATCTGAAATTATAGAATTTTCATATACAAGTTAAAAATACAAAAATACGAGTTGCTTAACTTTACCCATTTAAAACTGCGCGTGGCGCCATCTTTTATGACATTTTGTTATTAAAACTTTTTATATTATTAAATTATTATAAAATAGAAAAAGACTTAATTTTAATGGTAGGGATGGGTTTTATAAAAAATTATAAATGCTAATAACCAGTCAAATCGTCATTAAGTCCAATCATATTGTAGATACACATGTCACCATTTATCTCCCCACCTCCTCCACCTTCAATCACAAAAATTTAATAGCATCAATCCCCCAATAAACAAACCTCCCTGCCAAATCTCAGAAATTTTCGATAAAAATCACACGGGTTATTACGCTTCAAAGAGATTGACACCCCACACACTATCCTCCATACATACAGAAAAACTCCCGAACTGTTTTGCATTCCTCGGTGTTTTAAGGTCTTCCCAGTCCAAAAATGTAAAAATCTGTGGGGTATCATATGAAAAACTAAGTTTACACGTGAAAATATTTGGTAAGCACGTATTTATCAAATTACAAAATAAAATACTAAATGTCAATTGATTTCGTAAAGAGGAATCCAATGTAGATGATTTAATTCATTCGGAAAAATATTTTACACATAATTATTAACGATATTCCGTAAAATATAAGTTAAATGCTTCAAAATAAATTTACATTGTTGTCGATTCGTTATTCCTCAACCCATATTTCGTGGCTTTAGATTTAATACTGTATGGGCAACTGTCGTGTCTACGACAACACCGATCCGTGTCATTGAAATAACCTAAATCACCACCATCCGATTTATTTCCAGCTCCGCACCATTTTGTACCTATAAAACATGTTTCAAAGAAAGAAAATTCACAGTATGAAATTTGATATTATAAGTATACTAGGCTATATAATCTTATATATTTGTATAGGTTACAGACTATATAATATATACATTTTCTTTTAATAAAAATATTAAATATCATAAATAGTTTATAAAAAACAAAATAAATTTAAAAATTTAAGATGTTTAAGTGAATTTAAATTCGCTTTTGCCCTGATATACAGCGGAAAGTACTGTATATCTAAGGCAATCACTGATTCTCACTGTTGTATTAGTATATGATCCTTCACCATTGAAAGATAATCTTACAGTAGTGAAGGATCATAGCATTGTAATCATTATAATTTTCTAGAAAAATATAAAGTTATTTATATTCTTATCGACCAAACAACTCTTAACAAAAGAAAAAAAAGAGTATCATTTTTTGGATTCATTACTATATACACTACTTGAGTTTCTATAATACTTACCTGGTAAAATAGCAAATGTCTTTATAAAATCATCTTGCGATCTCTTAAATCTTTTCTTAATATTTTCGTATGGGATCTGTCTCAAATGTTTTCTTGTTATATCATTTCGTTTGTTAGAAAGAGAGTTTGAGAATTTCCTAGAATAATATAAAAACTATCTGTTATATATTAAAAGCTTTGTATTTAGATAATATAGAATTTATTGTTGTTTTATGGCATTTTATTGTTAAAATGTACGTACTGATCTTTCGTTGAGTAAATGCTAAAATAGGGTGAATCACCTGATTTATTTATTATTTTAATTTGCGATTCAATGCTTATATACATTTGTTAATATATTAATTTTTAGTCGAGTTAGTATTAATGATTACCAGGACATCGCGATAGAATTGAGTCGGAAAGAGAGAAGCGATTGCTTTGTTCTTTGTGTTTTGTTCGTTTTCGCGCCTATTTTCCGTTAGGCGCACACAATGCTGTTTTTATTTTTGACCCCTAGGTCTAAATTCCGTCAGTCGCATCAGAGAGCACGGGTATTGTCACTTTAATACCTTTGTATATTGAAAACGACTTCTATTTTTTGCATTTAAATAGACACTCATTACATATTTTGGATTCCTCATCGCAATTAATGGAAAATGGCGAAGTTTTATCAAAATTGGCCAATTAAATATTGATAACGAACTCAATTCTGTAAGCCTCAATAAATAAGAAATAAAAAATATTTAGTATTATTCTTCCTGAAACGTACAAAGTAACGACACGTGTAGTGCAGCTTTTTAAACATTCGGGCGTGCTATAACTAAATTAATTTTATATTTCGTCTACGGTTTGTATGTTCGAGGTGACTAATGACGTTTGAAAGTAGAAAATTCGATCTTTTTATATATAAAATGCAGCTTTTTAGACTTCAACAATCAAGTCAACAATTATATGATTAACAGGCTTCCTTAAAGACAATATTTTAAATAATAATAATTACCACATGTCGTGTATTATATTCCTTTGTATGCTATAAAGACCTGTAATTGGGGCTTCTTGTTGGTCGATTTAGTAAATAAATAGATAAAATAAATTAGTAGTTACTATTGCGAAAATAGGTAAAGTACTTTTTAATTTAAATAATAGTAAATAATATACAATGTATACGAAATTCGCTCAAGCATTTCGTGATTTTTTATGCTCCACCGCATTTATAAATGAGTAATTTCTAAACAATGAAGGTGAAAATAGAAAATGTATAAATGTTAACGATCTCGAAATATTTAGAATTAAACTTGTTGTATTCGACTATCAACGAATGCTTTTGTTTCCATTTACAGCAATTACTCCATAATAAAAAATAATATATAATACATACCAAGACCTATTTTCCGAACATTTTAAGCCACTTTCTTCACACGGACTTTGGGGAAATTCTACTGAAATTTTAGTCCAGTCGTGCTTATAATATATTTCTGACTGTAAAACTACGACAAAATGCGTAGTTTGACAAAGCAGAAGTAATATTAGCATGGAAAATTCTGCAAAATAATTTTTAAAAATATATCATAAATAATTAAAATAAGTATAAAAAAAAATGATGATCCTCCAACCTAATACAATCAATTATATTCAGTAGAATTATAGAATTTAATCTGTTAAAACAGGAAGTGAGACATGCACCATCTACCTGCAGTACTTAAACAGTGACGTTGTGAATAAATAATTTGTTACGAACAGCTTTACACATTTAAACTCTCTTGAAATAGCAAATAAAATTGAAGTATAGAATGAAGATTAGGGGTTGTAAGAATTATTTTAATATTTAATTAATAATAAACAAATTATTTAACGAGATAATAAAAAGTATTCACAATTAGAAGAAACAACAATAAAAAGAAGTCGAATGTTGTATTGATAACAGACAAGACACCAAGACGTTGTTTCTTCTAATTGTGAACATTCCTATAGATAAAAAAATTTACATATAATACTTACCGTGTATAAAAAGTATTAAATATTTTAATACATAGAACGAAATCATAATAATACTTTAATTAAAACATTTATTCGAGTGAGAACAAAGTAAATGTTGTCTCGAAGTCAGCCAAATCTCATCTGTTCGAAGAAATATTTGCATAAGAATTGCAGGATACTTATTACAATTCCGATAGATTTAAGTTTCAAGCGTTAAATTGTAAATTATGAAATAATCTTTAACCTCGCGCACATAATTTATATTATTAATATTGACTCAATTGAAAATATTATACCTAATCTTATTATTACTATTATTATTATAAAAATTTAAATTTTATTTTTTATTATCTAAGGAAGTATATTGATAGAGATCATTTTGATAATTCGTGTGTGTTTCCTGTTAGCTTCTGCTGTATAAATATTGCAGAATGATGATACTGCAGTATTTTACATCTGTGTTGCAATTAAAACATTAATATTGTACAGTACATATTAATGAAATAAAATGATTGTAAATAATAAAAAAATAATTTTAAATAAAGCAAGACGAATTTATAACAAAAACATCTTCAAACATAAACGAATGGCATTTAAATTAATCAATTGTTCGAATGTCGTAGCGTTATATCAGGGGAATCGAGGATCGAAGGTTAACACCACTTAGCATATAAAATATATTATTTTTTTTTTAGATTTTTCTGGTAACGAATCAGTTATTTGTTTGCTTATTCTACAAAATTGAGTGATTATTTCAAGGCGAATCCATTACTAAATGGAGCATGGACTTCTCTGAAAATGGAGGTTTGTATACTCTTGTAATAAGTGCAGCTATATACAAGATTTTCTCACAGAAGAATAATTCGATCGTATTATTATAACCTTACACTATAATACTATGAATCGGATTTTAATTCCATACTAGCAGTCGCACTAGCAGCAGACAAAGTTCACAATAAAAGAACAAAAGATTGAAATAATTTAAAATTTAATCCCCATAACAATTCTCACTTATTAATATAGTTATAGTAAATCTAAATAAAATTTATAAAAGCAAGTTCTCTAAAGAAAAAAAAATCTAGCAACGAGTTGCTTAACTTTCCCGACGACATTTGGTGGCGCCATCTGTTATGATATTTTATTTTAAAAACTTTTAATTTTTTTTAGCTATTATAAAATGGTAAAATGGCAAAAACTTTCATTTTGGAGATAGGATGGGTTTTATAAAAAAATTGTAAATGCTAATAACGAGTAAAATCGTCAATAAGTCCGGGTCGGACTTATTGACGATTTTACTCGTTATTAGCATGAGTTCGTGTCATATCTGGAGGAAGGTCTCCTCCAGATATGACACGAACTCCTTTTATCTTTTCGCTCCTTCGACCTTTGACCACCAAAATTTAATAGCATTAACCCCCTAATAAACAAACCTTTTTTGTGAAATTTCAGAAATTTTTGACAAAAAGCGCAGGAGTTATTAAACTTCAAATAGGGTGAGCAAAATCGTGCTCCCCCCACACATACACAATAACATCCATATATAAGAAACCCCCCGAATTTTATTTTTTCATTTCTCGGCGCTTCAAGGTTTCCCGAGCCCAAAATATAAAGTATGAAAACGGTCATTTTTTTGACCGATCGCCATATTTTCAATTTATTACTTAAAACCACCATAGGATAAAGGTGAAAGTAGGTGTGTGCTGTATCGAATGTCACTAAAGCACGTTTCCTTAACTTCGTCAGTTTAAAAATATGTTAAAGAGAAATATTTAATTTTTGTTATGCCAGGTTCCATCACCAGGGTGCGTTATGTAGTTTATACACCGGCAACACTGCCACGAGTTCCTTAATTTTGTTCCCGCTTTCAACATGTGCAGTCCGTAAAATAAAGTCTCTCTTTGTCTTCTAATTTGGAGTGTCCTTTATCAGAATACATTGTATTATACCAGGCCTCGGCAACCTACGACCCGCGGGTCACTGAGTGACACATTTCATAATTTCAAGTGGCCCATAAATATGAAATGAACACTTGAAGAATACATAAAAAATAAACTGAAAATAAATAATAACAATAACATTTATGTTTGATTACAAAGTTGCAGTAACGAACATGCATTTTTATTTTTAAAAAGTAAAAAATTGTAACATAATTCCAAGGATAAATCGATAAGTTTGGCAACGCCGATCCATAATTCCTTAACAGACGTGGTAACACTGGTGTCCCTCTCTCAGTTCTTTCTCAGTTGTAGCACTTGTTCAGTAGTACAAAAATAGTGACCCAATTATAGTTACGCAGATAAATAATTATCATTATTTAAAACAAATTATTACCACGGACAAACAAAAAGCAAAAAAGAGATTATTTCAAGACGTGTGGAGAGAAAAGTATGGATATATCGAAAATAGTGACAAATTGATATGTATGTACAGTACGTTATGCACAGAGCCGTCGGGGGAGCCGTCGAAATCGAGAGAAAAATAAAGTTCATTCAGTTATGTCTGTTTTCATAATAATTATAATTTCAATTTTTATGATTAAAGTTTAAAGCATATTGTAATTATTTTTTCAGTAAAATTTATCTTATTATTCACCAAAAAAGACTCACTCAGTTTTATTAAAAGGTACAAATTAATATACATTCTGGTTCCGCAATTAGCACTACCAGGGTTCAATACAGAATGCATAAATTGGAATTACAGATATATATAAAGTTACAAATGAATGTGAGAAATAAAATATAAAATAAAATAATAATAATAATAATAAAAAGAAGAAGAAGACGTGTCAGAATGAGGTGGCAAAAGTAAAAACCTAATAACTAGTATGTACTGTACAATTAGGTTAATGTTACCTTAGGATCCAAAATGGCGGCCAGGGAAATTTTTCCCTACTTCGGAGACTGCGACGGGGAAAAATTTTTTCCCTAGAGTCGCGACGTCGACGACGTGGGGAATTTTTCCCCGTTCGGTTTCTACCCTGCGTTCGACGTTGCCGAGTATCCTGTAACCTCGAAACGGAGACGGTAGTGTGTAAATTTGCGACGGTAGAGGGAGCCTTTTCGTGACGTCGTGCAAGAGTAAAATCGGCGGGAAATTCGTAGGTATGTTACGAACGAATATGCAAATGCATGATCTGCGACGTGAATTCTGTTCATTTCTGGGCAATTTTATGCAAATCGACTAGTTTCCAGTTGGAATCGTTTACTGCTGTGTTGCGACGAATTGCGTATTGGATTAATTGCTGTGGTTTTTTTTTCGTAACGATATTTCATTTGCACACAAATTGCTATCTCTGAATATGTATTGTTATTAATTCCTCCAGTATTAGTAAGTATTTTTATTTCTGTTTTTACAATTTAATCCTAAAAGTTAGAGAACCAAGTAATCAGAAATTAAGGAAAGACCGTGTTTTTTTCCTCTCCTTACCTCCCCGCGTTTAGTTTATTGCCAATTGTTCGATAATGACTACTTTTGCCGATTTGAGTTGCAACGACGAATTTTGGTCGAGATGCACTTCCTGTGATTTCTAAAAGTAAATGGAAGACGACTTTTCGGAGCTAGGTTTGCTTCCCCGTATCGATAACGCATCGAATTTTGCTGTAAAATTAAGCATACAGCCGACCGAGTCCGTTTGCATTCATTGCGATGAAGATAAGAAATGCTTCATATGTTAGGTGAACGACAGATCAGAAAACACTGTGAATTGGATCGTTTGTAAATACGTGAATTCCAGCAGTACGATAATAACGGACGAATGGAAAGGATATATGCACATTGACGACATAGAAGGAGTAGCGGTCGAACATAGAACAGTCAACCATTCGAAAAATTCTGTCGACCCCCAAACAGGAGATCATACTCAGAATATCAAACAATCGAAAAGTGAGTAAAAACTCCTCTTTTTGTTGTTTTTTATTGTTTATTTCGGTTAAAAAATCCGTGGAGTCTGCAGAGAAATTCGAGATGGCGGCCGGAACCGCGGCCATCTTGAATGGAGGGAAAAATTTTTTCCCCGTCGCAGTCTCCGAAGTAGGGAAAAATTTCTCCGGCCGCCATTTTGGATCCTAAGGTAACATTAACCTACAATTATATACAAGTTGAACAGTATTGCAGAATGTATATAAGATAAGATATACAAACAAAAGAGGAAAGTATTACAATGTGGTGAGAGAAGAAAGCCAATTAACAAATACGTACAAAAATTTACATGCTGAACAGTATTACTGATGGTGATATAAGAAATGCAACGCAACAGGCAAGCAGGAGACAGACCGTAGTGTAAGTAGTACAGCCACGGGTAGTACAATGAGATCGCGTGATGAGTAGGCTGCCAGCTGCAGAGGAAGAGTCCGATGGCGGCAGCTGAATCTAGTTGTTGATGAGCCTCATTGAGTGGTTGCTGAAGCTTCTGGCTAACCTTTCAAAGGCAAGGAAGATTTCCTTGCTGGCCCAAATGTCAGAGTGGTTGCATGGCCAACTAATATTAAGTTCATCCATGAGGAGTCTAATATTCATGCGTTCGTGTTCAAGAGTATAGCAGTCAAAGAGGTAATGATCGGAGCCATCTTCCACTTGGCAAGTCGGGCAGACTTGTGGTCCCTGTTGGTGAAACGGTGCAGGTAGGCTGCAAATTTACCATGGTTGGTAAGTAACTGCGTAGTGTAGTAATTTGGAGAAAACCACTGCACGGAGAGGAAGCGATGTAAGTCAGTCCCTAGTGGCAAGTGTGGCAATGGTTTCGTGTCTTTTAATGAGTTTGTAGAAAGCATCGAAGATTTCCTTGTTTTTAATGAAGACGTCGTGATCACATGGCCAATCAATATTGTAGCTGTTTACAGTGATTTTTAGATTGAGACGTTCTGTTTCGAGAGAAATGCATTTTAATATATAGGTCAATGTTATCTTGAAGATTACAGATAGCACATTAGGCATTACTTTTGTTCCTAAAACGCTGAAGATAATTGGAAAATTTAGCGTGTCCAGTAAGAAACTGGGTGAGAGGAAAACTTGGTTTAACCCATTCGTATGTATCATGAAAATTTTTAACATCTGGTACGAATTTGAAAGTAATGTTATTATGTTTTTGAGTCCAGTTATTTTGCCAACGATGGAGTATATCATCGTATAATAGTTTTTTGACACTTCTCCGGCAGATCTTATTATATATAGTGCAAGTAGTCATACCCCTGGCGGCTTCCTTAGCTAATTGATCCGCACGTTCGTTTCCTATTAATCCCTGATGTCCTCTTGTCCAAGTGATGCTATATTCATTGGTAGAATTGTAGAATAAGTAACGAATGCGAGTGGCAATAGGGTGCGGTTTTCTACTACGAAGAAGTTGAATAGCAGAATATGAATCACTAATTTTATGGACGTTCTTATATTCCTGGTAAAGTTCGATCCAGTAGGTAGCCATGTATATAGCTAGCAATTCCGCCTGGAATACCGTACTTGCTTTATGTAACTTGCCTTTTACATTGTGTATTTCCATGTTGTGTTCGTAGACTACAAAAGCACAACCGATGGATTCGTCGATTCCAGAACCATCAGTATAAATTTCAAAGTCGGGTTGTGTGGGAGGATCAATCCGAAATAGGTTGTTAATGTATGGAGGTAGACTTTCAGCAGTTGGACTATGATTTTCATAGTTTTCCGATCTAATTTCAACGGTAGAAGTGCAAATATTGGTTCCTATTTTCAGTTGGTGTAGATTGTATTCGAGTTGGATAATCTCTGTAATTGGAGGTTTTCGAGCTAGTACCTGTAAGCTACAAGTAGGAGTTGTCCTATATGCTCTCGTTATTAAAATCAGTGCTTTCCTCTGTGAAGATATTAATTTTCGATGTAGGTGAACTTTATGAATGGCGTTACCCCAACTACAGCAACCGTAAGTAATAATGGGGATGTAAATTTGATCATAAATAATATTTATAGCGTCTGATGTGAGTCCCCAGTTTTTCCTAGCAATTTGTGAGAAAGCATGAAAGATTAAGGTTGTTCTCTTAGCAATATATTTGACATGATCTTCCCAGCCAAGTCTAAAATCTATCCATACGCCGAGATATTTAATGCTTTTTTTCAATTTTAATCGGCATATTATTCATTTTGATTGAAGGTTTGCGAAGGTATAAGTTGGGTTGTCGTGGCTTGTTGAATACGATTCCAATAGTCTTATTCGGATTAAAGTTTAATTTGTATTGTTTTCCCCATTGATATATTTTTTCGAGTATCTCGTTGCCACGTTTTTCCAATACTGCACGAGATCTCCCACCAATAAGAATTAGCACATCATCTGCATAGGCGGTAGCGAGTCATATCCAAAGTTTTCTTGTAAAAAAGCATTAAAGGTTAAGTTCCGTAGCAGAGGTCCGCATACTGATCCCTGTGGGCATCCTCGTACAATGTTGCTGTTCCACACAGCATGTTCCATATTTTAGTATGGCTTTGCGACCATGAAGATAATTTGCATATAGATGATATATATTTGATGAGCAAGCAGTTTTCCTTAGTTGAAAGAGTACGAAAGGCCACCAGGCACTGTCGAACGCTTTAGATATATCCAAACTAACACCGAGCACGTATTTATGGTTATTTAGTAGATTTTTGATATTTTGTACGGCATCGTAAATAGCATCTGAAGAGGAAATTTGCTGTCTAAAACCGTATTGAATGTTGGTAAGGAGTGCCTTGTTCTCAATATGCCAAGTTAAGCGATCTGTTATTAGTCGCTCAAAGGCTTTACCGAAGACTGATAGTAATGAGATCGGCCTGAGTTCATTAGGTTTATTTGGTTTAGGGACAGGTACTAATTTTGCAATTTTCCATGGGGCTGGAAATATCCCCAAGCTTAAACAGGTATTATAGAGTTGCAATATTTGATAGGGAATAAGTCTCCGTATGTTTTTGGCAATTGTGGCGTTTATGCCATCAATTCCAGGGGATTTACCAAAAAAGACTGTTTTAAAATAAAAATAATGCTGACCCGAAACGTCTTCTTAATATACACATTTTGGTTGATTTTGACCAACAGCCAAAAAAAGTTGCCGACCCTTGTATTATACCGTACACCATATACATTAAGGCAGTGTTTTTCAACCGGGGTGTCGCAAAGTTTAGGACCTTTAGGCATTTTCATGGAAATTTACTTAAGTGTAGTTCAAGATAACTCATTGTCAGTATTTCGACAAAATTCAATGAACTTAAATTTTGATTTTAAACACGTAAAAACACTATTTTTGCATCAAAATGCTACTTCAAACTGTCAATTTTTAATTTTTTTCCCCGGGGAGGGAGACTCCCTCCCCGGACCCACCCCAGCGTTGTGCATAATATTCGTTTTTGCAAAAACGTCATCTGCCCCCATTAGTCTCCCCTTATTCAGATTCTAGATCCGCCACTGGTCAAGAGTGCCACAATTTTTTATTTTTCAATCAGGGGTGCCACTCGATGAAAAAAGGTTGAAAAACACTGCTCTACAGATATGAAACAACGATTTGACGATGAACTGTCCAAAATTCGAGTTAATGCTGCAAAAAACAGTATTTTCTTAACCGAAACTACTTACCAGAAGTTAATAAATGATGTACAAAAAGCCAAAATGACTACTAAGAAGGAACCCAGGGACTATTGGTTGCTGAATTGCTATGATGTGATGATTGTAGAAAACAAAAGTAAACTCATTTATCCTGTTAAAGAAGGCGTCAGTACTATACAGTATTACGTCACGGACTCAGGGTTATTTCACGTACTTCATGTGGTTCATTTGGCTATTGGACACGGAGGACGTGATAGAATTTTGAAAGAACTTTCAACCAAATACAAAAACGTTACACGTCATTATATTGAACAGTACATCCACCTTTGTAAACCTTGCCAGAAAAAAAAACAGAAAGATATTAAAAAGGGCATTTTTGTGAAACCTATGATTTTTTCCGAATTTAATTCCCGTTGTCAGGTAGATTAGAGTACCTAGATATCAGAGTAGCGACACACGAGTCATCGCCGCCATGTTCTGTCGACTGTCATCACGTGGTTTATGGGTTTACATTAAGAAATGACGATTTTTTTACTTTAATAAAGCAATTTATTCGTAAAAGTGCTTTATTAAAGTAAAAAAAATCGTCATTTCTTAATGTAAACCCATAGACCACGTGATGACAGTCGACAGAACATGGCGGCAATGACTTGTGTGTCGCTACTCTGATATCTAAGGTAGATCTTATTGACTTTCAGTCTCAGCCAGATAGAGAATACAAATTTATTATGGTGTACCAAGATCATCTGACAAAATTTGTGATTCTTAAGTCTCTAACGTCAAAAAGAGCTGAAGAAGTAGCCTACAACCTAGTGGACATATTCTCGTTGCTTGGAGCGCCATCTATTTACAATCTGACAATGGTAGGGAATTTGCCAATAATGTTGTGACCAGCTTAAAGGAGTCTTGGCCAGCACTGAAAATCGTCCATGGGAAGCCTCGCTATTCACAAAGCCAGGGTAGTGTGGAAAGAGCTAATCAAGATATCGAAAATATGTCCTGTACGTGGATGCAGGACAACAAATCTGACCGCTGGAGTGAAGGACTGCGTTTCGTTCAATTTATGAAAAATAGAGCTTATCATTCTGGAATCAAAAGAACACTATACGAAGCTCTTTGGCTGCAAACCTAAAGTAGGGCTTACAACGTCTTTTCTACCAGATGTTTTAAAAGACATAAATACAGAGGAGCAGCTAGAAAAAGTAATATAAAGAGTCAAAACAATGGGAAAAGGTGAAACTAATCAGATTATGCAAAAAAAGAGCCTGTTTTAAAAAACATGGATGAGATTATAGTCGTAATTAAACCAACATGATGAAGACATGCTTACTGAAGAGATTTCCGTTTGTGATACCTGTTGTGTGTGTTTAAAGGAAACGAGTGATTCACTTGCATGCAAAAAATGACGTCAAAAAATTCATATCTTCTGTGGCCGTGCTAGTAAAGATGATGAAATGGATATTTTGTGCACCTTCTGTTTCAAAACTGAAAATGCTATTGAAGGTAAAATAAATTCTAAAATCAATCTGAAAATACAAGCCAAATGAAAATGAATTCGGAAAAGAAATTTCTCACTGCTTCTTTGGAAACTACTATGCGAGTTCTTTCCTATACCTGACGTCGACAAGGGCGAGATGATTCGCGCAATATATTGGCAGTTGTAACGAGTGTGACAGAAGATGGTTTCTACCGACTTGGAACTTCTAAAGGAATTTTAAAACAAGTATATGCGAGATCACAATTCACTTTATGCCCTAAGAACTTGCTTAGAATTGAAGATATTCCTGACCATGAAATTCCTCTCCGGTTAGTTGCAATTGCTCAGTCCAGTGGAAGTGGCCAAGGATTCGTCAAATGTATGTGTAAAACAAAGTGCCAAAATATGAAATGTCTTTGCGTGAAAAATGTAATGAAATGTAATTCAAAATGTCATTCAAGCCTACCATGTTGCAACAAGTTGGTTAATTTTAATTTCTTATTTTTTATATGAAAATTTTGTTTCCCTTAATAAGAAAGGCATAAATTTTGTTTTGTACAACTTTCATTTTTCTTTACGTATTTTGAATAAATTTTGTTAATGGCACTCGTTATTTTTTCAGAATAACGTTTGTATTTTTGAGGAATGCATGTCATTTATATAATAGCCTTATCAGGACCTTTTTTTTCATACTTTACCTAAATAGCATTTGTCATTCTATAGAATACCTAGGTATTATATACAATGCCTAGGGAAAGTATGTAATAATTCTCATATTTCATATATTGCCTAAAAACGCCGGGCATTATATACAATGCCTAGGTATTCTATAGAATGCCGGCTTTTCTTACTTTGCCGGTAACATATATAAAAATGAGATTGTTTGTTTGTTTTGTATACACTCCTTGGCCGTTCGACCAATTGCTACGAAACTCGGTAGCTACGTTTTTAAGTTCTTCTAACTTAGATCAGGTCGTTTATCCCACCACAAAATATCGATTGTATTTCTATAAATCAGTTAATTTTTATTTACATTCGATATTCTGAGTTACATGTAACGCCATCTATTGGCAAAAAATTAACTAAATAATTAACTAAATATAATTTTTACGTAAAAGGATATAATTTTAAAAAATATGTATTATATTCACTGAATTACTGACAACGATATAGCGCAAAATAGATGCGCCATTACGCTATTACTGCAAGTGGTAGCGCATAGCACTTGCCTGCGTGGAGTAATGTTTTGACTCAGTACATCATACTTTTCCTGTTAGCAGTAGAGTCGTGCTGGTTATGTATCTAACTCGTTGGAAGAAAATTTTTGTATTGAAATAACCTGACTTTCGTCTATCTAACTTCGTTCTCGAGATTAAGGAAGGACAGAGACAGATGGACGACAGTGGGAATTTATAGGTGTACAGTACTTTGCAACAGCGTATCATCCAGATATCGCTTTTGCGGTGAATAAAGCTGCTCGAGTTACAGAAAAACCAACTTATAATAAAGAAGAAGAACTAAAAGTCTACAGCGATTCTGACTTCGCTAGTGACAAGAAAACAAGACGTTCAACAACTGGAATCATCACGAAATTCTTGGGTGGAGCTAGCTATGTCATAGACAAAAGGTAGTGGCAAGTTCCACAACTAAAGCAGAGATTATTTCAGCAAATGAAGGAGCAAAAGAATTAATTTGGCTACAACGTTTATTGTCTGAATTGATTGAAATACCAGAGCAGCCTCCAAAGTTTTATGTTGACTACGCAAGTGTTATGGCACTTGCGTAGTCAATATAAAGCGTCGGAGGCTGCTCTGGCACTTCAATCCATAAAGCTAGCAAAAAATCCGGAATTTCATCAACGGTACAAACTTATCGAGATGCGATACTTTTATTGTACGTGAAAAGAAGAGACATCTTTTCTTTTAAAATTTTTCTTATAACATATGACGAAATACTGTCAGAAAAAGATGAATTAGACATCCAAATTAAAAAATACTAACAATTATGAAGATACGAATGAAAAAAGATATTAATAAAAGAATATAACCCATTTACTAAAAACAGAGTTTCCACAGATGGCTCAAAAACAACAGAAGGTGTGGGAGCTGCATATATATATAACAACAGAGAACAATATAATAGAAAAATCAAATTAGACAGAAGATGTGATAATTATCAAGCAGAACTTGTAGCCATTAAACATGCGGTAAAATGGATAAATAAAAATATGAAAAATATAACAATCACAATCTGCACAGACAGTGATCTGTACTAAAAGCTTTAAATGATGATGATAATAAACATGAACTAATAGACAAAATCAGAAGAACTATCCTTGTAAAAAACAACAATATAATTTTTAGTTGGGTAAGAGCACACATGGGCGACCCAGGTAATGAACGTGTTGACAGCCTAGCTAAAGAGGCAAGTAGCATAAACACAAAAGAAGAATACAAGAAACTACCTGAAAGATATATAAAAAGAGAAATAAAGAACAAATACATATTAAAATGGCAAAAGAGATGGGAGGAATCGACTAAAGGAAGAGAACTTTTTGAATACCTACCTGATGTACACCAACGAATCAAAAATAAAAATTTCGTAATAAATTACAAATTTACAAGATTTATGACTGCACACGGAGACTTTGCAGAGTAGCACAACAGATTTCATCACAATAATGACGGCACCTGCGAAATATGCGGAGATATAGAAACCCCATCTCACCTATTATTTGAGTGTATAAAGTATGATAAAAGTAGAAACGAACTACGAATATTATGTACTAAAGAAGGTTACACCTGGCCTATAGAAAAGAGTAGTCTCATAAATAACAACACTCTTTACACATACTTTAAAAATTTTATCAAAATATGCTACAATTCAAGAATATAATCTGTCCTCCGGGCACTTTATATCTTATCAAATATCAACCATAAATACTCATGCTTGGAATAATAATCTATAGTCATTAATATTGGATTTTTCTACTGTTAATTCAATTTATATTTTATTGAGGTCCTTTAGATTTTATAAAATAGGTATTTTCCTGATAATCCAATGGTCCAGTTGTGGTACAGTAGTAGTTATTTCCAATACATTAGATAATTCCTGTAATAGCATAATAGTTATAGCTTCACTACATCATTCTATGGTTAAATAGCAATCACTTACATTGTACCATACTAGTATTTGGTGCAACAAATATTGTTTCCGTTTCCAACCACCAATTAATCATTTATTCTAATACCTCAATGACAAAACATTATATACAAGATTGCAATGCGAGAAGATATTCAGCGAGTAAGCATAGATGTAGATCCACATGATGGTAGACCGTATATTATCTGTGCATATAATTCGGAACTTCGACAGTTGTGTGCGGATTCTCTATATGAGATGTGCATGAACTTTATAATCTGCAAATTTTCATCCATCTGGTTTGACAGATATCAAACATATTTGACAATGTGCGATCTGCATAAACTGCAATAACAAAATATCATATACAAAAATCTACTATATTACATACAAAAATTACAAGATTGCAGTGCACTTCATTTTCAGCGATCATTCACAATTAAATATCCATACGATAATAAACTGTATATTATCTGTGTATATGAAGTGGAACTTCAGAAATTGTGTGAGGACTGTCTATACGAAATCTGTGCATAGACTATGCAATCTGACAAACCTTTCAATGTATCTTACATTTTATTGTTTGTTTACTAATCACTCAAACTCTGAAACTGTACAAATGTTATAATAATATAAAATTTTATGTCAAGAAAAATCTGTAATGCGGCTGCGACCGCACTAATAAATTGTAAATTCCTGCGAAGCGTGGCGAAGCAGGATATTGAAATAAAGTAGCGCCCAAAACTCCTGAGGCTGACAGGCACCAGGAACGAAGGATTGCTCTATTAAGTCTGTGTGTACGTGAAAGGTATTTAAATGGTGTACTCACATCGGAGCATATCGACCGAAAGAACCAGTTGGCTGATCTGTTGACGAAGCCGCTTGAACGTGTCCGATTTAATTTGCTAAGAGAAAAGATTGGTATACGGAAATTTTAACCATATAATGCTTAGCTATCAGGAAACCCTGATTTCCCTTCTCTTTAGTAACTCATAAACTATTGCCCGAAACTTCCTACTGAAAGATGTTCTAACGTCCAGCAAAATTAATTTACGTCCAATGCACACCTTTAGGCACAAAGTAGAACTCGAAGTCTTTTTCTGTGCCGATGTTTATTTTTTCTATTTATTATCATGGCAACATTGCTTCCTTCAAAATTTTCTGTAGTTATACTTTGTGTAATGTGACCTTCAGTTCGTTTTTCGCAAAATTTGATACAATTAACGTATGAATCATACTCAAACTTCATGTTTTACGATCAGCCTGTTCGCACAGATTTCTCGCATTGTATTGAAAATTATTTTTAGTGTCAACTTGCGTATTTGGATAGGCGAATCTCAACACAGGGTAAACAATAGGCTCCATCACTTCAGTTAACGCCTAAGATTCATTTATGAGTTACACTCACAAAGTCATCAGCTATTCTCCGTATTTCAATATTATCTGTCAGAAGCCGGAGAAAAACTTAAATTGAGGTGTCTGAATATTACAGATAAAAGCTTATACATGATAAGGACTAGGAAAGCGAGTTACGTTCTGAAATATACGAAAGATAATGAGACCTATTAAGTGATTAAACATTCCTCCTCTTGAGAATGATTTATTTTTCCATTTATGACGAATTAGAAACTTTATTTTAGATGTGTTAAGCTATGCGTTGGACAAAAGAAAAGAGGAAGTACACTGCTAATACGATATTCAACTTAATTACTGCAAGTTTTATTTTTAAAACAGTCGCTTGTTTTTCATTGCAGAATGGATAATTTCACAGCGTTAAGAAAGTGGCAGACTTCGGGAGACGATAAGCAGGAGGAAAGAGCCTTGTCCTCCTCCTCTTTCACTTCCCTTCGAGTGATTCGGATGCTTCCGAAAGATGCTGAGCGGATGTCGCCTACACCCAACAAGAAACGAGCGATTGTCATATCTCCGAACGAAAGCACCTCGTCTCTGGTCGAGCACCTACCCGGAAGTGGCGGAATGGACGGTGGAGAGGCGGTCGCGCGAAATAGGACTCGACGAACAGGAGTCGAAAGGGATCTTTAAAAAATCCGTCAAGAGTAAGAAGCCTTGATAGAAAAGGGTTTTCTTTTTTGCAGAGGATAAACCTTATCTCTGCCGAGGTAATCTTTCACCCAAGTCGACTTTGACACGCGCAAATGACCTTTCATCGGAATACGACTTAATGAACTGGACTCGGCTTTTCGTCTGGCTTGATTAATTTCCTTTCCACTTTACGAACAGATACTTTGGCGCTGTCCGAGGACTGGTTCTTCCACTTCGATTAAATTAAAGTCCACAGAACAACGACGCCAAGTGACGACGAAAACATAAGGCAGTGTTTATCGAGTTTAAAGACTCGTGTTTGAACGACTATAACAGGCCAAGGGCACTTATATTATGCAGGCGTTTACACTGTATTTAAACCGTGTGCTACTGCGAACGAATTTCACAACAAACGGCAGAAAGTGGCCACTGGAATGCACTACAAGTCGACGTTAAACTTCAATAAAAATTAAAGAAAACGCATTGTAGTCGGTATATGTGCAAACCCGAATAATAGTGACTTCAACGATTAAATTTGTAAATAGAATTGTCTTAATTGTAAAAAGACTGTATTTAATAAAATTTTATACGAAATTTAATAACTGTTTGAAGATTCGATATTTATTAAAATAAATTTTAAAAAATTACACATTTTTAGATTCATTTATAATTCTAGGAAACAAATTAAAACTTTTTTATGCCTCCAGATGTCGATAAAAAACACATTTTCATTTATATAGATATTGTGATATTTATTTAAACGTATGAATGGATTTTATAAGAAAAGAAATCATGAAACAAAGAAAACAATTGGTTCAATAAATAGAAACGTTCTTTGGAAATTATTTAAGAAAATGAAATAATAACTTTAAAGACCAGTTTTCTTGTTTTTTCTTTTAAAGGCGTTAAGATAGAGATGTTAACTTTAAGTGAAGATTTAGAAAGATTAAATAACAATTCGGGTGAAGCTTCAAATGTTTGTGCACGCTAACCTTTGAGATAACTCCTTCGAACAATAGCACCACAAATATTCAAAAGAATGTTTTCATGTATAGTTTATTTTCAGAAAAAAGAAAGTGCACACACACACACACACATACACACACACACACACACACACACACACTATATATATATATATATACATACATACAAAACTGATGTATTTACAGAGATGCAGACATTCACAACACACTAAAACTGAGGTCCGTACCGACTGTTCTGGTGTCATGTCATACATTTATGGAGTTCAGGCAAATTTGAATTAGAATGCTCCATGTAGGGTTGACATCAGATAGTTTCTTCAACATTGATCTTGAACTTCTAGATTAGTGTTGGTTTCACTTTCAACGTTACCTTCTTGTCTCGTCTCTTGACTTTCTACTTCTCTGCTTGTCTATATCGATATTGGCCTAATGTATATGCTTCTACTTCGATTTTTCTGACTGTTGTACTTCGTTTATTTTAAAAGGAAACATTTTCTTCAAAGTCAACATCGTAACTCATCGTAAATTTATCTAGTTTCTCTATAACTTTTATCCGTTCACATCTTCAACATATGCGATGAAAATACAATTTTTTCCACGTTTGTGGAACTTTGATTTCCTTTTCACTTTTGGAGTATGTTTCCACGCTCGACATTTCAAAACTTGCAAGTCTTGCACTAGTGTCTTGTGCCGAAACATCATGTCGACACGATTGCCATTGTCTGTCGTAATAATTCTAATTCTGATCTAGTTGGCGCCCGCCCTTAGTATTGAAGATACTAAGAGCAGCGCCAACTATTGCTTAATTAATTTTTTCACATCCTACATGCCCTAATCTGCAATGGATTATGTTCATGTCTAGCTTCACTGTTTTCGCCGTGCATTCTTTTTCACAGACTTTGTACAGTCTTCCATTACGTACTGTGGTGAAAATAACTTCTCCGTAAAATTGTTTAAATAATTCGGGTTTAAATATTTTTGTAATAATTTAGTTGGAAAATTGTTAAAAAACACAAAAACAGTATGCAACATTATGTCCTCAAAGATACAGTATACGAAATTATTTGTGCGGTTGGGAAAATACTAAGCTGGGCGTTGAACGTTATTGCTAAACATTAAACACCTTCAATCTCACGTAATTGACTATCAAAGAGTACGCGAAAATTTAAATTTTCTTTCTTTTTTGACTTATAGAGGACTAAAAAATAATTTAACTGTAAACCATTTGTTACAAATAGAATAGAATTTTTTAAAAAGTTAAAAAGTCAAACAAGTCTTTCGTAGAGAGAAAATAGTGTACGATATACGTGGTACGATCCAAAAGTTAGGGGACTGCAGTAATCTATGACAACAAAAGCATGTATTTGAAGTTACAGCGTATGAAATGGATTCTTCCAAACCACCTCTACGTGTTCGGGTTAATTTCACCCATGTCATGTGATTAAACCGCGAGCGCTGCTGTTCTTTTTTCCGGAGATGGTTACCTTTGTTCCGCGACGTAATCAAAGTGGAGTTTCAAGAACACCCTCCAACATTTCGACTTTGCCATGGTAGAATCACGTACACCTTTCATAGCAATTTTAAAGTCTCCGTAGGTGTTTTACCTAAACGTTGACAAAATTTAATGTTGGAGGGTGTTCTTGAAACTCCACTTTGATTACGTCGCAGAACAAAGGTAACTATCGCTGGAAAAAAACAGCAGCGCTCGCGGTTTAATCACATGACATGGGTGAAATTAAAAGGAACACGTAGAGGTGGTTTGGAAGAATCCATTTCATACGCTGTAACTTCAAATACATGCTTTTGTTGTCATAGATTACTGCAGTCCCCTAACTTTTGGATCGTACCACGTATATCCCTAAATGCACTCCGCCAGTTTTCTGACCTCCTCATTAGGGCTTGCAAATACGAATATAATTTAATAAGCCAACAATGACAAATTTTCATTACCATCTCCTATCGCGTGTTTTCAACTTTTATAGCCGACAAGGCTATAAAAGTTGTAGGGTTAAAATTAAATAATGGCGTGTCCAGCATTCGCTGGCAGCACGCCATTATTCAATTTTACAGAGTTACTTTGTATGACAATTGCATAAAGTGTTCTGTAAATTTTCTTTTTACACAGTTTGTTTTTTTTTGTATGCAACATTTGCTTTATTAATATTAATTTGACAATGATGAGCATTACAATGGAAAAATACCGGTGAAGTACTAACTTTTAATCGTACGCGGCAAGATGTTCCGACAGTCTAACCTTCAACTTCCGCTTTGTTTCTCCAACGTAAAAACTTGGAATTCCGCACGTGCATTGTAATCTGTACGCCAGTCCTTCTTCTTCCAACGGATCTTTTTATTATTAATATTACCTATTTTCATTAGTTCGGACAACCTATTTTTTGAATAGGAGCTAATTTTATTAAAGTTTCATAGAAAACTTTTTGATATTTTTCATATAATCCTTTAATGTACGGAATAATTTTTATTAATTTATATTATTTTTATATTAAACGCCTTGCATGAATCGTAACTTTGACGCATCGCTACGCTCAATACGCTGGTAAGAAGTTACGAAATAATAGCGAGGTCGAGGCCGAAGTTTTAAACGCGGAAACGTGTACGTCGGACGTTCAGCGCCGCTTTTTTGTAAGCCTAGAAGTTTGACAATGGTGTTAGAAAAGTCAGTGGAATCACGCTCGACATTCCAAACGCCATTGCCAAACTCCTAGGCTCTGTAAAATTGAATAATGGCGTGCTGTCAGCGAATGCTGGACACGCCATTATTTAATTTTAACCCTACAACTTTTATAGCCTTGTCGGCTATAAAAGTTGAAAACACGCGATAGGAGATGGTAATGAAAATTTGTCATTGTTGGCTTATTAAATTATATTCGTATTTGCAAGCCCTAATGAGGAGGCCAGAAAACTGGCGGAGTGCATTTAGGGATATACGTGGTACGATCCAAAAGTTAGGGGACTACAGTAATCTATGACAACAAAAGCATGTATTTGAAGTTACAGCGTATGAAATGGATTCTTCCAAACCACCTCTACGTGTTCCTTTTAATTTCACCCATGTCATGTGATTAAACCGCGAGCGCTGCTGTTTTTTTCCAGCGATAGTTACCTTTGTTCTGCGACGTAATCAAAGTGGAGTTTCAAGAACACCCTCCAACATTACATTTTGTCAACGTTTAGGTAAAACACCTACGGAGACTTTAAAATTGCTATGAAAGGTGTACGGTGATTCTACCATGGCGGAGTCGAAATGTTGAGTGTAGAAATTGAATGAATGTAGTGTGGTAGTAAGCGAGTGTTTACATAATTTAGTGTTTTTCGTACTTCTTTTGACCCGTTGATTTTTGGTATTCGTGGTCGTTGTGTGGGATCTGTGCCTGTATGTTTACTGAGTGTTTCCTGAAATATAAGTGAGAGCGTATTAACTAAATTTATGTCTACGTTATCAGTGGTGCATGAGGAAGTGTCTGTAGTATCAATAGTGGTAGTTGTTGTGTGTGTGCTGTAATCAGTGCTTGTTGCTGGATTATCCTGAAAGTTACACGATATTCATTAATGTTAAATGTTTCTGTCTGTTGATGTATTTGATCAGCAACCTGTTGTTTGATAAGTTCAAGTGTTGTTTGTGGGATAAGGTTGTTGTGTATAATTGTTCTTTTTTGATCAACACCCTTTGTTCGGTGACAGTGAGGTGAGGATGTTGTTGTGTGAATCTTAGGTGTAGTTGTTGTCTGTATGCTGTCATGTTTGTTTCGAGTTTTGTAATGGTGTAGTAAGTACAGATGATAAACCAATGAGTTTATTATTATTATTGTCATCAGCCCATCTCGATTTTATATATAGATAACAACTCGCACAAAACTGAAAAACTTAAGATTAATAGAAATAAACAGTATATCGTCATTAGAAATATTGTCAATATATTCTTAGTATCACGAACCTTTAATTAATTTTAATCTGTTTGAAGAGAAGGAACGTAGAGACGAACGATAAAATTTTTCAACGAAGCATTCGTTCTAATCTCGCTAACACGTTGTTTAGAAGAAAAATGGAGGCTTTAGGTTACGTGGTCACTAACTGCCAATAGAAAAGCGTTCATTATATGACCTCACTCTCATTATAAGCTTTCTAGGCCTAAGTTGCTGATAGCGCCGCCCTGGTGACAGAGCTTGTGTTTTGAAGAGAGTTCACTAATTTTATTTTCTAGTAATCGTATCCTGGGTATCCTTTGCCAAGCTGCGTCCACTGCAACGCGCAAGTTGTCTACGATACCCCACGTAGGACGAGATCCCAGAGGCTGTTGGCCTACGTAGGATGTGAATTTCGTTTAGGCTGATGAGAGTTCGCAGTGCGACGTATTGACTTCTTGGACTGTGTCGGGTGCAGTCTGCCCAATTCGTGTGACGTACTGGTCCGTTGTCAAAATACCGGAATGTGAACCAGCGCTACCAGCTGATCGAACCCGATGTATCGGTGTGGGGCCGGTGTAACGCTCAACAAATATGGGGGCTGGCATGTAGCATTCCCGGAATACCGGCACACCCGTCCACACCCGTTATTCCTCCAGAGACAGAAGCGGAATTCGTCCGTAAACACTACCTCGATGCCATTAGGTGGTCCAGTTGCAATGATGACACCAGGCGTGCAGCCCTGTGTTCACTGGTGAATGGCACTTCGTTTGCCGTTGCCGGTTGCCGTGCGTGTAGCTCGACTTCGTGCAACCTGTTGAGAATTGGTTTGGGTGGACACAGATGTAGCCATCTGTGTCCACCCAAACCATCAAATTTTAAAAATGTTTTTTACGTCAGTATATATCATATTTTCTATTATATTCAGACTTTTACTAAGAAAATATCAAATAGAACAAGTTTTTTTTTATTCCATTTTTTTCAAGCCACGTTTGATTCAGCCATGAATCAACCATGGAAAAAATCAAATATGTAAAGTAAAATACGTATAGGCCTACAGGAAAATGTCGATTTATATAATTGTGATTTCCTCCTTGTTACTTGTTATCTTTCATGCAGCCTTTTTATGTAAAATTATTTTATTAATGCGAACTGAAGGGGGTCGGACATAAAGTAGTTCAAAATATATTTTAGGTACTGTACATTTATATACAGTATATATAGATATTTATATAGGTCTAAAACAAAATAGACATTTTAAAACTAGATAGATGACATCGAGAAACTGGAGATGATGTTTATCGATGTAGTTAGCCTGGGAGAGCAGTTTGAGAAGTAATGTGTCACAAATCAAAGATTGTAAGTGATTTATTGTTGAGAAAATAAAAATGATGAAAAGTTTAGACAAAACAGAAAAGTGTAATAAAGAAATTAGTTTCGTTTTCTTTAGTTCAGTTTAGTTGAATTTAAAGTAAAGTAAATAAATGAATAAACTAAAGTAAAAAGTGAAAAATAAAATCAGTTGACATTTAAGCCGGAAAAGTGTTGGCTAAATTGGAGTCACTCGCTAAAACCATCCACATTTGAGATCTTGTCAGTGTGGACTGAGGGAACTGTGTCACAAACGTAACGTCGGTCAGTCAATTGACACGACTAAAAAACATAGTTGAAATAGTTACATAAAAGTTGAAAATTTCCGATGAGAGGAAGGAGTTGAACGTAACTGCTGACGTGTGGACGAAAGGAAAAGACAATTGGTTTAAATCGGTAGAGAACCTGGGCATGCAGTTACAGAAGAGGCAATGCAAGATCTTGGTAACGTGGTGCTACGTAGTGGAGATGAGAGAGGTAAATCTGGTTTCTTTTTTTTCAACTCTGATAACTTTTTCATAGTTCAACCGAAATTCACCAAAATCTGCAAAAATATGAACCAACTCTCTATCTTTATATTCTGTAAAACAGAACTTAAAAATGTCAAAATACCTCTTTGTTATTAAGCGTTTCTTGATTATATCTTATTTGAAAGTTAAGTATATTTTTCAAAAAATAATTTATGCACAGGACAGGGTTTTACGCAGAATTTTCTCACCAAAATCGTTAAAATCTAACGTGGAAATTGTTTTCTAAAACTCAGACAATAAACCGCAAACGTTATATTTTAAATAGCGTAATCCCCTAGGCAAATATAATGCAAAAATATTTAAAATAGTCATATCTTTGAACATTATTATTTGAAATACTGAACTATTATTTTTGTTATTGTCCAAGAACAGTAAGTAATAAATATTCACAAATCGGAAGGAAAAATAAAATGTCTTATCATCTTGTTCTTCTACATAGATAATATATAGACCAGTGTTCCGCAACCGGTATGCTGTCACACGGTAAAAGGTGTGACGTAAACTTTTACATATTCTGTTAATTTTCAAGTTTTATTTATATGTCTTTATCACAGTTGTTGTGTTTCTTATGCTTGCCTTTCCTTCTCTGCGGCAGTTATGATTAAATAAGATGATGCTTGTTGATTCTTTATTACAAACCACTCGTTTTTATGTATTTTAAGAAATTATATGTAAAATAAATTTGCTCACAGGTGTTGATGTCTGTTTTATCATAATAATAATAGGTTAGTGGCATTATGTAATTCTATTAATAGTATTATATCATACGTTTTCGAAGGGAATGAAATTTATGTGTGCTGCGTTGAGTCATGGGTGTGCCGCAAGTAGAAAAAGGTTGCGGAACACTTATCTAAGCCATTCTGGTTATTTTCATACTATCGAAACTACAAAATCTTTGGTTTCCTCGGTCAACAAAGTTTTTAGGAGATTTGTGGTACAATTATTGTACTTTTATCGAGATACTAGTGAGGGCGATAGTTATTAGCGAAAAAGGGGATGTAGAGAATGGACTGATCTCTAGAATTTTACTTGTGTAAGAAAAATACATGTATGAATAACTTCATAGAACATACTTTAAACATGGAAAAAAGCCACGTATTAAATTACTTTCCATGCAGTTGCCTAATTTTCTTTGAAATAAATTGTCCCTACCATAAGAAGTTATGCTATACCCTATGCTGAGAATATCCACATGTGCAATATTTTATTGAAATCTTTCACACAAAACTATATTTCTATTCATTTATTGAATATTTTGGCCTTCTTTCTTTTCGGTGCATAAATTAAGAATAAAATAAAATTAAATTATTTTCCTCCACAGGAAAAAAAAAAGAATTTCAGTAATGCGAGTGTGCTGTATTTTGTGTTAATGGGTTCTGAAGATGTGGAGATTTGCACAAAACATCCGGTGGATCAAACTTAACACGATTACGATGTTTTAAAAATTTGCCAGAACGAATTTAGTTTTACAAAAGTTTAAACAAGAAAACATTCTTAGTAAACTATATATCAATTATATTTAATGACAGAACAGAAATAAACTGCTTAATCTGCATTACGAAACTTATAGTTTTTTTGGCGGAGGGAATTCTAGTGTAAATGTATGGTCAACACGTACATAAATTTGGTTTCTACGACGCATTTTAACATATTGTACGAAGAGCGAGGTATGCATAATTAAAATACGATATTGCAAGAATTTATTTAATGAGAGTTAAGCGTAATTTTCTTACAGACGTTTTTAAACTCTTGTTTCCTCCCTGTGGACACTAAGAGGGTCTCTTAAGATTCGCAAGCCCATTCGAAACATTGTAAGTATTGAAAGTTAAGTACAACTCAAACAAAGACTTAATTTTTTTAAAAATTTGGTGCAGCGAATTCGACATGGAAAACAATACGTTGGATTTCCTGGAAAGTAATTCCTCATCTAATGATACACCCATTTATTATATCAACAAAGATCTTAAAAAGGCTGAAAAGATTCTTGCAATATTTTTTCTGATAATCTCGATGATTGCTATGGGTGCAGACATCTCTTGGAATCAGGTTTTGACACTTATTTCTCTTTATTTTTTGTTTAATTAATATTATATAATACATTTTTTTATGCGAATAGATTTATAAACAGTTTCGAAAACCCGTTGGTCCAGCCATTGGACTCTTTTGCCAATTCGTTATAATGCCATTGAATGGATTTCTTTATAATGTTATATTTCAATTCGAACCAACCGTAGCGACTGGTTTGCTTATTATATCGTGCTGTCCTGGAGGTGCAATTTCTAATCTATTCACGTATTATTTGGATGGTGACGTTTCCCTGAGGTATTTAGAAACCCGTATACTATATTTAGCTGAGTAGATTACTTTATATAAAATTAATAAATTTATCATTTTTTAGTGTGACTATGACGACAGTATCTATCGTGGTATCCTAGGCATGATGCCTTTGAATATATGGATATATGCAAGTAATACAAAAGCTAAAAACTTAATAATACCTTACGGCAATATTGCATTATCGTTATTAATGATTGTTCCTCCCGTAACTTTCGGTATGATAATAAAATGGAAAGCTCCTAAAGTATCTGTTTATATCACTAAGGTATAAAATATGATTTCCTAAACAGTTATAGTGTTAAGTATTTTGAAATTACATTTGGGTTTCTCAATTGCAGTGGGGAAGTGCAACGACCGTGATAATGATTATAATTTTCGGGATATAGAGATGCTTTCCTTTTACCACACGTTTAATATAGCATCGTGGCAAATTATTGTCACATCATTATTATCCCCTTTAACCGGAATCGTAATTGGATACACCTTAGCTTTCATCTGTATAAAATCAAAATCGGCCTGCAAGGCAATAGCTATTGAGTGCGGGATTCAAAATTTTACCGTTGCACTCAGCATCATTACTCTATCCTTTGATACCTCCGTACGTGTTTTATGATTTACATTTTAGATTATTGGATTCTCTGAAATTATTTTATTAAAAATATTTCATTATTAGAAACATTCCTCGATTATGCTGTTTCCATACTTTTACGGGCTGTTTCAAGCTTTAGTCTGCTTCCTTCTCTGCATAATTTTCTGTTTCGTAAAGAGTAAGTTGTACAAAATTCAGATGCAAGGTAATGACGTCGACAATAAAGAAAAGACAGGTAATTATTTAAAATTGAATTTATATTTATTTCTGTACGTTTTAAACTACTTTTTTGTGTTGGTTTTACAATCTTAGATAATTACTAAAAACAAGGGCTGATCGTCGAGAAAAAGAAACACTAAAAATTAAAAGAATATCTTTGATTTCATTATATTATAGCTTTTTATAAAGCTTACACAGCATTAAGGCACGATGTATAAACTTGATTCAGCATCTTACATTCTATAAAATGCATATTTATTTTCTGAAATATAAGGTAACTGAATCAACTTTATAACTTACGTATTAGAGGAATGAATTAGGTGTGACCATAGTGAACAAAATTGTCATCAATCATATTTCTTAATTAGCTTGAAATCAATCAAATTAAATTATTCATGACAGACGTGTCTTGTCTGTAGTGAATTCAATAGTCTCAAATGAATGTTGAGTAATGAAGCAGAAATCGTAAGTAACAATGAAAATTGTGAGTTTTCATAAGATGAAGATAAGATTTCTTATGGAATTTTCTTTACACTTTTATTGAAGATAAAACCTTCTTCTATAAACTTCGTTGTCTATAATAAGTTCAAAATTAATATTCATACAGTCATTTTTAATTCAATATTTAACAGCCGAAACAATAGTTTTATTCTCGTCTGAGGATTTGTCACAACCGAAAGTCGACATGATTTAATAAAAGAAACATTCTGTGGTAAGTTTTTGATCTTTCTACTTTAAAGTTAATTTATTGTATTCATATTTTTTTTATAATTAGAGTGCTTTAATTACTTGTGTTAAAATGTCATCAAAGAAAGAACAACGCAGCCAGCAAACTACAACTTGTCAGTTCGAGATATTAGTTAAAACATTTCGGCTCTAGCCAGGGTCGAATTTATGCATTTCGAGGCCCTTGAAATTCTGAGTGACGCCTCTTACCAACATTACAATTTTAGAAATCAATCTTACAAACAAGAGAATTAACATAAACATATTAATTTTAATAATAAATGTTTTATTGTTTAGTCCATGTCTCGTTCTTTGCTATCAGGCTGTCCCATTGTGGGCCTGATAAAGAAAATCTCTCTTAGTGCCCACGGGACGGAAAAAGTTTGAATTTAAGTTTTTATTTTATTTTGCTTTCTTTATTGTTCATCTTCAAAATTTTGCATTGCACAGAGTAATTTCGGAAAATTACTACGTGCAATGAGAAGAGGAAAAGAAAACGAGAATACAATTCTCGGGATCGAAAATAAAATTGACAGAAGCACAAATGTTTCATTGTATTGAATAGTATAGTTCTTCCAACATAACTTGGCACCTATTTAAACAGGCAAAACAATTTTTCAACATGCTGTGGGAATGGACATAATAAATGTTTTACTTATTCTTTCTGCACTTCTTCAGGGAAAACGTCACTAGGGAACACTCCTTTTCATATTAATTGAACTAATTAACATTATGTTGTTACCAGAATGTTTGTGAAACTACTGTCAGTCAGTCAGTCAGTCAAAATAATCTTTATTGTCTGGCACCGCTGAGCACAGCCAGGCAGAAGTACAGAAAAATACATAGTAAATACATGCTGTTAGTCATACAAGGGATGCAATAGTAAAATGGCAGAGAAAAGGGAAAGTAAAATAAAATAAAATAAAATAAAATAAATGAGGAAAATAAATGGAAATAAGAATAAAAATTAAATAAATGGTAAAAAAATAAAAGAATAAAAATTGAAATACACTATAACTAAAGTAACATAATTGTACATCAAAGTCAAAATGTTGTAATAGCAGAGCAAGACGTGTATATACATTGGCATCAAGGCTAGTGTGAATCAGATCACAAGAGAGCAGGTCAACGGATCCCACATCTAATAGAGTAGAGTAAAACAAAATTCTTTAGCAAGTTAAAGTTGCTGTTGCTTTGTAAGAAAAAATCAGGCTTTACTGGCCAGTCTATATTGTTCATATTGGCATGCTGCATGCACTGATGCCTGATGTCATCCAGCATAGGACAGTTGTATAAATAGTGCATGACACCATCCCGCACCCACAGAGCTGACAGCAGTCAGAATTAGAGTGGTGAAACCTTTTTCAGGTAAATATGAAAGCGCCTGTGTTCTACCAAAAATTGGGCTAAATCATGTGTGGGTTGAATCCATTTGCTGTGAACGCGTTCCTTGACCTTTGGGATAAAACATCTTGTTATGTGTTGTTCTGAGATCTTGTCTCAATCTAGTTGCCAAGTCTCCAGGGCATTGTCCCAGATAAGGTATTTAAGTCTTGACTTATGAATGAAATTGTAGGCAGGAGGTGTATCAGGATTAGGCGTAACGTTTCGCGCCAGAAAGTCAGCCCGTTCATTACCCAAAATGCCGCTGTGTTTTTTGATCCAATTGATGGCATACTTGTTAGACGACGTAGAAGTTGCAGCGAAGATGTCGTTCCCAATAGGATGAGTATTATCATTATTTCCCAAAACAGCAACAGTCGCGGCACTGTCTGTGAAGATGTTTATCAGTTTGTTCACAAAGTTAGTGTTGCACCAGTTGATTGCCATCAATACAGCGAAGATCTCAGCTTGGAAGACAGAGCATTCCGGGTGTAGAGCAAAGGAATCATTGTAGACCTCTTCACTGGCCTGAAAGATCACAAAGGCACTTGCCGTGCTATCCGTTGATTTGGATCCATCTGTAAAAGCTTCAATCTCGGTAAGATAGAGGTAACACGAGGAGAGAGTCCCTTCTTTAAAAAGGATGTGGAAGTGTAGATATAGGATGGTCTAATTCAAACATGGTGGCATTAAACATGGTTCCATTAATATCATCATCCCTGCCCCTAGAGATACAATAACGTTTGCTATTAAATTGGAGAAATTGTAGGATGGAGAGCTTCCCAGCCACCACAGGGAGGGCTGCATTCGAAACAGTGGAATAGCACCTGGTAAGTTGTAATAAGGCAATCCGTTGTGCAGACCTCAGAAGTCGATGGTTATGAGATTGAGAGGCAGCAGTGCTCCAAACAGCAGATGCATATGAAATGGTTGATAAAAACAGGCAATCATATATGGCACTAGTTGCCTCAAAACCAAGACCCCAATTACATTTGGCGACTCTTAAAAGACCATTAAAGTTACTTCGACTAGTAGGCTAATGTGTTTTATATGCTGTTTCCAGGAGAGTTTATGGTCAATCATAACCCCAAGAAAAGTGAAATGACTTACAACCTTTATCGATTCATTACGAAACCTGATACAAGGCACACGTCTGTAAAGATCAGATGCGCCCGGAGAGGAGAAAACGATTCTCTTAGTTTTCGTCATGTTAAAACTGAGTTTATTTCTCATACCCCAGTTGTACACTTTCTTAAGAATGTCAGTAGCTGCTCTTTCAATGTAGTTTCTTGATGGAGCAGGGAAAACCAAAAGGCATCGTCTGCATATGCATAGACACGACATTAGTAGCCGAAATCAGTACGGGAGAAGTTATCGAATAAAATATCCCAGAACAGGGGCCCACAAACAGACCCCTGTGGACAGCCGCGTTTAGCTTACGTGAAAATTGAAGATGCTCCGGAAAGATAATTGCTTCTCTATCTTCAAAATAATTAGCAGCAAAAAGGAATAAGTTAGCTGGACAATTGCCCTCACCCAATCTGCGTAAAATTTGCGGCCACCAGGCCGAATTGAATGCAGTGAAACTATTGTGACCGAAGGGCCGGTATCTCTGCGATACCACTTCAGAATAACACCACTGTATCCTTAGGTCGATACAGAGACCACAAATTCGCGCGAGCGGTTACGTATGAGTTTTTAGACCCGGAATGGAGCAAACGGAGAGAGGGACGGAAGAAGAGCATTCAGAGAGGTTTGTAACAAAAATACCCGTTTTATTTAGACTTATTTACAGTTTAGTATTTATCAAGGGTTAGTTAATACATGATTTTACAGGTTATTTGAAAGGAATGTCGCAGGAATACATACTTTACGTGTCGTAATATTAATTCATTCATTAGAAAAGTTGCTAATAAAATTTAGAAGAGCCGCGACCGTAATCGAGTTTACAAGAGGATCCGAGAGAGAAAGAGCTACAATTAATCGCGGGCTGAATAAATACCTTAGGATAATAAAGTTGAACGTTTTCACAGCAGAAAAGTCTTCAATTATCTTCGGGCAGGAGTAGGTGGTAATATCTTCGGAGTAGTATAAGTTTGTTCAGGAAGGAGGGTTGGAACAGTTGACGACGAACAGTCCGGCGAGAATCGAGTCGATGAGGACGAACGGCGGCAGTGGGTAGATATCTAACAGAGCGCGCACACACACACATCAAGTGACATCTTCCTCGATCTTACTCATCGTGCTTGCTTTTTTATATAAAGTGTCCCTCTCGGGTTGTTCCCCGATTTCGTCAGAGATGACGATCTCCTTGGACCAATGATGTGACGGGTGACACAATCGTGACACAGAGATTTACTCATCTCGACAAGGAACCCAATTCGTGAGAATCGAGTTTTGCCCTTTTTTATGTAAACTTGTTCCATCTTTATAAAATTGTATTTAAAGTTTAATTAAAATGTATAAAAGATTAAATTTTATAACACGAAGTTTTTGATCCTCACACTACGGTATATTTTATAACAGATAAATAAAGTGCCATTTTTTAAATACAGTATAATGTGTTATCTGTATTTTAGTTCTAAGAAGTTAGAGAACATTAAACGATGATGACAATAGTAATAAACATGGAAATTAATTGTTTTTTACTGAGAGAAATTAATTTTTAAAATCACAATAGTCAATGAATTGGATGCTTTCGTGCGGAACATATTGTATATTATATTAATTTTATTTTTACATAGAAAATAAATACTGTAATAAAATAAAATGAAGAAAAATGTGGCCATTTGACTCAGGATAAAAACACACAGAACCATAACAATCCGATTACATAATTTATACTTTTATGCTAATTATATATCATAAAAGTTATAGGGAAGGTGGTGCAAGATGGGGCCTTGGGGTAAGACGGGGACGTCTGTCTATTCCTGGTTAACGTGCTTTTATCTAACTGTTATTTGGGGAATTAAATGTCAACGTCAAAAGAAATCATGGGACGAGAGAACGTCTGAATCACTCCCTTTGTTTGGAAGTAAGACAATTTTCCATGTTTTAGCAATACTTCGTATAATTTTACGCGTGCTACAAAGTTTCTACTAAGTATGTATCATTGTGAACTTTCACATTACCTTTTAGATGAAGATATTATGGTATTCGAAGTAACCTTTAAGACTTAAATTGTTTAGTTTTGAAATAAAGTTGACTTGTATTTGCAGTCAGTATGAAAAGTGCACGTTGGGGCAAGATTCAGGTTGACCATGAATATGACCAATAAATCCAGAACTATTTTCGGAAGCAAACTTTATTGCTGCAGAGACGACAAACAGCCCTTCAGCAGCAGGCCACACCAGGATGCTCGTTTTGGGACAACCAAAACCATGAAAGCGGAGGTATGCCTAATGTGCAGAAACGGTCACTGATTACACCACTACAAGCAGGCCTATTCATTCAGTTTTTACTCAAGTCTCTCCCATAGAAATAATGCCAATTCCACATGTTGGAACCAAGAAAAAAAATCGAAAATAGCAGGAGAGAGAAAACAGCGATCCTAACAAATACACCGTACAAGCAGCAGCTGATGGAACAACAAAAACAATCAACAGCAGTTTTGGCACCCCAGGAAAACGATCCTTGTTTACCGAAAGAAATTCCGTAAAATCCAAAGCTACAGGCATCAGCAAGGGCAGGCTTAACAAGAAACAAAACACAAATGACACAGAATTCCTCTATTGTGAAGAGTTATAATCTGCATCTACAGAGAGTTGGGTAGTCGTTGTAATAAATGAGTACACTATTCTTGTGCCAATATTAGAGAAAACATTTATGACATTTCAAACCTTAAAGTTCTCATCTTGCCCCACCTTCCCCTATATTAACTTTAAAAAAATTCACATATTAGATATTAAATCGGTCTAGTTTAGTATGTAGATTATAAATCATTCAGAATATCGTCAAGAGAATAAGAAAATAAAATATATTCATAAATATTACAATAAAAAGATATTCAAATAAATAAAAGAAATTAAACATTCAATTGTTTTATGGATAATTTTTTCAGAAGAACAAAAAATTCGGCAGTTCTATTTTTTTCCAAGATTCTTTGCTTCAAAATCATACAAGAAAATTGTAAATTAAATTACGATATATTGGAAAAAATGTATTTATTATAAGTATTTCAATTTATTTTTTTTGCAATTTATATGTTATAGTAACCTAAAACAACGTAAAAACATTCTTAATTCTTTCAACAGATGGCAGCAAAAGCTCGTTTAAAATACAGTACAGTGGTGCTTGATAGAGTGAATGAGGAGTACAAGTATAACATGACATTTCTCTTATCCCAGATTACACTATAATAATATGCCACTGTGTATTTCAGGACTATATTTGAAGACTGAAATGTTCTTTTGTTTGAATAATTTGACTGATGACACACAGGAACGTTGAGAAGTTGGGAGCTGGGGATTTTTCCCGGGCCCGGGAAAAATCCCCAATAGAATTGAAATCCCAATCCCAAAGTCTTAAAATAATTAAGCCTGACAAAAAAGAGAATATTCCTCAAATAATAAAATATTTAAAACTTTTACGACACATGATCCGGTTTATCTCTTCACTCCCTCGACCTTTAATAACCAGAATTTAACAGCATTAATTCCCCTAATAAACAAAACATCCCTGCAAAATTTTAGAAAGTTTCGACTAAAAACATAGGCGTTATTAAGCTTCAAAGAGGGTGAACAAAATCGCACACTCCCACACACTAACATCCGTATATACAGAAAACCTCCCCATATATGTAGACACTCTAATATATGTTGTCATCTAACATCTTGATGTGCATTAACATATTTAACCCTGTTCAGTGTTGCATTTCGTCATCAGCGCAAATAAAATCTCGCTAGTTCATTAATACGAAATATTTTCTGTAATTAGATTAAGTAAAGAGTTTTGCTGTGTAATTTGAGCTATTATGGCAAATTCAGACGAGTCCCAGAAGGACACTTCTATATTGCAGTTAGACCAAATGTTTAAAAATGAAAACGTTAAGAGTTTTCCTTCATTACACTGCGATTAACTCGAGACGTTTAAATCTTTAAATTTTTAATGTGTTAAAAAGTTTTTATAAGGTTATTATTAACAAAATAAACCTCATATTTCTGGAACTTATTTTACTTTGAAGTTGACTTCATTGATCTAAAATATTAAAACATTTCTCGCTGATTAAATGCTTTGTCTATATAGTTTCATCAGAAGTGTCTAGTCATTGTATTTAAATACAAGACTCAATTCAGTTACTCTTATTTTGAGGACACATGTTTATTAATATTGATATTAAAGTACACACATTTATGTATATATAAAGATTTTCATTTTATATAAACTTTCATCTGTAGATAAAAACTTAGCTAATCTAAATGAATTATTGAGACAGCGAAATGTTATGATGGAAGAGAAGAATACAATTTTAAAACAAATCTTACAAAGTCTGCAAAATGTATTTATTTTATATAATTGTTTAACATTTTAATACTTATAAAAACGTTTATTTAAGTATATTTGTTTAGTCTATAAAGAATAGATGACTGAAAAAAATGAATTAAAATGAATATGAATGAAAACAAAATCTCTGTAATATTAGTTATTGTCTAATATTCACAGCATTTTGATTTGCAGAATGCTCCATTTCCTTCATTGCTGTGTCATCATCACCATTTTCACAACAGAAAATTTCTTCTACGTGTATATTAAATAATATAGAAATGTGTAAAATGGCACTAAAACAAAAACTTGCAGCCAAAGCACGTAGACTCAAACGATACAAAACATGTACACTACGAAAATAACAAAATAAGTTATTTACAAACATTGAAAAACTCTTTTACAGACAAATTAGTACCAAAACAAACACTGATACACAGCACAGTAGCACACCAACAGAAGAACTCGCAACTTATTGGTCTTCTCTTTGGTCCAGTGTTGTTACGCACAATGCTGATGCAGGCTGATCAAGGAAAAGAAAAAAACTTGCATAACATACCAACTATGCCCTGTGCTAAAATATATTCATTCAATTTCTACACTCATACATTAGTTTATTCTGGGGTAGTCACAGTAGTAACACGCAATGGACTGAAAATACAATCACAGACAGATACACACAAAACACAGTTCTATCACAAGCCTGCCTGGCAGAGAAGAAGAGAAACACAAATGAATGACATTAGACAGCAATTAGGCAGACTGACACAATACACTAAAAACTACATAACACCCGAATTAAAGAAACAACTCAAAAACATTTTCAAGAAAATCAAAACACACAAAACACGAACATCACAACACACGCATTACAGAATACATCGACACACTAAAACAAAAACTTGCAGCCAAAGCACGTAGACTCAAACGATACAAAACATGTTCACTACAAAAACAACAAAATAAATTATTCACATAAAATGAAAAATTCTTCTACAGACAAATCAGTACCAAAGCAAACACTGATACACAGCACAGTTGCACACCAACAGAAGAAGAACTCATAACTTATTGGTCTTCTCTTTGGTATTGTGCGTAACAACACTGGCGTTGTTACGCACAATGCTGATGTAGGCTGGATCGAGGAGAAAAATAAAAACTTGCACAGCAACCAATTATGCCTTGTGTTGAAATAAATGTACACGACATCCGCTACGCTGTTAACAGAAGTCACAACTGGAAGACACCTGGTATAGACATCATTTACAATTTCTGGTACAAAAAGTTTACGTCTGTGAAGACCCGAATATAAGAATAACGAGATTCGATTTAAATACTTTAATTTTTTGCCAACCGATTTTCGAAAGTTAGGGTTAAATAAAACACAGAAACAAAGAACGGAAAAACACCCGACAAATTTTCTCGTAAAAATTAATCATAAACCTTTGTTCTCACGGTAAGACTTCCTTGTAGAAGATGAGTTAACTGTTGAAAAATAATTATATCATGTAATTCACCATTGGTCAAAAAGGACTTCCACCCTTGACGTGCATCGTGAAATCTCGAACCCGAGATCCCGAAATAAAAGGAAAACGAACGATGACGCAAAAGAGAGAAAAGTTTCGACAACTGTCAAGTGAGTGTGTGTGTGTGCCGTGGATTATCGTCTCCCGCCGTTGAAGCCGTCCATCCCATCCATCCGAATCCTTCGATTTGAACTTCAGTTAATTTGACTCTTACATTCAAACGAACTCTCGTTCTTCGGACTTTGTCAACAATCTCTGGAATATTAAGGTATTTACCCTACTCGCGATGTTTTGTAAACTCTCCCTCTCTAGTCAATCGAGACGTGGTTCAATAATTCGATTCAATGATATAAATAATACTTCCAATTATGTTAATTGATGTATTTCATATCAATCCCAAAATAAACGGGTATTTTTATTTAACTATAGAAGAGTGTGCGTTTCTTCCTCCATTATCATCATCCGGCATCCCACGATTCCAAAAATAACGCGTATCTATCCGCGAGAAATTTGATAGATTGGTGTCAGTTCCTGACGTGAACAGGATCCTACGATCCTCATCCGTAAATAAACATTGACCGCTCGATCCCTAGTCATCCTTTCGACAAACGAGGTCGGACCTCAAGGTCTTGTGCCGTTAAGAGGTAGAGAAGATAAGAATCATCTTCCATCTCTTACCCTCGGTTAACCTCACACATCATTGCACCATAAACTAGCTAAACACCTAACACATCATCATCATCATCAATCCACAAGATATGCCAAAATTTCTTACTCGGGACACCACCTACATGAAACTAAAAACAACAATATCACAGACACCATACAACACAGACCAAGTGTACATGTTTTCCAACACTACAAATTATTGACATCTTGTATCGCAAAGTATACGAACATGTTGAAGAACACAACATTCTTACGGAAGAAAGAAAATGCAAAGAACAGTAACTCATAGATTCAGTCATTCTACGGCATGCACACAAAGAACACAGAAACATACACATGGCATATATAGCATGGCATATATAGCATGGCATATATAGACTACAGAAAAGCATTCGACAGCGTTCCACACAGTTGACTGCTACATACTCTACACATGTACAAAATATATCCACCACTCATTGCATTCTTCCAAAACACAATGCAGTACTGGAGAACAACACTACATCTCAGGGTTAGTAACACTTCCATACAAACAAGCTAAATATTTATTAAGCGAGAAATTTTTCAAGGAGGTTTCTTGAAGTCTCAACATCGTTCTGCCTAGCCTTGAACCCATTCTCCAACATGCTAAACAACACGCAATATGGTTGCAATATCTGACATGTAAAAACAACATAGTATACACTGTCACATCCCATGCACATAAAAAACATAAAACTTTACGCATACACACAAAAACAACTTCATCAACTCCTATAAATCACATATTAATACTTTAAGAACACACAAATGAGTTTGGCCTATACAAATGCAAAAGACTTCACATAGAAAAAGGAATCCCGAAAAAAAAAATTTGCACTTGGACGTTATTGAATACATGGAAGAGGGCGAGTTCTACAAGTATTTAGGATTCCAACATGCCAAAGTAACAGAACATGCACAAATAAAGCAAAGATTAATTAAAGAATACCAAAGTAGGTTAAATGCTATTCTTAGAACAGAGTTAAATGCAAAACACACAGTTAAAGTGATAAACACGTATGCCAGTACTCACATATTCTTTTATAATTATAGATTGGACTCAAACAGATCTCGAGCAATTCGAAAGGAACACAAAAACACTTACTAAGCATAAACATCATCATCCTAAATCCGCCACAGAAAGATTAACCCTTCCACGGAAAGATGGCGGACGTGGCCTGATTGACATAGTTAACCTTCACTACAAACAAATACAGTCACTGCGAGAGTTTTTCCACAGAAAACAAGAAACATCACAGTTACATAAAGCAGTAACTCTATCAGACTCAAATAACACACCATTAAATTTACATTTGCAACATATGGACACATTAAAACATATAAAAAGCATAGATACCATTAAGCATTCGTGAGCTCGAAAGGCATTCCATGGCTGGTATCCTTATGTCCTGGCCCAGGATTTTGTTGACAAAACTGCGTCAAACAGCTGGTTAGCTCGGGAATGCCTATTTGGGGAAACGGAAGAATTCATGATTGCCATACAGGATCAGGTCATAAATACTAAAAACCACAGAAGACACATACTCAAAGATACAACACTCACAAATGACACATGCAGAAAATGTCGCATCATGCCAGAAACTGTACAACACATCACTTCCGGTTCAAGCTTTTGGCACAGACAGATAATTTACATAAAATTAACAATTTACCACAACAGACCAGACATCACACTCATTGACAAACACAATAAAATCACATACATTATAGACAGTTCAATTCCAAACATTCACAACATACAAAACACATACACTAAAAAAATGAGAACTCCCCCAGAAAAGGCATGGATAGGGTGCTCATTGTACCTGTCGTTCACACGTGTATAAACCTTCGATTATTCTTTCCACTAACAAAATTAATCGCATATTGAATTGGCATGGAAGAATTTCAGTCGAATTGTATTAGAAGGAAAGTTCGATGACTTAAATTTCGGTTAATGTTACCCTAGGATCCAAAATGGCGGCCGGAGAAATTTTTCCCTACTTCGGAGACTGCGACAGGGAAAAAATTTTCCCCTGCATTCAAGATGGCCGCGGTTCCGGCCGCCATCTTGAATTTCTCTGCAGACTCTGCGGATTTTTAACCGAAATAAACAATAAAAAACAACAAAAAGAGGAATTTTTTACTCACTTTTCGATTGTTCGATATTCTGAGTATGATCTCCTCTTTGGGGGTCGACAGAATTTTTCGAATGGTTGACTGTTCTATTTTCGACCGCTACTCCTTCTATGTCGTCAATGTGCATATATCCTTTCCATTCGTCCGTTATTATCGTACTGTCAGAATTCACGTATATACAAACGATCCAATTCACAGTGTTTTCTGATCTGTCGTTCACCTGACATATGAAGCATTTCTTATCTTCATCGCAATGAATGCAAACGGACTCGGTCGGCTGTATGCTTAATTTTACAGCAAAATTCGATGCGTTATCGATACGGGGAGGCAAACCTAGCTCCGAAAAGTCGTCTTCCATTTACTTTTAGAAATCACAGGAAGTGCATCTCGACCAAAATTCGTCGTTGCAACTCAAATCGGCAAAACTAGTCATTATCGAACAATTGGCAATAAACTAAACGCGGGGAGGTAAGGAGAGGAAAAAAACACGGTCTTTCCTTAATTTCTGATTACTTGGTTCTCTAACTTTTAGGATTAAATTGTAATAAAAGAAATAACAATACTTACTAATACTGGAGGAATTAATAATAATAAATATTCACCGATAGCAATTTGTGTGCAGATGAAATATCGTTACGAAAAAAAAACACAGCAATTAATTCAATACGCAATTCGTCGCAACACAGCAGTAAACGATTCCAACTGGAAACTAGTCGATTTGCATAAAATTGCCCAGAAACGAACAGAAATCACGTCGCAGATCATGCATTTGCATATTCGTTCGTAACACCCCTACGAATTTCCCGCCGATTTTACTCTCGCACGACGTCACAAAAAGGCTCCCTCTACCGTCGCAAATTTACACACTACCGTCTCCGTTTCGAGGTTACAGGATACTCGGCAAAGTCGAACGCAGGGTAGAAACCGAACGGGAAAAAAATTCCCACGTCGTCGACGTCTCGACTCTAGGGAAAAATTTTTTCCTCGTCGCAGTCTCCGAAGTAGGGAAAAATTTCCCTGGCCGCCATTTTGGATCCTAAGGTAACATTAACCACTAAATTTCAATGTAATTTGATTGACAATCTTGATTTTAGTTTTTGCTATTAACTAATTAAATCACGATAATAATAAAATCTAAAGCTGAAATCAATAAAAGACGGATAAAATAAATCCTGTACTGCACATAATGCACACACATTGACTATTATTACATTAATACATATTAGCAAAACTCAAATATATAGAATTACGAATTATAAAAATCAATGGTCTAGACTTTAAATAGTGGGAAAGAAAAAAATCAACACACAAAAAAGCATATTATATAGAAAGATTATGGACAATTGCACGGAGGTAGTCCGTAGATTCTTTTCCTTGTAGGGTATGATTCTTCTCCGAGAATACGTTCGTATTTATTTTCTACGTGGCATTGCTCTTTTTGAAGTTTTTCTATGATCTGATATACTCTAACGTGAGCATTTCTTATATAATTGTCCAATTCTTCTGTGCCTTGCTTCCACACTATTTTGTGTACGCGGAAATTCATTCTGCATACACTCATATACAGATCACAAATTTGGAGGATACAATACTGGTGATCGAACTGCAACACCGTTGCCTAAATGTCACCATTTAATGTGTTTTTTAACACCAGAGGTACCTCTGTATCAGCAAGTGTCCTTGGTTTAGAACGTCGCCGAGTTTGTCGGACTCTTTATTTTCTGACGTAGTGGACTTTTGATAGTAAATATGGCGCTATGTGTGAAGGGACAGAAGTCGCGAAGTACAGTTTCTTTACTTGAGGACTTCAATGGATGAGTCCATAGAACCCTCCACTACCTGTTGACGCTCTCATGATCTGATGTCCGCTCTCTAGACGTAACCATCCACGTAAAACCTTTCAAGAGAACTCTAGAACTGTCTTTGGGAACTTAGACGAGAGATGAAACGTTGTCCAGGGGTCCTCATATCTTTGTTTTTAAGGGAGACGGCCTAACGACAGTCCAATCTGGAGAAGGGTTAATAGCCTCAGACGGGGCTGCCATCCTGGTGCGATGCGTCACGCTACGTTAACTCCTCCCAGAAAAATCGAACCGTCCAAGCCGAAGAGAAGACAAAATTGCTTTATCTCCGCCATTCGTTAGGCCTACACAAAGTATCAAAGACAAATCTCTATAAATAACCAGAGAGTCACCTATTACCAATTCTGCTTTCTGTCCTTCTTATATAACCTAAAAATAGTCTTTTTACATTACGAGTTGAGGTTTTAGGTGTTCTTGGTATTGTGATTTTCGAGATTTCAACGTTCGGGATTACGGTGTTTGGGATTGTGTTTTTCGGGATTATCATCCGCATCGGTTGGGCCCGTTTATTCCTACTCAATCATACCATTGTCGGCTTGGCCGAATCAATGTTAAATATGTAAAAATGTAGCTTTCTTATTGTATATAGAGAACAAAAGCAAAATAAGTTTTTTAAATAATGAAAATGTGATGATAAAATTTAAAAAAAACAAAGAAATCTTAAAAAATATGAAATTGAAAAATATGAAAAAATATAACATTTGAAATTGTACTACAAAGAAATCTTAGTATATTCCTTCAAGAATAATAAACTTTTGAAAGATCAGTGTTGAATTGAAGGTAAGTCTTCATGTTGGATTAATTTTTCTCGAAATTGTGAACCAAAAATTAGCCTGTAAACAAGCCTGAAACTATATGAAAGTGAAAACATGAAAAATTCACTGAAATAAGAAAGATATTTTAAGTTAATGCATACAATCTGCACGTTTATATTTTAATCAAGATTTCCATGATATTAAAGACAAATCGAGAGAAATACAAATGTTATATGAAAGAACGAGGAAAAAACCTCATAAATGAAACTAAGGAAAGTAAAATTGATTCACGTGGATAATATAAGGAAAACGGTGACTGAAATTAATACAGGGGTTGTCTAGCTTAAGGATAAAGTCGCAACTATAGAAGACTTCTCGAATTTTCTGCTATCGTCTAGCATTTATTCCGAATTGGAAATTTCTGTAAATGGAGAGCGAAAGGTAAATTAAATTATTTTTCTTATTTATAGCTGAAAAAATTGATAAAATACCGACTCCAGAAAAATACCAACTCCTTTATTCATAACAATAATTAAGTAATTAACAATTATTTCACGAAATTTCATATAAAGAAAACATTAAATAAGTTTCTCTGCTTAGAGAAGAACTGGCATTCGAGGTATATGATGGAGAAGACGATAATATTATGATGGAACCTTTGTGTCCTGTCGTTATTTTTCATGGTTTGTTCGACCACAAAGGAAATTGGGCTGGCATTGCCAAAGAAATTGCTGAAAAGACAGTCAGAAAGGTGAATTATTTTTACAAATTGTTAAAATCTTTACAGTTAATAAGACATATAAGCCCTCATCAGATAAAGGGAGATACGACATCAGTCAAAATTCTCGTGTCTGCATCTCACGAGGGATTATATGCCGAAGCCTGTAATGAAGTTTGAATGAATATTTCGGGTACTGTGTAAGTATTTGATGAGATGAAAAGATAAAAATATGGATATTCTTCACACTTTGTTAATTGTAAAAGGTTTTTTTTCTATTTCGAAGAAGTTAAGATCTTTAAATGCAAGTTAACCGCTCTTGTTTATCTTCTTTGTAGGTATACGTGTTGGATATACGAGATCATGGAGATTCACCGAAAACATCTTCTATGAATCACGCAAATAATGTATGCGATCTGGAACAGTTTATACAAAAGCTGAAGAAGCCACCCGTGTTGATTGGACACAGTTTAGGAGGAACAGCAATCATAGATTTGGCATTTCACAAAGTTCGTTCCTTTTATCATAATTAAGAATACTTTTATGTATTATAATTATATTCTTAATTACTGTTACGCAAATTGTTTTAGGCTTAGTAAACACTAGTGTTGTGTTGTGTTCCAAAGACACTTGTCTCTTTGTAACACAACACAACACTAGTGTTTACTAAGCCTGAATTATAGAATGAGACACGGTTTCATCAAACAAATCAACAAATTGTTTTAATTTTAATTTAGCCAAATTTAGTTAAAGAAATTGTATTAGTCGATGTTTCTCCACTGAAGTATGCATTAAACTCGGAAATGGTGAGTTTGCCAGGAACTAATTTACTGGAACAATTCTTGCAACAACTCCCAACTGACATTAATCTCATTCAGGCTAAAACTGTATTTAAAAAGGAACTAAAGAATTATACCAAGGTAAATTATTCTATTAAATTAATCTATAAAACCATCGATAAATGTTAAATAGACAATTTGTGCTTAGTCCTCTAGCATATGCAAGCTGATGTGTTCGAACTTGGATAAATGTGATGCTGGTTGGAAATATAAATTCAATTTAGAACCAATAAAGAGGATGGGAACATCGAAAGCAATGAGAAATGTTTATCCTTTAAGAGGAATATTTGAAGGAAGATGTCTCCTTGTTCATTCAGATACATCTGGATATATAATGTAAGAGATTACCTGTTTATAGTTTTAATTTAAAAATTTTATTACAATAATAGTTAATGTGTATTTTTATCTCGTGTCTTTCGAATGATTTGTGTTTTATGCTATATCGTATTTAGAATTACAGTACTTTTATAAAAAAGAAATTACATTTACAGTCCAAAGGAAGACTACGGATCACTGAAGATAACATTTCCCATGATACAGATTTTATGTTTCGAAAACTGCAGTCATTGGATTCACATTGATAAGCCTCGAGAATTAACGCATTCTATTGTTCAATTTCTGAATAAAAAGAACGCCATGGATAAGTAAATATAAAAAATAAATACCTTTTGATGTCCTTTTTCTTGTTTATTATCGAATATTCGCACGGTATTCCGGTTTGGCAGGTATCCGTTTTGGATAGGTTTTACTCTACAAGATTATGTAACATGTATTATGTTGAAACAATTAATATAAAGTATTATAAATGATTCTTTATAAAAGATGCAGTCGTTTATTGTAAATCTCATTTAAAAATTTTTGAATAAATAAATAAATTAGTATTATTAATTTAGTTGTTTTTTCCTGTATCGACCCATCTGTTGACTTGAAATTTATCAAGGAGGAAAAATGCTGAAGAAAACCAGGAAAAATAACATTCATTATCCTTCATTATATTTCACATTTATATAGACGAATGAATTATAAATGACATATTTGACGTAGATAATATAATATTCTTGACATTTTACAAATTAATTTATTTGTAGATCCAATAATAATATAAATAACAAAATTATATAATATTATATATATATTTCAAGTGTCTAACATCTGAACGAGACAGTTCGGTTTTAATATTACAATACTAAAAATTATTTTAATGTATTCCTGAGTAGATGAATTAAAATTTAAATTTTATGAATTATAAAATTCATTTAAATTTCAAATTAAACATTATAAATCATTAAAATCGCTCGAGAGCGTGCTTTCTTGTCATGCACAAATTCGGCATTCTGTTGCTAAGTTTCGTTCTGTGACGTGAATGTCACAAATACAGCAGACTTTCGCTAATCCGACTCCTCAAATATCCCATGCACTTCCGTTTCCATAAATAGTCATGCCATACATCCTGGTTTTCTCTTTTATTTCTTTGCACAATATTGCGTGTCAGCACGCCTTATTATTTGACCAATTGCTTTAGAGAAAATCAGTACTGAAAGACGTCAGGTCATTTTATTCATTGCCTTTAGCATACTCAATAATTCGGCACCTTTCTGTGCAAGGAATGGCCGGATTAAGAAGAATCTACTGTACTTATTTTAGGTAAACGGTAGAGTATACGTGGAAAGAAATGGTGTTTTTTTTCTTGTTAACTTCCTGTTTTCTATATTCTGATGTATAATTCAAATACAGTATATACATTATATCTAAAACTACTTTCCTTAGTAAAAATAATTCCAGTATTTATTTATTTCTTCCTGAAAATATTTTATAAGAGAGTGAAATTTATCGTATCAGAAATATTATTTATAAGTTTTTAAATTTCTTAAAAGGAACAATTAGCTTTAAAGGCACATTATTTTGTTTTACAATTTAAGATCTACTTAATGTAAATTTGTACTATTATATAGTTACATATTTATTCATTCATTCATTTATTTTAAAAGTACATGGTACATATCCCGACCCCGCTAGAGCATTACCGAGAAGTTTACATATTATTAAATATATAAGTAATCATATTTTATATACATATACATTAATAGTAAATAATAACAAATAATATGAGAAAAATTATAATGATAAATACATTTATGACATTTGTAAGAATAAATAATGAGAATAAATAATATTATTAAAACTAATCAATAAACAAAGAGGAAAATACGTTCGGCAGTTTATGCCTGCTTAGGAGAGCTCTTGGAGTTCATTGTTGATGTGTACTTAAGAATCTTTAGTTCTAAGCAGAGATTCGTGTGTATTAAGTATCATATAGACCCGAGTCAAACCAATGTTGAGAACATTCAACATGTATAAGAGATGATATTTTACGAATCTTCTTCCCAACTTCTATAAGTAGTTGAAGACAATTGTGTAGATTCGTTGAAAATAAACATGGTTGAGCTACAGATGAGCCGAATGCCCAGCAGAGGTGGAGTAGATGACTTTCACTGCCATGTTGCACGTTGCACTTTCAAGCACCATCGAACATCTTGTAGCGCAAAGCACCTTGAAGCATCATAAATCACTAGAAGCACCGTGGAACACTAAAAGCACCACAAAACACATCAAAGCACTTAACTCACTTAAACACGTTTCACTTTAAAGCACATAAGGCGCATAAAGCACGTTGCACTTTGTAGCACTATAAATACTAGAAGCACCATAAAACACTATAGGCACTTGAAAATATATCAAATTAAAGCACAAACGAAGAATTTTAAAGCACAAGGAAGCTCTTCAACACACGTAGAAGCATGCTGATCACATTCTATATGTTGAAATTTGCAGAATCACGCTCAACACAGGAGACAGTTGGAACAATGAATTTCGTTGGCACGATGGATTTTGATGAAGCAAGCAGAGAACAAAGAGGCATATTGAAGTTATTGTAAGCAGCACAGCAGAATCATCACAACATAGACATGTCCCATATAAGTCCTTTGTGAGCGAAGACTGTAAAGCTCAACTCAATCAAGGTCTCAAATCAATTAAGGACCCTACATTATCATGGCGTAGTCTGGTGAAGCACATAATTCAATGCACACTGCTGTCTAAGACACAAATATTTCTCATAAGGGATTAATGTTATAATGCCCAAAGTTGAAATACAGTCATTGGTGTTTCTCAATAGGAGTTAAATGTCATGATGTATAAGGTCGACAAAATATATGATTTTCAAAATAATCACAAAAGCAACGAATAACTCAGATTACGTTCAGTTGTAGCACCTTGCAAGTACATCACAACTAGCCGTAGGCACTTAACAACAATTCATAACAGTTAAGTAAGCCAGAATTAATACAGGCTCAGACGAATAAAACGGTAAGCATTCCATGCATTTCCATGGGTAGCTAACACATATAGACAAATTAATAGAAGTGATGGCGAAAACAAGAGAACTCAGAGGTGAATAGAGAATTAATACAATATGTTAGGAAATCGACAGAATCATAGACAAAACTATAACCCTTTCCGATTTAACCTCGGATTTAAAGTTATACCTTCGTAGCGTACGTCGGCTGAGTTTATTATAATTGATTGGCAATGAGATGTTTTCTGCGGCCTGTTTGGCTAATAAATCCGCCCTTTCATTTCCTATAGTTCCCCGGTGTGCACGAACCCAAGAGACAACATATGTACAGGAAGACAAGCGTATCATTCTTCTAATTTCTTCAGCAACTGGATGTAGTTTGACGCTATTCATAATTTTAAGGGCAGACAAAGAATCCGTGTGTATACGGATAAGAGCATTATGATACCTATCCTTGGACCAGGTAATCGCCAATTGTATAGCAAGCATTTCTGCATGGAATACAGTGCAGCACGAATCAAGTCGTATGATTTGATTGTGGATTTCATTATTGTTAAGATATACAACAAAACTACATCCGACCATTTCATTTATTCTAGATCCATCAGTAAATATATCGATGTCTGCCTGTTGGATGTTATTATCATTACAATAAACGTGGATATTTGAATGGGTTGTGTCCCGAAAGGGAAATGTCTACTTAATGTAAATTTGTACTATTATATAGTTAAATATTTATGTCTAATTGTTGATAACAAGACATTAAAGATGAAAACTTTCATCTGTATTAAATCAATTTTTAAACGGTTAGTAAATCAATGTTATGCCGAAATTAACGTAAAAATGTTAAAAAAACATTCGGTGTGTATTGTCCAAGTTCAGTGCTCGCTACGAAAGTGCTAGGTATACATTTAGCTATATACATATGAATAGCTCTGTATGTAAATTATTGGGCTGCAATTTAAAAAAAGTTGCAGACCTATAAATTCTCGCTGTCGTCCGTCCGTCTGTCTTTCCTTATCCTCGAGAACGGAGTTAGATAGATGTTCAAAAAGTAAAAATAATTATAAAAGTTGAATTTTATAATGAAAACATTTGAAGTAAAAGTAATGAAATCGAAACGAGAAAACGTCAAAAACTTTATAAATATTTATAAAATTGAAAAAAACTTTTAGAGAATGTAATCTGGTTTTTAAAAATTTAGGACGATAGAAATAACTATTTTTATAATTTAAATAAATTATAATATAGAGCTTTTTTTTATTTATAAAATATATAAATATTTTAATAATGCAATGTCTTTCATGAAAGCTATTACTTCAGTTTATCGGTTTATTCTTCGTTGAGTAAACAGCATTCAACTTCGATTTTCTCCTAAATACTTATCAAAATCTGTTATTTCACTTCAGAATGCATCTTGCAAGTCAATAATCTCCGTATTGTGACATTTCTTTCAGTCATCTTTGACTTTCTATACGTTTATATCTGTACCGTGAGAAGGTTTGAAAGGTAAAGAAATAAAAATAAACACGCTATCTGCACCGTGTTTATTCTTTTCAATTTTTAAATACCCTTAAATATTAAAATTATCGGTAGAAATTTTTTTATTTCTAACACATTTTTAAATATTAAATTTTAAAAGAAAAACCTACCTTTATTCCTTCAATATTTAAAAACTATCGATTATGTTTACACAAGCTTTATAATATTGAAAAACTGAGACACACTTTAAATTTTATTTATTTTTAATGTTAATTAATATATTTTCATTTATGAATTTACCAGATATTTCTAAAATATATTAAACTTCATAACATAATTTAAAAATATTATTTACTATTATAATAAAATCCGTATCTATACCAGATGACGGAGAAACTTCCCTATTTGGGGGTGACTGGCAACAAGGGTGAGACCCCTGGCATAAGTTATAATCACAATGTTGTTATATACTTAAAAAATGAATTTGTAAGATAATATATTACTTCAATTTTTGCTATTGAATTGTTTATAAACTTCCGAAATTGTATCCAAACTTCCAGAAGTACAGATAAATGATATTTGAACTGTAAAACTGTAACGGAAATAAATAGCAAATGTTATAAAAATTAATCGATTCTATAGAAAAATGAGAATGATAAAATAAATTATTGTATAAAATTTATTTTAAAAATTACTTCTTAATTTAATTCAAATATATTTTTAAAATGTGTGTCTTCTGTTTAGTTGGAAATTTTTGCCAGAAGATTAGCTTTAATTCTAACATAATTGAAATGACTTGTTTCCATTCCAGTAAGCTGAATGAAAGAACGTTTGGCATGGGCAATTAATAATAAACAAATTTATTAGGAAGTACAGAAAATTAAATTTAAAAATGTTTTCGTATGTCGACCGGATTTCCTAGACGGTTAAGGCGTTAGTCTCGCGCTCTGTGGGGTTCTAGAACGAATCCAGAACCCCAGTCGAACGAAATTTTTCGGGGGCTGGACTGTTCCGGATATGTCGTCACCCTTTCGTGTCCATTGTGGGCCTGGCCGAGCTCACAATGGACCTAGAAAAATCAAAGCTGTGTTAGTACTCACTAGGGTCTCCTCCTTTCGTCTATCTAACTCCGTTCTCGAGATTATAGAAAGACAGACGGACAGACGGGCGACGGTAGGATATTATAGGTCTACAAGTTTTTCTAATTGAAACTCATAAAATTAATTCTAGCGCCAATATAGGAATATTTCTGAAATGTTTGTTTACACTTTACGTATATTAATTAAACCTATAAACAATCATTCCTGTATCTAAGCGAGTTATTAAATAATTTACAATTAAAGATAGAAATACTTTCAACTATTCATGTCACTTATAAAGTTTTTGTTTTCTATAAATTGTCACTTTTCATACCGACAGATCGATTTTCCTTTTTTTTTATAGTATAATATCGAGAAATTCTTTCTTGTTTTCATCGTAAAGTCGAATTACCGAGTGTTATTTTTCTTGTTTTTCTATAATAAAATTTGGTAATTTTACACTTATCGCACTTAAAATATGCTTGGGTAATCAGATGCATTTCATTAAATTTATGAATATTGATTCACCTATTTACTACATATCCCACTTTACTGTTTCTTTTAAAATTAATTATAATATTTATTTTATTTTCGTTAATTTTATACGCAAGTTAGATGTTTTTTTTCTCAATTTGTTGCAAAATTATTCCTTTGTTTATATTTATTAAATATATATACGTGTTTTTATAATGTGATTGTAATAAAGTCTAAACTAAAGCTATAATAATGATTTATTTCACGTTTTATTTAATTTATTTTGGATTGGAGTTTACTCGACGAATTAAGTCCATGTTGAATGGACACAAAAGATTATCAGTTAATTGAACTGAAAGCAAAGTTCGTTGACTTAAGCAAGAACAAAAGCTAAAATCAGAAAATGATAGAAAAGCTTTTTCTTCGATTAATCTTCTAATTCTACTAAATGACGGATTTCTGAAGATACATCATTGTCATTTTTCTCGTTTCTATTAATAAAAGTTCTAAAACTCGAGATAATTTAATGATTTTATCTACATTTACAGTAAAATCTGTCTGAAATAAAAATCTGCTTTAAAAAAAACCTGTTTAAAGCGGTAACCTGACAAACCGGAAAAAGTATTCGACACCGTGCGATTCTGGTTTAAACAGGTTTCACTGTCTATACTACAGTACAGTGTTTTCCAAACTTTTCAGACTACTGCCCCCTTTTAGTGAATATATATATTTCTTATATGTTTAAATTACACAGCTCCTTATTTTATTGGGCTGCAATTTTCAAATTGCAGTACTATACATTCCAACTGGCTGTCTGTCTATCCTTTCTTAATCACGAGAACGGAACTCGATAGATGAAAGCCGAGACCAGATACGGAAAGCTTAGGGCATTCGGTCCGGACCGGAAGTCACATGATTTCAATTTAAAAAATTTCCACCAAAAGGAGTTAGATAAATCATCGGTTGTTATCAGGAAAAGTCTGATGTACAAGAGCAAGACACTACTAAAATCGAGAGCATATATTTTAAAATATGATAAAAGTCTTACTTAAATGGCGGAAAAATATGTATCATTGCGTAAAGTCTCCCCTGTATCTGGAACCACAAAAAGTATGTTAATCTTTATTTATTCTTTTATAGTAAAAGCATGGCAATGAGTAAAGAGAAACGAATTCGTGTTATTTTGATGGTGGAACTGTTATTAGCGCAAAGTTGGCAGTCGTTTAGAGATAGCTGTCATTGAAGGTTGTACTGTAATTATTCATCTGAACACTTTTAATAAAATTAGTAATGTTTAGAATAAGCGATAAATAAAGGCGATTTTCAGAAGAGTGAAGAGATTTTCGACTAAATACAGAATAAACATAAATAGTAGTTCCTTCAATTTAAGAAAAATTCATTTTATAAGTCTCTATCCACCTGATCTACCGATTCTTACATATATCATCCTTCTTTTAATTAATATTCTTTGATTATAAACAAGAATGAAGCGTATAGTATTAAATTTTTTTTACAAAATACTTCTTTAAAATCACATTTTCTCAACTGTTTTGAATGTATTGTATCAAGCTGTCTTCTCGAAAGTTTCAGTACTCGATTCAGTAACGTATGATACAGTGACAGCTGTCAAAGAATCCCAATGGACCTGAAAAGACTGAATTCTTTTGTGTCTTAACTTCATTTTTAGGACGCGATTCTATTTTTAAAACTTACTTTAACAATCACAATACGAATTTATTATGTAATTCGAACAGGAGGAAAAATACTTTTGTATATATTTTTATAAATATATCATACATACACTAAGAGTTCCATTCCTTGTCATTTTCATTTCGTAATTTTTACATTGAAATATATTTAAATAAAACCACACCCAGCTGTCAGTTCAAAAATACTTAAATTTTAGATAGAATTAAACAAAGTATTTTATTATAAAATTTAAAAACAATTCCAAGTATTGATATTTCCTTAATGAACAAAGAATGTAAATCATTCTTTGTTCATTAAGCTACGATATATTCGTCATTAATAAAGTAATTATAAAATGTAATTTGTTGGAAACAATATCTAATAAATCGTAGGGATGCTTTTGATAACAATTAGAAGCTATAAAAACTCGGAATATAAATAAAAAAGTTAATAAATATGGAGTTTTTTAATGCTGAAGAGCCAAACTCTATTGATCATCGTAATTACCTGTAATAAACTTTAGACGTGGTTAATTTAACGTTACTTAGACAAGAATAATATTAGGAAAACGAATACAGCTTGCACTAGCAAGGAAATTCGCTATAATGTTAATTAATATAGTCCAGCCATAGTCCAGGAAACCTTTTCTTTGTAAATAAATAAAGGAAAAATCAAATAAGGTCAGTCAAGAGTAAAACCTACAGTACCACAAATATAAAGTTATTTGTAAGAAAATACTTTATACCGTTTAATTGTATACTTTGTTTTATGATATATGTTATTTTAAAATTGTTCTTTAGTATTTTAGCGTATAATTTAATGAGTTTTGTCTCCTCCAATGCAACACTCTTTACTACTTGTTGCATTGGAGGGGAATATTGCCCTCCAGTCATCCCCTGTATTTCAGAAGAAAAAAAAACATTTAAATGTGACAAATGCATTTATACACGTAAAAATATAATATGTAAGAGTTTACACTTCAATCACAGAGCTACTGGCTACATGTACACTAGTACAGGGTGAATGTAAAGTATTTGGAGAAAATATGCCCTTATTGCTAATACGAGAATAATTTCATTATGTAGTATGGATTTGAAAAATCCAGTAACGAGTTGCTTAACTTTCCCGGAAACATTTAAAACTGCGTGTGGAGCCATCTGTTATGATATTTTATTTTAAAAAAAATATTCATATTTTTAGTTATTATAAAATAGCGCGAAGCTTAATTTTGAAGGTAGGAATAAGTTTTAGAAATAAGTAGGGATAAGTAAGGAAAATACTACCTGTAAAAATATTTTATTATTCAGTTATTCACATATAAATGTACTGTACAATGTACTGTCACACACAAATTACTCTATATCTTATTATTCTCTTATAATATAACAATTATAGATGTATTGTGAGAGGGCGAGAGCTCTTAACTGCTTTGAGTTCCGTTCAAGACTCAGTAAGAAGCAGCAACACCAAACCACCATCGAAATTGAGTCGCCAGAAGAATACTAACGTATTTATACAATTTTTAGATTAACTTTACAGCCAAGTTGAATTTGCATTCATTAAGCATGGTGAAATCGAAATTCTTAGCAGTTTCAACTGTCTGTTATGGTAAAAACACACAAACTTTAATGAAGCCAACCGTACTTATGAGTAAGTCTTCAATGCATCAATGAAGTCATAACAGAAATGATCATATGACAAAAAAGAATCGGAGATTAGAGTGAAAAGAAAAGAAACACTGGACGTTTGTGATGGAAATGAAGCATTCCTCAGTGTAAAGAAACTTTTAAAAATTCAAACCGTCCTGTCTGTTTTCACAGCAAGAAAGATCGTTTCCCAACACACGCAAACTAAACATAGAAATTTTATGTCGAAAGAACAACTGAATGACTTTGATTTGTTAATTAAATATCCACAGAAATAATATCTTTGTTCACCAACTCGTAGCAGTCTGTTCGATTATGTTACTCTATATCTGTATTGTAAAAATAAATAAACTACGTTATGATGTAGTTTAAATTAATTCCCCACACCATCTACCCAATTAATTATAGAAAGCTTACGTAAAACACATAAATAGAAATCCTGGTTAAGCGTAAAGAAATGATGTAGTATTAGATTTACGTATAATTATAAGTTGTAATTTTCGACAAAAGTATATATATATAAAAATTCCGATTTTTTATTATATAAGAAGAGATCAATGGGATACTTTTAGATGTGGAAATCCAAAGGAAAATAGTATTTGAAAAAGTATATTTGAATAAAAAATTCCTTCTAAAAGATTTCATTAACATATTGAAAAAAACTATTGCATTGCAAATTCGGAAATTTGATATTATTTGCTTCTTGAATATTTTTTAAGGGTAAAGTTTTCAAGATAATAAAACATTATTCATATCCGACATCAAAATATTTAAATTCAATGAATTTATATATTTTGAGAACTCATAAATTTCTCTAAATATGACACTTTTCAAAGATGATAACAAGTTTAGATATTTGGTTTCTATTCGAATCTTTTTTTTTAAAAAAAATTGGAAGATTTCAAGTGTTGTCTTATTTTCATCAAGAAAATGCCCCTGGATCTCTATTAATACTATATTTTATTTAAAAAAAGAATGACTTAAGAGTGTATAGCAAACAAACAAACGTTCTCATTTATAGATATAGATTATAATTCATGTTTTATCTATTATTTAATTTAAAAAAATTGATATCTTTGAATCTATTTTCTCGTGTACCTATTGCCCTTTGATAGGTTTGCGATCTTCATTTTCTCTTATATTCCGGGTGAATACAGACAATTAAGAAAAACAAACACTACGGTTCTACGCCGAACACAACAATACGCCATTTTAATCTCGTGTCGACATCCTTCTACCGTTTATTTATTTAGAGAAAGGAGTTAATGGCCGAATTCACTAGTATTGTCATAAAGAAAGAGTTTAAAAAAGAGTAGAGAGGAGTGGGGTAGAGGCAAAGATGGGAAATACAGAAGAAAGATAGAGATTGGAAGTGGAAGAATGGAGTTCTATGACCGCCCTACTGGGTTCCATATATAGAAACAGAAAGGATTACAGAATAACTCATGCAAGAGCTGATGATTACAAGGAATATTATAAGGATACTCTCAGATATGTTATCGGCATTCTGGTTGGTACACAAGAGGGTGCCTTGACGACGCCCTCAAAAGCTCCAGGTTAAATGAAGAGTGAAACTTCGTTTATATAAATACTAGCTGTTATCGTTAATTTTGTACAGTGCAGAAGCGTGTTCTTATGATTGGAATATAAAGTATGAATCTATTCAAATGGAAGTTTATTAGACATTCCTTATTTTGTTTCCCGTACAAAGGATAGAAAATCTTGTACTAAATAAATAAATAAATAATTCAGTAATCATTCCGTGACACATTCTTAAAAGTGGGTTGAAAACGAGAAAGATTTTCATTTACGTTCTTTTGAATTACGAATTTGATTACGGTCAAAGAAAACTTTCAGAAAATCGGGTATTAATTACGGTGTATTATATGAATATATAATAAATTTAGTGCACTATTTTAAATATGAAAATGAAAAATTGCTAAACGGTACAGTTAACTTACACTATATATTATGTTTTAATTTAAAATTACGTCACATATATCGATATATGTTTACCATAAAAGTGGTCAAATTGTCTATCTAATGTAGAGACAACTTAATAATTAATTATATATATTGCAATTTAGGTTTTCTTTTGTGTGAAATTATTATACTATGCCCGCAATTTTGTCACCCCTCAAACATGCCACTGTAAGACAAGTACTACTGTGCCTATTCACAAGTACACCCTTGATGTAGTCGAACAATTCTGAATGCGTAACGTTTATTAATGAGTGTATTTATAAAATACTCTTTTCTAAAAGCAAATTTACAAACATTTTAATTAACTATTTGTATGGTTTTCTAAGAACCTCCAGATGCGTATAAACATCAAAGCGTGATCATAATAGCTACTGTACAGTACGTTCGAGTCAGTGAAGTGGTAGCTTTGAAGTCTCATTCGAATTCATAATGTATTAAAAGTTTATTTAATTAAATATTCGATTTTGATTATTAATTCGATTTTAAAATCAAATGAAAAACGTTTTGTATATGTCATTAGGAATTTTTGATTAAAATAAGTGCAAACATTTTTTCCTTACAGCTACTGAAATCTTAATCAATATTAATGTAAATTAATTTAGTTTAAGATTAGTATTGAGTTTTTAACGGGTATATAATTTCCTGTCCCCCACCGCTCGGCACCCCTGTTGGGATCTGGCCAAATACACTATGATTATGCAACTAACCCCGCAACCAAAACAATTACTAATGTTCAGTAGTGTTATCCATTCGGGCACTGATGAGCTTAAAATTTTCGTTCTTTAATCTTTTGTTCAATTTTATCTTGAATATTTCATATTATCAACAATTGTTCTATTCATTTATTACACAGTAGAGAGTAGGTGTTGTAGTAAAAGCAATTGGACATATCTTAACGAAATTTGGTTTACGTACTGTCTCGAGTATGCGGTTTCTATTTTCGTAAAAAAATCTAACTAAAAGCTTAATCACTATGGTGAAGTTTGGCGCTTATATTCACTTAATGTGCGTATAATTTATAATGGTTATCCACTAGTTATTTTAGCGTGTTATGTTTATCTCGAAATTTTAAGAGGATAAAATCATGGAAAGAGATGCAGTGTTAAGGCTTTACGGACGAATGGATGAAACCACTAAACCCTAGTTGAGCGCGGTAGTGTTCAGTGTTAGCGCGGTTTTTTTTATGTGTTTAACAACTAAATAGGGTCAAGTTTCCTATGGAAAGTCCACCCAGGAGATAGTACTTTTATTAAAATACACACATAAAAAAAACCTGTGAGCAGCGGCCGTTCTTACTGTATGCTCCCTTCAGTGGTCGTTGTTCAGAGGTTTAATTGTAGCATTTACTTTGAAAGTAAATCTTTTCAATTCTTGTATTTAAATAAGAAAGTAGTGGCGAATCCTAAAATATTTCATCAGCAAAATGAATTATTATTCGAAAGATTCAAATGCCTGCGAGCAGTTTAAACAATTCCCCGAAGAACAATTGATTAAATAATAGAAAAGTCCAACAATTACATGAAAATAAATTATTCGTACATTCAATTTTCTTTATTGAAGTATAAGATGAAAATGGAAATAAATGAATGCTTGTAGACGTTTTATTTTAATTATTTATTTATCTATTTGTTTGATAATTTGATTTCAAAAGATGATCGAAAAATAATAAAATTAGTTAACAAATGAATTCAATAAAACATTTTTTTAAAGAAAATAAACGAAATTTTATTGAAGGCAAAATTGATTTTATATTATTATTAAATAAATCAATTTATATATTAAATTATAAAAAAGGTATTTTATTATTCTACAATCAGATACATAAATTATAAGAATAAAGTAGACTACCGATTTTACGATCAATTTACTTTGAATTCTCTTCTCTCAATATAATAACCGTGCTGGATGGAGGATGGCCGAGGGGTCCAGTCGAATCCGGGCGAGTCGAAAACCTCATGAACTTTTCAGAAGCAATGTGTCTCACCTCCCATCAGCCCCACGTAGGCCTGTAGATGAGTTTGATATAAAAGTCCTCTTAATGCTCGCAGCAGGGAAAGAATAAGGAAAAAAATTAATATTAAATAACAATATTATTTAATAATAAAACCTCAAGCCGAAATCCTTTAAATAAATAAATAAAAGACCTATAACAACTTAATTTATTAGTTTTATCTCACATCAAGGTGTTTCAAGAGTTAAAAATAGTAATACAGTAATCTTTCAGCACTGATTTGGGTACTAAGAGGACCTTTTTCTATACTTATTGTGGTTTAGTCCAGGCCCACAATGGGTAGTGAGAGACGGTGATTCAATTTTAATTATGGCATATCATCAATATCATTATACGAACGGAGATTAACATTCATTACAATTAATTTATACTTATCAGAACTTCGAAATATTTCCTAAAACAGAACATATTTCTAACAATCTCATTACAAATATTGTTAGATTTTAATTATTTGTATCTTTGCATATGACAGTGTTAATTATGATATTCACACCGATATTTCCAAGAAGAATTTTATCTTATATTCATTATTTTAACTATAAATTTCATCTAAACTAACAAAAAATTATAACGATTTGACTTCATTTACTAGTGTTGTAACTGTTAGTATATAGACTTAATTATAATATAAAATTATAACTTAGTAGTAAAATTACTTATATTTATTATTTATTTAATTAGAAATCAAAAGCTTTTGTGAAAAACCTCATCAACTTGCCACGTAGAGCATGCCCAGGGTATTACTGAGACGAGAACATGTGTTTAATGTTGTATCCATTGTCTAACAATGACTATAAGAATAACAGCAAAAATTATTGTGATATCGTCACAATACCGGGCAGCAATTTTAATAATGTCTTAAATTTATTTAATTTTAAATATATGCTCTGGATTTTAGTAGCGACTTTCTCCTGTACATCGTACTTTTCCTGATAACAATAGAGTCATGCAAGTCATCTAACTGTTATGGGGAAAATGTTTGAATTGAAATCACATGACTTTCGGTCTATACCGGAATTTTATATATAGTTATCAGGGCTCTTCTACCTCTAATCTTTTTCATCAAATTTAGAATTTCATTTATATGATACCATCTCGAGATCAAGATAGAATTTATAGGTCTATAATCCAATCTTTACAAATTGCAGCCCAATCAATTAAATCTTGTTTATATTAACCATAAACCAACAGAGAACAGTTAATATATAAAATAGCATTCATTTTGAAGTTAAGAGAAGCCTTTATTAATTATTATTAAAAATGTAATTAAATTAACAAAATATGCAGATTTGTGTGTTTTCTTCATATAATATATTAATTTTCTAGAACTTAAATGATATTTTTTTTCTAATAAATTTTAACATTAAACTTCAAAGAATTTGTAAAATTCTGAGACAGAAAATCAATAAATTTAATAAATTGGAAATTTATTAAAGAGAAAAAAAAGAGTCGGAAAAATTCCTATAAAGTATGGATTTTTTATATTGTGTTTATATATTTCTTCTCTAAAATATCCGAAATAGGATTTACTTCAGAAATAATATTTCTACTTTGTTCATATACTTTTTTCCGTATGTCACTTGAAAACAAAATCACTTTTTCAATAGAAAATATTTAAGTTTATATGAGAAGAAAGTTTATAACACATTCGAAAGAATAGGCTAAATTATTTGCTATTCACGAATAACTGACAACAAAAATTACCCATAATTAGAAGACAAACAGTAATTTGGAAGTTTGCAATTAGTTACTGTAGCAATATAGAATCAAATTGTGCAGTCCATTTTACTTTGTAAGATCTATTTCAAATGGAGTTTGTAAATAACCCATTCCCATTAATTCCTACGTTATCCTACATAACAAAAGAGAAAGAGTAAAATGTGGCTGAACATTTTGGGCTACTGTTAAATCCCTCCCTCCTCCCTGACCAATAAATTCCGAGCTACCAGCAATAAATCGGTCTATTCGAATCAATCATAACAAGAAAGAAACTCAATAGAATTGAATAATTGCACCATTATCTGCTAAAACTTCAGGATCAGAGGTGTGGTAGAAAAATAAATAAAAGTAGAAAGAGAAATCAATATGAACACTCCTGAAGAAAGAGAGCAGAGAGAGATATATGACTTGAACCACAAACTGTGAAACGACTGATCCTTCTATCGCGAAGAGAAAAGATTCTCAATGAAACCCTACTATCTATAACAGGAGTGTCTAGATTCTAAAACGTTCTAGAACTACCTCTCTCAATAATTGTTCTAGAGGATGTTGGAGGACAAACATTTCCTGTTTCGTCATCATCTCATCACTTTTTTTTGTATAATATATATGTTTATTACTTGACTGGAAATTAGTATAAAATAATATATTCTATAAACGATTCTATTGTTTATAAATTAATTACATTTAATAAATAGCAAAAACAAAAGAAAAATAACTTTTGGTTTAACAAAAATCTTTTAAATAATAAGTAAAATAGTGACTTTAACCAATAAATGTTAGTCAAAGTCGTTGAAATTGTGTTTATTTCTTTGCATAAACACAGATGTGTTTAGGAACTTATTAAAAAATTTATTAAAATTTTTAATAAACTTCAAAGTTTTGTATTTTTGTTATAACTGAGCTCCAATAATTTTAATGCCCTTGTCAAAAGCTTAGCTTGTCTTAGTAGCTGCCATGAAAAAATAAATATTAACACTCAACACTTTATTTAAGAAAACAAAAATGACCTTCATTTCACCTTTGATTTACTTATTCAAGGTCAAATTATTATTTTTTAATCTAAATGCGCCCTTCTTGCCACTATATAACCCCGAAAAAAGGAGAAAAATGCCACATTTTGTTTCTAAAGAATGTAAAAATATAAAACGATTTATCCAATAAAGATCAAATCACCAGAAAAATCAACAATGAAAACTAAAGACTACAGTGTATTGTAAGCCAGTAAAATAGAACTTTACTCAGATGAATTAAATAATAAATTTTTTACTAAAGTTTTCAATTGAAATTTAATAAAGTATGTTGATGTTCGTTGTTGTTCGAGCTTGAAGAACTTTCATATACATTCAGGGGCATTCAGAGCATGTCCTCTTTTTTGTCTGGGTTGGCCTTAATCACCAGTGGGATCCTAAATTACATTATCAGCAAACAACAGAAAATTCATGACTTCTAACCAATGCTGCAAATATAAAAGAAACTAATAAACGATATTTGTATATTGCCCGGATTACAACCAGCTTCACCTTGTGAAAGCGATGATGAATCATAGTTTCAAACTTCTTGCATAATATATTATGCCCTTTTTTTAATAGCTTGTTCCCCTGTTTTTGTTCCCTGTATATATTTCATTTGTTTTCTCTGTAAACATTTTCTTTTGCAACTTGCTATGCCTCTCATCTTGGCATGCAAGTGCCCGTATTAGTTGAACATCCCTCAAATGAGAAGGACCCTACTGAAACATTGCATCATAGATAATGAACCACCACTACAAAGCAAAGACACGAATAATTCGTTTATAAGATATAAAAGTCTTGTTATAAAAAGAAAATACATTCAGTTCTTATTGATACATTTCCAAAATACTCTCATTATTTCTTTTTTTTTAATTCTAAAATATTTTGTATTTTTATAAGAAATTTAGCATAAGTTATATATTTTGTTAACACAATATACAAGGGAAACACAATGAATTTATGTCACTGAATTCAAGCAGAAAGCGCTAAAATGATGATATGGACCAGAAAACGTGTGTGTTCTATTGATCCATGGCCTATATTTTTTATATCAACATCTAGAACAAATTGTTTTTCTATCATACATTTCAAAGGCAATCTAAAGTTTGTTTTCCCTTCATTATTTTTTTAATTTGAACTATTTATATTTCCTTTTTTTCATCTTTCAAACTAATTACATGCCTTAGTTAAATTGACTTCGTTTTCTTGCAAGTAGAAAGTCGAGAATCCACGAATATATTTTAAATTTAAAATGTATATACAGTATATTTTAATTTTTCCTAGCAATTTAAATTCTGAAAATTAGTTTTCGTACTTAAAATCGTGGTTAAACTTTACACAAGAATAAAATAAAATCAGTTTCTCCTCTGTCTGGTTTGACATAAGGAGTTTACAGTAAAACTTGTGTAAAACGGAACGTATTTAAAAGAAAAAAACATCGGAACGAAATGATTTTCTACGTTAAATTTTACTGTAAGCCGGAAACCTGTCTAACACGGAAAGGGAAAAAAACTTTAAAAAAACAAAGAATGTAGCTTCTTAATCTTCCTTTTATGTTGACGGATCTAAATAAAACAGTTTCCAAAATCGTTTCTGTCAAATCTTTTTTTACTTTAGACTAATATTTTCCTTTAAAGTTTGTTGTAACGGTGTTTATTTATTTACTTCTCTATCCATTTACAGCAAAATTTAGTGACAGATACAGTTTTTATTCAATACAAAATCCGTTATATAATACATAAAAATAATAATACAATAAAATTTTTTATTGTATTATTATAGATGAAGCGCTTTTCTTACACCGTATATACTAAAATATGTCTATAACTGTAAATAATAATAAAAAAAATTCTAAATGTAAGAAGAATTTATTCTATATCTAACTTCGTTGTGTGTTCCTGTGTGATGAAGCAATCTTATGTTCACTCCTAAAACTATTATTGCTTGAAAAATAATTTTATTACGGAGTTGTTAATGAAGTATGGCAATTATTTGGCTTCCTATTTATTATTCGGAGCAATCTGTCCATTTTTTTCTTCGTTTACCGGCACTCCTGTATTAATTATGTTTTCTAACTCCTAACTCCTAATAGGTACAGTAACTCATAGTTTATTCTTCCTTAAGCAGTTTAATTTATTAATACTACTTGTCCACAATAATTTATTAATTTTACTTATTTATATTCTTACGTATTAAAATAGCATATTTATTTAAAATTTTTTCCTGCCTCACAGGCATTAACAGGGTTGATTTTCATGCCTATAATTAATTCCACCAGTACAATAATGCCCATGAATATTTGGATGATCCAATTTAATATTTGGAGAATCCAAATTATCGTGTTTAATAATTAGATTTCTCACCGTATTTTACCTGACATATATTAATATTTATGGTCGTAAAAGAAACATAACAAATATATTTTATTAAAATGAAGAAAAGAGCATATAAATAAATTATTTTTATTCAAAGTAAAAATATTTTATATACAAAAAAATATGATTTATTGTACGAAAGGTTAATTGCAGATTTATAAAAAAATGCATTTGAAATGCTGTCATTCGAAGTAAAATAGATTTATTTGTATAAAACTATACTCGAGGGAAATACAGTTTACTTTTCGTTTGTTATATTCAGCATTATTAGAAGAATTGTTATGGTACAACTGCTGTATATTATAATTATATTTAAATATGATCATACGAAAAATATTTGCATTATATTTTTTAAAATAATAAGAAATCTGATGTAAAATGTACATGAATACATCACATAAGTCTAACAAAAAGCTTGAGCAGGGTAAAGTACATCTCAGTAACAAGTAAGAGGTTTCATCTCTCTCCAAAAGGCATAAAAAGGTTTAAAAAATCGAATAAAAATAAGATTTATAGGAAAAATTATGTTACTTTCATATGATTTTTAACATAGAATCTAAATTTGGTAGCCATTTTGCGCTCTATCCTCACGCTAAATAGAAATCGAACTCTGCTGTGAAAACGATTTCTCATATTTTATTCATTCGGTAAAATTTGATTTTTAATATGAAATAATATTAATAGTTTAGAATTATATATTAGATCTCTGCATAGATATAAATATATACTCAGTTAGGATCTTAGAGCATGAAGAATGTCAACTGTCACGTGGTAGAGATTTTACGTCACACAAATTTATACAATAGAGATTATAAGGTCTGGCGAAACCAAAATTTATATCATAATCGATCGGATATTAAAAAAATTCTCTTATCATTACGAAGTATCAAAATTTATCTGGACCTTCGTGATTTTTCGTATTGTTTCCATTATCACGATAACTAGAACCCAGCTGATAACATCTGTTTATAATGGTTGAAGTCAATTTTTCTCATGACGACATGATTATATTCTTAATAATAGACAACAATTTAGTTTTTGAACTGAATAGATTTTAATTTTATTTAATATAAATTAATATAATTAAACAATAACAAATAAATGAAGCAGAAAACAGACAGATTGATAATATCTGTATCTCTTATGTCTGTATTCACAATCAGGAATTAAGAGGTTGATTTTAAAGTAACCAATAATAATAAAAGTGAATGGTAATTGATTCTTGATCAGTTTTAAATATGGCCATTAGTGACTTGTTTCACAGATAAGAAATAAGTCGATTTATGTGGGATAAACTGATAAATTATACGATCAAAATTAATATTTAATGTCTCCAAAACCTTAAATATTTTAACGAAACATTAAAAAAAATTGTTTTTTTTAATAACTTTTGAGGAAAATCAATTGCAATTGTCACACCACTCTGATGTGCAACGAACTTTAACAACTTTATGTATAAATCTATTTTTAAAAATAGAAAAATTTAGAAAATGAAGAGAATTTCTTTATTAAAATCAATTATATAAGATACTGAAGAGCTCTGACAGGAAGAGATCCCACCATAATCCTGGAAGTTGGTCGTGGGTTCGCGCTTCGCCAACATGGACTTTTCTAGGTTTTCTTCACGTTTGTAACACATAAATAGGGGCAGTTTATTTTGTAAATATTTAAAAAGAAACGTTCCTGAGAAATGGTGCCGTGATTTAGAGGTGGCCATTGTTCGGAGTTGGCCGTTTCTGGAAGTTCTGTACAGAATTTCAGTAAAAAAAACTATAATACTTAAATTAAACAATTAATTGAAAATATGTACATTAAAACCTGTTCAAAACAGAAAAAGTTCTTCGAAACGAAGCGATTGTCTGTTAAAAAGAACTTGTTTAAAACGGAAACCTATCGAACAGGGAATATATTTGGTACCTTGTGATTCCAGTTTACACTGATTTTACTGTATCACTTCTTACATAGGATATTTATTAATTTAATTTTTAAGAAAATAAAATAAATAATATAAAATTTCTAGAAATATTAGAAAATAACTGTTTTATTATTATTTTTTAATTTATTTAAAAACGTGTCAGCGAAATATATTTACAAATAATTTAAAATGAAATAGTTAAATATTATTATATTTTATTTTAATTAAACATCTTCGGAGCATTAATTTGTAAACACATTTAGCTTAATTAAAATTTTAATTTGCAACTTGAACTTGAAAAGTTAGTTTACAAATTATAGTATAATTACACGAATAACTAATTAAACACATTGTTGAATAATTATTGAATATACTTTCAAATAAAGTTTAAAAGACTCTCTATATGGAGTATTTTATACCTAATTTATAATTAGAAAATTGCTTCAAACAATGAATAGCACTTTCAAATTATTGATTTTATATTTAGAATAATTGTATTTTTAATTTATTTAATTTAAAATATATGCTCTCCACCTCAAGTTAGTAGTGGCTTGCCCCTGTACATCATACTTTTCCTTTAACAATAGAGTTGTGTCGGTGTGTAACACTTTTCAGGGGAAAATTTTGAATTGAAATAACGTGAGTTCCAATTTGCATCGGAAGTTTATATATAATTAGTCTAAAATCGTCGAAAAGCGAGGATTTTAAGGCGTGTCTCATATTCAGATATTAAAGAATGGATTAAATAAAGTACGCCTTAGAATCGACGAAACACACGAAAGATCTCATAGAAAGTATCGGCATTGATTTTCATTTTTATTTGGGCTTACATTAAATGAAAAGACACAAAACTCCGTGGAAATAGCAAATTACACTTTAATTTGTAGAAGAACCATTAAAATAATATTATTAACAATGTTTTTTCTAAATTACCCTTCACAGAAGAAGTTATTGTTTGTAAATAAATAAACAGTTCATAGAATAAATTGGTAAAGTTTTGATTCAATTTTTTAATAATTAAATTTGAAAATAAATTAAATGAATTTGAGAAATCATTAAGACGATATAGAAGAACGTTGATTTGTATCTTCGAGAGATATTGAATTGAATGTAAAAATGATTTTCAACGATTTTCAATGATTTTTCAATAGAAAAATATTGAAAATCATTTAACACGAAATCTCTATCTTAAATAGATTTTAATTATTTTACTCTTATCACTATTCTTAGAGAAGAAATAACCTAAGATTTCTTTTTTTACCTTGCGTATTTACGATGGACAACAAAAATCTTTAAACATTAAAATTAATAATAGAGAGAGAAGGTAAAAGCTTCATATTCAGTAATGAGAAATGGGATTTATTTTAATTAAAAAGTAATCTGCACATTTTATAGTTTTACATAAAGAAGATACACAAAGCCTTTACAATTTGTTCATTTACACACCAATTTTATTAAATTTTTAGTAGCTGTATTTATGTTTAATAGGTGGTCGTCTCTTTAATCCGAAAAAATTCGGTAGACTGCCTTACAGCTAAACAGGCTTAAAAACTTTTTTATTGGTTTTTCATCAAATGCATTTCGGACCAGTTTTATGAGTCCTGGTCCCTCATCAGTGCTACAGGAAACAAAGGTTTTTTATTAACATGAGTGACGCGAGTACAAAAGTAAGGTTTACAAAATTCCTTAAAAAACATTCTTAAAAACACATTTTTTATATCTTTTTAGTTCTTCGTATACTCCTTAACAATACAGTGCTCACTGGGTTCTGTTTTCATATTCGTTTTTTTAATTCTTATTTCCCCGTGTACTTACAGTAGTGCTACAATTAATTATAAAGTTTTCTTATATAAAAAAATTTTGGAGCAAATAGTTTACAAAGTTCTGTGTGACTTATACAGAGTTTTCTATAAAAAATACGTACTTACTATTTTTTCCCGGATGTATTCTAAATATTTTCCAATACATTTTGGTTCTATAAATATACACCTTTTAAGACTATTCGAAAAGCGTTATGCTTTTTACAATTCTAGAACGTTTTTCACAGTAGAGTGCCAACACATAAAACAATTAGCTAGTTGCGCCCTCTATTACATAATACCACTGCTGGTCGATTTGCATCCCATTTGACAGATTTACTAAAACACTATTATTGTTATGTTTTATTATTTTTACGTGTTCTTTAAACCTACGTTTATGTATATTTTTTTCGGAATGTAAAATTTTGGTGTTATTTTTTTTCTATTTGGCAATTGTTGTTTATTATGTGGTTAAACCAAGGGGAGGTGTTATGTTTCAACCTGATGGCAGCCAGATGTTCATTGATCCGTGATTCCAACTTACGCCCAGTTTCACCTATGTAATACTTCGGGTGTTGACAATTGCATTTGATTTTATAAACTACTCCTGTTTTTTCCCATTTATTACTATTATTTGGTTTTTTAACATTACCGATTTGCTGCGATATTTTGTTTGTTAACAAAGGGCCAAAACAATATTGTCATTTTTTAGGGATTTGGAGCATTTTTCATAAATATGTTTAGATATATAAGGGAAAGGTTTATGGTTGGTTTCTTTCCTGTTTTTTATATTGAACCTGTGTTTGTAATATAGTGTTTGCCAGCTATTTAATAAGTGCTTGGGGTAGTTATTAAGTATAAATTTATGATTTAATTTTTCCACCACAGTTTGACGTTCGTTATGTTGACTCGTCCTAGTGTATATTTTCTTTAATTCCATAATATATGTATTCTTTTTTATGGTACCAGGGATGTAGGAATAATAATTGATTGTTTTGTTTACGTCCGATGGTTTTTTGTAAGTTTTAAAAGTGAAATTATCTTTTTCTTTTTTTATAGTTATATCTAAAAAGTTAATTTTTTTATATTTTTCTAATTTTTAGTAAATCTGTCAAATGGGATGCAAATCGACCAGCAGTGGTATTATGTAATAGAGGGCGCAACTAGCTAATTGTTTTATGTGTTGGCACTCTACTGTGAAAAACGTTCTAGAATTGTAAAAAGCATAACGCTTTTCGAATAGTCTTAAAAGGTGTATATTTATAGAACCAAAATGTATTGGAAAATATTTAGAATACATCCGGGAAAAAATAGTAAGTACGTATTTTTTATAGAAAACTCTGTATAAGTCACACAGAACTTTGTAAACTATTTGCTCCAAAATTTTTTTATATAAGAAAACTTTATAATTAATTGTAGCACTACTGTAAGTACACGGGGAAATAAAAATTAAAAAAACGAATATGAAAACAGAACCCAGTGAGCACTGTATTGTTAACAAGGAGTATACGAAGAACTAAAAAGGTATAAAAAATGTGTTTTTAAAAATGTTTTTTAAGGAATTTTGTAAACCTTACTTTTGTACTCGCGTCACTCATGTTAATAAAAAAACCTTTGTTTCCTGTAGCACTGATGAGGGACCAGGACTCATAAAACTGGTCCGAAATGCATTTGATGAAAAACCAATAAAAATGTTTTTAAGCCTGTTTAGCTGTAAGGCAGACTACCGAATTTTTTCGGATTAAAGAGACGACCACCTATTAAACACCAATTTTACTTGGTTGAATCAATTGTTATTTTAAGACTTCTGTTTGCTTCGATATGCTGAAATGTTTAAAAAGATAAAAGTTAACTCTACCAAATAAAATCGTTGTTTTTCTTTAAGTGGTGGCCCAATTTTACAGGGGTCAAGTTAATAAAATCATTGATAACCTGACCAGTGAGCTGGCTACCTGCAGTTTTCTGGGTTTTCTTTACGTGTGTAACTATCTAAATAGGTGTCAGTTTCCTATAGAAAATTCTCCCAAGAGACACCTTTATGGCAAATCCCATACATGTTGACTTTGTCTTTTTTATGTGAGATTTTAAAGGATTTATTTTATTTTCACAAATAAATTTCACACACAAAATATTTCCTTAACATCAACTAACCTGATAAAAATCAATATTGAAAACTACTTCTCAACTTTAACTTTTGTAAAAATTGTTCTAATTACGACTTTTTTAATATTTATCAAATTTAATTATAGTACTATAAAAACACCTAAATTAAATTATAACAGAACATAAATATTTTTAATGTCATTAGATAGTTAATAATTAATTATCATTTAATTCAATAAACTTATTCTTAATTACAAAAATAAAATTTTAATCATTTTAGGTAAAAGTAAATATTTAGGAATATAACTAATTTATTATTAATTAATATAAAAGTGCCAGACGTTACAATTATTAAATTAATAATATGATTATTCTTTCAGTGGCCAAATAGATAAAACCATCGATAGTTTGTCGCGGGTTCGCGCCTGATCAACGCGAAGTTTCATGGTTTTCTTCACGTCTATAACACTAAATAGGGGGCAATTTTAATGGTTTACAGATAAAATTGAGCTACTGTACACTCCAATCACTAAGACCGCGACTCCACTAGCCGTAAAAGGGCCGTAAAACCCCTCACCGTAAAAGCTTTTAATCACGTGATCATGATATTTTACGCCTGAGCAGGTCGTAAAGCGAGTTGAACACTGCTCAACTCGCTTTTACGTTGGTTTTACGACCTGCTCAGGCGTAAAAGCTTTTACGGTGAGGGGTTTTACGGCCCTTTTACGGCTAGTGGAGTCGCGGCCTATGGCTGAACTGAATGGCAGTAGAAAATATTTACTTACTCTTATCTTCAATTGTTTTAATTGTTAACTTTCACGTAATCCTTTATTGGGATTTAGCTCAGACAAGGTCCTCATTTTCAGTAATATGAATTTGTTTTAGGAGATTATAATATACATAGATATATACCGGGCCTGCAATATGCACGGGCTTGATAGGAAAATGTTTAGTACTTTTATCACTCTTTACATCCTGTTGTTATTAACAGAGCCTTATCTCAAGCCCATCGTGGGTTCGACCAGGCCCACAATGGGAAGGATGGGGTCCAACTTAGCCTCAATGATTGTAAACCAAAAAGTGTCCGTACGAGGAACGGTCTCTCCTATGTAAATATCTGTAAAAATTAATTGTATCAGTAATAATAAGAATACTTTGTATAAACGGGCATTTATTACTCATAATGATTTTCTCTTAAGATATATTTTACAATATTTAAGACAAAAATTTATTTATTATGATTAATAAGAAGTAAGTTAAAAAGTATAAAATTCTTGTGTATTTACTTTATAAGATTTTTTTACGCTAAGACTTTACAGAATGAAAAAGAGCCCTGTTACTCATATTTACAGTCTGCTCTATTTACAAATGTAAATACAGGTCACTTAATTTGTTTTCTAATTGGTTTTTAATCAAATTACTCTCTTTTGACGTTTTTCGATAGCAGTTTCTTCTTTTATTTATTATTAAAACTCATTATAAAAATACAAATATTAAATTTGATGGGGAGAACATCTTAATAAGGTTTATTCACCAATAAAATTTAATTTCTGTAATATAAAACTCAAATATTTATTTACTGAAATGAATTCAAATAAAAATATATTAATAAAGTTATGACACAAATTTTATTTTTTGTATCGATTTCCTTACTTAATATTTTTATTCTATGAAACTATTTATTAAATTTAACGTAAATTTTTACTATACATAATTAAAATTTAGTAATAAAACTAGAAATTTCCAAAATATATTATTTAATTTTCAGAAAGAATTAGATACTATAATGGATTTATTACATTTGATGAATTTATTATGCAGTATAATCATTCTTGACCAATTGTGTTCTGCGAAATCATTTAAAAGTTCCTGAAAAATTTAAATATTCATTATTTATATTAGTCAACTATTAATACTTTAATATAATCAATAAATTTTGATAAAGAGAGATTGTCTCTAAATTTGATGAAGCTCTATTCAATTGGGTTGGTTGAATCTTCTTTCAATGAGGCGAGTTCATGACGACTATCTCTAATTATAATCACTATTCGAATGGAAGAAATAATGCTCGTGGAACCATATTTCTTCTCGGATGTACAGTTTATTCTTATTCAGCGTAAACAATTTTCCTCCTCCTTATTTTTTGTGCATTCAAGAGTATCTCCATTGATTTTACCCTGGACCGGATATTTGAAATGGCTCAACTAGTATCCCGGATACATTTAAGTAGTAGCCCCTTATCCTACTATCATGGGGTACCCGAAATTAAATCCGGACGAGCAATCCCAATGAATTTATCATGGTCCAATATATGTCGGGCTTTGCTCCTCCCCATCCAGTTACCCATCGAAAGAGTCCCGGGAAGCATCCCTCCTGGGAAGATCGCCACGTGTCACTTTGCTGTATGCGAATAAAACCTAAACCTACTAAATCCATATTTGACGATGACAATTCTCTAGAATATAAAATCAGATTTTGTTCCATGTTGTTGTTATTATTATTTTCTTAATTTTGAAATATTTATTTATTTACAGTTCTAAATCTTTATTTATAAACGACACAAATCCATGTTATCTGTTCTCACACTATTAAGTTCTGCAGACTTCTTCAAAAATTAAAATTCTTTAAACAACTCTTTGTATGCACATACCTGTCTTTGTGCATGTGTATATATGTATGAACACTAATTTTTTGAAAATGATATTCAAAATTGTTTACGGAAAACTATTCAGTTTTATTTATATTTATACAATCTGTTTTTTGCCGGTAGAGTGGCTAGGGTGGTTAACTTGTCAGCCTACCGCTCTAGGGTCCTGGGATCGAATACAGGAGAGTAAACCTCTGGTACTTTTGGGGACGGACGGTAGGGAATAGGTCCGGTTTCGTTGTCCTCATTATAAGTCTGGTCGAACCCATGACAGAGCTGAAAAAAGGCTCTTAGTGTCCACAAGGCGAAATAAGCTGAAAACAAACGAGCAATTATTTATTGTCACATTTCCATTAATTAGTTTAACTTGTTTAAAATATTTGAGCCACTACTAATTTAAGGTGCTCTCCACCTCAAATTAGTAATGGCTTGCCCTGTACATCATGCTTTTCTGTTAGTAATGGAGTCGTGCCGGTCATCTATCTAACTCCTTTTCAGAAGAAAATATTTGAATTGAAATACGTAACTCCCGGTTTGCATCGGAACTTCCTGTATAATTAATCGAGACCTAATGACCCCTCGGATTTCCATGTCTGGTTTCCACTTTTATCTATCTAACTCTGTTCTATAGATTAAGGAAGGACAGACAGACAAATGAACAGACAACAGTGTAAATTTATTATTAAATATATTTCATTTTATTCATATCGGTTGGGATTTTATTAAGTTTTTGAAGTAAGTTTTCTTAAATTTTATCTGGAAAATTCAATCGATTTAACCCAAAGGAAAATTTTAAATTCAGGATAACTCTTTCTCGTGTTCTTAAAACAGGGAAAATATTTTCAGATTTAAAGCACAATTGAAGATATTTTTAGTTCAACTTAACTTTTTAAAATATGTTTTTGTGCTATAATTGACGTTTTATAGGGAATATAATTTTTTCATCAATAATTTTAACAACTGAAAAAATCTATTTATAGTATTTTGATTGAGTAATTTTTATTTAGTCACACGGTTTAAATTACAGGAGATCATAATTAAAGAATTGGTGTTTACAGCTTTTTGTGAATAGATCTATCGGGCAAATATCAAACAAACTTGATACGCACACTGTCCTCAGTATGTGGCTTTGATTTGAGGAAAATACTACTTCAAAATTCAGTTGCTAGAGAGAAATTTGGCGTTGTTTGGCCCGAATGTGCATATTACGTACATTTTCTAACGAATTTCGAGAGTTAGTAAACAAGCTACATTAATTTTATTGGGCTGCAATTTGAAAAATCATAATCATAACATAAGGCAATAATCATAACATAAGGCAATAGCAATAGCAATAATCAATCATAACATAAGGCAATAGAATGTCGGCGTATGGTGCGAGTCGTATGTGGATAAGTTGTGCTTATAGATTTTGGTTTGTAAGTGCGGGAATACATTAACCATTGTGTTATTTTATGTATAAAGAGTAATCGGAAGATTAGGGGTATAGAATTGTATCAAGTAAGCCTAAAATTTTTCAGACATTTTTGAAATATAACGTCAATAACAGCTTTGACCGTTTATCCGGAAAAGCTGTAACCGGTAAACCGGATTTAGGTGCAGTGGAGCTTTCGGCCTCTTATCAGATATAAATTCACCAAACTTCTAAGTTGTGGGGTCAATATTTAACTTAGAAACTCTCTTTTTTGATTGACCTCCGGGCGGTCATCGAACGCGTTTTGTGGACTTCCGGTCGAAGATTTTTCCTTGATATTATAACCTCTCTAAGTACACACCTTAAGCAACCTGTGTTTAAAATTTGGTTAAAATCCGTTGATTACTTTTTAAATTATGGGCATTCTAATATTATATTCTATTTTCAACGTCTTCATCATCTATAAGGTTGCCATGGCTACGGTTACTTACCTTAGTTTGATAAATGTGTAAACCGAATGAAGACTTTTTCTGGCCGAATTTTAGCTATAAGTATATTGTGTAATATATTTTTGTCATATATTTTTGGACTTGGCATCCTATAGAATCTATATATATCTGCTATTAAGCTAATTTTATTATTATATGAAGGATTTGCTTATACCTATGAAATTTGATAACATGGAACCAACCATGGAAAATACAACTTTAGGAACTTTTCATAAAAACGCTCACGATATTTTAGAAGAAATTAAAAGATATATCTCTCGCAATACAAACGGGAAGCTAGGTACTGCTGTGCATTCACAATATATCACTGATCAATTCACTAAAGTAATTGCTTTAGCTAAAACTAGTCTTCGCAATATCGAACTACCAGAAATACTCGATAACAAATTTACCACTCTAGCTAAGAAAGAGGATTTACTGCAAAACTTTAATTTTGAGGGGATTTTTACCACCCAGAAAGTAATCTTGGAAAAATTAGATAAAATTGAAAACAAAACAACAACTTATGTTACTGTTGAAGATTTTGCTGAGGCCCAGAAAACTACTCTTGACAAACTTGGTGAAATTCAGAATAAAACAGCTCAATTTACCCCTACTGAAGGTTATAATAATATTCAAAAAGCTGTTCTTGAAGCATTGAACAAAATTGAAGACAAAGCATTAGAATGCATTCCTTCATCACCATTATACAGTTCAATTGTGAAGACCGGTAGAAACATGGGAACTGGCAATAATTCTAGAATAAATTCTACAAAAGAAGTAATACTTGTTTATAGTAGAGAAAAAGACAATAATAACAGTGAAGTCGTCAGGAAAATTATGAATATTAAGATCAAGCCCTCCAACATACACATCGGCATAGACAAAATCAGGAAAATTAGAGGCGGGGGACTAGCTATCGAACTGGAAACCAATAGGGAGGCAGCAATTTTAGAAAAAACCATAGAAGACCAGATACCTGAGCTGGTAACGCGTCGTCCAAAAAAGAGATGGCCACATGTTGCTGTCTACTCAGTTCACACTGATATAATGAAGGAAGAACTCCCAAAGTTAATATATCAACAGAACCATACAATTTACGAAAACATCACAGAGGAAGACTTCATGAACCAATTTAGAATCAAATTTGCTTTGGGGAAAAAGACCTACACCTATAAAAACTGGGTAGCAGAAACATCACCATACGTTAGAAAGCTCCTCTTGGTAATGGAGAAGATTAATGTTGAATGGTCGCGCTGCAGAGTTGTAGATTTTTATCAGATTCTGCAGTGCTTTAAATGTTGTGGATATAATCATTCGGCACGTGATTGTACATACTCTGAAATCATTTGTAGTCATTGTACGGAAAACCATCTTTACAACGATTGCCCAAACCGGAATAAAGAGCCTATATGCTATCACTGTAAACGAGACAATCTACATAATCACCAACACAATGCTCGGGATAGTTCGTGCCCCATAAAGCAACGTATTAAAAAGTATATTATTTCACGAACAGAATATGGAAAGAAATAACTTTATAAAATGCGTTTTCTGCAGATTAACGTAGGAAGAAGCATAGCTGCAACTTCCCTTTTAAGTAAAAATATAAGTGATTATGATATAGTGTTGGTCCAGGAACCATATTGTCTCAGGAACACACCTAAGTGCCTTCCTACCACCTGTCCTATACTTCGAGGGACTGATTTGTACCCATGGGCTATAATTCTAGTCCCAAATATCTACATATCTATCATGCACCACACTGAGTTTAGTAATCAGTATATAATTACTGTTGAGATTAATATAAATGAGGTTAGACTTATTGTGGTGAACGTATATATCCCTGGTCACGCTGATTCTGCGGATTTTATTAATAGACTTCAGAGAATTGTTGATGCATTTAGGGGTACACACATCTTGATCGCTGGTGATATGAATGCACACTCACCGGCTTGGGGCGGTGATGTTTTTGATGGTCGTGGCAGCTTACTGGAGGAGTTTTTTACACACAATGATCTTCTAATTATTAACAATCCACTCTCTCCGCCAACATTCACTTCACATAGAGGTGAGAGTTGGATTGATGTTTCTGTGGGATGCAATAGTACTTACACTAAAATTTCTAACTGGAGAGTTCTGACTGACGACAGCCTTACGGAACATGCTTTAATTACTTTTGATTTCTCAAACTCAGATGATGCTCAAGATCCAGTGTATGTTCTACCATTAAAATATGCTCTTAACCGTGCGAATTGGTTGGAGATGAAAGATTATTTGGAGGCACACCTGATAAGTCAATATTCAGAAAATCGCAATGAAACCTGTCAACAAATAGATAATAATATTAATACAATAACAAATGCTTGTGACCTATATATCCCGAAAAAGATACCCCAAAAAAGACAGGTTTCATGGTGGACTGCTGAACTCGAAAACCTTCGAAAAACAACACGACGACTCAGAAAAATGTACCAAAGGTGCAGAGACGATCAAATGCGCAGAATACGTAAAAATAATTATCTCACAAACCAATGGATGTACAAACAGGCCATTAAGAAAGAAAAAATAAACAGCTGGAAAGATTTTTGTACAGAAGCTTCTAAAAAGCCGTGGGGCTACATAACTAAAATGTGTACAAACAAACTAAGGCAAACTAAAATCATTAAAGCTCCCACGGGCACTGAAAATGAACCAAAGACATTAATTCAAACCTTGACCTCCCAGTTGGAGACGTATTGCCCGGGGGATGATCCAGAGAACGATACGAACTTGCAAAGGCATATCCGTACAGAAGCAGATCTAATAGATGGCACAGAAAATATGCCGCCGTTTTCTATAGGAGAAATAAGCCAAGCTTTTTGCAATTTAAAAAAAGGTAAGGCCCCTGGCCTAGATAACATCACAGCTGATATTGCGAAAAAATTATGGTTTCTTATACCACGGCACTTTGTTCGACTCTATAATACATGCATCCAACACGCAATCTTTCCATCTGCCTGGAAGATTGCGAGAGTCGTACCGGTACCAAAGTCGGGGTCCCCTGATGAAGCAAGGCCTATTTCATTGCTGTCAATGCTTGGCAAAATACTTGAAAGGTTAATCACAAATAGACTTTCCTGGTTTGTTGAAAGAAATAAATGCCTCAGTAACATCCAATTTGGTTTTCGACCACAAAGATCGGCGGAGGACGCAGTAGAGGATATGGTTAAAAAATTAAAATGTTTACTTGAGAATAATAAGTATGTCCTTGGAATTAGTTTAGACATAACCAAAGCTTTTGATAGCGCATGGTGGCCGCTCATCAAACTCCAACTGCGAAAGATTAAATGTCCACGCAATATCTTCCAACTTATTCAAGATTATCTACGAAATAGAGCGGCTGTTCTACAATATGGACAGCATTATGTAAGAAAATCAGTTTCCAAAGGATGCCCTCAGGGGTCAGTATGCGGACCCTTACTTTGGAACATAACCTTTGACTGCTTCCTTAGAGAAGACTTTGGACAGGACCACTCTACTGCTTATGCGGACGATGTCATGATGTTGATTGGTGGTCGCTCAAGAGCGGATTTAGAGAACAAAGGCAATCTTTTGATTCAAAATGTATACAACTGGGGGATAGAGCATAAACTCCATTTCAATCCCATCAAAACAAAGGGAATAGTTTTTAATAAACCAAGAGGCAGTAATCTATACCGGCGACCACCTCATCTCGTAATGAACGGAAATGTCATCAAAGTGGAAAAAACATTGAAATATCTGGGAGTATTTATAGATTTTCGACTAAGCTGGGACAAACACATCGAGTTTATTACAAACCGCACCGGTCTTATTTTTCAAGCTTTCGCACAGGTAGCGAGGAAAAATTGGGGCCTTTCCACAGACGCAATGGCCATTATTTATGATGCTATTTACATCCCCATCATCACATATGCATGTGGGACTTGGGGATGGGCTACTAGTAAAGTTCATACAAAACGAAAGTTAATATCGTCACAGAGACGTGCCCTACTCCTACTTACTAAAGCCTATCGCACTGCGAATAATCAAAGCCTTCAAGTGATAGCTAGAAGGCCACCAATCGATATGTTTGTTATTCAGCGATGTAAATTACAGCAAGTTAAATGGGGAAATACGATTCAAACAACCTTCCGAAATATAACATATGATGAAGTCGAATGGGCATTTCCATTTTACGAAACAACTAACCCAGATATCTTAGTATATTGTGACGATAATAATGTTCAAAAAACCGACATTCAAATTTTTACCGATGGTTCAAGAATAAATGGTATGGTTGGATGCAGCTTTGTTGCGTATATTAATAATGATGAAATTTATAATCAGACAATTAGATTAGACACTTGCTGCACGGTTTTTCAAGCAGAAATGCTCGCTATTAAATTGGCAATAAATTGGACTAAGGATTCATATGACAATGCTTATATACATATATATACGGATTCCCTGTCAGCACTTAATATTATAAACAGTACTAAATTGCACCCAATTGCTGAGGAGATTAGACAATTAATACGCTTATCTAACTGTAATTATACTGTTACCTGGGTTAGAGCCCACCAGGGAACAACTGGAAATGAAAGAGCTGACACCTTGGCCAAGCAGGCTGCAGAGAATACCTCTTTGATAATAAACTATAATAAACTCAGTCAGCGTACCTTACGACGAATGTTATGGGAAGACACAATGTACAATTGGCAAGATAGATGGAACGAAAACAGAAGTCATATAACTTATGATTACATACCGGATATACAACAATTTTATAAATTAAAATGGTTTACCCCGGATTATTATACCACTCAATTCTTTACTGGCCATGGGAAGTTCGCCAGCTATCTGGCCAGATTCACTAATAGGACATCGAATGAATGCCCTACTTGCCATATCATAGATGGCTCGAAACACTACTTCTATAATTGTGTAATGACTGAGAGAGAAAGACAAGAACTAAGGGTACTGATGGAGGAGCTTGGTGTGAGATGGCCATGCAACTTATCAGATATTTGGATAAACAAAAATGTTTACAATGCTTTTATAAAACTTGCCAAACAAACTGTTAAAATTGCAAATCAACTCATATATAATTAGTATATCCTTAGTATAAAATAACTTGGTGTATCATTGCTTATATTTAATTCCATTTACATACTACATCCATTATTGATATTCTATACTCAACTTCTCTTTAATAAAAGTGTCTACACTTTGAGTGAAGCGATGACCAGGTGCTTTCTCCCAATCAACTAAACATTAACTATTTTAGTGATTGCCCTACGAAAAAAGTACTGTATTAACTATATGTACTGACAGAATACATTTGTACTGGCGAGTTCTAACTACCAGCTTGTACCGCAGCCTGTTTTATTAATTTGAGTACTAACAGAGCACACACTAAGAACGGCAATCTGTGTACTGATAAAGCACACTCTAAGAAGTGTAATACTCACCAGCTAGAAATGTACTTTTAACAGCTTATGATGGAACAGAGAAATTACTATGTCAGTGTCAACCCTTACGGGTGAGATGCTTAACGAACAACCTACGTTATTAATAAAACGTTTCGATGGAGAAGTGCTCCTTTGATATTGAACTTATAGGTGTGGTGAACTACTGTAATCTTCGACGGTCTCGTCGGGAGCAAACCGACCGTTTTTTTTTTTTTTTTCAGTGGTGTTCATCAATGTCCTTCAACGCGCTTGGCGTGTTTAGTGTGATCAACATGTCTATAATATCTTTCAACGAATTCTAGAGTTTTAGTTTAGCTTTCTTAATTTACCACTTAAGTGCCTCAACGTCCTCCAATGTGTCTTCAGTATGTTCATAAGTGTTTTAATGTGCTTCGTATGCATTAGTGTGCCTAATAGGCTTAGTGCTTAGTGTGTTTCAATGTTTAAATCAATTCAATGTGCTTGAGTGTGTCTCAACATATCATTGTGGTGTTTTCAATGGGTCAAGTGTGCTTCGAATAAGTTTCGGCAAGCTCCTAAATCTGTGCAATGGGTTTTCTCTGTGTGCCTCGATATCTTAGTGTTCAGCGTGTTTCAAGTAATCAACGTGCCCTGATGTATTCGACGTGTTTTTAACTGTAGTACGAAATTTCAGTTTTTTGTGGAAACCAATGTGTTTATGTTTGCTTCAGTTGTGCATTGAGAGGTGCTGCTTTTAGGTCGTCCCTTAGTGCGTGAACTCTACATCGTCTGAAAGTTGCGCCTTGTTAAAGGCAAAGTGTCTTAAACTATAGACATACTGGATCACCTGTAGACCACTCATCAGGCATTCTCCATTTTGGATCTCTGCTTTTCCTACAGGCAAACATTTTGACATTTTAATTGCTGAATAAAACTATGACTACCACGGATGTGCCTACAGTTTTCAGCAACTATAATTACCTATAATAACTATAATCTTTTTTTTTTTTTTGTTTTGTTTTGTTTTTTGTTCATTTAATTTATTCATTTAAACACTATGAATTATTATTACAAATACTATATTGTTCTTACATATACTTATGTACTTATTCTATTTATTCTTTACTTACTTTAATTGTACTAATGTATATATATATTTACTCAATGTTACTCTATTTAATATTTTACAAACCTCTCGGTAATGCATACGCGGGGCCGAGAAATGTACTTTTGTACCTAAATAAAGAATGTATGTATGTATGTATGTATGTATGCAATTTGAAAAAATTTCAGCCCTAACCTAACCTAGACCTATAAATTCCCACTGTCGTTCGTGGATCCGTTCGTCTGTCTTTCCTTAATTTCGAGAACATGTAGGTAAAAGACGAAACCGAATATGGAAACCTAACTAACTATGGCGGGAGGCCCAACTAATTATGTACAAAGTTATGCTATTTGAATTCAAAAATTTTATTCTGAATGGAGTTAGATAGATAACCGGCATGATTCTATTGTTAACAGGAAAAGTATTATGTACAGGAGTAAGACACTAGTAAAATTGAGAGCATTGTGACGAAAAATTGCAGCCTGGAATTGTAAGGATGTCACAATAAATAATAGCTAGTTGAAATATGTACATAAATAAATAAATAAATAAATAATATATTATATATATATATATATATATATATATATATATATACAATAAATAATATATAACATACCTCTCTAAGGGTTCTGTGATCGGATGGGATCTAGGTGAAGAATCCAGCAATTTTTCTGGAGGTGGTTTGCACTAGATAATTCGGGTTCCATCCTTATTCGGACACGCAGCCCAGTGAGGAAGCGTGCCTGAATAACTGTGGCCTGGCCAAACCCAAGAGTGAAGTAAAATGGAATGGATGATGAAATAACGCAGCGCAACATTTTGGCGTGATGCCAATTAGCGTATGCCTCCCGGGATAATTTCTATGGGTAACTGACTCCTACTTAGGTGTTAGACTAGTAGAAATCTTCATGTGGCAGAAAGTTGATCAGGTGCAAACCAGAGACCAATTAATTACCAGTGTTCACTGGTTTTATTTAGACTTTTTATCAGTGTTCGCTAGACAAATACTATCCGCGGATATTCGAGATTCGTAATATTTGCTAGCCAATTATTATAAAAAACTAGCCAATATGTCCGGCATTGCCCGGACAGAAAGTAAGAACAACAAACTTTAAACTGAAAACTATGTTAAGACTTTAGTTAACTTAGCCCTATCTTCATGGTGATCGCGACACTCGGTTGATAAGGAATGACGCATTTTCATTGGTTAGATGAAAAGAAATTCATGTTTTTCAATTGGAAATAGTCGTTAATTTCCGCATGCAGGAAAGATAATCGAAGACATGCAAAGTTTTATAATGTTCATTCGAACGTATCATCTACGGCCGAATATAAAATGGTAACGATTGTGTTGTGTGTGAATATTAAATGGTAACATTCGTACAACGATTGTCGCGAATGGTCTGAAGAACTATATTTGTCATCATATATGTTTTTAATTTGTGTCTATGGTTTTCCTTATATCCGCCATTGCGTACAGACAGCTCCCCTTTATCATTTCAGATTCAATTTGTCAAGGAAAAAAGCAGGCGAGATCCTGAACGTTTACGAATTCTTCATTTTTACATAAAATTGTGTAGTTTGTGAAATGAAAACAATTATTGAGCTGCGATTTGAAAAAATTGTACACCTATAAATCTCCATTGTCGTCTGTCCGACGTCTGTCTGTCTAACCTAAATATCGAGAATAGTATTTGACAGATGAAAGATGAGAGCGGATATAGATATCTAAGGCAGTGTTTCTCAAACTTTTTGGACTGCGACCCCCGATCTGCACTTAAAAATTTCAAAGGACCCAAGAAGACTGAGTATGTGTCGAAAAACATCCCGGAGGGAGGGGGTTAAGCTCGTATTTAAATATTTATATTCTTTTTATTATTTATGTGAGCCATTTAAAAGACGAAACCGAATATGGAAACCTAACTAACTATGGCGGGAGGCCATATGAATTCTCTTCGTTTTAACAAGTTTAATTAAAAGTTGTTTCAATTGACGTAACGTCAATTGAAATAAATTTTCATCATAATAACATCTCACTTTTAAACATTCATCTCACTTTTTCCACAATTTAAAGCATTTCTTTTTATTGAAAACATTCTTTCAACGTTTGCATTTGTGTCCAAAAAAACACATCGAACTTCATTAATTAGCTTGAAATTTGTTCGTCGTTAGAATGTTTATTCCGACTCATTAAATAAGTATTTTTATATTATTTTGTTTACGTTTATTTAATTAATTATAAACAATAAATATTGACTGGCTTGGCTACAATTTAAGATTGCGCGATGAATTTTTTTCATGAGACGGATAGTTTTTAAAACTATCTTCCTCTTATCAGGCTTCAATTTGATAAAAAATGCAGCCAGAATGAAGTTTTGACGTGTCTAACACCTAAATAAGGACCAATTTACCATGATTTTTGGGGAAATTGGCCGCTATAAGAAAGTCCTCCTGGTAGATCCGCTAAAGTATTGACTTGCCTTGCTTTATTAATTTAATCGTCAAGAGAAAACGATTTTTAAGAAGTTTGCACAATGTTTTCTGATGTGAAATCCGCACTACAAAAACTATTTATGAGACATTGCGTGATATTTAAACGCCTCTATAATTTAACATTTTGTTTTGACTTAATCCAAAGTCTCTTTCGTATATATTTTTAACTTTAGAAGAAGCTACAAGAACACTTAAATACATGAGCCAAAAACAGCCCGGCACACGGGCTGTGATTGGCTCATGTATTAAGTGACTCGTACAACACGGATTCTTATAACACGGAACGTATCTACCGTGTTATAGGGGGGTCTACTGTACTGACAACACAAGACAATAAACATTTCGCATTTAAGAATTCCGTGTGAATGTGATGTTGAGGAATGAAAAATGAGTCTTGGATAGTTTGAATTCTTAAAAGAAAATAAGAACGGTCGATTACTAAAGGCAAAGAATGTGAAATCTATTTCCAAATTTTTCTTGTCATTGTACGAAATCCTATCAATATAAAGAAAAATTTTATAGAATTTCCGATTCTGTAGTTTGTTATTTATAAGAAAGATCTCATCTTAAAAGGAAATAAAGAAGAATGGAATCGAAATCATTACGTTCTAAGAGTTCTGTTATAACTTATTCTTTATTCTATACAATGAATTGTTATAAGAAAATAATATTGGCTGTAAAATTCAATATTTCTTTAAATTATAAGAGTAGATATAACAATATTTTATATAAACACGTTATTATTTTAAGCTGATTATTTCTTTAAATGTTTTCTTGTTATTTAAAGTACGATGAAAAATGATTGCCGAATAAAGTGATACATAGTTATGCGTATATGTTAATATAAATTAATTAATTCATGGTATTAACGTACAGTGACATTTCAATATAACGTTTTCTAAATAGTATACAGCTAAATACAGCTAAACTTATACACATTTGTAACCATTCTATACTTTTAAAATTACAATAAAAACCACATAAATTTCAAAAATAAACAGGCACCTGGCAGGAATTTTAAAAGAGTAGTGTTAAAAGGGTGGCGATGAAGGGAGTTGTTTATTATGTACAGTATAGTGGCTTATTAGTTTTTACAATATACGCATATAGAATAATATAACACAGTAGCCAAACCTCGACACTAACCTTCAAAAATGCAGCCTTTTTGATTCACTTTTCAAACATTTACGGCCATTTTAATCTCATCAATGAGTTTTCTTCAGACAATAACACCCAAATGAGGACCAGTTTCTCATAGAAAGTCTTCCTGAAAGGCATGTGTTGAGCTTCCTCACTCGAGAATTACATTTTTATTTTTTTCCTGAAGACATTCTTTAATTTAAATTTTAATTATCTTTGATGAAATTAGATGATCAATATTAAAATATTCTTGGTGTAAATGCTCGATATTTTATTTACTGAAAGTAATGATGTAAAAGATTTGTTATGATAAAAAATTAATTGGAAAAAAGTTCGATTTTATGAATAATTACAAAGTTCTAAAGTTTGAAAAATATGGCAATTAAAATGAATTATTTCGAACATTTTTAGATTTTAAATGTTAAATAAGACAAAAAACAATCTTATCAGTTAATTAAACATTCTTTTAATAGTAATAATTTGTATTAATTTCCTTTCTTCTTCATTTTAGATATTTATGAAGAGATTATTTAAAACTTTTTCAATTATTCATTGATATAAAACACAAAAAATAATAATAATAATATTAAAAAAAAGAAATTGTAAATTTAAAATTAGTAAGCTTTGTATATAAAGGAAAATAAATGACATTAATTAAAATTTTATTTTTAATTAAATAATTCAATAACACTGTACAGTACTTAAAACTTTATAAATATACCTTTGAATTATATCATTAAAATTCACATAAAAAAACTAAATTCTCGCATGATTTATTATAATTTTAGATTAAAATATTAAAAATATATGAAATTACCTTTAATTTAAATATCTAAATAATATAATTATTGAGAAACTTATAAAAAAATAAACATATAACTGTATAAATATTGCATACGTCGCAAATAAATGACTAAATAAGGTGTATAAAAATAAAAATTACTATTAATTAACGAATAATATAAATGAATTATGTTATCAGCTGGAATTTTATGAAAAATTTATACAATTTCTTAAGAAATTATGTAAATTTTTAAAATTATTTTAAGAAAATAACGAGATTTAAGTTGAGTGAATGTCTTAAAGCTATGTGTATAGATATTCGATCAACGCAAGCAAAAGAAAACTGTCAAAGTTTTTAAATTAATTAAATAAAGAAAGAAAAAAAAACTTAATTTCTTTGATAATTGGATGAAAAATATAATAAACTCATTTAGTAAAGTGAAAATTCTTCGAAGTTAAAACCGTGCTTTATACTTGAGCAGTTTGTGCATAGTTAAATAGACTTGGATACAAGAAAAAAAGATAAAGGTATTAATTCTCTCTTTCTTTTTACATTTAACTAAATTATGCTGATGTTTTAATAATAACAATTCTTTATATATTAAGAAAATTTTAATATTAGACTTTTAATTAATTATCCATTAGTGTAAAATTAAATAACACTTAAAGTCATACATATATGAAATTATTCATATAAAAACTAGTTTTAAAGGAAACTTTTTAGGTTACAAGTTATAGAAACTTTAACAGTGCTTTATCTAGAGGAGAATCAGTGGAATGCCAGATTCCTTATGGCTTTATAAAAATTTTACGGGGTGCTCAAGAAAGTCATGGTAGCAAACACGGAAATACATAAATCCACCGTGTACAGAATATTCGAATATATGAAGAACAAGATTGTTCCAGTAAATGACATAATACAAGAGGACGAAAATTTGGAAATAATACATGCATTATTGGATGAAACTCTACAAGAAGATAATTGTTTAACACTGTGGTATTCAACAGAAATTACGTAAGTGTGGTTACGTATACACTTTCAATACGTAAAATTCCGTTTGAAACGAATGTCGACTCACATATTGTAAACGAATGCAAAATATATCACATACACATCTAATAACAATTGATAATTGTTGATGAAATAAGTCTTTATTTCTTTTCTTATCAATACTATTAACGGCCACTAAAAGGGATGACTTCTACTATTACCCGCCTCCTCAAAGAGGCAGGAACGTCAGTGGAATATCTATTGTGGGTGTTAGTGGTGTTAACGTTTTTGTTGTGCCGTCAATGGTCTTTTGCAGTTGTTTCTCTAAATACCTTCACACTGACTCCTAAATTTGTAATTTTTGTTTCTAAATTTAAAACGTTTACGCTCTTTTTTGGCATATTATTATTTTCTGCAGACATTCGCTTGAATAGAGTAATCAGTGTGAATTTACGTTACTTATGATACCCTTTTGTTGTGTATAAAAATAATAAATTTCAAATTTTATTTTTATACATTTAATTTTAGTAAAATAATGATAAAATCTTGTAAACGAACTTTTTATATGGAATAAATTTAACGATAAATAAGTAACTTAATACTTCACCAATTGTGTATTGTTTATTCCAGTTTGTTTCACTCGATCTACCAAGCGGAGATACCGGGAGGACCTTCAATGGGAAATTACGTGTTAGAAACGTGAAGAAAACCCAGAAAAACCCAGGTTGGCAGCCCATTGGCGATTCACGAACCCATGACTATTGTTGTGATTTCAACAATAATCAGTACAGTGATGCCTTCCGATGTCAAGGTTAATAAGTAAAGGTTATATTGGAGTGAACAGAAAGTTTTAATAGCCGTGGTTATCTGAAATAAACGTGTGATTTAATTATAACAGTTGTGAAATTTAATACATCATTGTTGCTGATGTGAAATATTGTTCTTTGTTTTAGAATGTTTTGTTTAAATTAAACATTACAACGTTAAAAGTGAACGTTAAATGGCGTTGAATTACATATGTTTTAATGCGCAAGATCATACCCACACTCAAAGACAAACGTAACAAATAATGACGATTTCCAGCCCGGTAGTCACGTGGAATTTTCATAATTCGTGTGAAATCTCGATGGAGTTAATTTGCTAATATTAATAACAGATTAGCCAAGAGCCACGTTTTCTTCAAACGAAGTGAGATTCGTCTGCTTAATAATCAATTGGAGTAATTTCTCAGTTGAAATAATTTATCTAGAAGACAATTCACAAAAGTTATTTAAATTCTTTCGATTTTAATCAGAAAATTTCCTTTCAGAAATTGAAAAAAAATCTTGTTTTATAATAGTAATAAACAGGATATTACAAGAAGTATTTTTACATAAAACGTGGAGAAATATTATTCCATCGAATAAACGATGAAGACAAAAGCGAGATATACAGCTTAAGATTAGTGCTTAAAAAATAAAATAACTTTGAAACTTTTGTATAAATTTTAATTAAATAAAGTTAATAAATCAGTTCAGTAAAAAGAAAGTAAACAATAAAGAAGAGAATAAACCGTCAGAAACAAATATATATATTGACTTTACACATTATATATTGTCTTACGAAGCTATTCAGCATATAGAATGGCTTATTTAAAAACATACATAATTCAGAAGCACACTTTGAAACTTTGTCGAACATTCTTTCAGACGTCGTTGTCTATAAATACTCTTTCTTTTCTTAATAATAGCCATTTACCAACAATATATCTGCTCTTTTCTAGTTCGATACAAAAGAATTTACCTCCAATGTGTGTTTCATAGGCTATTATGAGGTCGAAGACTCCTATACGGTCTCATTTACTCTATTACTTCAATATTATCTGAGAAATGGATCAAACAAAACTTTGAAAGACTTAAATTACTATTTAAATTGCCATTGTTAAATTAAAAGTATTCTTTCATATTTATAAACAATTTTATTCGAACTCGGTGTAGAAATTGCAAGCATTATATTGTTTACTTACATTATTCATACCTTAAATACTTTTGCTTGATTAAAGAAAATATATTTATGAAATAAAAAATGGGATTTTATATTGTTTCTTTTAATTTTACAATTGTAATCTGTTATTTTGGACGTGGAATTAATTTAAAAGTAATCAGTCAAATGTAAAAATATTCAATTTATCTTAGAGTTAATCGTTATTAGTAAAAGTAATTCTTTAATTTAAAAAAATAAAATAAAATAAGTTATTATATAAAATATAATAACTTATTTTATTTATTAGAAAAACAGGATTATTTTTACTTAACTTTTTAACTGAAATATTTTAAATCGATTAATGTTTTGACGTAACTCGTGACGTATTTATCGAACGTTCGAAATTAACATTCGAACATTCGAATGTATTGTTAAATATTTTTTATTGTCGGTTGCCATTTTTGAGTGGAAATTTTTCTCTTCCTTTTTTATAAGATTTTCCGGAATAATTATGATTAAGTAAATTATTATTTTTCATTTATAAGATTCAATATTAAATTGAAACATATTTATATTTTTATACTTAAAATTTTATTTAGAATGCGAGAATTTTTGCAATTAACGTTGAATTAAATTAATTTATCAGATTATAAATAAAATTTAATTGTCTATATTCATATATAATTGTAAATTTTATAATAAATACATACGTTCTGTGCAAGTTGAAGAGATTACCTGCTACATTTTAGTGCAGTTTTTATGTACAGTAAAACCTCTCTAAGTACGTCCGTTTATTCTTTCATTATCAATAACTTTTTCTACAGAAAACCTGAATACGAGTGGTTTCATTGAAAATGAGGGCGAGAAAGTGTCTTCGTAACAGGTGAGAAATTTTTCTTCAGCTGTGTACCATTTGTCACTGCTAGTTGATACCAGAATCGAGAGAAGAATACATTGTATGTCCACTACTGTATTCAAATCTTCGAAGCGATTTGTAAGCTTTGGCATTACTATTACTAGAGTAGAATAGAAAATGCCTACTTTAAACTTTCTTTGTTTAAATTTAAGCTATGTTCTTCATGCAATTCACCAAAACATCGATATTTATTTTTCCTACACGTTTTTTCTGAAATGTCATAAGAGTTCCCAAATTTCGATTAGTTTTATGATTTGCTTATAGAATTCGTCGAATTTTAATCTTTATTGTAAGAGATTTACGTTTCAGTTTTTCTATGATAGCTTGACACGGTTTAATCATCTTCGAAACACTGTTGTTTCCAGAATATGCGAATAAGAAGACGAAATGGTTTCTCCAAATGAGTCTTCAGCGCCTTTTCCTCTAGTAACTTTGTAATTATTCTTACTTAAAAGATTGATTTCTGTTAAAACTCATATTACGTCCGAGTATCTATGCCGTATGGTTACTACGCAGTCATGCCTCTAGGACCCCTATCTGTTCTGGGCTCACGCAATTGAATAGGATCCACAAATGGTAGTTACGCGACTGTTTACATATTACATTAACTATGAGACACTACTAATATCGATCATATTAGAATTAGATTACAATGTACTACTACTGTATATATTCTGCATATTCATTAAATTTAACAAATTGACGAAAAATAAAAAGAAATTCGTAAATATTCCTTAATGTAATTTAATTTATACATTACTAATTTTGGGTTCAGTAATGATGTTCAAATTTGTGCCCGATATATTATATAAAGGATACGGTAAAACCTGTGTAAATTGGACTCGGACGATACCGTTTTGAACAGGTTTTTTTTTAACAAAACCGTTGCATCCGAGGAATTTTTCCTGTTTAGGCAGGTTTCCTTCTTATTAAAGTTTCGTTTTAAACAGGTTTTACTGTATATAATTAATAAAATGATAAATAAAACAGGATTTAGAATACAAACTTAAAAACTAACAACAAATATTTATGATAATTATTTGGTATTTTTACTTTTTTCTCCTTACAAAGTTTTCTTTATGAGTATTAATAAATAAAATAATGTTTTCCTATTTTGTATTTTGATGGATAAATACATATTTTATTTTTTAAGTAGAGAAAAGAAAAACGTTAAATGTATAAAAAAATTATAAAAGTTGGAAAAAGAATAACAGTCCAGTGCCATCTTAGGGGAAAACGGGTAAGTGCATGGGGGCTCTTTCCAACAGGAGGCCCCCAAACCAATCTTTGTACAAAAATATTTTCTCTCAAAACATTCCCTGGAATAAGAATGTCTGAAGTCAACACTCTACAAGGGGCCTCCCTAATTCAAATTTAACTGGACCCCGTGAAGCGATAACATGCCACTCACTCAGTTTATTAAAGAAAAATACAGGTAAAAAAAGAAATAATTGAAAACGCTTCTTTCCTAGTGTTTGAGTTTCTCGGCTTCGATCGCTTCCTATCGATGACCAGATAATTGAGGAAGTTCAGGTGTCAGCCTGACATTCCAAGGGATCCAAGATCAAATCCGCCGAGTAACCCTCTATAAAATAAATTAAGCAATTGCAAATAATTGTAATATAGTTAGGGCATTACTGATTTAAACTAAAAATAGTTTACGTCATTTTTTAAATTATTAATCTACTGTTCTTTATTATGGCACACTACGCTGGTCAGTTTGGCAAGTAACGCCTAGATCGCAATAGAGATTTGAATTTGAGCGGTCTCATTCGCTACTTTTCTTAACACTTCAGCCAGAAAATCGCAGAATGATCTGTTTTTTAGGTAACGAAACTGTTGTTTTCAAAAGAAAAGGGAGTTAAATTGGATTAAGCAGGTAATTTACCGGCAAAATGGTTTTACTGTCGGTAAATTTGCAATCCTTATTTTTCGTATATATTTTCGAGCTAACAGTATGACATATTTTATATATGGTTGGCACATTTTCAATTCAAAATAATGGAAAAATAAGATGGGAAAAAATATAAATCTTTACAATATTCAGTAAAGTAATAAAAGTAATAAATACAGTATGCACTTCTTTCTGTTCGAATTACATAATAAATACGTATCATGATCATTCATGTTTCGAAATAGAATCATGTCGTAAAGAATAGAGTTAAGATAGAAAGAAATCCAGATTTTTTTGGCATATTGGAATCCTTTGACAGCTGTCACTCTATTTCTCGATCATATATCATTGAATTGAGCGCCGAAACTTCTAAGAAGACAACGTTTTACAATACATTTGAAAAGAGGTGCGAAAATGTTTTGATTCCGAATAAGATTTTATTATTTTTTTTAGTATTTTGCTTTTTAAATTTCATTCATTTAGTTCTCATTTATATTAAGAATATGAATTAAATATATAACTTTTACAGAAATATTGACACATCAGATTAATCGAAATTTAATATATAAATTCAATTCTTAATTGGAGGAAATTTTTGTTTATTTTTACTCTTTAAGATTTAAAGTTTTAAAGTAAATTAAAATAATTCTTTTCCCTTTCTTCTGAAAAGTTAGATAATGAAAGTCCAGAAGAGGTAGGGAAAGCTTATAGACAGTATGTCTCGACTAACAATATACGATCTGAATAGGAAGTCACGTTATTTCAATTCAAAAATTTTCCCCTGAAAGGAGTTAGATAGCTGACCGGCATGACTCCATTGCTAACAGGAGAAGTATGATGTACAGGGGCAACACACTACACTACTAATTTGAGGTGGAGAGCATATATTTTAAATGAAATATATTAAAAATATAAATAAAAATTGTACCCTGGCATTATGTTGCATTATGCCCCCGTTAATGTTGATGACGTATAACTTTCGATCAAAAAAATTTATTTTATCATTTTGCTGAGGGACTGAATGAAGCACACAACACGTGGGAATCTGCACCAAAAAAGATGCCTACCGTGAGGATTTTCTCGAGAAAACTGGTCCCTATTTAAGGGTTCGACACGTGAAGAAACTTAGTAAACTCTACACTGCTACTCCGTTTGTCGGGCACTACTCTACTCGGTCACTCTAAAGTTTCGAATGGTTCACCTTGTTATATTCTGTTGTATTGCTATAATTTCATGTCAGATATAATTTTTGAATCCGTCGGATGAAACTTAAGGTCTTCGTGTAAAATTAACCTCACATTCCGATCAGACATTACCATAGTGAGAACTTACTTAGCGGCTGAATGTTGTGGGGAATTGATAACAGCATGACTCACACTGCTTTGATATTCGGTGGTGTTCGAACGCTTTGAGGTTTTCTGGTCGGTTATTTTTTAAGCTGAACCTGTGACTGTGAAATGTTTTAACTCAGACTGTATATTACTTCTGAGTTAAAATAAATATAATTAATTTTAAAAGAAATAGTAATTGGGGTGTGTAGTAAACACATAGCGTTATTGACCACACAAGAAATAAAAGAAATGCATGAATCGATAATTAAAAATTTAATAAAATGCATCTGATTACCCAAGAATATTTTAAGTGTTAGAAGTGTAAAGTCGTTTTTTTTTCATTTACAGATTATTTAAAGTAAGTTGTATTTTCGAAAATTATAAAATTTTATTATAGAAAAAGAGAAGGAAAATAAAACTCGGTAATTCGACTTTACGATGAAAACAAAAAGGAATTTCTCGATGTTAAACTATAAAAGAAAGTAAAATCGATTTGTCGGAAATAATAATAGTGAGAAATTTTTAGAATACAAAAAACTTTATAAGTATTATGGATTATTTTAAATATTTGTATTTCTTAATTGTAAATTAGTTAAGAGAGAGAGGAATAAGAATAAAATGTAACTTCTCCCACTTTTTACTTGTAAAAAGTGGGAGAAGTTACGAGAAAATAAAAATCTCACATTGTAATTTCAAGTGTAAAAATACGAAAATGAAACGATGTAAATTTACTTTAAACATGTTATCTTCACAAGAATAAATATTTACATTGCAAATTTATATAAATTAATTAAATTACACTGATTACATTACATTAAAAGCTTAACTTTTTACTTCATGTAACTTAACTTATGCTTATTTATTCTGATATAACGAACTTGATGTAATTAAGAAATAAGAATGAATTTTGCTAATGAATTGTGCTTCGTACGAAAGTATTATTTTTAATTGGGGATAAACGTTTAAACATTAAAGAAGAATAGGAAATCAGCTCAGCTTAATGCAACTACTAACATTCAAAACAATTTCTGTTTAAGAATTAAATCTTATGGTTTATAAAATGAAAAACATTTTAAACTTTTCTTAAATTTTTATAACGAAAATGCTTAAAAAATAATTTTTATTGAATTGTTTTCAGTTTGGTTTATTGATAATCTACAGCAAAATAACAATGTCAAATATTCTTCCATTACATTATAATGTAACAATTTATTTCAATTGTGTTAGAATAAAAAAATAATCTACCGGAATAACGTTTTTCTAATAAAAATAACACATTTTAGATTAATATTTAAATATAATTAACTCTATTTTTTAATTTTTAAAATGCACATTTATGATATTTGATGCATTGTTTTTAAACTAATGGTGACAGTTGAATTATGAAAATTCTTTTCCTTCTTCTTAAACTTAATAAAGGAATTGAATTTTTGTATTTTTCAGTTCAATGAATTTTAGAATAACATATTTAGAATTTCAGATTTGTAGGTCAAGTAGAAATGCTGTAAAAAAAAAGGGCGTAACTGATAGACAGATACTTGAATAGCGTATAAAATAAGTGTTCGAGTTATTCTGAACAGTGATAAGGTAAATTATAACAAATTTATCTTAATTTATTTTTTAAAAAATAAAATAAATTATGTTAAATTCTATAATAAAATTTACAATTATTTTAAATGTTTAACTTCGTTTTAGTCTTATAGTGTACACGTTTTCCTGAAATAGGGAAGTTCAAAAAGAGATTATAATGCAGAATTTAATATAAAAAACTAAAATAATATATTGATTTAAGAATATAGATATAGATATAGATTTAAGAAAAAGTTAAACTTCTCCCAATCCTAGAGGAACTTTTAATCAACTTATATATTAGTAAGCAGAGAAAAACCTCAAAGAAACGGTCTTTCAGTGTTTCAGTGTTTAGGTTATTGTGAAGGATTAAAGACAATAAATTTTTATTCCTATTTATTCTTAGCAACATATAATTTACTCCATAAAATAAATTTTTATACGTTTTATCTACGGTTGATTTATAGAAAGACAAATGTATTTTTAGAAGAAATTTTCATTTAATCTTCCGTATCATCTCTCTAGATTATCTCTTCATTAAAACCCATATTCAAATATGGGTTTTAATGGATAGAATAAGAATAATACGTTAAATAATGTCAGAATTATACATGATTTAACTAGTTTAATATATAAAAAATATTGTTGATGCTAAATCGTTTTTACTTTCCAGGCTGTTATATATAACAGAGGAGAAGTAGAGCGCATTTTTCCCAAGATTTTTACATTTTTGAACTCATGGGATCTTGAAACGTCGAGAAATTCAAAGAATTCGGGGTTTTTTCCTGTATGAATAAATGTTAATGTGTGCAGATGTGGGGCACGGTTTTTATACCCATTTTGAAGCTTAATAACTCCTGTGTTTTTCGTCGAAAAGGTCACCAGTTGCAGTTTACTATGCTGGACCAAAGTCAAGGCATAACAATAATCAAGACAAAAATTAAATGTGTCATTGTCTGCATTCAGGAATTTCCTAACAATACGACATTATTCAATGTAGTGGTCTTCTGAAGTGTAATGTGTGTTTCTATTCAACTGTAACGTTCCCAGGCTTTTGTGTAGTGTGTGTAGTATGACACGTGTAAAAGAGAGAACGACAGGTACTGCACATGCTTTGCCTATATTTCTTGGTCGTTCGTTTCTTATAATAATACTCTTATGTTATCAGATACAACTATAAGAAACGAATACTTCCCTTATATGAAAGTAAACTTTTTATATGTAGATCTATTGTATATTTATCCGTTTGTTATTTTATTGTTAATCCTAACGTACCACTATTTAAAAATAAGAATTAATCTTATCTTATGAGTTATCTACCTACAGAATTGAGTTATTTCGATTAATTTTTAGATCATATACGTGTAAGTGAGCCTTGTCGATGAACAAAGTCACAATATTCACGAAATACATCCACTCCGTATTGAGGACAAGGAAATTGTTGACTAAATCATGACTTTATTCAACTTATTAGGATTAAGTAACTGGTTTAACTCAGTAAATATGAAATTTTAATATAGAGCCATATTCCGGTATCCGTACTTCCTGTATCTGAATTCACGCTACAACGATTGATGTTCTTTAGTACTTATCGCGATATCCGAATCGGATAATCCCGGTATTACGAATTTCTTCGAAGCGCATTCGTGAATAATTCAAAGTCGGGCTAGAGAGTGTGAAGTAAGAAGATGAATCCTTCTCAAGGCTCTATTTTTATTATTAATTTAATATCTTCGTATCAGCATTATATTACGGTAGTAGTGTGTTAAAAATATAATACTTCTTCTATAGGAAAATCCTATCCTTTTTCAAAAATTCTCGGAAACGGAAGCAGATGGAACCAAACTGTTTTTTGCGTTAGAATTCTATGAAATTCTTCTGTTAACGCACGGTTCAGAATTTTAAAAATCGAATTCGTTAATTTTCTATGAGTTTTTAAAATCTGAACGGAACATTCTTATATTCCTTTATATTTCCTTCCTAACCTAAGCTAACCTAACCTAACCTTGGTTTATTTGATTATGGTAACCCGATGCCGCTCGGGATGATTTTTTATGGGAAACTCGCCCCTATTTATGTATTAGATACGTGAGGAAAATCCATTTGTGAGATGCGAAATAACCAGTCTCAAGAGTCAATTACTAGTGTTCGCTAGTTTGATTCACTCGGCCACTAGTGGAACGAAACAAGCTATTGATCAATCTACATAATTTTCTGTAAAGAGCATAAAGTCATTCTTGCTTTCTCATTTGTTATATATAACAGAGTAAAAAGTATTGAGATTGGTCAAAAAATGACCTCCTCCAGACATGTAAATCTCTGTAGGAAGTCATTTTTTGGACTCAGGGGAACTTGAAACGCCGAGAAAAATTTGGGAGTAATTTTAGTATGTGTGGATGTTAGTGTGTGAATGTGTGTGGGGGCACGATTTTGTTCACTCTGTTTAAAGCTTAATAACTCCTGCGCTTTTTGTCGAAAATTTCTGAAAGATTGAAGTGAGGTTTGTTTATTAGGGGGTGCCATTTTTATAATAGTTGAAACGTTTTTAAAATAAAATATTATAACACATGGTGCCACCAAATGTTGCCGGGAAAGTTAAGCAACTCGTTGCTGAAATTTTTTAAAATATAGCGTAATTCGTGTTTTCGGCTTACAATATAATAAGGCAATGCAACACGCCGAAGGCAATGCATGGAAATTGCCCCTATTTAAGTTGTTACAAATATGTAGAAAACGTGGAAAACTCCACGTGACCAGCCCATTGATGAAGCACGAACCCACGACCAGTGTCCACTCGGCTTCTGGTAGACACAAGTTCCCTTCAGTGGCCATTTACATCGGATATTTTATTTATTTAAGATTAATTTACAATTAATTAAATTCGCTCGTATTCTAAGTTTTTAACGTTTTAATGTAAATTATTAATTTTGAACAATATTAGTTCATTTTATGTTACTACAAAATAAAAAAGATTATTTATTTATTTATTTATTTAAAAATAATCTTATTTAATATTTAACAGTATTTTATTTAAACTTTCATAAATATTAAACAGAATATATATTTATTTTATATGAAATTTTAGAACACAAATTGATGTTTAGTCATATACAAAATTCATTAAATGTAAATTTAGATATAAGATGACATTTATAAACACGATTTATTCATAAAATAAAACTTGAATAGCCTATTTTCGATTACATACAAAAATAGCTTATTTTATATGAATATAAATTAACTACATATTCGATATTAAAGTTTATTTATAATAAAAACAAAAATTTATTTATTACTTTAATATTTAACGAAATATAAATTAATTATCTTATAAAATTCTTAATATTTAAATAACACTAAATTTGTTTTCTTTTATTTTATTAAATTATTTATACGTAAAATAAAATAAATGTGAGTAGATTTGGAGAGCATTTACTTAAATCTCGCGTATTAAATGACAATAAATTTCTAGGACATTAAAAAATAAAATATATCTAGAGTTTATAAAAAACAAATGTCGTTATTGAAGACTTTATAAAATATCGTATGAATTATTGAAGATATACAAGATGCTACAAGAATGTTAACACGAGGGACAAATTTATTTGAAGGCCCTAGGACACCCACAGTCGGGAAGGCCCCTGAAGGCTCGGGTCATCTCCATTAACGTAATATGAAGTAACTTGTTATGCCAAATTGTCCATTAAGTTAAGTATCAGTGTTCATATTAATATATTAATACTCTTTTTCAATTATAGGAAAACGTAGGTTTAAATACAATAACTTAGCAAATCGGTTCTTTTATATACAAAGCCTTGATTTACAAAGAACAAAGAAAATTAATATCAAAACCACACACAAAGAAGAGATTAAATCTAATCTTTTTAAGATATTTCTTTAATAAAGTCTTTGCCTGCAGGGACATATTTTTTATTTTAATTCTTCTTTATATACTGGATCCTATCGAGTATTTTCGAAGACTTTTAATACTCAAACAATTGTACTTTTAGTCAACAGCTTTCGACACGACACTGTACATAAATATTTTCACCCCACAAAAAATATTAATAAAAATGTAAAAGAATTATAACTTTAATTAAATTTTACGCTAATTAAACTAAATAAAAAAGTTTACGCTAATTTATTTCGTTAAAGAATTTTAAACAGTAATTGTTTTATCTTATTAGCAGCGGAATGTTGCATTGAATAGTAATTGTATTGCTTCTAAACCGCTCATTATGGGAATAAACAACAATGTTTTAGAATACAGGCCATTAGTTTATCACGTGTATATACGAATGTACTGTACAATATGCCATTTTTAAGCCATTAATACAAGCATAAAACGTATATAGTTAATAAATTTCAATTATGTTAATGTTATACAATTACAAAATACATTTTATAATAGTAATTTTTTAATATTTTCAAATAATATATATATTTAGTTCTATCATATATATATAATATAATAAATATTATAAAAGTTTTATTATTTACTATATAAAATAAATAGATAAAATAATAATATTATTGTCAATTTTTAAAATTGCTGGACATATATTTTTCTAAGTGATGAAACAATATCTCTCAATTGCCAATGTTTTTTTTAGATTTGTTACATTAGTAGATAAAATGGACAATGTTTACACACTGACCTGACATGATAACCTGGAAGTGGTATCTAGAGCGTATGTTTCTTATAAATTATATTTGTTTTTAGAACTGTAAATCGTATAATATACTCCAATTTCGAACTGAATTTTCACATTTAAGCAGAGAGAAGACAATCAATAACAATTCTACATTTTAAAAGTCAATTACTTTATCTGTTTAGCTTCATACGTGAACGGAGTAATTGTAGTATTATAAAAATTAAAGAGCCTGCTCGTTTACATAATTCTGTTCTTACATAAATTAGTGATGCAGAAAAGTTTCTGTATGTAAGACCCGAATTACATAGATTTCTTTTTTATTTTATTGAGTTACGTTTTGTAAACGACTGAAATAGTGGTCTGCACATTAAACAATTTAGAATGATGGATCGTAATGCCAAACTACTACAAAAATCTCGAATTGTCTACAGATAAAAATAATGTTTTTCTGTTCAAAAGATTATCTATATCGTTACTAGCGTGATAAAGTTTTCTAGAATTCCTGGTTAGTATTTCAATTATTTAATAAATATAAATGATGTATAGATGTTAATATTATTCTTTTACTACTTCTATTTATATAGAAATGAACTAGATAACATTAAAATATTATTTAGCCAATTATTAAAATATGTTATCAATATTTTAATAATTGGCACTTCAATTTTTATGAATAATCTATTAATTCTTCCAAATATTCGTTATTACTTTTAGAAATTATATATAAATCTTTTAGTAAATATTGTAAATTATAATAAGGAAGAATATTATTATTTAATAATTGCACTTATAAAATACACAGAATATAGTCATTTTGGCAAATTTTGTAGCATTTATCTGCATCTAGATTGAGGTCATCGATTGTCGGTCTATAATCAAATAACACGAATTCAGTGGTTAGAATGGCTGACTTTATTAATATGTGCTATATATATATATATATATTATTGTTGCTGATAGCTCCTTCTGATAGTAAAAATTGTTGATTTTGTGTTTGATGTAAGCCAATAAAGCCATTTACTTATCATTGAGAACAATTTGGCTTGGCTAACAAAGAGTGAGTAGGCTCGTTTTTAAACAGCCAGTTTGAGATGGCATTCTTTATGACGTTTCATGGAACATGTATTCGGTATAAGATGCAGTTTAAGATTTAAAAAACAGATTTTGCTTGATTAATGGTATTTTAAACTTAAAATATTAGTTTTTTTTATAGCACGGCTCATCGATATTCCTGCCATCGTTTCTTATATTTTTTAACGATACTCTTTATGTGTATTCAGGAGACTTTGTAATGGCAACGAGGAATAGCTCGTAAAATATATTAAGTGTTTTTAAACTGTTGGTTATCCACCATCTTCAGTCTGACAGTTAATTTAATCAATTGCGAAGAATAAAGTAGAAGTGTTGAACACAAAATCGTGTTAATAACAATCACATGGCTTTTTCCACCTTTATCAACTAAATAAAGGTGGAAAAAGCCATGTGATTGTTATTAACGATTTTGTGTTCAACACTTCTAAGAACAATACAACACGGTTTCACAACAAATCAAGAATAAAGTAGTCACAGATTCAACAAGATGATTAAATTAGCAGGCAACGATTGGATTTGGAAACTACTTATAAAAGTTCAGGTGTTATCCACTGCCAGAGGATTAGTTACTTTATTCTTTTACTAGCTATTTGCGATGAAACGTAAATTGTAGTATTTGAAATTCCCGGCAAAATCTATAACGTAGATGAATGAGGACTTAAGTTAAACAATGAAATCGAAAGAGTAGGTGCAGTTAAAGGGTATAGACATATTCACAACTGTTACTTCTGCTTAAAAGAGCGAACCTATTTCCGTCATTGCCTGCTGCAATGCCAAAGGAAAGTTCTTCCTCTTTTTTTTGAATTTAAAGAATACACGGGGAAGGCCAAGTTTAGAGATACATGCTCTAAAGTTCTCATGTTTAAAATGAATGAAATCTCGTTTTATGTTAACACTCGTGTGTTCAAGATATAAATAATCATTACATCCCTGGGAAGAAATCTAGAAAAGTATTACTTTTTCAAGATGCTCTTAGGTCAAATTGCTCTGATGTCTGACTTCTAGATTTAGTTGCGGAAAATGATTTAACCTTATAGTGTTTTCCAAGCCATACCACCCAATATTTGAAATTCACAGACAAAGCATTTTTAAAGCCATTAAAAAAGTTTTGGTGACAGTCAGCGGGGAACTGGGTTCACAGCAATACAAGTCGTAGGATAACTCGAATACCATTTAGAAAACTGCTGAATATGGCATGGAACAAAGCAGTATATATTTGTAAGAGTACTGCTGGATTTTCAACTTGTGGCATTTACTCCTATAGTCCTCAGAATATTCCAGAACATGCATCAACCGTGCTAAACCTGAGAAAAATAAACCATCCGCAATATCAGGAAATCTGGGACCATCAGAAAATTCGGCTGCAATTTGAAGAAATTGTAGACCTATAAACTCCCACTTGTAGCCCGTCTGTCCGTCTTTCCTTGATATCGATAACAGTAGACAAAGATATCAATAGACCGAAGACAAGACCAGATATGGAAACCTTAAGGAACAGGAGGATTCTATATGGTGTACAGAGGCAAGCCACTACTAATTTCAGGAGGAGAGCATATTTTTTAAACTCCACGTAGCCAGCCCGTCCGAGCCAGGCGCGAACCCACGGCCGAACACGACCGAATCGTTTTTTAAAATGCATTTAAATAATAAATAAATTATATAAATTCAATAAATTTTTATATTAGAAACTATAATTAAATGTTATAACTTAAGTATTAGTACGGTATAGATATGTAACGTAATTTTGTGTAGTAAATAAATATACAGTAAGTTGGTATCCTAAAGTATGCTCTTTTACAATTAAAACTACTCTTTAAAATTCCTTATTCCAGTTTGCTATATTGTCTTGTATATTTAACTTATTTAAATAGAGTTTAAATTAATTTCTAAATAAAAAAAATCTAAAGAACTCTTCAAGATATCAGAATTACAGGGAAACCTGTCAAAAACGGAACCTGGATAAACGGGAGAATGCTTAAAAACCTGTTAACAAAACCTGTTCAAAACAATATTAAATTTTTAAATAAAATAATTTATATTTGGTGTACAACTGTGAATAGTCAGGTAAATTCTATGGGAAACGAAACATCTGCTATATACATATACAACTACTTTCAGTAAATAGTTCGATCGATACTCAATTTATTAAATTTGATACTTCTATTTTTTGTTATTTAAATAAAATTTATTAATAAATATTTCTAATATAATTTTAAAGTTATAAATTAATAATAAATTAAAATTCTTAACTATAGTGACACAGGTTTAAGACGTATTAATTTACTGATTTCTCTTGTAATAAATTTCAATTGAAATGAAATATTAAAAAATAATAAAAATAAAATCTCACGACTTTACATGAATTTTAATTCATTTATTAAACTGGTTTGTGCATCTTATAAATGTGTTTCCTTTCGTTTATCTCATAAATCTCATGAATTTATTAGGTTTGAATTTTTACTTTATAGAAAACAGCAACAGACTTACTCAAAATTTAAATATGTTAATTTATATTTAAATTTATTTATTAGAATGTTTAAAAATTGCCATAAATATTATACATAATTCTATACTGTTTCCTATATCTATTTTTACAAATTTGATATGACTTTACTCCTGAAATCACGTTATTTCAATTCAAAGTTTTCTCTTGAACGGAGTTAGATAGATGACCAGCGTGAATTATTGTTAACAGGTAAAGTATGATGTACATGATCAAAACACTACTAAATAATACTAAGAAATACAGTGGGTTATTGGTTAACGAACATAATTCGTTCCAAGACTTTGTTCGCTATCCGATTTGTTCATTAACCGGTCACCCACTGTATAGAAGCAGAAATATCGAAAACCGAACGGCACTGACGAGAATAGAAAATATATTAGTCAATTGCCGCTGTACTAATGAAAATATAATAAATTTAGTATATTTCGGTTTTTATTAATTACAGGATAAAACACGAAATACCACAGACAATATAAAACATAGAACATAAATTATAATTCTTTAAAAATAAATAAACTAATAAATAAATAAATATATATATATTTAAAATATTATGCAATTAGGACATTAAAATTGCAATTGAACAAAGCAAAATAAAATATTTTTATTTCAATTCCTGTTCTTAATGTGTATTATTCATCTATTGCACTCTTTTTGTCTTCCATTCGATTTGATGAATGTTTGTTTTCCAATAGATTTGTTTTCTTGTTACTCTTACATTCCGATTTGTCCAGTTTTTGATGTTTTTTGTCCCAGATTACTCCGGATCTCTTTCACCCTTCAGCGCTTTCAATCTATTGAATTATAATCGTTTAAGATCTCCAAGTTTTCTCTTCATTTTCTTGTCTAATAAGTTTATTTCCATTTAGCATGTTCTATTAAACGGAATCTTCCATCTTTAAGGTTCCTTCTCGCTTCTATTGTAATCAATACTTAATCACCTTCTCCTTCATATTGTGTAGATAATATAAATTAGCTGTACTGTAGGTACTGTACATTATGTGGGTCGTACGATCGTATCCTACCCTATTATCATTATACTAATTAAGTTTAACTTATAAATATACAAAAATAATCCACTTATTTGACTAAAAACACGAGAATTATCAATTTATACTGAAAAATAGACATAAATAGATAAAAATAATACTTTTATCTAGCTTTGAATTATATATAAACGTAATCAATAGTTCTTAAACATTGAGGAAATGTTCTGAAATGTTAGAAGCAATATTTATTATTCGAAAGATGAATTTTTCTTCTATAATTTAAAGGTTTGCGAAAAATCGAAAATTATTCCAACGATAATTTTAATATTTTAGGATGTTTGAAAATTGAATAAAAACAAAATCCCCTTCTCACAGTACAAGTGATATACTTTATAGATTATCGAATTGCAAGATGCGCTATAAACTGGGGATAGAAAACAAAAATTTTGAGGTGAATTCAGAAAAAAATTCACAATTTTCTCTACTCTGTGGAATAAAACAATAATATTTTTCATGAAAGATATAACATTCATAAAATATTTAAATTTTATAAAAGGGAAGAATCTTATTGTATAATTTATTTAAATGATAAAAATACTTATTCATATCGTCCTAAATTTTTAAAAACTAAATTACTCTCTTGAAAAAGTTTAAAATTTTATAAGTGTAAACGTTCTTGACATTTCTTTATTTTGATATAAAGTATTGAGGTTGTTTGTACTATACGAGTTTTATCTTTTCATATAGTTTCTTTCACTGGCGCAGGCAGTAAGAGGCGAGGATTATAGAATACAAATAAAAACAATAATTTCACGAAATATAAATTAAATTGGGCTAGAATTTGAAAAAAATGTAGGTCTATACACTCCCATTGTTGTTTTTCCGTCCGTCTGTCATTTCTTAATCTCGAGAATGAAATTAGATAGATGACGACTCTTGTTAAAGGGAAAGTATGATGTACAGGGGCAAGCCACTACTAATTTGAAATGGAGAGCATATATTTTAAGTTAACCCCTTAACAAATTCAAATTTATAGCTAAATTTTTATTATTTAATATTTTATTAAATTTCATGTGAAACGTTTAAATATAAATGTTATTTCTATCCACACAAATAGAACATTATGTAAAATTTTGAAAATGCTTCACATCATTTGTAATTTCATCCATTCAATGCTTCTAATCTTAATTCATTCACGTATATATTTGCAACTACTCTATGTATTCGACATGATCAGAATATACCTAATACTTACTCCTATCTCGAATTACATTACTCATTCGTTGCTATCCTCGAATACTTTTAGAAATTTATATTATCTTTGTTTACTGTGACACTTTCCAATAACATATTTATTGAACTTTTGTATCTAAATGTCAATGACTCGTTTACCATGAACTGAATAAATTTAATGTCTCTATTGTTGTGTTTTTGTTTATAGTTGTAAGAAATAAGAAAAATACACTTTAAAAACTGTATTCTGCAATAAACAATTATTTAAAAAATGTTTTTCTCAATATAACATTTATAAAATAATTGTTTATTGCAACGGAAACAAAAATATTACCATATTTTATATTAATTTATTATAAATAATGCGAAGCTACATGTGGACAATGTTATTTAAGTTGCTAGACATGAACAGTTATTAATAAAAGAAATGTGGAAAGTAAAGGGAAGAATGTAGATTGATATCCTTCGAGATATGATACATGCTGCGAATGCTTAAGATAAGGATAAAGTTCACAACAAATTGAGTGTTGGTGGCATTCTATTTCTAGTAACGGAAATCCTCAAGAGAAAAGAGGATTTCATGATGTATGGGCTCAGTAGAAACAACTCTTATTGATGTGGAAGAGAGGGCACATCGGAATAAAGAGATTACCTGAATGAGTGGGTCAGTCATGTAAAGTAGATGGCGTGTGAAAAGTAAAACTTCTGATTCGAAGAACGCAGATGATAATGATATTCATTTGTTATATATGTCACAATTAGATGATTTTTTCTATATAAATCTAAGTTTAGCTTAGACCAGTGATTCTCAAACTTCTTCAAGCCAACACCCCCTTGTTTCCATGAACTTATACCCAACGCTCCCTAACCCACTTTGCATTGTGTGAGTAAAGCTTGGAAATATTCTTAAAAAAAACTTTTCTACGAACCTTCTACTTTGTATCCTTACCTTACATTGTTCTGCACATCTGGAAATCATAAACGTATTGTTTCTTCTCACCCGTTTTAATAGAGGAAAGGGAAAGGTTGTCAACAACACTTACCCCCGGTCATTATCACTGTTCCATCAGTAGCCGATCTCCAGCGCCCAGTTGCTTCTTTTCGCCTCCTAGATTTACTCACCGCCCACTTTAGGGCCACTGCCTTAGACAAAGAATAGCTTTAAGTTGTTTCTTAAACGGCAGACGGATACGTAAACAATACTATAAAACTATTCATATATAGGATTGAGTTAGTTCGTCGGCATCCGACACAAACATGATTCCTCCATCACTAACAACTTAGTGTCGTTTCGAACTTTCGGTTGATCAGACTAACTTCAAGAGAGCAAACTCATGTATATAGTTTATATGATATCGATGCTATATTTTATAAACAAACGAATTATTTTGATGAATAATGTAGTATATCTTATATTTAATTAACATCCTGCAAATTTTCTAAAGAAATATGGTGCGATTTTAACATATAAACTCTCGCTACTCGTAATTAAAACATGTGATAATAAAACAGAAGAAAACAAATGAGAGAAATAAGTCAAAAACTCATAAATTTTCCTCTTTAAATTGGGGGCAGTTATCACCAGTCCAAACGGACTTTACCATAATAGATAATGAATAAATTTCTGATTTAAACAAGTAAGAACTTTCAGAAATTATCTGTGGAAACGTTATAGTCAAGCATTCTGGATGACTTTTTCGCCTTAAATTTATTATTTATGATAAAATTCATAGTTTTGTTACTAAATTCGATTTCCTAATGAATTTAGAAGAACGTGTCATAAAAAACTGCAAAGACGTATTGTTTATATATCATAAAAAACATAATACTTTTTTATAAATTGGATTGCAGTCATTCCAATTTTCAATTCCACACGAACCAATACAATAATTCCCAAGGAAGAGAGATTAAAGAGATTTAAAAATTTTACTGAATTTGATAATATTCTCCAAGGAAAAGATATTTTAAAATTATTGTTTTTTCCCTTGTTTAAAAGAAAAAAAAATGTTTATAGTATTATATTTAAATTTAACTTGAAAAAAAGAAAATGTAGCTCCTTATTATTTTTATAAATTTTGAAAGTAAGGATTTATATCAATTTTATTAAATATCATATACCGTATATAATTTACATGAGAATGGGGCTTTATATGTGTATATATAGAGAGTCGTTGGGCACATATCCAGGATACAATATAGGATCTATACAGAATACATATATTTGTGTACGTATCCATGATACATGCACAATTATACTCTATATATAATTGTGTATATTTAATATTATCCATCGATGGTGAAAAAAATAGCATTTTTAATATTCTAAATGCCAGTATTGGCGTAAAATTTTACTTTTCCTTTGCCAGCTTTTTCTTTTAGAGCATTTCTTTACCTCTCTCTAGCCACCCCTCTGTTTGTATAACTTATTAATTAAGATATATTAATATAATTATAGAAAATAAATCAAAATTTAGCGTTATATTCGATCAGATAAACTTTAATAAAAATGAGAAAAATCAAATATAATTAATGCTTGGAAAAGATTAGAAAAGATAAGAACGATCTGATAAAGAATTACTTTTCGACGAGATTAATAAAAATATAAAAAAAATTCTGTAATTTAATTTAGTTCAATTATTTTTTGTATTGATTTATTATTATTTTGTTAATATAATTAAATTATTTCATAGAGCAAAATTCATTTTTAAGCTAAAAATTTAAATTTCTCGAGAAGATGCTCCCTTCTCGTCATCCGTAAATGCAACATCCAGTTACGAAATTAAGAACTGGAAACATTCAGTGTTTCGTATCGTGACGTCAATGCCACCAACACGTGATTTCAGTTAAAGGTTAAAGGGTACGTTTGGTTAAAAAAAAGTTTATCTTGTTAACTTTCTGTTTTTTGTATTCTGATGTATAATAGAAATTTATATTTTCTTTACTTTCTACACCTAAAAATACTTTTCTTAACAGAAAAATAACTTCGAATATTTATGTATTTATTAGACTAGACAATAATCTATCAAATAAATATAATTTTACAGGTGTGTATTTATTCTATGTTAACATTCTTGCAAATATTTGTTATAAATTTATATTTTTATAAAGTCAAACATGTTTAACTATCGATAACAAGGCATTAAATATGCATGATTGCATCTACAGTGTCTAAATACCTTTGAAGTGTATATTTAACTTAATATAACGTCTTAATTTTTGTAATTTTAACCCCTACTAGCGTTAAAATGGGGTATTTGAAGCGTTTAAACGGGACATTTCAAGCTTTGGCCATATATATAAATTTTAATACATAAGAGAATACATTTCTTCGAATATTTCTTTTTGTCTTGTAATAGAAGTCAAATTATTTCCGTCAATTGACAACTGAAATAGTTTTTACGCTATAGATTTGAATTATATCTGAAGAAGTTCGGGTATTTTTCTTCAATAAACACTTTATAAATCTAAGATAATAAGAAGATTGGACAAAGGAGAGAAGATAGAAGACAGGTAAATAATGTAATTGACATTAATTACAACGAATATTGATCGTAAGAGATATAACGATAAATGTAGCTGCTTATGCATACATTTGAGCAAACTTAAAGCATTATATTTCTTCATAATAATTTAAAATTTGTATTAAATTATCGTTAAAAAATTAATCAATTCTAAGAAATTTTTAATTTAAAAAATCTCGAGAATTACAAGTGAAAACACTCTTTAATTCCGACTTCGACAGACTTGAAACAAGAGGAAGACCAGTAAACTATTCTCAGTGATTCTACCTTTTTGTATCCATATATATTTCGCTTTTACACAGCCTCTTCAGTGGATGTTAATGTCATTGATATTGAGATTAAGAACCTTTTTAAAAAATATCTATTAAATGATTATCCGCAGCAGCTTATACAAAAGTGGCATAGTATGTATATTAATAATAGATATAACGTTAAGAATAAAAAACTAGAAAATTTATATATTAAAATACCATATATTTCAAATTTTTATGAACAATATAAACTGTATATTAAAGAATTATTTTCTGTTAACTTAGTAGGCGAACAACGAAATAAGTTAAACAAAAGTATTTGTCTGATTAATAAAGCAAAGGAGATACAACCAAAAAACATTTTGGAGATGGCTGAAGTTGTATATGAATTGATGTGTACATGCACAGAACGGAAATACTATGTTGGAGAAACAGGAAGAAAACTGGAAGTGAGGCTGAAAGAGCATGAGGCGGCAATTAGATTAAACAGAATAGAATCCCCGTGGCAACAGCACTGCAGCATAAAAAATTGTATTATTGACCGAAATAATATTAAAATACTGTATAAAGTAAAAAATCGCGAAAAACGACGTATTATAGAACATTATTGTATAAAACAACATGCAAATTGTATAAATTTAAATACCGGAGTATGCATTGATGCATGCTGGAATTGCTTGATGAATTATAAAGGTACTGGCAATGCAATAGGGTGATATCCACTGAAGAGGCTGTGTAAAAGCGAAATATATATGGATACAATAAAGTAAGAATCACTGAGAATCGTTTACTGGTCTTTCTCTTGTTTCAAGTCTGTCGAAGTCGGAATTAAAGAGTGTTTTCACTTGTAATTCTCGAGGTTTTTTTAAATTAAAAATTTCTTAGAATTGATTAATTTTTTAATGTTGTATTAACCGATCCCATTGCTTTTATTATTTATTAAATTATCGTACTTAAAACCGAGTATTTGTACTTCATTTAATTTAGTTTGTGTTGTGAATTCGATACCCACGAACACTTGACGATTATCATGATTACGGTTATATGCTTCAGTTAAAATTAGTTTAGTGTAAAATGAATGTTTTAATTTTACATTAAGAACACCAATTAATTTTTAGGAGTTGCAACAAACTAATTAATCGATAAAAGTATTTGAGGACAAAAAAATAAGGTAAACTTTTGCTTATTTTTTAATTAAGCCCCTTTTGTACTTTGCATGCATAAATAATATAAATTATTCGACTGTACGGGGTAGAAAATATTAACATAACATTAAAGTGTAATTAAAATGTAAATTGTATAGCATTAGTTTAGAAGCGTAATTGTATTATAAGGAAATTTGCTATTGTATAAATATAACAATAATGCGTTTATATTTATGTAAAAAACACATGAGTGCTGTCACTTTCGGGAGAGTTGCCTAATTCTTAAGGGTGAGAACGATAGCATAGTCACCATTAAAGGGACTAGTGACGTGTTCTACTAAGTATTATTTAAATAAACCACCTCTAGCCGTCTCTCTCGACTAGGCATCTCACCCTTTATCCTCTATTAATAAAATATATATTATTCCTTATTATTGACTGGTTCTGTAAACATTAAATTCGCTTGAAGTTATTCATCCGGCTGAATCTGTCACAAGATCACGCAAACAGGAAAATTACTATTGACTCTTCAAAATAACATTCGTGAAATTCCAACTTGTCATGCAATAATTAATTAAATTATAAAGTAAGTTAATGTTTATTACTTTTGATACATACATAGTAGATGTAATATAGTTTCTTCTGTTTAATGAATTTAAATTATTAATATTTAATCAATTTACTAACAAAATTATGAAGCTAATACTGTAATTTATCACATCAAACAAACTAAGATTATTTAAATTAAAAAATAATTAAATATTCATGTGTTTTTCATAACTTAATCTTATCTACTAAATCACTACGTAAAAATAGCTATATAATCTTTAACTGGGAGACTCATTTTCTACTTCACCACGATCAAAGCTATTTTTCTGCTTTCAATATAGCCTAGTATTTTAGATATAATAGCTACAATTAGTATCGTATTCGTTATTATACTTCTTTTTTACAATAGAATCTTTATTAAAACAAATTTCTCTTCGTATTAACTGCAATAAAAATAACAAATTAAAATGTTAATAATACCATTAACAAAATATTAAACTCGTAATATAACTTTAAATAAGAAGGAACACCAGTGAAAGCAAAGAAACTCTTCTTTTTTTTTATCTACAGAAAACAGAAATAGACACAGAAACAACATAGATAAATGGTAGATTATATATAATAAGTAAACAAAGTAATTTCATCAGTAATTATATATAGTAGCCTATATACAGTAAAACCAGTGGGATAAGAAGGGTACAAGTCCATGGACATATATTGCATATACATCTGTTGCGTAGAGGACAATGTTGCCAGATTTTTAAATAGGAATGTCTTCCTATTCAATTCACTCTTATTAAAATATTTACGTAAATATTTATAATGAAAATTTATAATGAAAATTGTATACTATATTTAACAGACACAAAACAGTGTTAAAAATTTATTTAAGTGTTCCTAATAATAAACAATAAATTATCTTTGATAAAAATTAAATTTGGTTAGTTTAAAAGTATTGAATAGTTTAAATAAGATTTTAAATAATTAAATATCATTTCAGTTTATTAAAAGTTTTATTTTATGTTCTACTTTATTTATTTCTTAATATTTTATTAAAGATAAAAGGAAAACAAATTAAAAATGTAATTTTTTTCTTCCTTAATTACATTATGGTAAGCGACAGTAATGTAGTTTTTATAACCGACATTTTAACTAAATTATATATATTGATTTAATTTTATGTAATATATATATATATATATTATAAAATTTTTATTATTAATAAATCATTATATAAATTTAGTACATTTATAAAAAATGCCATCAGATAAAGCATTAAAATAAATTTTAATTAACTTCTCTGTCGCAGATTATTTAGTTAACAGCAAAAATATAAAATTAAATTGAATTATCTGAAAAGATTTTAATATATTTAAATTATTCAATCTGTATGAAGAATAAGCACTTGAAAGTTTATTATTAAAAGAAATTTGAAAGAACAGAAACTACTTTTATATACAATATATACTAAGTAGAACGTCTGTCTGTTCTCTATATACTTCTAAATTTTTTGGACGATCTACACCAAATTTCTTATACTTATTCCCTGGGATCTTGAGGAAAATATATGTGCACTCTCATCTTCTACTCGTTTCATCCTTGCTAGACTCTTTCACTGATCTGCACCAAATTTTTCGTACTTACTATGTGTAAAATATAGACTGCACCTTGCTCCTCCCATGACATTTCTTGACAAATATAACAATGGTTAGCTATAATAAGCGAACTATCCGTAATTATCTTACTGAAGCTGTAAACTCCTGTAATTTTTAAATATTTAACGTTTATAACTGTATTTTTCTACTTACTTTTATTTACATTCGTGCTCTTAATCTTCGTAATAAAATTAAACGTTTGAATCGGTCAGTTTTCCATTTGTTAATATAGAAAATAATATTTAAACAAAAATTTTTATGTATTATATAATTTATAAATAAGTAACCTTAGATATTTAAATATATTATTCTAATATGAATAATATATTTCACTCTCTAAGATTAAAACTGAATAAATAATTGGCTATATAGAATATATGGATTGCGTAAGTACATTAGAATGAAAGAAGTATATACAAAAAATGAATAATGAACGAATAGTTAAAGTATGGAGAAATGACAACTGAATACCAAAATATACGGAGGAAAATGAAGAAATTCGTCGGATTTTACTTTAAAAATAATTACATTAAAATTGAATATAAGATAAAATCATTGTCATTTATTAATTGTATCTAGAATTATAAGAGTAATTAGTATAATTTACTGGATAACTCAGTTTTTCCTACGTAAAACAAGTCAAATGTAGGCTGAACAAAATACATATTCAGAATTATTTTACTTTTAAATATTATTTTTTCAGTTATATGTATCTTATAACATTTTTTAAAAATTTTATTGATGAAATTAATATATAATCTTGAGGAACAATGATAACACTATAAAGAAATTAAGGTTATTATTAACCCACTTTACTATTGTATTTAATATTAAAAACTTACGTATAACTATTAATAATGAAATCATATAAGCATTAAATCCCATTGTCCAAATGTATACGAGAACATGCAAAATGAAACATTATTCTTGACAATTTCTTTGTTTCCAAGCACCATTCTTCTCTATTGCTTATCGAAGTTTATTATAATATTCTATGTAAGTTTTCAATATGTCTATTCGTTTAAAATTATACATTTTATAATTTCAACATTAAAAATTTTTGTTAAATTACTCAATGTTAAAAACAAATAATTTGTTTATCAAATGCATCTTTTCATTAGTTAGAGGTAACTAAAAATATTCTGAATATTTTAAAATTTTTTTAAATATAAAATATTATATTTACATGAATATATATTGCAGTTTATAAATAAATTTTATATATAAAAACTCAATTCGGAAGAGTTATAAAATTTTAATGGATGCGTGAAGTCAGAAAAATTTCAAGACTATAAATTTAGATTTTTATATTTCTCTCATACAAGTTTTACAGTTTAAAATTTGTTTTAATAAATTTTGAATGCGTAAACTTTCTTGTGAAATAAAACAGTAGGAATGTATAATATTATATGTCGAAGCAAGAATAAATTTTCTAATTTTCTATCTGAAGAATTAATTGTTGAAAATATAAACTTAAAAAAATGATAAAGAAAAATTGACTGAGATCGAATACACGGCATAAAGGAATGCAACAGTATTATGGTAGGAATTTCGGGAATTTTCTGGTATTCTTTGTTTGTTTTTATTCTAAAACGTGCTACTATTACATTTAAGTCTTCAGGTTGATTCGGGAAATATTAAGAGGACGGGGCCGTATCTCCCGAACCAATAGCTTGATTTTTCTGAAAACTTCAAGAAATATTTCGCCTCTATACGCAAATCTTTCTGCATAATTTCATAAATTTCTGATAAAAGACACAAGAATTATTAAGCTTCAAATTGAATGAACAAAATTGTTCTCCCATACAAACATCTCCACATACTAACATCAATACATACAGAAAATCCACAAATTTTTTGTCTTTTTCGATGTTTTCAGGTCCCCTGAGTCCAAAACTTGTAAAAATCTTGTGGGTCATTTTTTGATTGATCACCATACTTTTTCTCCATTTTATAACAGCCGAGATGATAATATTGTTTCGCAAACTTTTTCGAGGCATTGCCTCTTGGTTGCATAAAGGTATACTTAATTCCTCTTAAAAACGCCCGTTCTGAAAAAATTGCATTCACAAGTTAATGGTAAGCATTTTGAACATATTTATATGAAATTGGATGATTTTCCAACAGATATTTCATTAATATATCTTCATAACGTCACTTTATAGAGACATTTATAACTCCAACGTCACCGGCAATGACATGTTACAGAACATTTTTAAAACGTAAGAACAATTAAAATTAGAAGCAGAATTAGATAGGCTAAAGATAAATTTAACCAGATGAAAAACATTCTGTGTGAAAAGAAACTAAAGCTTCAATTAAGACTAAAAACGCTAAAATGCTACATTTGACCTATTTTGCTTTACAGATGTGAGACATGGACACTACGGAAAGATATGGAGAGGAAAATAGAGGCTTTTGAGATGTGGGCAATCAGAAGAATGTTGAAGATCGAGTGGACAAGCAGAACCACTAATGAAACGGTTTTACAGACGGCAGATACAAAAAAAGAGAACTAGTAAAAATAATTTAGAAGAGAAAACTAGCATACTGTGGACACATATTCAGTGGAGGGAAATTCTCAAACTCACATTAGAAGTCAAAATTGATGGAAAAAGATCAAGGGGAAGAAGAAGACGGGGATGGATGGACGACCTCAAGGAATGGACGGGACTGGATGGAAATTATTCATAAAGGTCACAAAAGAGAACAGCCGTGGCCTAAGGGATGTTTGCTGGCCGCTAACATCTCTTAGGAGAAGGCACAGACAGAAGGAGAAGAACATTTAACGAACAAGAAATGAAGAAATGAAAAAATCATATTTTTAGTTTGAAACGTTTCTACTTATGACGTATTTTTCAATAAAAACATCTTTATATAAGAATTTTAAGCTTTTTTACATTTAAAATAAGTGTACTTATAAGACATACTCATATATTTTCATCTTTGTTATTAAAAATTGAATTAAAGATAATCGGGATAAAGGATGTTGGCAGGAATTGAACAATTTATTTCCTTTTTCATTGAATACAACTACACTACGAGCAATAATTTATCGTGACGTGTCACAATGCATTGCTGTAATTTTTTGTCACAATGCTCTCAATTTTAGTAGTGTCTTGCCCCTGTACATCATACTTTTCCTGTTAACAACAAAGTCATGCCGGTCATCTATTTAACTCCGTTCTGTATAAAATTTTTGAATTGAAATACCGTGACCTCCTGTCAAACCGAAAGTTAGTATATAATCGATCGAGCCCTCCTGCTCTTAAGCTTTCCATATCTGGTCTCGACTTTCATCTGATTCTCTTCTCGAATTAAGGAAGAACAACCAGACAGACAAATGGGAATTCATATGTCTATAATTTTTGAAAATTGCAGCCTAATAATTACTACAAGTGATTAATTGTTCCAACGTGTTTATTCATCTAATAAGCTAATGAAAGAAAGAATAAATTCGTTCTACAATTAGATCATGTGCAAATATTCAATAAAATGATCACGAATCTGTGAACATTATTCTCATTCGTAAATAAAATATAAAGTAGCTTATAATGTTCATGTTTTTATAATAATTGAAGATAATGGTGTTTGTGAAATATAATCAGAAATAATGTTATTAATGAAATCAACTCTTCCTTCCTTCCTTAACCATCAAATATAATAGAACAAGAGTTATCTGCTATATCATAACTTTTGTTAATATAATAATTTCTATTCGACAATTATTTTAATAAATCTTTATTAATTTGACAATAAAATATAGAAAAATGTAAAACCGAAACTCATTTGCATCCACTAGATATTTGAAAGTACCTGTATATCAATTTATTGTTTAAGACAATTCTCTAGCGAATCCAGTGCAATTTAATTTGATTTATTTCACCAACAATTTTTCTTTCTTTGTAATCTGTGTAAGAAATCTCTTCTAATTAAAAGATTCGCTACATTTTGTTTTCTGAGACAATAATTCCTCCGATCAGATTACTTATTAATTGAATTTCAAGTGTTTTATTTCATAGAAACAGGACACAAGAAGTGTTGGTGTCTTCCATGCTTTTAATTTTATGTGGAATAATTTTAATTATTGTTTTCTTTTAAATTTGCATTATACTTTATTAATAAATACAATAATTGTTTATTGAACAAATGCACCTGTATCCTTCTCAATAACTTTATTTTCATAAACATGTATTTAACATCATATTAAATATAACAATTTACAATATGTAATAAATATAGTATTTAATAAAAGAAATAATTTTCATAATTATAATTTATTATATTATAATTATAAATTGGCAAATAAGTGAGATAAATCTCGAAATTTTAAAAGTATTTTCATGACAATTCTCTTAACTTTAGTAGTGTAGTACATCATACTTTTCCTAATAACAATAGCGTTATGCGGGTCGTCTCTCTACCTCCTTTTAGGAAAAAATGTTTGAATTGAAATAACGTGACTTACGTTCTAAACAGGAGGTTCGTATATAGTCAATCGGGGTTTCCTCTTACTAAGTTTTCTACATTTGGTCTCGATTTTCATCTATCTAACTCCAGTTTCGATTTTAAGAAGGACAGGCAAGACAGTGGCCATTACAGTCCTCGCAGGAAAAGTTTATTCGTTTGCTGAAAAAGAATAAAATTTTATTATATGCGTGAGAAATTCATTTTATCCTGTAAGAACAAATACACATTGAATTTATTGAACGTTTCAGGCTAGTCTACTGACACACGTAGTTGATATGTGTCAATATAGTGTCTGTTGCTTGCCTATAATTAGAAATTAAAAATAACCAGGGAAGGATTTAGGGAGGTAACCAGGGTGCCTTCCTACTGACGGTGTTTCTGAGTAAAGTCAGGTATCTCAAGTAGTAAAAAATTTCACAACGCAAATTTTCTTCTTGACTAAAGATGTTTTCATTGTTGTGTCCCTTGTTTCGCTTCCTTCACTGAACCCCAAGTTAGGTGAGTGGCCCAACCCTTTACCCCTGGTATTAGAATAAATAATTTCAAATTAAATTAATTTTTTGTTAAACTTTATATTAAAACATACATTGTGTGTATTTATATAAACTTAACAAGAATTCACTCACTTTTCAGTTTAACTCCTATCCTTTTTGCCGAAAATTTCTGAAATTTTGCAGCGAGGTTTGGGTATTAGAGAGATTGATGTTAAATTCTGGTTATTATAGGTTGAGGGATTGGAAGATAGAAGAGATTAATGTGTCTCATCTCGAATAGGATCGGACTTAACGAAGTTCGAACATTATTAGCGTTTACAATTTTTCTATTATGAAATTTATGTCCAGCTTCAAAATTAAGCTTTTGACCATTTTATAATAATTAATAATATGAAAAGTTTTTAAATAAAATATTGTAACAAATGAAACCACCGCAATTTTAATTTCTTTTGCCGGGAAGGTTAGAAATTCGGTGCTAGAGTTTTGACATTGATTAATATTTTACAATATTTTGAATTCAATTTATTACTAATAATTTATTTACATAAGTTTATCAAACTCATTTAAATAGTTAAAAACCCCAAATAAAAGCGTATTAAAAAGCACTCATGAATTAAACCTCGCACTATCAACGTACAAATTTATTGTGTCAAAAGTTCATAACACGAGTAATAAATCATGCAACATTAATTCAATAACAAACAACAACAATATTTTATAATATAGCATTATAAATTCATATCTTTAAAAATTATCTATGTAATTTCATATGAAACGACAATGTTCTTCGTAATTAAGGATACAATAATAAATACAATTACTGAATTTAAATATATCATTAAACTTTGAAATTTTTATTTTTTCTTAAACTAATTACTTAATATCTTACTCTATTAAGTAATTTGAACACTTTCTTCAATATAGTGAAGAAAGGATCCAAATGACTTCATGGATATGATATACAACATGATAAATCTCGTAGAGAAATTAGGTGAAAGTCGACTTGGGTCGGAGGCTATATACGGACTTCCAGGTTTGGACCGGAAGTCACGTGATTTTAATTCAAAAATTTTCTTCAAAATGGAGTTGGCTAGATGACCGGCATTATAAGATGACCGGCATACAGCGGCAAGACACTACTAAAAGCTAGAGCATATATACGAATAAAAATTGCAGTGAATCGTATAAAACAGTAACAAATAAAGTTTAAAGAGATATATCTCAGAATATATTAACTATAAAAGTTTTATATCATAATGTGTAGGATATAATCTATCAGGTTATAAAAGTCTCTGATACAAAATATTATATATGGGATATTTTTATTATTATTTAGATTCCTTGAAAAATGGCAAGATTCCAAGGGACGTCCTCTTGTAAGAAACTCTTTTGCGAACAATAAACGGTTGTATTTGTAAAACACTGTATATAATATTCAAGAAAATATATCATAACTGCAATAAAACTCAAACATTCATCACGTATTTTAGTCTCTATTAATAGCGAAACACGTATGTTCTCTGGAATTAAGCACAGAATTGCTAGGAAAACTTATCAAACAAGAACACTTTTTTCGATGGAAAAAGTAGATTTTATTTTCAATTTTTTCATTAAAGGAAATGCATTTTTGGCAATACCCCTCTTCAGTCCTTATTATATATAATGGTAAAACTAAAATATAATTAGTGGAAACTACTGGAATAACTAAGTGTTGAAAACGTAGAGTAAAACCAGTAAAACTGTAAAATAAAAAAAAAAAAATAAAACTTGGTAAAATATAGAAAAAATTGACAAGTAAAAACACAACTTTAAAACTAATAAAAACTGGCTAAAATCAAGGTATAAAGTGCTTCACTGCAATGAAGAGAGAACAACAAGCGATCAAGTACTTAGACATGAAATTATGAAGTTCTGTTGAAGACAAAATATTCTGTTCAGACGTAAAAATAATGTATTTTTATCACGATTAAGTACTGCCTTTTGTGGAAAATGGACAAAAATTTACTACCCTTCAAATCCTCTATCTTTTTTTAAAAAACTTTCCGTATTGTGGGCACTAAGAGGGCCTCTTTTAGCAAGCCCATTATGGATTCGGCCATGCCTAGAATAATGGCCGATGGTGATGGACGAGTCCCGACGTATCCGGACGAACCACCCCTCCGACGGGTTCGAAAAATTCCTAGGAATTTTTCGAACCCGTGTCGCCAGAGCGGTAGGCTGCCACCTTAACCGTTCGGCCATCCGACCTTCCCAAAACCTCTATTAAGCGGACATTACTTAGAATAACATGTTTTCCATGCGCATCATTTTAAAGACACTGAGCTTATCTTCTGCAACAGCATTTCATAGAATTTGTTTGTCCTTACATTTGATAAACAAAGTTTTAACATATATATATATGTTCAATATTACATAACAATGTCAAGAACGGGAGCTTAACAGATAACCAAGAGACGATTTAATAGTATACAATTTTAAGTATGTGCACATCTAACGTAACATAAAGTTTAAACACATTAAAGTTTAATTTTTACAATGATGAGTAATGTATTTTTCTGTCAGTGCATTCCTAGTTTTCACAGATGTAATAATTGCGATTGTTAGGCAATCACATGTGTTGTCTTTACTTCCTTTTCCTCCAAAAAGCCGAAATTGCACTGTTAAAATATCAGCTTTGACAGCACAATTTCAGCTTCGTTGTGACTGATTATGATTTTGCATCTGTTGTCAGGTTATTTGTCTTCATCACTTTCAAACTAGCTCTTTATTACTTAGCGATGAACTAGTGTGAAAGTCATTCATTTCTAATTGTTTAACTTGTTAATACAAAAATGGCGATTAACACGTCCGGTATCGCATTGTGTTAATTAATTATCGCATAAATATAGATGTTTTATCACATATTTATGCGATAGACTTTTATTCTAATTGTAATGATTTTATTTTACATATCTTTACATGATTTCTGATTGTAATTTATTTTTATTAAATTCCAATTATTCGGCTATTTTGTACGTTATATAATAGCACACAAATATGTAAACGTGTAATTTATTTAAGCAAATATTCTTTATCTCCTATAAATTTTAATGCTGGTACATCAATCACTTGATAATGTTATTTTTTCACGTTTAAGCATATTTATTGATAAAAATTAAAATACAATTCTTAATTTACATTTTAAAAACATTTTCTTACAGTATATTGTAACTGAATTTGTTTTGAAAAATCAATGAATTTATATTAATTAACTTCTATTAGATACAAATTGCAGCCCAAATTAATGAAATAGTTATTACGTATTATTTCATATCTATAAATAAAATATATTGTATTAGAACAGAATTTCTATAGTTTAATAATAATAATAATAATTGAAATTATTTATACTTAAACCATGATTTATTTTCAGAACGTATAATAATCACGAATGACCCGAATTCACACGTAAGTGAACTAATTAGACGTTCACAATTAGGAGCAGAAACTACATTTACCACGTGAATAATTAAAATTGTTCAGTTGGATAAACCCGAATTTTATTTCCGCTGCTTCAATATAAAAATAAATTATTCAAATTTCTACTTTGTTCTAAATTCATAATACATTTAAGACATTTCCTGTTAATTAACAGTAAGAAGTAATCGTTCCTATAAAAATTATCAAGCTTAAAAACAAAGATAAACGATTGTATACACACTACACTCTTGATAATCCGTCCATTTCTTTCACAGAAGAGCTCGAGGTTAGTAAGACTGCCAGATTACCGAGAGTGCACAGAGCTAACGCCTGTCTGAAAGCAATGGATGACGTGGCCCTTCGATGCCGATTAAGTAAAAGGGGTTACTGAAATATGGCCGCCGTTTACAGGTAGTGTTGTTGTTGCAAAATGGCTGCATCTTTTTTATTGTCTTGAAATAAATTTAATTAAATTCTCTTTGAAGAATTTTAATATAATTTACAAGATAATAAATTATCAATTTAAAGTTTTAATAAATAATATAGAATTTATTAAAGTATTTAATTTAATTTTTCTTTCAAGTTTTAAACAAGAAAATTTGCATTTTCTTCTTGTTTTTATTACGTTTACACGTATTTTCAGATTACAATCTTAAATCATGTTTTCTGTAATAATATATTCCCCATAGAGTCTTCTATATAATTTATTATGCTATAATAATAAAATCCTAATTAAAGCGAAGATAAAAGCATGCAAATTTTAATCAATTTTCTTATTTGTGAGTTTGGATGATATAATTAAAAGTTTTAATGAATATATTTGTCAATTTTTATTTCTGTGTAATAAATTAATTAGCCGAATTTTTCTTATTATTTAGACTTTAAAAGGATTTATGAAGGTGCTCCAAATAATTTTTATATAGGTTTGAAGTCATTCGAATCTGGGGTTTTGCAGATATTCACTAACTACTGTGGTTTTATCATAATGGAGAACAGAGCTTTTCTTCTCCATTTAGTGAACATCAGCTTCCTTACTTCCACAGTCTCCTTACTTATCAAAACTCCCGCAAACTTGATTAGAGGAAAACTTAACAGGGAAAAAAGCCCTTTTGAATATCTTGGCACTCAAGGTTAGGGGAGGAATTTTTAATGAACCGAAATGGTTATACTGTATGCCTTGTTACTTGTATAGACACATCGACGTCGTCGAACCGGGGTTGGAGATTTTAACTAGAGCAGTAGGAAGGAGTCCGGCCAGGAAAGATTCTGAAGAGACCATGTTTTATTTATCTTACACTCATGGCACTGAAATAGCTCAATGGGTGAAAGAAAACAGGAAAAACGGTTGCAAAGCCTAAACGCAAAATGGCGAAGAAGATTTGACAATAGAAAAACTACTGACGACTGAAACTCTCCCATTTTGCATACGGATAGCCCGGTTTAAAAACAAAAAATGGTGGAGAATACAGCAGATAAATCTACCGAAGAAAGAAAGGTAAGAAAGATGGGACAGATGGAGATCGATCTCAAATTGAGACGAGAGGAAGAAACAACTAGACGAGGAGAAATAATACTAGAATGGATTTTAATGGAAGTAACAGTAACAAGGCAGGTAGACAAGGTAGAAACAGGTAGAAACAAGGCAGATGACTTCATTACAAGTATTTTGTTGGGACCCGAAACATGTACTTTAAACTCTACATGAAGTATCAAGACGTATCCTGCTTTCTCGAATTCCGTTCTTTTAAGTTTACGATGGTCATATAATCTTCATGTACAGTGTGTATACAGTTCTTACTATTGTCCTGAGTAAGGCTATTCGTCTATTTTTCGTGTTATCGGGTTATAGTTATCCATGTACATTTTTTATTGTTTTCTTTTTTCTTTTTCTATTTGTTTTTTGTTTGTAAAGGGTGTGTAAGATAAGATGTTAATCATGCGATCCTGGATAAAAATAAAAAAATATTTGAAGTTGCCATCGATTTTAAAAGGGATGCTTCGAACGGATAACGAGAGATGCATTCGATTTGAAGAATTCCTTTAACTCGGAGAGAAAAAGTTCTCCAGGCTAAGAAAGAAAAGACGTAGAACGGGATTTTAGAATTGGTTATTTGGTATTTTCTTTACGTTAATATAACTGTTAGATTTGCTGTATTTAAGAAATTCTCCATTCTCCTTCTGCCCCATCTTTTCATCCTCCTTCTCTTAATTCTTCTTTAATCTTACTTTCATGGTTTCGTGAGTAGAATATGATGTCATACGTGATACGATTTATTACAATTATTGCATTTTAAACCTTTTTTAATAGTGTTTATTTATTTATTTATTTTGCAATTTAATTAAGCATTTATATAAATGACTATAATTAATTTTAAAATTAAAAACCGAGATGATAGACAGGAGAAGACACGTAGTATCTTTTGTTCTTGGTAAGACTTACCCTTGCTCTTCTCCATTCAAGGTTAAGAGAGCATTCCATAAAGAATCCGCAGTAAAAACTTGATTTCTAATTGCGTATGTTGTATTTTTTCGGTGTGTTAAGTGTCGAATTAACGTAATCACTTCACTTTGTCAGTCGTTTCATTTCAGAGATGTTCAACTCGCTGTTCAAGTAAGCAAACTAATAATATTGTCCGTTCCATATGAAACGAAGAATATTATTAGTTTGCTTATATACTTTCAGTAGAAGCACACGTAGTTTTAATTAGACACCTAATTCTCTCGTCGAATAACTTAGAGTTAGAATATTTCATTATCTAACTCTATGTAATTACTCATTAAATAACTTACATATACTTTATGTAATGTCTAAAACAACGTTACATGTAACATTTTCATTAATTAATAAAAATTGACCATGAAATAATATTGTAAAAGTAAATTAAAATGTACGAATATAAGTGAATTTTTTTATATAAATAAAATACTAATTACAATTAACTTTAAATAATTTAAAAATTGAAATTAAAATACGATGAATAAAACAAAAACTTTAATTAAGTTATGTAATATTTAATTAGGCATTCTTAACAAACCTTTCTAAAAGATTATGTTCAATTTAAAGATAAATTCGAATTCGTTAATCGCGTAATAATTATCAAATTTATTCTCTACTTATTCAATGAAGAAAGTAAACATAATTATAGTTTAAGGATGTATTAATTAATAAATTAAAGAAATATTTATTTATATCAAGGTAACGTCTTAAAGATAGTCTTAAACATATCGAGGGAAAGAAAATGAAGCTGAAATTTCATAAAATATTTAATTTTCTTTCAAATTAGACATTTATATATTAAATGGAGAATTGTGTTTTGACACGCAACAAAAATGATCGTCTCCATCATTTATAAAAGTTTTCTTTTAACTGTACAAAGTTTAACTACAGACAATAATGATTCATCTTCTAACTGATGCCACTAGAGATCTTGAAGTGATGCTGGAAACTCTCGACTAATAAAACGATTCCTCAGCTATTAGTTACGAAAATCTCGATATTCAAAACACATTTCCATATTCTCTAAGCATTAATCTTGGAATCATATTTCATTCAAACTTATTATTTAGCTAAATTATTTCTCATCACATTTGCAATTTGAATTTGTTTACACTATGATTTCGGGGTAATTCTGCAATCAGAATAAACTATACATTTAAATATCACTATTTATCTAAGGAAATAATTCATTTTTCAGCAAATAATAATGAAAATTTGTTGTTTTCTTTCCCGGATAACGGGAATAATGAAAATATTTTGCAACCGTTCAATAAATTAATAAGAAAGACAATTGAAGAAGCGGTTAGATAACATTTGAAACAACAAAATTTATAGAATTTAATCTGATATAATACAGCATGAGATTAAAAGTACAGTAAAATAAAGTAATAATATATATATAAAATTGAATTCACGTCTGTCAGGCTGTCTGTTCGAATATCACGCGAAAACAGCCGAGTCCTTTTCAGGTTATAGAATGTATTTAGAGTAAATTTCCATGTAAATTTGGACAGATCTATTATATTATAAGTACCTATTTTCTTTTGATGTATACATTTTTATGTATATATATATATTAACTTTACTTAATATGTTGTTTTTTGGGTACCTCAGCTAGTAATAATGATATAAATTTAAAGTAACAATATATATCGAATTTTCATTGTATGAGTGAGTACTTCAGCAGTGAATATTTTCTTTTATCAGAATGCTAAAAATTTTATCCTATCTCCATTGAAATATTCAAAAAATACTTGATTGCTTCTTGTTCTCTCTTATGTTCTTTAGAAATTTTTAGAATTTATCACACAAGAACACTTTTTTGATGGAAAAAGTAAACTTTATTTTCTATATTATGAAAAATGAAGTCTACTTTTTTCACTAAAAAAGAATGTTCTTGTATGATAAGTTCTCTATGGCAACTTTGCTTTCCATTTTAGTTATGTTTTGCCCCTGTATATCATACTTCTCCTAAAAACAGCGGAACCATATCTAACTGTTCTCGGAAAAGTTTTGAATGGAAATGATGTAACTTTCGGTATAAACCGAAAGTTCTTACATAGTTAATTGGGGCCTCCCGCCTTTAAGATTTCCATATCTGGTCTCGAATTTCAACACCATTCTCCAGATTGACGAAGGACAAATAGGCAAGCAAACAAACGGACGACAATGGGAATGTATAGGTGTGCAATTTGAAAACTGCATCACAATAATTGTAGAACATTTATATACACAACTTTATAAACGAAAATATCAATTTATCGATCTGATAAACACGTGACGAATGTTCATAAGCAACACTTCATTCAATACACAGAAAATATTTGTATAAAGACATCGATTAATGTCTTTTTTTGTGATGTCAAGATAGCGTATGATCTGCTTTTTTATTGATCGATAAATCAAGAAGAGTGGAAATATAATATAGCATCACAGAGCATTAAGAATGAATGATAACTATAGTTTATTATTTCTGAAAATAAATATTAAAAAAAATCTAGTGTTATTTAAATGTAATTTTAATGTTTATAAATCTACAGTTGTTACAAATATCGTTCACGAATGAGTCTTTTTCTATCTTCGATGTGTATAAATCCCTGCTTTATCTTTCATACATTCACAATTCTAGATTTATTTAGCATTTATTACGTTGTAATCTTTAGGTTATAAACCATTCAAGCTCAAATTTTAATGATATTAAATGAGATAATTTACATTGTTAAATATCAAAAATAAGAATTTTTTTTCATGAAAAATTCCTATATTTTAACTTGTTAAAACATTTATAAGTTTTAAAATTATTTTTAAATTACTTACTGAAACAAGGAACGTGACTTATCGCGTTTATAAGTAAGGTGAATCCCAACTAAAAAGATTAAGATAAAACACACTTTAAAATAAATAAATAAAAAAAAGACTTAATGAATTTTACAATGGGATATTATGCATTCACGAATGCAGATTCTTTCTGCTTTTATAGGCATTAATTGGGCCTTTACGTGGGCAAAAATATTATAACTGTTATAATAATTATCTAAAATAATAATATAAAGTTACATTATTTTCAAATTAATAATGATTGATTTTACACTTAAAATTTCAGTGCAGGTAACATCAAACATATGTTACTATATACACACATTGTATATCATTAAGCTCTTATATAATTAACTTTAACGTTATATTCATGTGTTATATATATTTTAGTTGATTTTAGCATTGATAATTCTTAAGAAATTAGTTCATTTACTAATATAAATTAAAGATAAATCTAGTTATACATTATATTATAATATAATATTAAAAACGTCTTTATAGATATCTAAATTGATAAGACAGAAAAGAATGACGATGCTAATACCATAATCCGAATGATTTCAGTTTTTTAGCATTTGCTGACTGGCATTTTATATTCTCTTTGATAAAATAGGTCGATCAATATGGCAATTATTCGCTTCAGATTATTCGATTCTATGTTTTTATGTGACCAACATTTCGATTTATTTTATTAAAGAATTTATTTTTGAATTTACTGGAAATTATTTTTAGAATTAGAAAAATAAAATTTAATAATATTTGCGTTTATAATTAAATTTTATCTCATCATAAAGGGGTGATGATGAGACGACGTTAAGATACAGTTAAAGAATATGTAACCTTGTTTCAGATTTGAACTATAAATTAAGAAGAAAATTTTAAACTTTGCTATTCTCATAATTAACTTCGATTTAATTTGAAAATATTTGCCAAAAGTTTATACTTTAAACACTTTTGACGTCATATTCGATACGCTCCATTACCTGCAGCTACTCGAATGTAGGTTACTGAACCTATCAATTAATAACTTTCATACTTATATATTTGAATATCGACTGACGTAATGTTGCCAGTAATAGATGTGTTTATAATATTAGAAGCTCTTCTTGTTAGCCCTACTTATTTAGAAGTGATGATGTTAATTTGCATTCTTTACCTGCAATTAATACAAACTAGAGAGTAGGAAAATCTTGAGAAAATTAACTAATTTTTATGTATTGACTGACTCTTATAATAAGAATAACACTCAGAATTTGTAGAATTTAATAATTAATTAAAGTACGTATTATTATTGTCTACACTTCCAAGTTATTAGCAGTTTTCCAATTAGTGTTGTTCCATTTATTCTCACTTGTAAAGATGAAAGTTGAGACAAATTAATCTATTAAATGTTTCGTCTTAAATTTGTTTAATGTCACAAAATTTAATGCATATTACAATTTATATAATCTTTGACTGAACTTCCTCTTATTACATTTAAAAACGGAATATACTACAGGCTGTGTCTCATTCTGTATACTATATTCGCCTAGACTTGTATATTAGAACAAAGCAGCATTTAATAGATTAATATAACTTAATATAAAAATAAATTGATAAAAGTTACAGTTTAAATTTTATCGATTTTTGAATTTGGTTTATTTATGCTTTCGAAAAAAGTGGAGGGTGGAATTGTTGATGGAGAAAAATGGAAGAATATAACTGAAATTTGACACCTGCACAATCTCTTTGAGTTTACTAGAGGTCATTTTCCCGTCAACTTCTTTTTGTGGTTTCTCTAACCTCACTTCTTTGTTCTGCTAGTTTGCTATTTATACCTTGACCTTTTGCCTAGAGTTAGATCCGCGTATACCTGTTGGCAAAGTAGGGACTGTCAATGAAGAGTATTCTTCTAAACGTACCGGTACATTTATTTACTCTGTATAAAATATTTACGCTGCACATAAACTATTAACATTACACAACACATTGACACAACAAGAGTTCCTTAACTGCTTCGTTCTATTGTGTCTTTCTTTCATCTCCTCTAACTCCCGACCAATGAGAAATTGTTGTTCAATTTATTTTGAAAAATTGTTGAGTAAAAGCAAATTTGAGTAAATAAAACCTAAAAACATTGTTTCTAATTATTACAAAATAACAGTTAAATTAGTAGTGGTGATATGTATTGCTAATTTAACTTGTTTAAACTTTTTTTGGTATATTTATGAAGATATTCCTATCAATGATAGAAATGATTCTATTTATATTAATATTTTACTTTATTCAGTCATATAATTGCTACTTTTTATCATTTCTACTATTAATAAAACAATTAATCAATACTTTATCAAATCATACTTTAGGGACATACATGAAACATGCAAATTTCTAAAGGTATTGAAAGTGGTGTAGTTAACCCTCCATAAATTATCTCCGAACTTGGTTTATTACGCTGCTGATAAGTAATAAAATATATTTTCTTCTTTCAATACATATGTTCTAATCTGAATAACAAGCATAAGATGAAAGGGGAGTAAGATTTAAACTTAAATAGTTGAAGGGCATTTGGATAAATAGCAGATTGATACCAAGGGAGATAAGAGACAAAAGTGTTTCTTATGGAAAAGATTGAGAAGATTATACACAGCTTACTGAAGAGTATTGAAATAGCATGATATCTGAATAACTGCATTAATTAAGAATGCAAAGCTTGAGTATCAATTAGTAAGTTCCTTTTCTCATTGAAAGAGAAAGTTTTAAAAGTAACGTATTGTAACTAAATCCTAAAACTGCTTTACAAAGCTTCAAGTTTTTCTAAAAAGCTGTTCTCAAATTGGATAAGCGCAAAGCGTAGAATTTAAAATGGTGCATTGTAAAAGCTTAATGTGGGGTTAAAAATCCATGTTTAATTTTGGGAAATAAGGCTATAATTTACGAGTAGATGCTCAAAAAAGACTTTTTAAATTACTTAAGATGATAATCAAATGTATTGTTAAATAAGAAGTAGACTTTTAAAAAATTATGGTTCACGATTTCAATATATCTGCCAATGAAAAGTTTCCGTTTTGAATAGGTTTTATATATATAAACTAATTGTAGATCTACGCTAACTCTATATCAAGACCTTACACAATCAGCCTGCAGACAAAATAATTTATATATTTTTTTCAAGGATTAATTATATATAAATCAAGACCCAGTATGAATTTATTAAATTAGAATATATGTTTTGATATTCCATTAATATTATACATTAAACAACCGCTTACGACTTATTTTACAAAACAAACAACACATTAAATAGCCACTAAACCAATTTGGAATAACAAATGTTATATTATTACCTAATTATATATAAATTACTATAAAATTACCGTCGCATATAATATTTCCATTAACAACATCTGTAATTCTACAAGAATTAAATTAATAAATTTTAAAATCGAACAATATTCAGTAGTATTTGAATTATTAAATATTTTTAATTATAAAATACAGTAAAACCTGTTCAAAACGGAAACCTTGAAACGCGGCCATCCCTTGCACAGTGGGCCAGGTCAATGAACTTTACTAACAATTTTTTAACTAAATGTAACTTTTAAAAACACATACGCATGATACAGACTTAAAACTGTTACAGTGAAGTAGAGCTTCCTGAGTAGACATCGGATCATGATCTAATTGATGATGATGAAGCTGGACCAGGAGAGATGGATATGGATGATTTTGGATGTCCATCAGTAGATCATGCTTTATTGGTAAACTTGAGAAATAAATGAATATTAACTCGCTTTGAAACCCTATGTCTCTCATGCAAAGTTAAGTTTTGCATGACGAGTAGCTGCATAACATGCTGAGAAGTGAAAAAGGGTTACAGTTCTGCAAAAGATATTACAGTTTCAAATTCTATAGTACTGCACTTCTATGCCAGGATACTTTTTTCACCATTGAATTGGCAGAAGTGGGTGATAAGCATATGGTATGAGAAGCGTGAACCTAGTTTAAACTTACATTTCCTCTAAGAACTGATTGGGTTACAATTTGAAAAAAAACTGTAGACCTATAAATTCCCACTGTCTGTCTGTCCTTCCTTAATCCCGAGAACAGAGTTAGATAAATTAAATACGTGATCAGATTTAGAAACCTTGGAGGTTTCCTGCTCCCAAAGGTTCCAAATCTGATCTCGTATTTCTATATAGTTAATTGGGGTCTCCAGCTCCCAATTAACTACATAGAAACTTCTGATGTGAACCGGAAGTCACGTTATTTCAATTCAAAACTTTTCCCCTGAGAGAAATTAGATAGATGATTGGCAGTACTCCGATGCTTACAGGAAAAGTACGATGTACAGGGGCAAGACACTACTAATTTGAGGTGGAGAGCATATATTTTAAATTAAATAAATTAAAAATTGTAAAATAATTGCTCGTTTCATTTTAATATTTATTTAAACTAGCATTAATTCTTCGATTTTTTATGAGCTATTTGAAACTGCCGGTTAAAAAAGTCTACTGCATTATATAAAAATTATTTATAATACTAGATACTTATTTTCTTATTCGTTTCTGTAGATAAAGATCACAAATAAGACAGTAAATAGCATTTGCATCATTACTTACAATTGCAGGTAACAAAACATTTCTTAAAGTATAATTTTTCCTCAAAGTTCAGATTGTTTCTTATATATTATGATCCTTTTCTGTGTTTTATTGTGTCATAAAAGATGAAAAAATATTTTTTTAACAAAACTACGTTTTATGTCTTGCTATGGGAAGTTTCTTTATTGGTTACGAGTGACATCGTGAGTAATCGGCTTTTATAAAAGAGTAAGATGACAATCCCCAATCAAAGTTTATGTTCCATAAACACAATAATATAATATTTTTATCTGTTCGTTCACGGTGATTTGAAAAATTACAAAGTGGTTTCCTATACGTGAAAATATCTCCAAAATTCATATTTAACCGAACATGACATTGCACTATTTTAATGAATGATTTGATTATATAGAAATTTATTAAGTTATAAAATGTGTAACTCAGTGAATGAATTATAGAACTTTAAAAGAAATTCCTATTGAACTCAATTACTTTCTTTCAACGTACAGTACCTATGCAAAAGAATAGAAATAAAGTGACGAGACTGTAGCAGATTTCTGCTACAATCTCGTCACTTTATTTATTTGTGTACGATGTAGGTACTGTATATATAATTGAGAGATAAAAGGTAGTTAGTTACCATTACGTAACAAAAAGGCTCTCAAGCTCGTCAATGAAGTCTTCATTCATATGGAGTGTAGCTAAAACAGATGTGTCATAACTCCATTTATATCATTGTTATACGATACTCATTCATTTAAATATTGACACCGAATGATAAAAACGGAACACTGTCGCTGATACGTCTTCTTCCAAAAGATTCCATTGCTACACATCTGCTTTCAAGAAGTGGAATAATCGTTGGAAGTAAGCATAGAATTGCAGTACAGAACTTATTGTACAGGAACATCAATCAATCAATTGGTGTTTCTGTATGATTTATTTATTTATTTATTTTACATACAAAAAGGAAATGTCACAAGATAATTGATTTCTTTTCCCCGATAATTAACGTCCGTAACAAAGGAAAAAATAAGTTCCCCACAGCAATTCTGTGTTTACTTCCAACGATCTTAAAAGAGAGAAAAAGAAGCAATCGAGTACTAAGCAGAATACTATTCGATTTTAGTTTTCTAGCTGTTATGTATACATAACAAGGGAAAACATTGAAATCGTATCAAATTTGACCCTTCCAATATTTTGCAAATTTCCACGATTTAAAACCTCCTAAACCCAAAAAAGTCAAAATACAAGGAGAAAAGTCCCGTGTTTTGGATTATTTGGGGGTTCAGGAGTGTCTATGCTTATGTATAGGTGTGTTGACGTCTATTTCATTTAATATCTCAGGATAGGGTAATGATTAAGAAGGCTAAATTTGCATAAGGGGCATTGATACTATTAAATTTTGGTAGTTAAAAATCTATGGGCGGGGAGACTTAGGAGGTTATGTGTCATGTCTCCAGTGAAACTTGACTTAATGAAGACTTTACTCGTTATTAAAATTCAATTAATGTATTAAAATAAATTTAATAATTTTCTAACTAAAAATTTAGTTCATATTATCTAATTAAAGCGGAATTTTAGCGGAATATTAGCGGAATTTTAATACAGAATTTTCTAATATATTGTATTTAATTGTCAGAATCACCTAGATAATGGTCACTTATCCGAAATGAGAATAAAATAAATATCTGAATATTAAAAGAATGGAATAAAATGAGACGTTTATTAGCAAGAATATAGCAGAACAAAATATAATACAACAATCTGTCAATCTAAACACTTCAATTACCGGAGATAAATAACCACGTGTTAAGTGAGTGACGTGCACGTGGTTTCTGCGACATTATCATTAGTAAAGACAATAAAAAAAAACTCATTACAAATATGTTTCCGGTGAATTGCCATAATGGAGATTTTCTTTTAACCGTCAAAGACTTAATCGCATCAAAGTAACTTACCGACTCATTATTATTGATCTACTTACCACAAATATTTATTATGTAATTGAAGGGTGATTGGAAAACCTTTTCACTTTCAAATTAAATGTTTTAAAATATTATTTATAATTAAATTATACTCTAATAGTTATATTCGATTGCTAGATAAGAAATATTCGAGTAACAGAATAATAGAAAATGACAATGAATATTTACAAATAATTGTGACTTAAGTACAAAATGTATTTTAAATTAGAATGGAAATTCGCTAATACATTGACATGAAAATCGAAATATATATGTTGTCATTGTATTGAACGGATAAAGAAAAGATTAACTGTAAGATAAATCATCACGAATGATGTTATCATAACCCATTTGTCATGGAAATTATATTCATTGATTAATGATACAGATTTTACTCGGATGATCTACAAACGGGGAAGTTTTATGGGATTGTTTCGGATTAATTATACAAATATATACACATTTACTGTTATTTATTAAATATAAACCATATTTTCTGTCATATAACACGCACTTATTTCCTGTCTGAAAACGGGGTGCCTCTTATACGACGGTAAATACAGTATATTACTTTATAAATCATTCAAAATCTCATTGGATTGAAGTTTTATGTACTTATTTTTATATTTACACATGAAAAACTTATTTATTTCATTATAAAAAGTGTTAAACAGCATGTTGTAATGTTAATGAATCGTGAAAAAAATTCATATTTTTGTTTTTTCTTCCATTTATTCATATGTGAATATTGTTGTTTAGTTCTTCATTATTTTCTAACAATTAATTAATTAATTGAAATGAAGAGATTTAAATGTTAATAAAAATTATATAATTTTAATGAAAATTTTATTCGTAATTAAAGTTTAAAAATATTGTCTAGAACTACTTCAGTTCAAAACTCTCAGTAAACTATTAAAACTTTTAGTACTTTCGTTGTTTACTTGAATACTCTTATGATTGAATGTACAGAGGGTACAGGAAGTACAAAAAGTACAGGAAGACTGGGAGTTGTCTAGTCCCCCAATATTGGCAAATTTCCGAAATAGCAGCAAAGTCATGCCACCAGAAAGAAAAGTATGGACGTATAAAGAAAGAGCACGTGGAAGAATGGGAGAGAACAGCCAGTTTTCTTGATTGCATTTTCGATGAACTATCGTATCAATCGGAAAAATTACCCCGTATAAAAGTGTAAATACAATAATTACATAAATACAACAAGGGACATGAAAATTACATAAAATAAGCAGTTGTTACTATTTAAAAATTTGATCAGCGAGTTGCTTAACTTTTCCGGCAACATTTAAAACTACGTGTAACGCCATCTCTTATGATATAAAAAAAATTTTAAATAAAATATTCTTAATTATTATCAAATACCAAAAGGCTTCATTTTGATGATAGAGGTGAGTTTTATAAACAATTATAAATGGTAATAACGAGTAAAATCTTCATTAAGTCAACCATACTCGAGATATGAGAAGCGACCATTTCTATCTTCCCATCTCCTTGACCCTTAATCACCAAAATTCTATAGTATTAATTACCCTAATACACAAACGTCCCTGCAAAATTTTAGAAATTTTTGACAAAAAGGACAGGAGTTATTAAGCTTCAAACAGGGTGAACAAAATCGTGCCTTCCACACACAGACATACATTCATATAGGAAAAAACCCCGAATTGTTTTGCATTTCTCGGTGTTTCGAGACCTCTTGACTCCAAAAGTGTGAGGTCATTTTTGACCGATCCCCTTACTTTCCCTCATATATAACAGAGCTGGAAAGGTAGAAATTTATTAATATTTTAGTACTTTTGAAATAAAGTTCTTATAACGTTAATTCAAAATGTGATTGAAGACAGAAATTTTCAAATCAGTAAAGTCAAAATTTTACTTTAGTAAATAAACAAAATTGCGGGTTAAGTTATATAACGCAATAAATCTGTCAACGTAACCCAAGAGTGCAATATCGAATAAGAATTTATTGAATTTTTCTATCCCCAATGCTTTCAAGCATGTATTAAGTAAATTTATTAGAATAATTTCGTCTTCAAGTAACTTAGTAAATTAAAAAAAAATAAATTATTTCACGTAAGAAAGATGATAATAAACAAAAATTTCAAAGTAAAAATTGCGATAATTTAATTTGTAAGTTATATAAATATAAAAACGTTATATCAGTTATTATGTGATTAAAAATAAATTCCCTAGAGTCTTATTTCAATCGATTATTAGTACTAAATTTGGCTCGAATTGTATTTAAATTACGTAATTTATACAGCTGTTCGGGCTTACACAATACAGTAGATGACGTCTCCTAAGGCCTTCTTGATTCCTGGAAAATTGTCGTAAACTGAGCCATCTTTTCTAAATGCTTAAATATTATAGATGTAATTAGGGCCTTACACTGTAGAGTAATTAAACCGATATTAAAAGGGAGTAAAACACAACGTGCAAACCTACATTCGCCCGTCTCACTGTAGAGGTAGCCACTACCGATGTAGATGAAGAGTAAATCCTTGAATATTGTATTAGTGTGTTCGTCATATACAAATCTTTCTCCAGTTCCTCTAATTTATTTATAAGATAACGAGTTCAGGCCCCTGGGTCCTTCCCTAGTTACGCTATTACGCTACTGGTTTTAGAAATGCATTTTAAGCTATATAATAACACAAATAGCCAACAGAAATATATAAAAATTGATAATACTGACAAAAATATAAATTTCATTCTACCTAAGTTTGTTGTTTGTTTGGTAATATGAGCACTGCTAGAATTTAAATACAAACCAAAAATAAATAAAACATATTCTAAATATGTTTATTGTATAAACTGTAATGTATATGAAAAAATATACATCACACCTATTCAACTATTCCATGTTAGATCTATTATAAGACCCTCTTAATGTCTATAGAAAGGAAAATAATACTAGATTGTCACTAGGCCTTGAGGTATTAATACATACCTAGAAACCCCGGGTTTCAGGCGGGCAAAAATTGGAAAATAAAACAATTTTACGGTTGCAATTGAATACCATAATTTATAAATAAATCTATAGCTACAACTAAGTTAGACGTTATTAGTCTATGTCGTAAAATTATGTAGAGAGGGCCCCAATCTTCTATTCCTTGGGGGATCCGAAAGATTTAATTCGCCACAGGTGGGAATAATTTATTTATTTAGTTATTTATTTACGCCCGTTAAGTAATGCTATAGAGGATGGGATTACAACTCCTAAATTACAACTTCTAACGTAACAACCTTATAATATAATCGAGATGGATTGATGATAATAAAAATAATAATGATAATAATAATCTCAGAGCTCAAACGGTTAGAACTTAATAGTTGAAATTTGGTACACAATTAGGATACGTCATGAGAATGTACACTAAGAAGGGATTTTTCGAAATTCCCTCTGCGGGGAAGAGGGAAAAGGTTAAAATTATTAAATATGATTTAAGAGTTTACGTGAATGCTGAGTTAATAGAAGCGATTCTTTTTGTAAGGAGTAATTCAATTTATAACAGAGATAAAAAATAATAAATGAATCAACATGGCAAAATAAGCAAGCCTTTTCTTTACCAGTCTAAACGTTATATTTCCTATTTTTGACTTAGTTTAATGTATCTGTATACTTATATATTACCCAATATACTCGTATATTATGTAGAACATTTTTATATTTGTTTTCGAACTTTATTAGAGAACATTTGTCATGTATTTAATACATAAACTCTTCACGTAATCATCTTATTTGAATTCCACGCCATTGTTAAATCAAGCTTTTATCCTTCCATCATCCCAGCTTTGTACTTCGTAAATGGCATTTAAAACGTTAATTCTACTCTCTCAGAAAAGTTAAATAAGATTTATAAAATTGATAACTGTAATTTCAATAGAAAATTTGAAAATTGAACAGTATATTTTAATAATTTCTTCGTATCTAAATATAATTTATTAATACGAAACAAAGAGGGTAATCAAGACCATAATTAACAATTATACTAAAAAGTAAATATTAAAATTTAGTGAATTTTCAAATTTAAAAAGCAAATTAATTAATATTTATTATGCAAATCGAATCTTTAATAAACTTAGTTTATATTTACATAAATAATAATGAATGCTTAATTATTTACTAAGTATATATTATATATTTTTTAAAAATGCATTTATTGGCAGATTTCCTAATAAAAAATTTAAAAAAATTATTTTAATTGGATGAAAAACATTTCTAAATAATTTATACTTCAACGAAATGAACATTAATATTTGATTTTGAATTTGTTAAACAATAATATTTATATTTTATGAAAGAAAGTTAATTATATTTACATTAATTAATTTTTCATTTTATTCATTAATCAGAAATGTCGTCACTCTGTCTAATTTTAATTAAAATGCTGCCATTTTGTGAACGTATTTATAAATTTATTCCAAGCGATCAACTAATGTTTTCTTGGACAGTACCTGATCTTTCAGAATTAAAGTAAATTTGATTTACTTCCTCGATAGTTTTAAAAAGAGTCTCTAGATCTTCCACCGTATTAACGATTCATTGTGTATAAAATTCTTCAGCCTAGCTTTTAACTTTGATCCAAACATGGCCTCATAGGGACTGCAGTTTATACCAGTATGATGCACTCGATTTTTCATCAGTTGTACTGTACAAATCGTAATCCTTCCGACCATTTGTTAGTATTGTTAGTCTCCAACCAAGAACTAAGCATATTTTCTACATCTTGATTACATCCTTCTAATAAATCCTGACTTTATGAGTGGCTTTCCGTGCACCATTTTTAACTCAGGCCACATACTACTAATTTCATCGTTAATAAGAATTACTCATTTAATAAAATCAATTTTGATATAATAAAATTTGCTGTTAATATATCCATAAAATTGGAATCGATTACTATAAATATGTATTTGCACTTTAAATAATTTGTATTCTTCTTTATCTTCTTTTACACGGTTTAAGTATATAATGACGATTTTTAATTAATTTGTAATTTGCATTTAAAATTTTCTACATTTCAAATTAAATATTTAGAGTGAAATGATGAAAATAATACGTAATCTAACGATTAGGAAGAATTTCGATAAATCTAGTAGAACGAAATAAAAATATTAAAATAATGTAGAATTTTGAAAAGAAATTTATTCTTAAACCTGTGGCCGAGTGGATAAAACCACTGTTAGCTACTCGTGGGTTCAGTGGCTGTTTCACTGACCACGTGAAATTTTCCCGGTTTTCTCCACGTGTCAGTACCTAAACATAGGCCAGTTTCTCATATCGCACCTGACAAGGGGGAGTTTTCTGGGTTTTCTTCAGGTGTCTATCAGTTAAAAACGACCAATATAAAAAGTTCCTCCTGAAGTACCTCTTTTTGAGATTACCCATGTGTTGAGTTGCCTTATTCCATCAATCCATTTCAGTCTATTCTTTCGTTTTCGATAGAGAATTAGAATGTTGTAACATTTAAAACATAGAGAAAGTAGTTTCATAATACAAGGCACTTAATTTCCTAAACAAATTACCAGTTTATAAATCTAAATCAAATCCATTAATAGTCCATTACTATAAAATTGTATCATCGATTCTTCATCAATTCTTATAATAAAATTCTTACAAAGTACCAATCGATGTGATGAATTATCCAATAAAAAGTATCTACGACGATTACCAGTATTAAGATTTTTGTTTATATACAGTTATTTTACTGTTAAAACGGACTTTCAGAGGGACAATTCATTTCACTTGACGCTTCTATTTAGCGAAATATAAAAAAAATACATTTATTTTACTTTATTTTGAATAATAATTAATATCATAGACAAAGTAAAGAACGTATAACTCATAAATTTAAAAGAGTATACATTAAATTTCCAAGTCTTGTAGTTTCAATGTATTCTGTTGAAACCACGTCCAACTTAGTCTTTAGTAAGGTCAAAGGGCATTAATTAATGAGTATAAATTTTATCTAAAAATTTATTATTGTGTAATAATATTTATCGAGTTTTAATAAGAAAAAAATAGAAATGAGACTTATTTTTAAGTTTAATCACGATGTTTTCATTCAGCAAAAAGATTGCTGTATGTAATTCAGATAGAGAATGAAGAATATTGAGCAGCTACTACTGAAAGACTAAAACAATAGGGGTGCCATAAATGCATTTATTACAATAAAATTATACATTTTCTTAAAGGTAAATAATTTAAATGCTCATTTTAAAAATTAAACACGTTCTACTTAATTTAAAAAGTTTATATATTATTAAATGAAGGCTTTAAAACAAACGTAGTATAGACTCTTCTTCAATTATTGTTACATTCAATACGTTTGAACAATTTATTTGCCTTAAAAGTATCTAAAAGTTTAATATTATTTACAGTTATGCAAGTTTTATGAATTTTAATACATAACTTTTTTATAATATTAAAAATATGTATTTAAATTTACACATTTCTTTTGTTCTCTTATCCAGAACTGCAATTTAAATCCCACTAAAATCGATCCAGGACTTAAAATGTAATAAATATTTCAGAGAAATCCACAGAATGCATGAAAGAAAAGTAAGGATTTCTTTCCTCTTCTTTATACTACTTCCTTTTTTATTAATACTTCAATAATACAAACAGAGTGGATATTATAAACAGTGTAATATATTGTAACACCTTCTAATTAAAAAATAGAAGCTGTTCAATTGTAAAAATTAAGAAAATTCATTAAAAATTTACTTCATAATGTTTTAAATTTCCTATACTTTAAAAAAACACATTAATTTCTTTAATTAGATTGCGAATTTAATCAAACACAATAGAGTGTTAATTAAATTTGTTCAAGCATACAATTAATACAGTAATATTAAAGAATTACTTAAAATACTAATTTCTGACTAGAAAATAAAATATAAATTAATTAATTATTGTATTCTTTCTATAATACACAATAATCACAGCTTACTAATGCGATCACTTTATACATTTTTCGTGTTAATCTCTCATTATTTTAGAACTTCATTAAATGAAACAATAACTTTTGATTAAATAATATATTAGCAAATAAATATAGACTTATTTTGTTATTATATATGCATGAATTTCCATTATACGAACGGAATTTTAACAAATTCCCAATCACTTTAACTGTAGTTTAAATTAGAAATAATGAGAAAGTTTCCCTCACGCTAAATTGAGAGTTGTAGTAATTTCGAAAGGCATAATTAAGAATTTCTTGTGAATAAATACATTCTGAATATACATCTGTTATGTGTAAATAATTGATTGAACGACCTTTTACGCCATTTTACTCATAACTATAACTAAGTAATTATTAAAATTAATTTTATTTTCTTTCCTTTAGAGATGCTAAATTCATAAAAGTTGATTAACGAAGTAATTATTCCTTCCATAAATTACACTCTTATAAAATATATTTCACAATATACTAATTAGAAAAGTTTTAAATAAATAATAATATCACACCAACCAACGTGTATGAAATGTTATTTAATTATTAATATAAACAAGAGACTTTACGGAAGTTTTGTATAATCAAGACGATTATTTTATTATCAATTTTTTCTTTCTTACACAAATGAATAAATTCGTAATGTTTTTTTTTCCTTTTTTAAATGAGTAAAGACAAGACGTTAGTGTGCAAGTTGGAAATTTTAATAGACTTAACACATTAGTTTGCAATTGTTTGCATACCCAAATGGAAAATATATTATAAAATCAATAAATTAAGTAGAAAATCGAAGTAGAAGGAAAAGTGATAAGGACGTTTCGTCGTAAAAGTAGTCATCTAACTTCTATTTAACGCTTAACTTCGATAATGAGCGTAAAAACACGAAAGCTTCCAATCAATGTGAAAAGTTTTGAAAACAAATTTTTTAAATTATAATTTATTTTAAAATTTATGCAATTAATTAATACATTTTTTCCTTGCTAATTATTAACTTACAAGCCTTTATAAATTGTGTTTTTTTTTCTACGCTGGTCCCTTTATACACTTCAAAATATGCTCGCGATCTTAACCATTTCTTGCATTTTTATCCTTTTTTGCTAGTTTTACAAAATACATTAATTTTAAATATAATTTCTTTTTTACAAATTGTGCTAATTAAGTATTGCTTTGTATTATTTTTTTTGGTAATTTTTCTAAAAAATAAATTTATTAAATAAAATATTTTCCAAAATATTAAGCATTTCGGTTATTCTTGTAGATTAAATAACAATTTTACAGTAATTATTTTTAGAATATTTAAATATCGAAGAGTTATTTTTAAAAATATTTTAAAGGATATATATATATATATTATTTTTTAATACAAAACTTCTCCATCTTGTGCTGTTTTATACTTTACTGTTGCATCACCTTCACAAGACTTTTGGCAGAATATTTACATAAGATTTATGCAACATGTAAATAATGTATTAGCGTGGGGTATACAAAAAGCATGAGATAAATGTCATTGCTGCGATTGTAATTATCTGAAAAAATTAAAATCAATTTCTTTTTCCTCTATTTATTTACAGGACTTTTATGGTTAACTATTTAAATATATAGGCGTATATACCGCTTATTTAGGTATAAGATATATAAAACAGCCTATATTATGCGTTATATAGCGTATTCATTGTCGTTAATGATGCATTGGGCGTATTATAATTCTAGATAATATGGAAAAAAGGTCTTATTCTGTTGTTTAAAATAGCGCAGTAGTAAAACGCTTGGTAGCATTATTAGTAAAAGAATTAATTACAATATTTGATTAGATATAATGTATTAATATAGAACATTCTTTTCGTATAATATTTATTACTAGGAATACTCATTGCTTTGAAATGTCTTCTTCTTGCATCATGCAAGGCACGCATAGGCTTACTGGCAATTTTATTTTTCTTCTTCCTCGTAGTCCCGTATATTCCTCAGCTATTTACATAAAACAACACCAACTGAGGTACGGAGACGACCATCTTTGTCATACACCTGTCTCTTTTATGTACACCTCAGAAGTCCCATTTGTTAATTTCGGTCTAGATTCTGAGATATTCTGTGCCGCTATAGCTGCCCACATTTCTCTATTGGCAACTGCGCCATCCACCATTTCCATAAATCTTGGATTAATTTTAGATAATGCCTGAGAAAAATACATAAAATCGTATCAAAAACATACGGACGATAATAAAATTTAAAGAGTAATTACCCTGTATAATGGTAAACATATTGTGTCTATCCAACGATATTGCAGTTGAGGAAGTTCGTGCTTCTTTTCACGATCCATTAATGCCTAATAATTTAAATTATGTATTATTTATTTCTGCTCGTGTAAGAAACTATACTTTATAATTTACTAGATTTTTATACGTTGAAAGAAATTTATTTTATATCTTACCTGTGGTTGTATTTTCAGCTGCATCTTCTCTTTATCTCCTTGATCAAAAAACTCGCTCGTAACAAGTTCGGCTATCTTAAAAATGGACATAAAATAAAGTTATTTTTGGATACAAAAACTTCTTTCATACTTAATACATTACATTTACCTTGTACTGGACTTGCCAGGGTTTCGTACTAGCAGCTAAATCGCATGCAGTCATTAACATGTTTCTTACGAGTGCTCTATGATCCTCATCGGACCAATCAAACTCAGAATTATCAACCAGAGAAAAGAATTTAGTTCTGGACCTGTTCAAGAAGAATTATCACTAGAACTGTTATAAGCATAATTAAATAATTCGCTTATATTTATACATTTACTCACTGAAAATAAGTTGATAAATCGGTTGCTAAAATGGCTTGTTTTAATATATTCATAACAATGCTATATTTTTCGGATGATAAAGAAGAAAATATATTTTTGTTCTGAAAAAATATACGTATATTTTTAAAAATATATGAAATTATAAAAATGTTTTTAAATTTCGAAAATTATCTTCACCTGGCTAGTTAATATCATGACAGCGTGATTAAAATGATGATGCTCCATAGTTCCTTTATTACCATATAATAATGCTAAAGCTGAGCCACTCCTGAACGGAATAAAAATATATTTTGTAAAGTATAATTTTACAAAAATATAAGTTTTAATTCATATTATCACATACTTTTCCTGGAAAGAATTGTTTGTACCCCTATGATCCAGATCGTGGCAAAGACATCCTACAATCATTCCCAACATTTCAAAATCAGAGAAAATAGTTTTGAGATTGCATTTCTGTCAAATAGATATATTTTAATTTATTTTTCTTGTAATTAATGTAGATTTACTTAAATATAATTATCTTTATACTCACAGTAAATATTGCAAACATAACTTGGCATACATTGAAAGCGTGACGCCAATTATGATATGGCAAGTTTCGATAGTTCTTTCTCACGGTACATAAAAACATACACAACGCCTAAAACATATGTAAATATATAAGTTACACCTATAAAAGTTTGTTCAATGCGTAGATAATATAGTGTTTTACCTCATAATCTATATTAAACCTAGAAATTAATCCTAATTCTGAGAAAATTCGTATAGATGCTAAAATCATTTGTTCAGAATTTAAAGAAAAGTCATCGAATTTTAAACTGTTCAAATTTAATTCTTCCATTTCTGGTATCGTTGCAGCCTTTAAAATAAAGTATTTTTATATAAAATTTATAAAAATAAATTAAAAATATGTATTTAATTGATTTTGATTACCAAAATTTTATTCACATCGTCTTGACAAGCTGTAGCATGATATGAAATCACCTGAGAATAAATCGTAAATTAAAATGTAAAAATCTCTAATTATATTATCAATTTTAACACGTATATTATATATTTTACCTCGAATGCTACTTTTTGCCTCGCCATAGCTCTATCCAGTTCGCTGTACATAAGTGTATTGTTGATACCCAAACCACAGAATATCGTGAAAGCCTGAAAAGGAATTAGGTATAGTATATATACACGTAAAATAATAAAATTAATAATTTTAATTTTACCTCAAATAATTGTTCATCGTAATCGTCAAAAGGCATTCCATCTGATCTGTTGATAATTGTTGATACACCTGCAAACACAATGTAATTTTGAAGCAATCATCGTTAATCGTTGACAAGAAGTTCAAATTTCAACCAATAACCGTTAAGACAAACACATCTTCAACCAATAACCGTTAAGACAAACACATCTCCAACCAATAACCGTTAAGACAAACGCATCTTCAACCAATAGCCGTCAGTCTCAATCAATTTAAATTAAAAATAAATATATGTACATACCATATTGTAATATGTATTATAAGAGAATAAAATAATTTAAATATATTAAGAAAGTATATAAAGTTATCAATAATATATAACTATACAAAAGTATATATAATACAAAAAATATTTTTATCGATTTTCATGTAAATCAAGTTGAATAAACAAATCAAATTTAATTGTTGTCATTATGTTTCGTTGTAATAAATATAATTTAATTAGTAATTATGACATTTGCGTTTATAAAGCGAACGTGCAGTACAAATTAAATGTGATCAATATGAGGGAAAAATTTAAATAATTCCAATCAAAACGATGAAGAAACGTATTCGTGTGGTCTATCGATCGAATGTAGTCGTAACCAATCAAAAATATTCAAAAAATTTGAATTTTATAGCCAAAATAAATACAAAAGTAAAGTACATACTGACTGACAGACTTACAAACAGAAAATAGTAATCGATTTTTTTTCAAAAGCGCTTAAAAATTGAATGTAGACGGCACAAATCCCTGTTGTAAGAGTGAAATAGAATAGAAATCGAACGTATAAAATCATTTTCGACATTTTTGATCGAAAGATGCTTCGATTCGAACCGATCAGAGTAGAAAAAGCCCTTCTGTTTTTTATAGAATAAGAGGTAAAATTCTATTTGAGTTTAAAATTTTTTCAAAACAAAGAATTTTATTATCTTAAGAAATAAAACAAAAGTAGTAAGAAGTATTCTGATATTACTCTCCTCTGAGAGGTATTTTTGAAGTAAATCTAAAAGAATGTTACAATATCTCGTATGAATTTTCACAAACTTGATCGCTTATAAACTCCACTAAATTCGACTAAAAATTTCAAATACAAACATAATATAATTTGATATATTTTGAATGCAAATACGTGCTTCTTCTTCCTCTTAAAGTAATTATTTTTCTATTTAAATTAAATTTTATGCAATTTAAATAGATTCTATCTTAAATTACGATCTAGAACTTTAAATCTAGGGCCTTAAATTAGGTTCTATCCTACGGAAATCAATTATATTACTTACTTATCTACATAAAAATACGAATTTTTCTACCTTACCTATTATTTTATTTTCTCTGTTTCTAATTGGCATGCATAATAGCGAACTAATATGTCTTCCCGCAGTTTGTTGTACCTTTAAAATACTAATATTAATAAAACAGTTTCATTAAATTAACTATAAATCAATCGACTTACTTCGGGTGGATCTGTTAAGTTCAGTACTTCCCCCGACAAAGCTACACGTTCGGCAATTTTTAAAAGTCCAGATGATGTCTGCAACTCTGGCCATCTTTTGGATCTTGATGAAGAATATATAATTACCGTATACACATTTACTTATATAAACTGGTTTGAACTAAGTTCTGAATTAATAATCAATTGAGTGTAAGATCCCGTATTAATCTTCTACTCATTAAAATGCATCAATATAATCGGAAATTGGAAGAGACGAGCAAATATCGACGTATATAAATATATTACTTCCGAAATATCTATAATTAAGTCTCAACGTTTATGTCATATCCTTAAAATGTTTATCAGAAATCCATTTATTATCGATCGTTTATACTAAGAAATTGCATTTACCCAAAAGAAATTTTTAATATTTAATAGATAAATTATTAAAAATGAACCTGAAAGATAAATCTATTTAAAATTCACGTCTAGAAGAGATACAAAAGTCTTCACCTGTAACACTACAGCAAGAACTTTATACCGCGAAGTCACCTTTATTTTCAGCCTCTTCGCCATCGAAATGTGCAAAAATTGTCTAAAATTGCCTAAAAATGGCAGTTTTTGTAGACAAGTTTTGCATATTGAAGCGGAGAACAGCCTCAAAATAAAGGTAACCTCGCGGTATAACGTTGATCCTGTAGTGTTAGAAGGACGATTGTGAAGATCTTTGTGCTTTTTCTACTTGTGAATTTTATGAGAAGATAATTATCTTCTCATAAAATTCGCATTTGTTATTAATAACTTACCCAAAATTTGTAACGTGATTGCCTTGTGAAGGAGAAGTCAAATCAAAAGTTCTTGAAAATTTGACAATCTAAATAATAAATATTATTAAAATTTTATAAATTATATTTAGCAAAGTTAAAACAATAAATATATTTATGTTTTGTTAAATTTACTTCATTAAAAAATTATTGAAAGAGGTTCTGAAAGGAAAAAATTTCTAATTAATGTTCTGTCAATGCAGCTACAAGCAGGAAGATTAAAAAAAACCTATTGATTACAACAGATTCATCATTACTACTTCAAGAATTCTTTATTTTAAATGCTAATGATGCAATTAAACGTCATGTTCTAATTAACTGAAGTTATCTCCATGCTTTAAGAAGGTTCTACTTAATACATTTAAAAAAATTTAATATAATATTTAATTTTTTGACGATGATTTATTACAGGATATTAACTTACATCATCGTCTGTATCTTCTCTTAATAAAAGTACAGCTGCCCTTTCACATTTTAATAACTTTTGCGCCCTTTGCATAATTTTCAATATAACTTTTTCTAAAGACGTTTGCTCTTCAAATAAATCGTGTACCACTTCTAATAAAGACTAAAAATATTATTTTATATTTTATTTTATTATAAAAAATTTTACTTAAAAACAAATTGATTTATTTAACAATTTATTTTATTTACTTACTCTATTTCTTTCGTACTCTTTCCTAGATAAATCGAATATTTGCGCATTAGTCAATGCAATTCCGCAGAATTGTAGATACGTTTGGAAAAGCTAAAAGAAATAAATCAATTCACATGCACTTAAATCCAAGAAAGACGGAAGTTTTGTTTAAATTTACTCGATAAACGGGCGGTTTACCTTTTCGTCTTCCTCTACAAACCTATTGCATCCAGACATGGGTGACTTATTAATGACTTGTGCAACCGCGATTATTTCATCATCAGCATTTCTAATGGGCATACATAATAAAGTATTTGTGGAATATCCACGAATTCTATCCACTTCGTCGTCGTATCTTGGATCCTAGTGCAACGGGTACAAAATTTTAAGTTAAAAATCTAGCAAAAGTGTCGTTAAATCCGAACTTACCTCGGAGGCCTCAATCAAGTTAACAGTTTCCCCCGTTTCTGCGACGTATCCGATAATTCCTTTCCCCCACGGTACTTTAATTTCGCTATCGTCGGTGACACTCGGCAGCAACAGACTGGTACCGCAATGGACATCGAATACTTTCGAAACCAAACACTGATGAGATTTGGGTCCTTCGACTAAAAACAGCGATGCCCTATCCGAATCCAGCAACACGCATAAATTAACAATAATCTTCTGACTCAGGCTCTTAACGTCTAAGTCGTGAGCGATTTCCTCAACGATTTCTAGAAAAAATTGCCTTTCGTTGGTGTCTCTTAATTCGCGTTTTGATTCCATGCATCTCGACGGTAGCCGTGGTAGACGGATTTTAGATTCGATCAGTAGATTTAATATATGAATCGATCGAGAGGGAAGTGATAAAAATTTCCTCATATCCTTCAGGCTATTCCTTCTTGTATGCGTATCAGCACTTTGACTGAGAGGTTCGTTTCTCTTAAAAACAGTCCTGGCTTTCGATCTGGCAAAGTCTTGCCTTAGAGCTTTCTTCGAGCTGTTCCTCTTGTTGGCTGCATCGCCTCCATCGCTGAAGTACCCAGAATTCTTCTCAACTGGCGAATCTTCCTCGCTGTTATTGAGAGTTGTCGAACCTCTTCTTGAACTGACGTAATCTCTGATTGTTAAGAAACCGTGTGCCATTAACCAGCGATTAATCAGATCAATGTCTGCTTTACGTATAAAATAATCGGCCACGCTTTCTGGATTAGCATCCAGCCAATCCTCCACCTCTGACAGACTTAAATTAGTCATTTTTATTTTTATTTATTTCGATTTTTTCCCTTTTAAACTCGTTGCTACATCTCCAATTTGAAGAAAAACAAATCAAACTAAACAGATGCTAATGAAGCATCTCGAAAAATGTAAACGTCGAGAAGTTTTTCTTTAATCCATTTTAATGAAGCTGTAAAAATAAAAATAATATTAATAATAAAATAAATAAATAAATACAAGAAATTGTCGCGGCTTTCACTAATTAATTGAGTAATAAAATCGATCAAATTATTATTTTGAATTTAATTAATCTTATTAGAAGGGAAATGTACAACAGGTTGTTGCATTAAAGTAACACGTTACATAGGTTTTTACACGGTTAATTGGGTTTCAATTTTATGAACTGTAGACCTATAAATTCCCAATATCATCGGTCGGTTTGTCTGTCCTTCCTTAATCTCGAGAATTATGTTAGATAGTTGAAAGTGGAGAACAGGTATGGACAGGTTACGGCAGGAGGCCTCGATTAACTATATACAAACTTCCGGTCTAGACCGGACGTCACGTAATTTCAATTCAAAGTTTTCCCCAGAATGGAGTTACATAGATGAACGGTACGACTGTGTTGTTATCAGGAAAAGTATGATTTACAGGGGAAGACACTACTAATTTGAGGTGGAGAGCATATATTTTAATTGTATATTAAATTATTGTAAATTTAATTAATTTACAATAATTTCTGCTTGTTTTTAATATATAAAATCGCGTTAATATAGAGTAATTTTTAAGATGAATCCTATTCCAAATAGAAGTGAGGAGATAAAGGTGAAATTCTAAATACATTGGAATCTCCAACCTGTAAACAACGACCACGCTTTATTTGGATAAAAATACATCAAAATAACCTGCAAATAACGGCCATTTTTTAAATGTTTTCGTTGTTCGAGAGTTTAACATTCTCTCTCTCTCTCTCTCACACACTTACTATACGTTTAATATTTTAACGAAATTTTCTGTAAATTTAATAAATTATTCGTACCTTTCATCACAATTAAATATTTAAAAGCAATTATCATAATTGTGGAGTTTCTGTTACATAGAAGCGAAAATGATTAGGTGGAAACACGAATTTATTTTTCATAATAAACCATTCATTTTGCATACGTAAGTAAATTTTACTGAAGAGTAATTATTATAATAGCTTAATTTACTATGAACTTAGAAGCTTTATGGAGAGAAAATTCAATAAACTCATATTGGATATTGCACTCTTGGGTTACATTGACAGATTTATGTCATAGCGCAGCGTTATATAAACCGCAATTTTGGAATGTTGTTTACGCATAAAACTAGAAAAAAAATTGATATTTAATACTAAAATGTGTCTACATAAAAAATATTTCAAGTTTTCTAATATTTTGCATTGCCTAAAAATGTTTTTAGACGAATTAAATTGATGTCATTTAAAGACTATAGCAAAAGTGAACAAAATTATTCTTATTATGAGTATTACTGTTAATGAATATACAGTAAAACCTGTTCAAAACGGAAACCTGCCAAAGCAGAAGAATATTCAGTACAGTGCGATTTCGGTTTACACGGGTTTCATTGTATTTTATTCTTTAGACAGGTTAGACAGGTTTCACTGGACATAAATAAAAATAGTTTTGAATAAAACGAATATTTTTCTTGCATTTTTCATGAATAAAATGCAATTTTGTAATTTACATTTATATATAAAAGCATAAATAAAAATACGATACCTTTATTATATAGAGAAGTTTTCATTTTTATAACACAAAGCACACGTCTCTGTATCTACAATGTTGTCGGAGTTTGAGTGAGGAAGACCTCATATGATGTCTTGACGTCATAACCACCCATAGACAATTACACGGAGCAAATTCTTTTATATCGAAATAAAAAAGACTAGATATTATATACTGTTGACACATGGACGTTATTAAGAGAAGGTAGAGTATTTATAGATATGGACGAACTGATAAAGGTAAGTTTTCGAGTTTATTAAAGAAGGCATTACGTGTATATAAATCTTTCAAAACATGAAATAATTTTAGGTTAGGTTTGCAATGTTAGCTTATACAGGTTTGGTTTTGATGGGATACGCAACACGTGCCAAGAAGGAGTGGGTTTTTTGGGATATTGTCCGTGTTTAGGTGTTCTTTTTATGAAAAATTGGCCCTGTTTAAGTGCACTTTCTATGGAAAGCAAACTCTTGATTAGGTATTCTTTCTATAGGAAATGGGGCCTCTTTAGGTATTAGACACGTAAATAAAACCAAGAAAACCAACTGACCAACCTGTTGTTTAGGCACAACCAAACGGGCTTATATAATACAAGTTTATCTCTCAATTTCTAAAAAAGAGGAACTTTGATTAAAATCGAAACGATAAAAAAATACACGTTTTAATTAAGAAAGAGTTCTTATAAAGAAGTAAATTTACTTTTCTCGTCAAGAAGCGGAAATAAGTGAGTCTACTTTAAGGCAATATAAAGGAATCTGTGCTATAAAGGTAACATTTTTCGTTTTATTTTCCTTTAATTAGATTCATCTATAATTATTTTATAAAAGTCTCTTCTTGTAGTTAAATCACTCGTAATTAATATAAATATATGGCATTGTCTTTTCAAGTATTATCTAATTGCAAATCCCATCATCATGTGAATAAGTTAATGGAAAATTACATAGGAAAAACGATGGAGTTAATACAATCAACATTGTAATTAAATAATATTTCTAAACTTATTTAAATATAATCAATTTACATGTTTTACTTTATTAAAAGAGGAGGAAAAATATTAAATAAATTCATGTAATTTTAATTCAATTTTACTGTAAATAATATATTTAGAGAACACAAAATGTCACTTGAATATTTTCATATTCACGTATGACAATTATTGATTATTTTATTTACTAAATACTTTATTATAATTTAGCTTAGAATAAGCAATTTATTATTGAAAAAGAACGTTGCTGGATTTTTTTTTTAATCGTAAAGAGATTTACAGTACAAAATTCCTGTCAAACCTGTAAACAACGACCACGGATGGAAACATAAAAAATAGCCGTGGTCTTTCTTCACTTTCAAAGTGTTATTTAAGAAGTTTTATCCTTTTATAAAGACAAAAACTCTAAAAATACTATTAAAATTATTCGTTTTAATACAGCAAACCTGTGTACAAGGGTCAATGATGCGAACATCAAACGTGGCCGTTGTTTAGAGGTTATGTTATACTCATTTTTAAAATGGCCGCCGTTTATATATAGGTTCCGCTGTATGACATGAATACATATTAACTAGAAATTTTTATTGTGTTATTTTAAGTATTAAACTTTAAAAATATTTTATAATATTTAAATAAATCTCGAGAATTAAATCCGATCGCATAGTATAAGCTGGCATAATCATTTATATTAAAATTTTGAATAAATTTCAATATCTATATAAACTTATGCAAAGAAATTTAATAAATTTACTTCTACATTCTCAATTTCTTTTGAAGAACATATTTTTTTTAAATATCAAGTTAGAATTTCTTTAATAAATTTATAAAAAATATGCATTCTGAATTAAATTTATCCTTGCAAATCAATGAAATATGCATTAGTATTTACTTCGTAAAAATAATTTTTTCATCGAGAATTACAAATTTCTGTAAATAGTTTCCTTTTACTTTCAGATATAAAAATAAACCTTCATTGGATGACAGAATATTCGTTTCTCATATAAAAAAAGTCCGTTAAAGATATGACGTTTGAACCTCTGTATCTCCTCACCCCCTCGACCTATAATCACAAAAATTTAACACCACCAGTCCGTCTAATACACAAACCTACCCGCAAAATTTTAGAAATTTTCGACAAAGGGCACAGAAGTTATTAAGCTTTAAAATGGGTGAACGAAATCGTGCCACCCGAACTCACCCATTAACACCCATACATACAGGAAAAAGAAACCCGAATTTTTTACATTTTTTGATGTTTCAAGGTCCCGTGTCCAAAAATAATTGGGATTGAGCTTAATAATTGTTGATATTTCTATTTAATAATTATTTTTAAGACGCATAATTTTAGATTAAAATCACCAAGCAAATATGATTTATAAAACAAAAGTTGTTTTTAATTGTTTTTAACTCATTTAATTTATTTAAATCCTTTTTAAAAATCGAAAAAATTACTTCTTAATTTGACAAAATTTAACAGAAAATTAAGTTTTCATTATCCCGTGAAATAATTAATTAATTTTTAGTTTAAATTCCAAATTAAATAATTAATCTTAATTAATTAATTACGTTTTAAAATAGAATAAATTTAAAACAAAAAGGAGGTTATTTTAAATTTTTATACAATAAACACGAAGGAGCATTTGAATTTAACAACTTCACACTTGGTTCAGAAAAGCATCACACTCGGCCACGTTTGGGGCCTCACCTTACTAAGATTTTTCTTTAATATCTGTATAATTCCATGGGCCCGGGCCTCAAAAGTATTAAAAAAAACCCTGCATATTAGAAATCTTTCATCAGAATTGATTTCTCTAATATGCAGATAAGAAGAAAACATCGCTAAGTAGTTGATAGACGGCCAGATTACTAAGGAAATTGTTGCTCGTACCTGTCACTTTGAGCAAATTAGGTCAGTTTTATGATACACGGCAAGGCAACAGGTGGGCTATCTGCCAAAAAAAGGAATTTTTACGAGAATCTGGATGTTCGAATTGCATCCCAATTACTGGATAGTTATTTAGGTTATTATTAGGGTATAGATCCTCTCAGGGGTCAAGAACAAAGAGGATAAGAAGGAAGATCCCAGTAGGATACTGAACAGAAGGGGATAAGAAGGAGTAGAAAAGGCTTATACCTGTATAATATTATTATTTATTGTTAACTAAATCAATTCTACACTAACTTTATAACAGAAGTAACACATACTTCAGTAATTTTGCTGATTAAGGATGTTTCTGTTTGACGTTTTACATTACATTCATTTAACAAATAAATGATTACGCTAGTCAGATTCTAGCAATATTAATTTTGTATGTCAACCCGTTTAAAATGATTCATTCCTATATTTGCCCAAGTTTATATACATTATTGACATAGTCGAATTAGTTACAATACTGCATAGTGAATATATACAAACTCTATACATAGAGAAATTTTGTGTAATTTTACACTTAAACGATTTTATATTTCATCAGATATATTTAAGCTTCCATTACGGAGTAAATTATAATTAATAAAAGTGGCTATAGAATTTCCTGTCTGTGGAAATATATTGACATTGACTTATATAAATTAGATAAAATATCATTTGGAAATTCCTATGAGGCTGAATAAAATGCAAAGCCCTAAATGATAGGAACCGCAATTATCTGTAGAGTGGCTACACCCTGTAATTATAATCATGCTTTTACACTAATTTACATCAAATTATCTTTAAAAATTGCTTATTTTTCATCAATTTTAAGATAAATACGAACGAATATTTGACATTTTGAGCTTCTGCATTCTTTTTTTTTATCAGAAAAGATAATTGAAAGTTAAATAAAAGGTCATATTCATCAATGATGTTATTTATGTCATTAAGCAAATTTGATATGAGGTATACATAAGGTTAATTTGTCTCAATTTCCCTCTTTTCCCACGAGAATCGATAGAACAAACCTAATCGAAGAACAATTAAATTAATTAACGACGATTTGAATTAAATATATTACCTTTGAATAATATAGAAATTATAAATAAACGAATGAATTTCCTATTTTCGATAAGAAACACTCATACTTTACTGGAAGTTTTAATTAATTTTATTTAAATTTAAACAAATAAATTAAGCTAGAAAATTATCATTATTATTTTTTTAATTGTTAAACCAACTCACATCCATTATTAATGATGCTTTGTCAATTAGTCTTTGGTTATTCATCATTTTAATAGTCGCTACTCGAGATGTATACTTTCAATGAATAAATGAAGAGAAATTAATAGTTGTATATAATAAATGCATAGCCAAACCTCGATATAACGCTACCCTCGTACAGCGCTAATGATTAGTCAGAATCAGATCTTCAGACAATGCACATTACTAATAGACAAAGGTCATTATTACCGAATCATGTATGTGTAAACCTCATTGTTTTATAAAAATATTTGATCCGAACAGAAGATACAGTGGAGTAAAACTATCAAATAATTATAATAATGGGTGAAAAATACAGTCGAACCTGCAATAACGGCCACCTCCCAACTAAACAGCGACCATTTCTTCCAGGAACGTTACTTTTTGTATGCAGAATAACCTCCAAACGACGGACGTTCTTTATGTCCCTTTGTTCAGAGGTTTCACTGTATTTTTCTTAAAAATTTAAACTTTTCAGGCATTATTTCTTCGAAAAAACATTGCTATTTTTAGTACAGATTAACGTTCTTTTATTTTTGATAATAATAGAATTAATTTAACCATAAGTTTTTTATTTGTATGTCTATTTTTAATTACGAAACAAGCATAATTTTAATCCAATTGTTTGTCATTATAAAAAGCAAGAAACGTCTTTAATAAATAAAAATTTAAAGTTGGATCAAGTCGAGCCAAAAAAAATAAAATAAAATAAATAAAATTTGATATTGATCGGGTATTTCATTAAAATTAATGAATGTTACGTTATATCAAAGAATTATTTAAATAACTTAATTAGTATCGACAAACGTACAGCCATTATTGATCCGCTAATCTAGCGTTGTTATTATTATGCATCAAGATTTACGTTTGTGTACATCAAACCTCGATATAGCGCCTTAGTCATCGGATCTCCCTCATTAACGTTAAATCGAGAATACTTGTATTATTATATGTAACTACTTCCCGGTCATAACGTTTTGAGGTTTTCTCTCATTCCAAAAATGGATGTGTGTTTTCCTGTATTTTGCATTATATCTCGAGACTCCATGGATCAAAAATTTTGAATTTTGGCGAGAATACTTCTATATACGGGCCATTGATACTAGTAAATTTTGGTGATTATAAGTCAAGAGGGAGGGGAGATAGAGCGGGTCAGACTAAATGAAAATTTTATTCGTACAAGCTTCGTATTAAAGGAATATTTTCATTTTATACTTCCTAAAATCTTATTCTTTATCTACAAAAATAAAGCTTTCCCGGTTCCTCTTTTGTTGGAGTGCCGAAAAAGTCGTGTAAGATCCTTTGCCAGCTTGTATTTATCGTTTAAGGCACTTCAATTTAAAGCCACGCTTGATTTAATGCCAGTTTTAGACACAAATAATGGCGCTAAATTGAGGTTCTACTGTATAAAAATTGAAGACTTCCAACTACAAAAAACAATTTATATGCAAAAACAAATTTATTCAGTGACGTTTCCACTATTTTTTCATCAAGATCGATAGTGTTTGTAGGCAATTGTTAATTGTCAATTGTTAAATGTATTTTATATAATATAATTAATGATAGAACATTAATTTAATAATAAATAATAATTTTACGAGATTTTTATCAGAAAACAAAATCTGAAAAAAATGACAACAATTGATTGTGAAGATCTATATATATTAAAATATTGCTTTTAATAACAGGAGATAATTAATAATAGGTGAAGCAATTGTTGGCTCTTTTTGAAACGATTTTTGCCCTTGTTTTACGTAACACCCGAAGGCATTGTTACGAAATCGAATGCACAATTCTGGTTGCTAGGTTACGATCTTCCAGAAACTAACTGAGAAATGAGGTTCAGAGAATAAGGCAATCAAGGTTACAGGACACACATTAACAGATGAAAAATCGTTATTTTACGTGTAATATCTCTTATAAATTAAACTGATTTTTATATTAATTTATTAAAATTAAATACGATGATTCTGAACCTCTGAAGGACGGACACAGGAGAGAATATGAGAAATGAAATTGCTCGTTATTTGCTGGATAATTTGTATTCATTAATAAATACGCAAAATAATTCAGTTTAAAATAAATATAATCTAGATTTATTTATTTATTTATTTAAATAAATAGAATAAAAATCTTTTACAATTTTTCATAAATTAAACGTAATTAAATCACGTGTTTTTAAAACTATGAAACAGTTGATTAAACTCCGTTCTCATTTATTTATAAGTCATTTTGTGTTGAAAATTTTAATTTATGATTTAATTTTATTTAAAAATAAATTATTGATTAACATTAAAGGTGAATAATAATAATAATTTCTGGGAAAATTATTTAGGTTTTGCTTGTTCATACTGCATTTATGAATACAAACTAATCTTGTTATATGATTACTCAATTATATTTTTATTAAAGAGTGAATAAATACATAATTTTCTCTGGCTGTTAGTTAAATTGTCTTATTTAATACACACACAGTTACTTACACACCTTTATACACGTCTACCTATACATACACACCTAGCTATACACCTATTTCTGAAAATGGTCGTTGTTTAGAGGTTATTTGTTATTGAGGATTGTGTATTAGGGAGGAACGTTCCTCTCTAACACACTTACCTACGCAGCTACCTACATACACATCTAGCTTTATACCTACCTACACACCTACACAAACACATTCATGTGCAAACATCCAAACCTCGATATAGCGCCCTCCTATATACCAATGTATATGTATAACGCCCTTCTATAAATAAACAAATAACAGCATAAAAACGTCCATGATGAGATGAACTTTTTTTTTCTTTTAATTAATAAACTTACTTTTCCAATATCTAAATCGAACTTCGATTTAGAGCCACCATTTCTCAGCCTCTGAAATTGGCACTAAATCGAGTGTAACGCGCTAAATTAAGGTAATTGAAGCCGGAATTCTACATAATTCCAAGATCCCAGTTATAGAATTTGAAATTCACACATGCTGCTGAGGCGTTCATAACTATTCTTTGGCGCTTTATGAGGGCTACGCTATATATAGCGAGATTTGACGGTGTATTAAGATATAAATTAAGATCGATAAAAAGGTATAAAGTTATAAAAATAAATACTTCTTTACGCAACTTATATGCATACTGTAATCTACAATTTTTGTTGAACCTCGATATAGTGCACTCGTCACTTTAAACCTGTCATATTAAAGGAATAAGCCATATCTCCCGAACCAACGGTTTGATTTTCCTAAAAATTTGGAAATACAATTCGTCATAACACATGAATAAACCTGCAAAACATCAGAGATTTTCGACAAAAAGAACAGGAGTTATTAAGCTTCAAAGTGAGCGAGAAATATCGTGCCACCGTAGACATACCATACACAGGAAAAACAACTCTGACCAGTGTTTGCATTCCTCACCGTTTCAAGGACCTCCGAGTAAAAAAAGTGTAAAAATTTTAGGAAGATAACCGTACTTTTTCTCTGTTATATAACACTAGAAAAGTAAGAGGATACAATAGGTTCTAGTATACTTCGAAAGGGATAGAAGGAAAAAAAAAACACATTAATGGATGAAGAAGATTATTTTTATTAAGAACCTATCAATTTCATGATATGGAAAAACGATACAGACAAAAATCGATGGGATTGGTAGAAAATAACACTAATACACAGGGAAATTATAGTGTATTGATCAGGTAAAATCAATCAAAGTTTTGGCCAACAAATAAAAAATTTATTTATAATAACTTTTGTATATTTTCAATATTTCTTCTTTAAAATTTGCATTATTTTCGATAGAAATTGTTAAAAAGAATTTATCTTCATTATCAACAATAAACTACAGTTATTATTTATTCTACACACACACGCCATATTGTTTATCTATTCTTCCTGATTTATTCATCAATAGAAGCGAAAATAAACTAGCATAAACAGAATAATGTATCAGGTTTTATTTTTTAATTGAGAAAGAAATGATTAATATTTAAGTATTTGTTCTATATTTGTATGAGTTATTGTTATTTTTAACGTGATTTACTGGAATAATTTATCTATTTAGAGTATTTTTCCAATTTTTCTTCCACTTCCCACGCTTTTCTGTGCCCTATTTTAACGAATTTTGCGATAGATCAAGCAAAATTTAGCATAAAAATTTCATTTTATTCGGTTAGAAAGCGAAAATATTCAAGTTTACAGTATACACAATTTAATGTTAACTGTATAGCAACGTAATGAATATAACTAAGCAGTGTCCTGCCTACAAAATAATAGGAAATTCTTTAATTAAATATGTGTAAGTAACGTTTGTTCAAGCCATTAATGCATTTGTTCTATAGCTTCCGGGATTAAACTCTTGTATATTATTTAATATAGAGTCTATTACCTTAAGAATCAGCGTTGTTAATTTAATAATTAACTGTAAAATTCTTATTTGTATAATTTATTAGGAAAATTTATAATAATTTTGAAAAATTCTCTTCGTTATTTATACTAAAACTTTCGAATTACGTTTAAAGTTTCAAGGTCAAATTTGATACAATTGCTTATGATTTATGCTTTAATTATCTTCTTTGACACAGTTTTATTGAGTTTTTTACAAAATTTTTCAAAAAATAATGCAATTTTTCTGTATGAAATCCTTCAAAAAGTAATTTTTTAAACAATTTTTAATATATTTTTTTCACGTAACCTTCATCAAGTTTCAAGATGCAACGAATTAAAAACAAGTTATAATCGCTTTACGTTACCGAACACTCGTTTCATTAATCAATTAATAAAGTTTTATAATTAAATATTTAAAAAAATAGATTGTAAAATTTATATAGTTGAACCTCCCAACGACGGCCACCCGTAGAAGGCAGCTATTTCTTTAGGAACGTTTCGTTTTGAATCGCGCATAAAATAACCTTCAAACAACGGCCATTTGTTACTGTTTCATCTATTGGCCGTTGTTCAGAGGTTCGATTGTCTGTATTTATAAATATTTCAATTACGTTATTACACTTTACAAGGGAGTGAACGAGGCTACTGACGGGAACGTAAAAATGGCCGTTGTTTGGAGGTTATTGTGTATTAATTCTTTTTCCGAAAAAAATCTTGAAAAGTGTCCGTCGTTTACAGGTGGAATTTGTTTACAGGTGGTCGTCGTTGGGAGGTAGATGGCCGTTGTTTGAGGTTTCATTTTGTGAATTTATATTAAATATATACACTTATGCAACTTACAATACAAGATGCAACCTCTTAAAATCCCTCTGAAATGATAAGATCTCCACGTCTTCCTTACAGCATATACAGGTTATCGAAGATAAATTTAAATATAAAATAAAATAAATTATTAAAAAATCTGTTCATTTTAAAGTATTTTAATTGATAATTCAAAAGCTATTTGTCTTAATTATTTTATTATTTCACAGGAAAAGAATAAGTAAATTAATTAACAATCAAAAAAATTCCACAGTTATCAATTAAATTACATTAGAAATCAATTTAAACAAATAATAATTAATTGATTAAATTAAAGCACATATCAATTTAAAATTTAATTAACATCTTCCGTGGTTTAATTATATTTAATAGAAGTTTAAACGCTTTCAATGCATGCTATCATTTAATTTACTTAAATTTTTATTGAAAATTCTATAAATTTTAATTATTTATATTTTTCTACTCCATCCAAATGGGTAAAAATGGTCATATTTTTATAAAATCTGTAAAGAAAGTGTGGAAATTCTGCAGATGTTTTATTATACATGAAGAGATCAAAGGAATATCTGTACATAAAGTAAAGTGAAAAGATGAAGAGCAAGAGCAGATTGTGGAGAAATATCTCATAAATAAAAAATATTTCTCCTCTTCCTCTCTTCCTCCTCTTTCATCGACGTATTATAAAGCAATAATTTGAAAATATTAATTAATATTTCATAATTAAAACGCACAATTAGTAAATATTTAACGAATTTAAGAGTAGAAATTTATTCTATATTTTTAAATTCCTACTTTATTAACTAGAAAATATATTTTTTACTTAGTACACGTACATAATTAAGCTGCACATTAATATTTTATACTTGTATTCTGTTAATGATGCTTGATAACGTGAGATTACAGCCCAAAATTAGGCCCATTATAGGAGTTTATAAACTCAATGGTGTAAAGTAATGAAGAACAATGTAATACACTATAGGAATCTAAACAGAATTCGAACCAAGACAACACGTTAAAATTGCAATTAAAGGCTATAATGCACGTTTAATATTCGGTGAAGAAGGGAGGGCCTGTTGTAGCATAGGGCCCAGAAAGCGACACTGCAATTACGTTTACAATAAAAATTGTGTAGCACGAATCTTCATCGCACGTTTATCCAATTGAAATTGAGTTTAGAAGATCAAAAATATTCAAAAATTAAATTTAAAATGTACATATTCTATATGTTTTGTTTAATATTAGCATATTTATCACACGAGACTGACGTAATCAATAAACGTGCCCCTGTGTCAATTGTACGAGACGTAACACTAAATTTTATTCCGTAACATTTCATTCGATGTGGCTTACAATTTCGATTAAATTTTATAACATTTATTGCCTTGTTCATCGCTTAAATTTTTATTGTGACGTCACAAAACACTTATAATTCACGAATTTTCGTACAAACTTTCGTCACGTAACAAGAAATTTTAAAAATTTTAACGTTTTTACCGTGAAATACGTAATGAAATAACTGTCGAACCTCCGATAACGGCTATCTCTCAACAGCGGACACCTCTAAAAAGCGGCCCCTCTTTACAGCAATAATTTTTAAGAAAAAAAATAACGACGTCCATACGATTATAACAGTAGTCAGTGGCCGTCGTTAACAGGTTAGGCCGTATTTTTATTATTTTGAAGATAAATCAATAAAAATCGAATGTTTAGGAATAATTTAAAAGAATTTCTGGCGAATTTTTTTCTTTTTAAATTTGATTAATACTCGATACTCGATACAAAATATTCTTGGAAATAATTCAGAATAATAAATAATAAAAAAAAGTTTTCATAAATTATGAATTATGATGGAAGAAAGTGTTGACTTTTTTCTTCTCTTATTTTATTTTCAATAACAAGAAGTAATGATTATTTTTCCAATATGACGTACACGAATTTACTTTTACTGACGTCCAATTTAACCTGGTTCAATCATATTCAATTCTTTATTCGAACACTACGGAAAAAAAATAAAAATTGACAAAAAAATAATAATAATAAAGAATATTCCTGTGCAGCCAAACCTCTAAACGACGGCCACTGACGGGAACATAAAATAATGGAAGTTATTTAGAGTACGTGCATTTCTAAAGAAATATTCCTAAAAATGTCCGTTTTTAGAGGTTATTTTTGAATAAAATCCCCCCTAAAAATGGTCGGCATTTAGAGGTGGTCGTTGTTTAGAGGTCACTTCAGTAAGAAACCTTCTTGAAAACATATCGTCGTTTAAACGTGCCCTTGTTTGGAGGTTTTTTTAAATGCATTTCTCAAAGATATGTCCCTAAAAGTGGCCGCCGTTTAGAGGTTATTTTGAATGCATTCCAGAAAAAATGACCGGCATTTAGAGGTGGCCATTGTTTGGAGGTTCTTTTCGATGCATTTCAAAAAGAAAAGTTCCCAAAAAAACATTACAGTGTCCGTTATTAAGAGGTTCGACCGTATATCTAAATCATAAAATCCATGTCACTTCAGATTTACTTATTTACAAGAAATATTACTTATTAATTAATTATTTTATACTTGTAAATATTCATAAAATTAATTAAAACTTTTAATAAATTTAAAAAAAATCTTACCCAAAAAAATTTATGATTTTTTATAACAAAATTTTACATCTTATAGCGTTAAATTACTGAAAATATTTATTAAAATTTCATCTTTTTTTAAAAAAATAAAAATAAATTAATTTCTTAAACTTAAACAAAAATAATTCACCGAATAATAACAATACAATTATTGTTTTATTATTCTGAGAATTATTCGCTTGAATAAAGCAAATTAAAAACAATTTCTATTCAAATTAATCTTTTTATTTCCCTTTTTATGTAAATATTTTTCTAAGGGATTCATTTTTATTCGGGTGTAACACTTCATTCGAATTCTATAACACAAGCAACACTACTACAAAACAATATAAAAAACGTTTTATATCCTTACTTCTCATTAAAACAAAGTTGTTATTGCCCATTTGAGAGTTATAACGGAGATGTCTACACTCGTACAGTAGAGAAATTCTCGAGATTTTTGTATACAGTCAAACCTCGATATAGCGCTTCCAAAGTTGGCATTAAATCGAATGTACTGAAGATCATCCAAATATAAAAAATAAAGGTCACTCGATTTAGTGATGTCATTGCCCTTTGCTTATTTAGTAATTCACAAAGACAATATTAAGTATTCATTGCCACTCTATGGAAGTGCGCTATATCGAGGTTCAAGAAAAATTTCGGATTTAACGAAGTTTTGTATAAATAAATGCTTTTATTCAATTGTTTTAAGGTTTTTGTATAGATTTCCACACACCAAACTGCATGTAAGTTACGTAAAGAAATACTTTAACTTTATATCTTTTGTCAACTGTAATTTAAGATGTCAAACCTCGTTGTAGAGCCCTATTATGTAGCGCAGTCCTCATAAAGCGCCATAGAATAGTTATAAACTTCTCAGCATCTGTGAATTCCAAAGTCTCAAACTCGAATCTTGTTATTACGTACTGTACAATTCCTATTCGGAGAAATTCGATTTAGCGCTACCCTCGATTTAGTGCCAATTTCAGAGGTTCGGAAATGGTTGCTCTAAATCGAAGTTTTCGATAAAGATATTAAAAGAGTAAGTCCTAAACTGAAGGAGCTCGTACAATTAGTTCTGTACACAAGTTCGAAAGTCACGTGATTTGGTGATAATATTTCCCCTTTACAACGTAAAATCGCAAATTAAGTAATTCAAAGAAACCCTGTTAAAAATCTAAGAGGAAGATCCGATCTCTGGCACTATATAGGAGAGCGTTATATCGAGGTTTTAGCTGTACGAAACTAGTAAATAAGATTTGTCACGTCCTGTTTAATACAATAAAACAATTATTTGAGAAATAATTTAATAAATTCGAATAATTATATTAAACTTCAGCTAAATCTTGGGAATAGAAACGAATTTGACAATATTTAATTAATAAAAATGTAAAATTAGTTTAGTAAAACGTGGAGAAGAA